>NC_049195.1:4617983-5217983 GCF_009769625.2 Cygnus olor | reverse complement strand
GGGATCTGTGACAGCTGCATAAAGCACAAGGCCACATTTCATTGCTGTATAAATCTCCCTATGAGCTCGTATCGGGTACTTTATCCACACAACACTTATCTCCCCTCAGACAGGCTGCTGCAAGGCGTTTCATACAAACCACCCCATTCTGTTTATTATATTTTCCTCAGTTTAAAAAGGCTCTTGCACCAGTATAAAGGTAAATTATTCCCTGCCATTACCTTGTGAAAAATGCAAACTTTGGGAATTAGGAGAACTACTCACGCTAAGGTTTATGTACTCTGGTGATGACTGTGCAGCAAATGCTGGGGAAAGGCTGTTTCATAACACGCTGCCTGACCTTCGCGGCGACACCGAAAAGATTAACGCTGATGCCTCCCATCTGCAGCTCACCTACTGGGGCCGGGGAGAATACCCGAGGAGAGGCTCCATCTCTCACTGCCTGGCAGCCCAAATCAGAAAGGGCCCCGGGAAAGGGTGAGCGACGGGATGGCAGAAAACGGTGCCACGGGCCAGCAGCCCCAGGGCTCCTGTCCCTGTGAGCCCTGGGTGGGTGGGGGTGCGCTCACTAGGGGGCACGCCAGGACGGCACCGTGGGCATGGCACTGTAGGCACGGCACCGTGGGCATGGCACGGGTGTTCCCCGTCCCTCCCAGTGTGCGACAGCCGGCACTGCCCAACCCTGCCAGCCACCTCGGGCACTTTCCTACCATTGCTGCAGCCAAGGGACAACCCAGGGCCCCGGGAGGACAGATCTGCTTCAGCAGAGTTCACACCTTCCTTCTGTTCTCTCCTGACCTTGATGGAGCCCGGTCTAGATACAGATCACGAGGCTGAGAAGTGTGGTAATGACAGCCGCGGGACTCAAGGCAGGCAAGGTGCCACCTCGGGCCCTGCCACTGCCACCTGCATGCCAGGGAGCAGCAGAAGACACCCCGGGCCCTGGCACTGCCCTGAGAGCCCCGGGTGGTGTCCAGCAGGGACGGTCCCAGTGCGTCGCACAGGGCCCCCGGGACCGCTCGCAGCTCCGGGATGCGCCAGTTCCCATCGCTACACATTCCACCAAAATAGCTCAGTAAAAATAGCAGTAAAGGACACAACTGTCACATGTGAGCCTCAGACAGCACCAAGCAGCCCCCAGGTCCCAGCTGTCTTTCCCCACCATGCTGCTGTCAAACCAATAAACACAGGCATTTGTGGCTGCACTCGAAAGGACCAATGTGCAAATGAACACACTGCTATTCCTGCCTTTTAAAAAACAACGTACGTGGCTTAATCTCACTGATCCTAGTTGTGTGGATGTGAGCTCCTGCAAAGCAATTCAGTAGAAATAGCCTCGAGACTCGTGAGTTCCAGCCTGATTTTCACACTGATGCTTTATGAACACAAGCATCTTCCTTCATCTTGTTGCTTCTTTACTCCCCTATCAACTCCTTCGCTCTGTTTGCTAAAAATATCAGTGCTATGTGGCAGGAATGCTCTTATCAGGTGTTTGTCAGGCCTTGGCTCCTGCATTTTTGTTAGGGCTTGGCGATATTGTGAAACCCAGACAGCAGCTCAGCCTCACAACCTGGAGAGCCAGCAGGGACAGGGGAGGCAGACGAGGAGCAAGGACAGCAGCTGGCACGGGGCACAGGGATGCGGAAATACTGACGGAAATAAACAAGGCAAAATTTGCTTAAGGTGGAGGAGGACAGGTGGGAGCGAGGAGCAGCCAAGTCAGAGCAGGCAGATAAAAGCGAGGGGAAGGCGATGTCCCTGCACCGCCAGCAGCACGGAGCCTGCCCGGGCTGCCTGCCCGCACCTGGTCCCAGCACCGCTGCAATGGGTGGCACGGGATGGACCAGGGACCCTGCAGCACCCCGTGACGAGCCCCATGCGAGGAGCACAATGAGGCGGAGCATCCCCGGGGCCCAGCCATGTCCAGCAGCCCTCTGGGTGCCAGCCTTCGCGCCTCCCTCCCGGCACAGCAGGAGCAGTGCCAGCCCCCTGGAGAAGCCCCCTTTAGTGCTCCAGGGGCTGGGGGCAGCGCCTCGTTTGCCCACTGAAACGCCCCACGGTGGGCAGCTGCCTTCCCACGTCCCCAGCACGTTCCCTTCCCACGGCTGCCTCGCACGCAGCGCTGGCTGTTTGCTCCAGTACACAGCGGACAATGGTAGGGGTTTTCTGCCTGGGAACACCTCTAATTTATATCTAGAACACTGCAAGGAAGTAATGGGCAGGGCAGAGCAGCGACAAAGGACAGAATGTGCTCGTTTCTCCCTGGCCGAAGCCGGCACTTGCAAACCGAGGGGTGTTTGTAAGTGTTTAGAAGAGCAGCAGCCAGGCTGTGGGGGCACCTGCTCGCCGAAACCCGGCACACGCTGCAGGGCACGGGCAGGGCACGGGCAGGGCAGGGGCAGGGGCAGGCACCAGCCGCCCGCAGCAGGCCGGCGCTGCTGGCGTGCCACCGACCCGCTCCTGCTCGGAAACGCAGCAGCAAAGCTCCCCGAGTGCACCACAGGGTGGCTCACTTAAGGAAAATATTTCTGTGTTCCAGAGAGCGTTCGGGTCGATGTTAAGACAAGCTGTCCCCAGCTCTCCTCTCAAACACAGGCTAGCGAGCCGCTCCTTTTGTTCGCAGTTTCCCAGCCCCGCGCGGAGCCGGCGCTGCCTCCCGGTTCGCAGCGGGGACGCCGCTCCCAGCCGGCTCCAACTTCCCCACCTCGTTTTCCAACGGCAGCGCCGAGGGGTGCACCTCTGCCTCTGCCCCGCGCACCGCGATTCGGGCGGGGGCGCCGAAGCCGCCCCAGCTCCTCACACCCGCGGCGACGGCTGGGAGCAGCCCGAGCACCCAGAGCCGGGAACGGCTTTGTCGGAGGAGAACGGAGAACGGAGGAGGAGGAGAACGGAGGAGAAGAGGAGGAGAAGAGGAGGGGAAGAGAAGGAGACGAGAAGGAGCAAAGAAGAAGAGGAGACAGAAGGAGCCGAGGAGCTTTCCGCCGCCTTTAACCCTCGGTGGTCCCGGCCGCCCCCTGCCCGGCTGCTCGCAGCCCGCCCGCTACCGACGGGCCGGGCACGCCGCAGGGCGCCCCCCGACCCCGGCCCCGACCCGGCCCCGGCCCCGGTCCCGACCCGACCCGGCCCCGACCGGCTCCCCCCGGCCCCGGGCACCCCGCACTTACCGGCGCCCGGCGGCGCCCCCCTCCCGCGGCTTCTGGCTCTGGGCCGCCCCCATGGCGGGGCCGCGGCACCGGCCCGGGGCACCCCGCGCTCCGCCGGCCCGGGGGGCGCTGCCGCCGCGCTCGGCCGGCCCCGGCGGCGTCCCCGCCTCCGCGGGGGGGGGCCCGGCTCGGCCCGGCTCGGCGCGGCCCCGGCGGCCGCTGCCCACCCCCCCGCGGGGCCGGCCGGGGCTGCCCGTTGGCCGGGTGCGCCCCTCGACCCCCGCGCCCTGGGGTGCGACCCCCGGCGGGCCCCCCCCCAGGGCAGCCCCGCGGTGCCGGGGGTGGGCTGCGGGCTCCGACCCGGTGCCCCGGCGCTGCCCGTGCCGGCGGTGGCGCTGCCCGACGAGCCGGGGGTCGCCGGGGCGAAGCAGCAGCCCCAGGGGCACGGCGTGCGAGCTGCCCCTGCCTCCAGAGCCCCAGAAGCGGGTGGGTTGGAAAAGCCCCCCCAGGTCACGGGGCGCAGCCGGCGATGACTGACCCGGGCTCTACTTCACCCCGCTGGGCTCTACAGCCAGGCCACGGGACCTTCTTCTTTCTGCGGTCACAGCCCGCACCCCGCTCTTGTGAGCTGTCCTTGGCCTCTGCCACCTGGGCCAAGCCACCGCCAAGGCTGGCACAGATCAGCCGCGACCTCAGGGCAGCGAGGCTGAAAGCCCCAGCCCCCAGCACAGCACCCCTGGGGTGCACCCCGTGCCCAGATCCATCAGTCCCCTTGCCAGGCAGCCGCTCCAAAACACAGCCCTGAGGCTGCAGCCTTGGCGGCAAGGATGCCAGCGCCGTGTCCTGCAGCAGGGTCAGAGCTGTCAGGGTGTGATGTTGCTGCCAGGCTGTTATAACAGGTCAGCACACAGCCTGGCACCAGAGCACCAGCATCCCAAGCAGAGCGATGTCTCCCCACGTTTGCATCAGTTTTGTTGGATTTATTCTGTCACTTTTCCTCCCTTATGTCAACCAGAAAATTCAATGCTATGCAGATTTTAATTATGCAAATTCGCTGTAGTCCTGAGACCAGAGTGCGTAGTGCTGCACCCTGGAAATGTTTGCAGGGGCTCAAGTTTCTCACCTAACAGGGCTCACACCCCAGCATGCCCTCCCATCCTGCATGTGCAACAAGAAAACGGGGTCTGTGCCCCCTACCCAGGCACCAAGCCTCAGCCAAGGAGTCCCAATAAAGCACTGACGCTGCCTCTCCCCCTAGAATCGCCTCTCCCCAGCCCGTCCCTCGAAGGGAAGGCCAGCCAGCCAGCAAGCCTCAGCGTCAGGAAGCAGCCAGAACCCACAGCAGTCCCCTTCGCAGGGGAAGATTTAACAGAGCAGCTAAAAAGCACAGAGGTGACCCTGCTAAGGGAACATTATGCTTGGATTTATTTTAATTAGAGTGCCTGAGTGAACATATCAATTTCTGACACCATTTGGGGCTTTTTAGTTCTGAGAAACTGAAAACTCAAATATTAATTAATTTTTTTTTTTGGTGTTCTGGCTTGGGTTGCATTATTTTTTGGCAAGAAAAGTGTTGACACCCTTGAAAGCTTTCACCTTCCTAAAAAAAGAAAACTATAAAAAGCCTTCCTTGGATGAAAACAATTTCCCGATCAGCCCGACCGCCCTCGTGCCTGGGTGTGTGGGCAGCAGGGCAAAACCCAGCGTCCCCCCACTTGCCGCAGAGGGCACCCCGCAGCCACGCCAGCAGCCTCGACCATTCCCTGAGCTCCCCAGGAAAAGCTTTTGATAAACGGGAACATACCTCTGCCACTGGTGCAAGGGCCAGCCTCTGCTCCGTGCAAGGGGAGCGCAAAACCCAGCGCCCTGACTCCGCTCGGGGCAGGTCAGTGAAGGAGGGGAAGAGATGGCGTCCTTTTTTCTGTTCTTTTCAGTCCCAGGCTTAAGATGCAGATCTTGGAACAGTCTTTTGGCTGCTCTTATGTTCTGCATTCATTTAAAAGAGCAAGCACCACATAGAGGCTGTGCCGGTGTGCGTGCGCCTGCAGGTCGAGCGAAGCCAGAGCCGGCCCGTGCCAGGCTGCCCGGGCTCTGCAGCACCGTGTGCGGGGCCAGGAGGGCACAGGGCAGGGCTCTGGCAGCCTTCCCAAAGCCTCAGCCTTGTAATTTGGTGCCTCTGCTTTCAGAACTTCCTGTAGCTATTTCCATGCAGGGCAATTCAGAACGCTGCCCTTCCTTGCCCAGGTAAAAATCCCCGTGTGGCTGCAGGTGCTGCAGCTTGTGGCCGCACCGAGCCCTTTGCTCACCCTGCAGGGCGCACAGGGGTGGCTGCCGGCACCTGTGTGCAGCAGGGCTGGGGCAGGGCGTGCAGGCTTCAAGGATTTATCTCAGAAATACGCTTCCGTGAGGCACTGCTGAGCCTCTGCCAAGCTGCAAGAACCCGGCGTTTCCCAACAAATCCATCCTACCAAAGCGGGGACCTGTACTGAGGGAGCAGACCCAAACCAACGCGTACCGGCTGTCGGCAGGCTCACTCCTCGCCAGACCAGCCTGGGATCAGCATGGGCAAGGGAGCCAAGGCCATGGCAAGGTGCGTTAGCAAACGAGCATCACTGGTGCCGGGACGGGCTGAACGAGGCAGGGGATGTACAGCTGGTAACGTGCCTGTGCTGCTGGCACCGGCGCTGCTGCTCCGTGCTCGGCTCCCGACGGAGCTGGGCGCTGCGTGGCCGTTTGGGTTACATCTGCACACCCAGTGCTCCTTGGCAGGGGTCCCGCAAGCAATAAACAAATAGAGGCCGCTGGGAAACTGCAGGCTTTCCCGTCAGATGCTCTCAGGGAAAGCCAGGAGGGGGAAGGCACCAAAACGGTGACAATTATGTATCGCCCTAGGAGGGAAAACTGGTTTCCAGACACCAGGAACCCAAGTGGCACAGAGTGCTATTTCACACCGCCCGCTCCAGAGCTCACTCAACCTGATAAACATTGCCAAAGCTTAATTGGGCTTTGCCAGGCCCTTGGGACAACAGCGAGGGTCAGTGCCATGATCTGCAAGCCCCAGCCCCAGGCAGTGAAAGGTCCTGCTGAGGAGCCCCAGGAGCCCCGGCACAGCTCTGCTCTGGAGGGGCGAGCGCGGCTGCGTGAGCGGGGCTGGCTTCCCAGCTGCGCAAAGCACCACGAGACCCTGAGTAGTCACACGCAGCATCACGGCTGTGCTGCTCACACCATGAAACTCTGCCAGGAAAGCTGTTCCCCGAGGGCAGGGACTGGCAATGCCCGCAGAAGCCCCACAGGCACCTTGCAGAAGGGGGAGGGAGCCAGGACCTGTGCACAGGTAGAGCAGAGCTGGCGCTGGGGGCGCCCTGCACCCCGAGCCCATCCAGCACCCCAAGGAGCGCTGCGCAGGAGCTAGCTGGCGGGGTGGCTGCAGTCTGAGAGAGGGCAGATGGTAATAATTAGCCGTACACTAATTCCATGGAAATTTCCATGTGCTTGGGAAAGAGGCTCACCAAGCCCTTGCTGCTGCCCCAGGGCAGAGTTTCACTGGAGTTTCCGGGGACTGTGACTAAGAGCTGGGCTGTCACACGGGTGGTGTTTAAATGCCTCCGTGGAGCCTCGCATCAAAACAGCACCGGCCCCAAACCCACCCGGAGCCTGCGGTGCCGGGCTGTGAGGTGCCTGGGTGGCGGGGGCAGCATCCAGCGGCCTCGGGGGGCGGCTGCTGTGCCCGAGCCCTTCTCCTGCTGTGGTTTGCTCTGGGTGAGAGCGCCGGGGACATCCCCCCTCGTGGTCCCCGAGGGAGGCAGCCCGTCACCCGCCCGGCGGGAGCTCGGCACGCAGCATCCCGAGCACTCTCACGGCTCCTCCCTGGCAACACAAACGGAGTCACAACAGGGCCCTGGAGGCCGGTAACGTGCTGAGCCCGGGCCCTGGCGGCGAGCCCGGCGTGCCCACACGGCCCCGCTGTGGCAGGCTGCAGGTGCCGCTGCCCTGCTCTGCCCTGGGGAGCACCACGAGAGTGGGGTCAGAGCGGGCAGGAGGGCGCGATGCTCTGCTCCAGGGTGTCCTCCGAGGCCTGCTGCCACAGGGGGGCTGCTGGGGTGGCTGGAGAGACCTCGCTCCCTGCTCTTCTCCTCCCTCCTGCCTGATGCAAAGTACGCAGGCAAGCGCTCGGCGAGCGCCCCAGCCCTCGGCTCCCTTCTCCTTCCTACCTTTCCAGTGCAGGCTCGTCCCGGCTCCGGCACTCTCCGCTACCTGTCCCGGGGCTCCTTAGAAAGCTGCTTGCGTAAGCAGCTGCCTGGAAAAGGAGCAAGGAGGAAGGAAGGGGATGAACGGGAGTAGGGAGGGCCAGGCGGCGTCAGGGTATCTCAGTGCACCCTACAGTCTGAGCGAAAGGAAAAAGGATGTTTTGTAATATTTGGCGAGCCCTTCCCTGAGCTGGGAGAGGAAACCAGTGGGGCAGACGGCGCTCAGCGAGCCATCCACGCACAGCACTGCCGGTACCGGAGCCTCTCCGCCTGCATCCCGCGTCTCCTGCTGGGGCCCCACTGGTGTCATGCTGGAAAAATGTGCTCTTGGCTGGAATTTGGCAGCCTGGCCTCTGGTGGGGAGGGAGCCTCTCTGCTTACAGAGGGAGCGGGAGCTGTGGCCTCGGGGCTGTGGGGAGAGGGTTTGCTGAGCTCTGGTGGCAGCAGGATAGCTCTGGAAACATCCCTGCATCCTGCACCCCAGCCCTGAGGCCTCTGCTGCCCAGCCAGCTCCTTCCCTCCCCAGGGCAAACCCCAAACCTCCTCCCCATTCTCTGGAGCCCTGAGGGGCCATCACAGCCCCACAGTTTGCCCAAACTATGGTCTGGTCCCAGAGGTCAGGGCTCAACTCTACACATACAAAGAAATCAGCTCAGGTTAAACAAACTCACCCCAAAGCAGCCGTGCGAGAAGCACCAGCCCGACTCTGGCTGGCTGCGGAGAGGAGCGTGCAGGATCCGGCCCCCGGCTGCCTGCAGCCGCTCCCTGCAGAGGGAGCGCAAGGAGCAGAAATGAGCAGGCTGGGAGCAGCCATTTCATCCTCGGAAAACGTAATGCAGGGATGGGGCTGCTGCTGCCCGAAGGAGGAGGAGAACTCTGCTCAGCCCAGGAACAACCCCACACCAACCAACCCTGCAACCTGCTTCCATATGCCCAGCCAGATCTTGGTCCTTGTCACGCGCCCTGGCCGCAATGACCTTCCCAAAGCCCTGGGACCCGCAGCAGCTGCACAGCCCCTGCAAAGCAGAGGGAATTAAACCAGCGCTCTGCATTCCCACCTGCTGCAAAGAGCAGGAGGAGGACGGTGAGCTGGATGAACTCAGCTGGGCCACACATGGGGGCACACGTCTGGGGCTGGCAGGATGAGGCTGAGAGCCCAGGAGCCTCCCATCGCTTCTGCCCCCCCGAGGAGCTCTGCCCGCATCTGCTGGCCCCGAACAGAGCGTGGGTACCTCGGTTAGGAGGAAAGGCCCCACTCCATCGTCTTGCTCTGAGGGCCACAGCCTCCCACCTGTCCAGCCGAAATATTTGTGTTCCAGTGAGCCGGCAGCAAAACACCAGCACGCCCCACTGGGATGGGCATGCCAACGGGACGTATGCTGCCAGCCCCATGCCCGCTGCCCACACCGACCCCAGGGCTTTGCTGCGGGAGGAGAGCGCTGCCGGCTGCGGCAGAGGGCAGTGGCGCACACGGTTGTCTCATCGTTGGCTGCCGTCCAGCCTCAAACTCCCATCTCCCAACTTGCTCTTTCTTTTCGGCTGAAACTTCCTGTTATTTATCATTTCAATTCTTCGCCTCTTCAGCAGTGCAGAAAATTGGCACTTAATTTGCCCTGCCGGGCTGCGTGGTGGCAGCTTAATTGACCCTTGTTGCGCACCCTCGCCACATCGCGGTCACTGAGCTCAGGCTTGTGCCACACTAATTTCCCGACCACTCTTTGTTCAAGCTGCCCTTTTCAGGGGGTTGCTTGTGCTCAGTTCCAGGCAGGAGCACTGGGAAGAACGCGGCCACCAGCCACGGGGAGCGGCGCTGGGAGGTGGGACAGACGCTCCCACGACGGTTTCTCATCCGAAGAGCAATCCTGCGCCTGGCCCGAGCCCCTGGGGAGCCTGGAGCCCTTGCTCAGGATGGTCCCTCCCAGGGCTGCGTTGAGCAATTTGGTTTTCCGCAGCTGTCCATCGGCCTGCCTTTTCCCAGTTCCATGCCTCCTCAGCTGCTTAGTCGGTTGCTCCACAAACCAGCACATTTCAGACTGCCACCTTTGGTACCGTGTGTTGCACAGCGTCACAAATCTCAGAGCTTCTCCAAGCCTTGCAGAAGTCAGAAACATGAGCCTCCAGTTGCTACCCTGACTTTCCCAGTTGTTTTCCAAGAGCTGGTCCCAAGCACTCAGCCTTGCCTGAGTTGGAAGGATCACAGAGCGTCAGTGGCTGAGCGGCACACTGACCAGAAAGCTTATAATAAAAGCTGATATATAGCAATCACCCAAATATAACCTCAGCTTAGTTCCAGTTGCCCTATTGCATCATTTGGGGCAGAGATTGCTCCATGAGTACTTGAAATAATTGGTATTCGGAGCACAATAAAACCCCACGTGTGGTTCATGATCCAGGCAGAACTGCGTTATGGCAGATGTCTAGCAGGGGAATAAGATTTTTCCAGGTGAACGGAGGAAATGCATATAATTCTTGCTTCGGAGTATTTCAGAGCACTGCTGAAGAGAAGCGGCCTGCACATTTGTTCCTCCGCTGCACGACGACAGCGAGGGCAGGAGCCCAGCCTGTGCCCAGCTGCCCAGCCTGGCGCAGGGCCGGCCAAGAGCCCGTGGGCAGCAGGGTCCTCCTGGGGCTCGCACCGCCACGAGTGGTCCCGAGCAGCCCCGCTGGGAGCGCCGAGCGAGGGGCTCGGGTGCAGGTTCTCTGGGCAGCGTTAGAGGTGGCACCGCGCGTCCCGGGTGCTCTGTGAAGGAGGAGGCCTTGCTTGGTGTTCCATGCATCACCACTCCGTTTGCGTCGGGCCATGGAGTCCTTCCAGCACTCCGAACACAATGAGTTAGTATCTGCTGCTCTGCAGTTTGTATCCAGGCTGAAACCCCGGCCAGCTGGGAGCATGTTGGGACCAGACTCAAGTACAAAGAACAATGGAAAAGGCATCGCGAGGGGCGGGTGGAAAGGCAGGATCCAGCGCTTGGTGACAGCGCCGCATCTGGGGCTGCTCAAAGCTCTCCGATTCTCCACCGAGAGAGGATCACAGCTTCCAGACCCTCCTTTCAACTCTGTGTCTTGTCCCCTCGCTCCCCTTCATTATGTTTTCAGGCCACGGGCTCTGCCTGCCAAATGGTATCCCGGGGAAGGCGCTGCTGCCTGGATGGGCTCCAGATGCAATGCAGCTAATCCATTTTTATAGCCGGGAGCAGGTGTCCCGTGCATCGCAAGCAGCTAGTTCAGAGACCGCTCTTTGCTTGCCCACCACCGGTGCCCGCAGCTCCCGCGGGGCTGCAGCCCCGGCACCGCCCAGTTCTCGCCTCTGCATCAGGCAGTGGAGCAGCAGAGGGTCCTGGCACAGCATCACCCAGCACCCCCGGGCAGGGACACGGGGCCGTAGCCGCACTCACACCTTGCTCACCACAACACGGGGATGTGCACGCTGCAGAGCTGCTACCTTTGGTACCAGAGCCACCGACTTCACAGGGTCGGTGGCACACATCTTCCTGTGGGCTGCACAGCCTGAGCTGCCTGTGCATAAAGCGAAGAACACAGAGGAGTTTTTCACCCAGTTCCCCAGTTCCCATTCCCATGCTCACCTTCGCTGCACAAACGGGGACGTGACCAAGCAGAAGGCACCCACGTGTCCAGAGGCTGCGCGACCTGCAGTGCGCTGGGGAGAGGCAGAACCTGCGGGGAGGAAAAGAAAACTCTGCCTGGAACCGGAGAGGGGAAGGCCAGAAGGGTCGCGTTTACCACTTCCAAACCGCAGCACTGTGGTACGTGGAGCATGGTCGAGAAACCCCGTCCAAACCCACAGCTCCCAACGCTGCTGGAGGTAAATAACGCCCCCCAGGGAACCTCGGTGCCACCAGCACCCGGGGCAGCTGCAGCACCCAGGGCTTGCCAGGGGCTCGGGCAGAGCCCTGCTGCCAGCCAGGGCTGCGCTGGGGCAGCCCCAACCATGGAGCCGCTGCGCTGGCGCTACCGGCACGCCTGGACGCAGTAGTGCTGGGGAGACAAAGAGCCCTTGCTGGATTCAGCTGCCCTGGGTATTTTTTTCCCTCTTCGATGAATCACCTGCTAAAAATATTATAAATTGAGTCACTGGCCAGACCTTTCACTCCTCTGGAAGCAAAAATATTTATTTTACTCAGGCCCTGCCTGTGTTTTAGCAGAACTTTATGATCAATTTCTGAGGAATGTGCCATGCTGTATATTCAAATTACAACTTTTTTTGGCTCACGGTGTAAATTTAAAATGTCTTGTTTAAGACCCAACCATTGTGCTGCCAGAAAAGTGCGGTTTCAGCAGTTTTTCCCCCCACAGCACCCGTTTTACCTGGGGGGTGGTTATTTTCACCCCAGGTGTGTGCGTGCCCCCAGGGCTCGCGGTGCCAGCTGCTCCCAAGGGGAGGAAGCACCACTTCGTTGTGCTGCCACGAAGGCAGGATGCGCCAGAGCTGCCAGGCTCACCGGGATAACCCTTTCCCAGTGCACAGGGCTGCCTTTTTGCAAGTTGAAGCCAGCCCCTCTCTGCACCCCCTCGAGGCTTGTGCAAGCAACATGTGAAGTTCCAGGCAGGCAGTGTCAGCGTGGCAAGGTCCTCGTGTGTCCGTGCAGGGGCGCCTGTAGCTGCACCCCCCAAAGCCAGGCAGCTCCATCCCAGCAGCACCTCCCCTTCCTGGGGCGCGGGGCAGTCTCAGCACGGCGCCAGGTGCCCGCAGCGCTGGCTGCTCCCCACTCCCGTGCCAGGCTTATAAACCTCTCCCACCCTCATTTGACTTTAGGAAGGAAATGAGAGATTTTTCTCTCTTGCTTCAGGGCAGAGAGAGAATAATGGGATCTTTATTCCCCAATAATTAAGTTGCTTTTTGCGTAGGTTTAATTTATGCTCCCTTCCAGCCTTCCATGCGAGGTGATGCCTCCTGCAGGAAAGTGGCCTCGGGGTGCTCGAGCAGAGCCGGGGCCTCCGTGCTCACCAGGAAGGTGCAGGGAGCAGCAGAGCTGTGCCCACGGCTGAGATGCTGCGCAAGGGCTGCAGAAGCCTTCGGCATGCAAAGCTCAGCCACTGTTTCTGCAGCAACAGCAAAGGGAGGCTCACTGCAATCAAAAATGGGGGAGTAGGGGCGCACAGCTGGCCCCGAGAGCCACAGGAGCAGGGCTGGCACATGCCTGGTGCCAAAATGCGCTGCCTGGCCCAGCTCCATCCTTCACAAGAGGCACCGGGGGGACAAACACGCCCCTGCAGTGGGACACGTTACTGGCGGCTTCAGCAGGGAGGACGAGTGTCTGAAGCCAGCATCCAGGAAGGGGCACCGACATCGCCAGCCCCTTGCCTGCAGCTAGTGTTCATGTGGCATGCTGGGACGATGCTCCAGCCTGCCCGGGAAGCTGGGTGCACTGGGGCAGCACAGGCAGCACCCCAGGATCAGGGCAGCTCCTACCTCAACGCAGGGAACAGCCTCGATGCCAGCAGAGCCGGGGCAGCCGAGCACAACCTGCTCCATCTGCCTGCAAAAGAAACAGATTTACAGACAGATTTACACACCCACATGAAATTCCCAGCAAGCAGAAAAAAGGGAAAACTGTTTTGATCACAGGTTTTTAGCAACATAAATACATGCAGCCAGAAACTCGTGTTGCCTTGGAGGGCAGCCCATAAGCAGGGCTGGGAGGCACCGGGGGTCCCAGCTGCAGGCAGCCTCTGCACAGCCGGGGAGGGCCCTGTGTCCTGCAGCCCTTCCCTAGGGGGATGGCAGAGGAAAGCCACGCATATGGAAAGCTGCTGCGCTCACAGCACAGGCCACGGAGGTGCAGCCAAAATCACAGCACCAGGGATGCAAAGCCCGCGGCACCGCCCGCTCCGCACCCCGCCGGGTGCTCCCCGCTGTCCACGCACAAGTGTTCAGCCGATGCAGGTTTAAAAGTCCCGGGCTGCGGCCCCGCTCCTCCCGCGCTGCAGAACACGCTCAGGAAGTTCCTGTCCTCGGCTGAAACCCTTTGGTGTGGGAGAACCTGGAACTTATTACAAATCGCTTAAGTAACTTTGGCTCACTTGATCTAATTAAATTGGTTTCCCTGGCTATTCTAGAGGCCTGAAACCACCACTGAACTCCCAGGCTCTCTGTGCGAAATTAATTAAAGCAAATGATAACTTGGCAAGGAGAAAAAAAGAAAGTCTCTGTAGTGAGGAACAAACCCAGTGCAAGGGGGTGTTTGCTGAAGCACATGTCTGCGTGCGCTGTAAGGTGTTTTCAATAGACCCTCACGCAGGGATGGACTTCAGCTCATGCATAACACTGTTCAGGCTTAAGTGCTTTGCCAAATCTGGGCATAAAAATAAACTTGGAAGTTCAGTGCAGAAAGAATAAAGACAGGGATGTCTTGGTTTCCATAGGAAGCAGAATTAATAGCTTGGCAAAAGGGGTGCATTTCCATTTTTATACGAGAATTTCCTCCTTCTCTTGCAGAAAAAAAGGGCTTGTGAGAAACATGAATTGGGATGGTTCTCCAGAATTTGGCAGCAAGCCGTCAGCCATCCCACGAGGCCAGGAGGACTTCCAGGTTTCCAACAAAAATCCAGTGGCCCAGCACAGTGCTGCTCCATTCCTCGAGAGCACCGCTGAGCGCAACACAGGGACGTGGGGACATCCAAGCGCCAGCTGAGCAGCGGCTGCGGGGACAGGTGACATCGCCGGGGCGTGGGGATTTCTGCTGCTGGGACAGCCTTCCGTGCCACCATCCGTCTTCCTGGACCGACACCATGAGCATTTCATCGTGGGTCCTTTGAGCCCAGTGCCACCCAGCCCAGGTTCTGGCCACCAGCTGTTTGTTTCACCGAGCCCCGTGGAAGCGCTGGGACATTGTCACGGCCACCACCTCGCCAGCCGAGCCCATCCTCCCCGAGCAGGGGTCAGCAGGCTGCAGAGCTGCTCGGCTCGTATTTCCCCACTGGCACCCTTCCCTCACTGCAGAGGGGGAGATCGGCCTCTCAGCTGTCTTTGCGTGGGAAAGGAGGCGCAATTGGCAGCTCCGACGGGGAGGAGGAGAAGCAAGTGGGGGCTGGTCCCCGTGGCTGGAGCACCGGAGCGATGTCGGGGTGGGCACGCTACAGGAGCCAGGCACAGAGCAGCCAGCGAGGTGCTGGGACGGGGGCTGCTTGCTGGCTCCCATCGCGGTGAGACAGGCTCCTGGAGCCGAAAGCATTGAGCTGAAAGAGCTGCACGCGCCGAGGCGAGGGGGCTCCGCACGCCAGCCCCCGCTCCGTGGAGCTGCTGGAGCTCCCTCTGCATCCCCCTGCGAGGAGACGGGATGATTCAGTCGTGCATGTGCCTTTCATTAAGCAAAGCCCTGGCAGCAGAGCCGCACCGATAGGATGAGAACTGAGCGCAACCTTCTCCCTCCTTTCCCCGGCGCTATCTGAAACCATAACCTCGACTGGCTGCAGTTTTCATCCATCTGCAAAAGCACATTAAGGAGGGAGAGAAAGGTTGGCAGCTGACCACAAACTTATTCCCCAGAGTGGTCCTTACCTGACTCTAACCAGATGCTGTTTATCAGCCCAAGCATATACTACATGCCCGATGTGACAGAGACAGAAAAAATACAAGAAATGCTTGTTATGCTTGGGGCTTAGGGGGTTTTCATCCCAGGACCGGATATACAAGTTCCAGGAGAGGAATAAGTGTCCCTGGAGTCCCAGGCTGAATCTGGAATTCATATACTCTGTGAATGTACTTTATTTAATACAGGACTCAAGAAAGGTTTTGGAATTATTGCACTGGAGAGCCTGATTGCGTAGTTACAGCTCAGAATTAAGGACTAGCTGCAGCTATGTAACACAACATGGCAGCCCCGCAGAAAAGGCAGTGCCGTGCATTTCAGCTACAGCTTCTCTCTTCTCCCAGCCGCTGCCCCAGAGCGGGCTGAAGCTGAAGGGCTCCAAAGCGCAGGCTGCCTGCGCCCTACGGATCCCTTCTGCTCCAGGCAATGCAGCCCAGAGGATGGGGAAAGCACCCGGGGGGCAGCGCAGGGTCCCAGAGCTGCCCCCATCCAGCCACCCCCAGACATCACGCTCAATGCAGGTCGGCACCAAGGAGGCCGGGCAATGCATGGGGGGGGATGAGAACGAGCCCCAGCCATCTCCGTTTGGCTCCCTGGCATGCTCCTGCCCTCCAGCTCTGCCCACCCTGCCGTTTGGATCACGCCGCTCCTGATGTCAGCACGGAGAGCTGCGGTTAACGACCCCAGGAGAGGAGCCTGGGGAGGGCGAGGGGATGGTTGGCCCACCTCCCACCCGCTGGAAAGCTCCGCATGGGCGCCGGCGCCCCGCTGCCTGTTCCTCCCCGCGCTGGGCTGGGCACCGTCCTCTCCTCAAGCTGTTGGCTGGGTTTGGGCCAGCGGTGGGGAGCCGTGCCCAGACTGGGCAGTGACCTCTTCCTGCAAGCACTCACACAACACACGCACGTTGCGGAACTCAGGGGAGCAGGAGCCAAGCTCTGACCCACGCCTCCGCACGAAGCAGAGGTGGTGGTGCCACGGGACAGGGGCGCAACCGGCACTGGGCACGTCCTGGGGACGGGAGCAGCGCTGGGGGCCGACGGCCAGGCCCCAGCACCCGAAGCCCCCCAGGAAGCCTTCAGAGCCCGGCGGGAGCCAGGCCTGGGGAGGTGTTGTGAAACTCAGGGCAGGAGTAACGTGGAACGTGGTAACGATCCAGCCCAAGTGGACAGATGTCTTCCCTGCTAAAAGGATGATAGGACTCTTTCAACAAAGGCGTATGTATGTGTATGTCCAAGCACATCTGTACACTCACACACATTATAGAGATGTGCTTTTTAAATATTCCTGTTTGCTTTTAAACAAATAGCTAACCAGCTGTGCAGCGTGCTGTAGCCATTCCCCTGCGAGGCACATCCTTCTCCCTCGTACCCAGGGGAGCTCAGGGCTCCTCAGCATGGCCTCGTCCCTGGGCAGACACGGCCCCCACTGCAGCTTCCCCCCACCAGCCCCATCCCCATTTTCCATTTTTTGGAAAATCAAGCCCCTGGGCAGAGCCGCTGCAGCCCTGCCAGCAGGGATGGGATGGGGCAGGACACGTTCCTCCTGCCCCTCCAGGAACGGGCCATGTTTTTGGGTCCCAGCCCCGCCGGCAGGGCAGGGCTGCAGAGCTCACAGCAGCCTTAATAGGGCCTCTGGGCACTCTGTGGTGCTCTGCCTGCAGAAAGCCTGGTTGCTTTTGGAAAGCTTCCCAGATCCTTTGGCTGAAAGCATTTAGGCAGAGGCCACTGGAAAAAGTGATGTGCTCTCCACGTATGTGTGCCACTGGCAGCCACGGTCCAGCAGTGTTAATCACCATGTCGGGTGCCAACAATCACACAGAACTAAAGGAAACGTCTTGCTGGAGCTCCCTGACTGGCAAGGAGAGCTCTGCCCCCGCCAGCCCAGCTCCCAGCAGTTCTTGCCACCTTCATGCCAGCAAGCACATTCACTTCCCCCTGCTTCCTGCTAAGGGTTCATCTCAAACAACCTGCACATCGACCTCTCCTGGCACAGGACACAGAGAAAACCACATGCCTTGGAAGATACACGTGCACACACATTTGTGTGTGCTTGTAGGATGCACATACCTCATGCACTCGCTGCAGACGTGAGACGCAGGCTGGTTTCAGAGCACCAGCAGCAGGAATTTGCAGCCCATAGGCTGTAATTTTTCTGGAAGTCACATCTAGCCCCAAGATGCCACAGCCACTTCTGCTCCTGAGCACGTTATGCAAGAGGCTGAGCTTAGGAGCAGAAACTCTTTCCTCAGCAGCCCCTGGAGCCATTGCAGATCACTCACATCTCCATTTCTCCTCCTGAGGCTGCTTCCCTCTCAATCGGCTGCTGGGAGCTGGCTGCGTTCTCCAGGAAGCCGTGTTCTGCCTGCAGCCAGCATCCCCAAACACACCATGGCAACATTTCTCTTTGCCACTCGTTCGTCTGATTGCAGCTGGGATCACATTAAGTCCTTATATTCCCTCCGTGCCTTTCCCCTTCCCCAACAGAGCAGAAAGAAAGGTTTAAAAAAAAAAAAAAAAAGAATAAAAGCTGCACAAAGCACTCTTCCCAGCCCTCAGAGCCCTCTAGCTAGGCCTTCTCCTTCACTAGGGGCTTTTATAACCTAGAGTTAACTGATTGCTAATTAATTCAGAGTAATTAGCACCATTGCAAAAGCTAATCTGGTCACTCCCTAGGCATGCGTTCCTGATTATGGGGTTGATTTTTCTCCGTGCTGAGGTCTAGAGAAGAGCTGTCAATGTCTGTGTGCTTGGGCAGGCACCCAGAGCACCTCCCGGAGCCACCACCGGGAGCCAGGGCGCGTGTCCTGTCCCTTCCCGGTAGCTCCACGTATGGGGCAGGGGTCCCCTGGCAGCCCACCGCCCCTCGCTGAGGCTTCCTGGCCTCGAGCCCCTCCGGGACTGTGAGTGAAGGGCTCTTCTTGGAAGGGCTGGGAGCCGTCCTGTCCCGGCAGGCCGGCTGACCCTGGGGAACGGGCAGGGCCAGGCCGGCGGGACGATGCTGAGGAAGCTGGTGAAAAATGTTTTCTTACGTGTCGCTGCCTCCCAGCCCCAGCTCGGCTGTGGAAATTACGTTAGAGTTGGAGCCTGCTGGCAAAACATAAAGCGGTCTCCACGCTCCAGCCACCACAGGGGTATTAATCAGGCTGAAAACACAAAAACAACAAGAAAAACACCAGCTATGGGGTGCACGGCATCAGATGCTCGCGCTGGGAGCTGGGCCAACCGCTCATATCTCAACTCTGTCATAAATATACCTCTAGGAAAATGCATGATCTCTGGAGTGCTTCACTCCCATGTCAGTTTCATGGCAAAACAGCCCAAGGCACCTGCTGCATCTCAGGGATTCTTCCCCGTCACCTGCAGGGATGCTGCAGTGAGTGCCCCGACCTTCCCACCTCCGCGCTGGGAGAGGCGGCGTGGGCGCGAGGAGCTGCTCACACACCCGCAGAGCGCCGGCTCTGTGCGGAGAAAGTGTTGGGCTGGGGGCCGGGGGAAAGCCTGGGGAAAAAGCTCCGGGGGAAAGCTCCTGGTGTTTGTGCCCTGTGCTCACCGGCTGCGGGCAGGGGCTTGGCACAGCGCTGCGCCCGGCCGTGGGCGAGAGGCACAAAGGTTGGAGGCTCAGCCCTGCCGGAGCCCGGGGAGCAGGCCTGCTGAAGAAAACATGCCCTTCACTTTGCTGTTCCCTCCCCGTAAAGCTGTAAACCCCTTTCAAATGCTTCATCTCCCTAACTTTTGGATGCCATTAAACTCGTTATTAATTTACTCCAAATGTCTTCACTCATATTCCAGCGCAGCTAACCCCATCAAAAGGATAAGAGCGCAGTGCTTAGACAGCACTTCTCTTCAAAGCCTGTTACTGAGATTAATTGCTTCTCTCAAGTCCTCTGAGAAGGAGGTGCATTGGGATAATTGTTATTGGTGCGGGGTCCAAGGTGTGGAGCAGGGTCTGGGGTGGAAGCAGGGGACTGCATCGGGCTTGCTGCGGCGATGAGCACTTGGCAGGGGTGAGCTGCAGGGGTCCCACCTGGGGCCACAGCCAGGTCTGTCCCTAAAAGATGCTCCCGCAGCTCCCTAAGGGAAAGCCCCGGCCCGTGGCATGGTGTGAGGGCAGAGCCAGAGCCCTGGGTGCCGGTCCCCACCCCTGCCTCTGAGCCTCTTCCCTTTGAAGAGCTCTGGGCTTGCCGTCAGCCTCCCGCTGCTCTTCCCTCATCGCCGCCGCCTGCCAAGAGCCGCGTGTGCAGGCAGCAGACCCTCCTCTCTCCCGATTTATCCCATGAAGTCACCAATCCCGGTCCTTCCTGACATCACCAGTGATGTCAGGGGCCAGGAGTGGGGTTCTCCTTCCCCACATCCCTGGCGCGGTGCCGGGGGTGCTGGTCAGCGTGCGGTGGGACGGGCGGTGCTGGCCGCCCCCCGCGCACCAGCAGCCCCAGCTCGTGCCCTGCGGTGCTGAGCCCGCGGCTCCCGGCGCAGGAGGAGCGACGGCCATGGGCTGCGGCGGTGCCCGCGCGTCGCGGCCAGATGTGCGCGGTGCTGCCGCTGACACGGTACATCTGGTCCGGGTTTTGGTTTCCATCGCGGAGTTTACCACATCCACCCCAGCCGGCTGGAAGCGAGGAGGCGCGCATCTGGAAGCAATCGCAGCTGTCACGCTTCAAGGAGATACTGCACCGCAGAGCACAGAACACGATACCGCGCCCGAGCAGCCTCTTCCAACCCGCGCTGCCTCCCTCAATCCCAAACAGATGAGGAGAGCGGCAGCATCCCCGCCGCCAGCCAGGTCCCGCTGGGTGCTGAGCCCCTCCCAGGAAGGGCAGCGCGCCCCGGTGCCGGCGCATGGCTGGGAGCAGGCACGGGGCTGAGCCCTCGCCTGCCTCGCGCCAAGGGGTGCACCCGGCGACAGCCCGGGGAGAGGATGCATCCGTGCGGAGTGGGCAGGATGATGGAAAGGGCAGCGCCGGGGGTCCTGGCCCCCTCCCTGCCAGACACCACCATCTGCGTGCCCCCTGAGCTCTGTGCCAGAGCACCCCGAGGCAGAGCCCTGCGTGCTGCAAAGGCAGCGACACCGCGCTGCGCCCCTCTCTGTGGCAGCGAGCTGCTCTGCGGGCCGGGGACGCCTTCCCATTTTGTGAACTGCCCCCTGCTCTCTGCAGCTCACAAGGTCTCGGGAGCGCCGTCACCGCGCAGCCTTTCTGGCAGGGGAAGGAGCACTTGTTTCTTTATGATATGGAATGGTTTCAGCCTTAGTTATTTCTAAATCGTTCTGGTTTATGAGCAACCTGACAATCTGGCAAACGCAGCGGGCCGGAGTCTGTACCAGGCCCTAATAAAATCCTTGAGGAGGGGCTGCAGAGCTGGGCTGGGGGAGAGGGGGCCTGGTGGGCACCAGAACTGCAGCAGCAGCCACGGGGCTCTGCAGGGACGTGTCCCTTATGTGTCACTGAATTGTGCCGCCCCTGCTGGCAGCCACGAGCTCGTCCTCACCACCCCACGCTCACCTCGCCCATCTCCCAGAGCATCCCCCTGTGCTGGGCAGGGGCTCTTGCTGCACCTCGCGGGCAGCTGGGAGGCTGCTGGGAGAGCAGAGGAGGTGAGAGCAGAGCTGCTGCTTCTCTGCCCTGCGCTTTCGGCTGTTAAGATTTATTGGAGGGGGAAAAAAGACTGAAATAGGAAGGAAAAAAACAGCAGATATATAAAATGCTATCGCTGGTGAGGTGCTCCCACGGCCAGCTCTGAGCAGCGTGCCATCAAATGCCCACAGCAGCCACCACGAGCCATCATCTGGCAGCGGGAATGCTTGGAAGGGGAAGACAAATGGCATAGGACATAGAAATAACGAGTGCTTTGTGGAAACCGTGAAGAAATAACGAACGGATTAAAATAGAGGATCTATTTTTGGAAGGCCTGGCACAGGATCTGACCCAGAAAGCCACCTGCAAGCCCAGCCAGCTCTGCCTCCCATGCTCAGACCTGGCCAGCTCTGCTCTGAGGGCCAAGGTGTACCTGCCCTGCCACACACAAGGCACTGGGAAGGGCTGGGACCCGCTCGGTGCCACCCTGAGGGGCTCCTGGGCAGAGCGAGGGCACCTTGTCGAGGCTGGGGGGACACAGGAGCAACCTGTGCAACAGCGTTTCCAGATACAGGACAGGTCAAGAAAAAATGGCTTCAGACTTTTATGGCCAAAACATCGCCACCTGCATGTCAAGGTCTTGTCAGTGGGGCGTGATGCGATGCCACATGCTACAGCCAGGGTCACGCAGCCCCTGGAGCCCTGTGCAGGGCTGAGCTGAGCAGTGCCCCCTGCTTGCTGCTGCTTTGCCCCCCTCGACATTTCCCAGGCACTGGGAGGGAGGGAGGGCTGGGAGGCGATGGCACAAGCCCGGGTCACCCGCACCAGCCACCGTCCCCGTCCCTTGCCCGTGCAGCAGCCAGCCTTCCTCCGCTTCCCGGCTCCTGTTCTCCTCCTCCCGGTGCACCGAGGCTCTTCTCCTGAAACCCTTCTTTGTCATGGAAAGTTCTGCAGCTGGAAAATGCCTGGGGTTGGGGCCAGGCGCGGGGGCAGCCAGGTCTCCTTGGAGCAGCCCTCCGCGCCGTGTTTGTTTTGCTGGCCGGTGCCAGCGGCTCGGCGGCTGCGTGCCATGGCTGAGCAGTCAGCGACAGCGCGGCCGCTGTGCCAGACCCGCCTCCCTGCACAGTCACTGGGTGGGTTTTCGGCTGGCTACATATGGAACGGGTTATGTTTTTATAATCATCTTTCTGCAACCCTTTCCTTTCCTTTTCTACACTCCCAATATTATCCCGTATCATTCCTCCACTCTCCCCTCCACGGTCTTTCAAGCCTGTGTCCACGGGAGAGCACCCAAAGCCTTTCAGAGGCTGCCCTGCACGGTCCCCTCCAGGTCAGAGCCCACAGCCCATCCTTCTCCTCTTGCAGTCACCTCTCCTCCTGCGGACCCGTGCAAGTCACTGTCACGGTGCCCACGGCCAGCAGGAGCCACAAGCAGAAAGAAGGGGTGGGGGGGTGGGAGCAGATCTGATTATGCTACCACGGGTCCCCAGTTTCTGGCACTCCTCGTCCTCACTGAGGGGGTTCCTGGCATGGGGCTGTGCCCTGAGCTGCTCTGATGGGGACCTGGAGCGCGACCAAAACCTCCCAGCTCGCTGCCGTCAGCCCGGACTCACTACAATTGCGCTGGACATCGCCATTTCCCTCCCTGCACTTGTGCTTTGCCAGTTACCTGGGGATTTCTTGGGCAGGGAGGCTCTCTCCCCCTTCGTGCACAGAACATGAACAGAGGTGGGCTCGTGCCTGTGGCCACGGCAGGGGGCAGGAGGCGGCGGGGAGCTGGCTCTCCTCTGAGCACCCCAACACCCCCTGCACCGTGCTGCCTTCCCGCACAGCCATCCTGCGACCTGCAGGCTGGGATCACTGGGTCGGAACGAAAACCACCAGTGTGCCGGGATCGCTGGCTCTGGGTTCACTGACCTGAGCCTGTGTTCATCTTTTCCAAAGAAAACAAGGAGACGAGATTCCACTTTTCCACGTCTCTGACGTATCTGAGCTCACCCATGGCCCCACTGTTAAATCTTTGTGTTTAGAGACCAATCTACTGTGGTTTTGGTTTTGTTTTGTTTTGTTTTGTTTTGTTTTTTTCTCTCTCTATTTTTTCAGAAAGAGACTGAGACTGTTGGTGCTACCTGCTGGAGCCAGCTGCGGGTCCTGTCCTTTGGAGAGCCTGGACTTGTTTGGATGCGTCCTCAGGACATTTTGCTGGCAAACACATTCCTTTGCCCTGTTCCCTGGAGCTCAGCACCACACCAGCCAAGTTAGGAGGGCTTTAGCTCCTGTGGAATGGCAAACTGGAGCCTGGGCTGAGAGCAGCTTCTTCGAGGCCTTGCAGCAGCACTGCCTGGGCAGCCCCGCGGGCTCCTCCTGGCCGGACCTGGACCGAGGCCACGCTCAGATTGCCCTGGCCATAAAAGCAGACAGGGCTTGAGATGCAGTCAGGGCAGAGGCAGAGTGCGTGTTCTCACTGTAAATGAAATGAGATGATTAATTAAAGTGCACGTCTGCTGCCAAGAGGAAGAATGGGGCTCAGGTGGCTAATTAAACTCAGGCTGCAGATCCAGCCAGAGAATTTCTGCCGTATGGTCGTGCACACAACATCTGCTCCATTAAGATTTGAAGAGATAAAGGCAGGAGAGGTGCAAGAACTCAGGAATTCCAGGAGAGCTGCTGCAACAACCTGGCTGCTGCCGCGCTCTGCTCAGGGCGCTGCCGCTGCCTGGCGCCGTCGCGCCCGGGACGCACAAGCGGCAGCCTGAGGCTCTGCAGGGACACATCCCTGGGGATCCCCCCTCCCCGGTGGGAGCAGCAATGCCCCCGTAACCACTGCTTCATCCAGCAAGCCGTGCTAAGGCTCTGCTCCCGCCCGTGCAGCGGGGTAATATTGAGTTCCCTCCCTGAACATCTGTGCAGATGTTAACAGGCGTTGCGGGGCTTGGTTTTCAATACGAGAGGCGAAGGGTTAGAGTTGAGCTCTTGGGTAAGCGACAACAAGAAAGCCGACGTTTAGTTGGCATTCCTGCCCGGGATGAAAGCCCGCGGCTGCCAGCGGTCACGGGCTGTAAAGGCCACACAGGCGGCCCCGGGGCAGGTCATGCGGGAGGAGGCGTCGCAGCCGGAGCAGCATCCCCGGCCCCTCCGGCAGCTGTGGGGCAGGACCACGGGGCTCAGGTGAGCCTCCAAACGTCCGTGAGCAAAACAAACACGTGGGCAGGGCTGCTCCCAGCCTGGCTCTGCACTGGGGAGGGGGTAAAGCACATGAATTACAGCCCGTGCAGGACCCCAGCACAGCCCCTCTGTCCTCCCCCAGGCTGTCCCTCCCGACGGAGATGCACGCTTCGGGGCACTGAGGGAAGAGGAGAGCCCCGCAGCCACGGCGCTGCTCCCTCCCTCATCTCAGCTGCGCCTGATCGCGGGGCTGGAGGCCGGTTGATGGTTCCCATTAGCGTGAGGTCCCCTCGCTCTGCTGCAGAGCTCTTCCCACGTTAAACGCTTCGCTGGGAAAACAGAGCCACCGAAGGCAGCCAAGGCCCCCGTCCCTTTCAACTCCGGCGTTGTAGGGGAGCTTGGGGCCCCGAGGGAGCATCTCTGTTTTGGGCTCCTCGGAGGAATCAAAGCAAGCGGAGGAGCATCCTCTTGGAGCCGGCCCTTCGGGGGGCTGGCAGGCAGCCTGCGAGCCCCCGCGCAGCAGCCGCCCGCGCCGTGCCCCTGCGCAGGGCAAGCAGCCCCCCCGCCAGCCCCGCGTTGTTTTCAGTTTGTTAAGGAACAGCGAAGCATTTAGTCCTCATTACAGAGCTCTCGGCTGCCAAATCCTTTCCTTCAGCTCCACATCTGTTCCCGAGTTGCAAGAGCCACGAGCACACTGGGGCTGCAGGCTGCTGCTCGGCCCCTTTGCAGCCCGCAGCTGGCCGGGGAGCAGGGGGCGAGGGGAGCAGAAACCCCCAGGGATGGGGATGGAGACGAAGACGGGCAGGGACGAGCAGCCCAGCTCAGGCTAGGCCTGCTCGGGATGGCTTTGCACTGGGGTGCACGAGCCAGGGGATGAGGATCCCATGTCCCACCTTGGCAGCCACACAGGGCACAAGGTGACAAAGCAGCCACACCAGCCGAGCACACAGGGCCAGGGCCAGGGCCAGGGCCATCCCTTCCTGCAGCCCCCAGCCCATGGGGACACCCACCCCAGCTCCGCAGTGCCCTGCCACTGCAGCCCCTGCTGCTGCCCTGCCCGGGCCGTGCTCCCCAGGAGCCTGACCCCCTGGGTTACACGTGAGCTTGTTGGAGGTCCCTAAGAAAGGCTTAGCGACTGGAGCCAATCGTAGTCAGGTGGTTGTTATTATCAGTAGTTTTCATCGTAATTCAGAGCTGCTGCCACTTGCCAAGCGCTTTCTGCAGCAGCCCGTTATTAATAGCACATTGAAATGCAGCTGAGCTTTGCTTTTCCTGTCAGACCAGTACTTCTGCTGTCAACTGCTCTCTGCAGCCCGACAAAACTTTGGGTTTCCGCTGCGGACAGTGGGTGCCCGGCGTCCCGGAGCCAGCGCCGTGTGCGGCACCATCTGGGTGCAAAGCCCTGTGGGGCTGCAGGGCACCGGAGCTGGTGATGCCTCGTGGAGGTACCCAAGGAGCAAGATGGGGCCAACGTGATCCCATACCCCACCTGCCCCTGTGGCCAGGCTGGATGTTTCGGCAAGTCGAGTGATCCTGGAATTACAGAATAATCTACCATAAAAATTCATCGTGATCCCCACTAGCCAGTGGCTGATGCACACCATGCAGCAGGATGCCCGTCCCCAGCTATTTTTCTGCAGTTCCTCGGGCAGCCCCGTGGGAAGTCCCATCCCCTCCTGGCACTGCTGGGATGGGGATGGGCCAGCAGGGGTGGCGCGGGTGGCCTGGGGGGGCTCTGCGAGGACGAGGAGCCGTGGTCTGTGCTGGGGGATGCACTGAACAACAGCAGGAGTTAATGCTGGCTCAATCTCTGACACTGCTGTGCTTGAAATCAATTAAAAAATCTTACGAAATAAAAGCTTTTTGTGCAAATACAATGGGCCCCTCTACCCTCTCTTTCCTCCTTGCTCTGGACCATCTGACTCCCACAGGACCACGAAAATCTCCCCTGTGGTTACAGCTCCAGTGCCGCACTGCCGGGACCAGCCCTTGAGCCCTCTCCCTGGTGGCGCTGAGGCTCTCCGGGAGGATGAGGAGCGGTGGGCCGAGCCCCCGCTCTTCCTCCCACCCACATCCCATGGCTGGGCAGCCTCGTGTGCCGCAAGGGAGGGCAGAGCTGCCGGGCTGTGGAGCCAGGAGGGCCCTCGGCTTTCACCCAAGGGCTGACGTGGGCTCTCCGTGCCCGCGGTGCTGGGCAGGGGGGGACCAGCCCCATGTGCCCATGGTGAGGGTTTCACTCCCTGCTTCCTCCAGTTCCAGTGAAACCGTGATTTTCACACAGAAAGAAAAACTTGAGAAAGCAACCTTTTGGCATGCTTTTGAGGCAAAAAAAAAAAAAACCCTTTGCTTAGAAAACAGCCAAAGCCTAACCCATATTTACTTGGAAATTGGCTTTGTTCTGTTTGAAAAACAGCCCAATTTTTCTATGGAAAATCGGAAAAAAGACCCAGATTGGCTTCAGAAGAATGCAAGTATCGCAACACAACTTTCCACGAAAATGACACGGCTTTGGAGGTGGCAACAAAGCAAAAACCCTCGAAAGTGGAATTTCGCCCTGCACCTCGTGGGGCTGCTGCAGGGCAGTGGGGCAGGGCACGGGGCCGGGCGCCCGCACCATCCCGCAGCGAGCATCCCGCCTTGCTCCCACACATCGCCACGGCCGCTGCTGCCGGCCTGAGGAAAGGCAGGTGCCCCGGAAGGTGCGGCTGGTTTTTTTCCAGCTAGCTGGTTTAATACGAGAAATTAACTCACCCTACAAAATTTGCCCTGTTAATGCGATTTTGGCGTGGCATGTTGCCCGATAGGATTTCTATTAAAATGTGATTTCCTCCTGCTTATAATTTCATTATCTGAGGCATTTGTGTAGAACATCGACCACGCAGGTAATATATGGGAAGGGTTGCTAAATTAGAGAGCGTGTACATTTTTTAATGGAAGGTTGCAAATAGACATGAAATAATCAAGGCTGGATACAGCTGCCATCATTTACTGGTGTCTGACATGGTGAAATACTTCATCGAGGGGTTATTGCCATTTAACACATCTTTCACTTCTTCCATCTTTCCTGAATAAAGTGCCCGGCTGTCCCATCCGTCTCCACGCGGGGATCTGTCAGCACCATGCTCTGCACAGCCTGCCAGCAGCGCTGTAATTCTGATGTATGCTGCAATCACCGCAGCCGAGCAGGAAGCATATTTCTCTTTTATTTATCAGCAGCGAAGGTGTTCCCTGTAAATGCAAAGACAGGGCTGTGCCGGTGAGGAGGAAACAGTCATGTTCATCTCTTGCCCCATCCATCTCACCCTGGATTCTCTGGACCATAAATTCAGCTTGGCGCCCATCCGCGTGTCTGCAGGCAGCTGGCGTGGGACGCGTGGGAGGGGTGCTTTGCTGTACAGCCCCTTCCCCACGGCTGCAAACACCTCTGGGAAAAGCTTCTATTCTATTCTATTCTATTCTATTCTATTCTGTTCTGTCCTGTTCTGTTCTGTTCTGTTCTGTTCTGTTCTAGAAGTTGGGAGGGAGCAGGAAGGTGTTCTCATGCTGCTGTGGTGCTTGGGCATGTGGCGATGCTCTCCCCGGTGCTGCCACTCAGCATTCGCCCAGCGTCTGACAAATAAACACCGCATTGTTCTAAGCCCCTCACTGCAGAGGCAAGAAGCACTTAGGGGCTTTCATAAAGCCCATCTGCATAATAATGGTGGGGAATTCTTATCTGGAGTGATCTGAGTGTCAAAAACCGCAAGCCAGCCGTGAATTATGGGGAGGAAACACCGAGGAGAAAACGACCCTGGCTGCTGCCGAGCCCAGGGAGGAGGAGAGACAGCTGGGAGCCGCTCTCGTGCTTCGCCCTTTCCACCCAAGGTATCAGCAAGGCTGGCTGCATCCGTACACGTAGCAGAAACATCCAGAGGCCAGACGTGCTCCTGAAGCCATCTCAGGACCTTCCCAAGCACCGTGGCACAGAGAGGGGCACTGCAGAAGGGCGCCAGGGCCAGGCCAGGGGTGCTGGCTGCGCACCCAGGCTCCCCGCGCCCGCAGCAGAGCCCTGCCGAGCTCCCTCGGGGCTCCACACCCGTGGGAATACGTGCCACCTACCAGATGGGCGACTGCTGAGGAAATTCTGATTTACGAGCAGCCAAACCTGCCAACGCCGCCGCTCTCCGGAGAGGGAGATGTGTTTTTTGTGGAGCGCTGCAGGGCCGGGGGCTGCTTTGAGCCCCGAGCCTTCCTGAGCTCCCAGCCCCTCGGGGTGTGAGAGACTGGGAGGTGATAACTTATGCAAACACACATGTTATTACCCGGCCAGCTGAATTTAGCATGAATCAGGAACTCTGGCTTTGCAAGAAAAACAAAGACAGTGAAACGAGGCAGGGCAAATGGAACAAAAGCCCTTTCCTAATTAAGAGGAGAGCACAGACGGGGAGGCAGCCAGGCTCTGGGCTGTGCGGCCCCGCGGCCCTGCCTGCCCCTGGAGAAGTGCTGGGGAAACATGCCCCGAGCTCCCCTTGAACAGCAGCGCAGTCGGATGCAGCTTGGATTTTTCTCCTCCATAAAGCTCTCGTTTCAGTAAAGACCAAGAGGTGTCTTCGGGGTCTGTCTCTGGAACTCCAGCCCCCATAGTTTGTGTGAGCACAGCGGTGCTCAGGCTCCCACGGCTCCCCTTGCCTCCCCTCCCCTGCCCTGGCCTCCTCCTGCCTCCTCCCTCACCACCTCGCAGCCTCCCGGCTCGTTTCAGTGTCGACCGCCCGCACCTCTGATGGATGACGTGCTCAGCCTGAGCTTGCTGGGCCGTGGGGTTTGCTCCTGGTGCAGCGTCTGCTCCCCTGAGGGGCCGCATCCCGTGCCCCCGCCTGCCGCCCTCCCGGCCCCCCCAGCCCCGTGCCATGGCAGGAGCTTTGTGAGCCCGATGCTGAGGCTTGGGACCTCAGTCTCCTATGGGGGAGGCAGGCACCCTCAGACCAGACCAGTGGGCTGGGGCTGATCCTGCCCGCACCTGGGCACAGCAGGGCTCGGATGCAGGCAGCAACCCCCGGGGCCGTGCCCGAACACGGCACCCGGCAGGGAGGGGAGCATCCCCCCGCACGGCTCCGATGTGCTCCCAGCCCGGACGCAGAGGGAGGAAGCTGCAGATCGGAATCACATCCATCAGCTGAAAAGAGCCCTTGAGAGGAGCCAAGAGTTCAGCTAGCACATCTTTAAATCATAATTTACCCTGTCTAGGAGGAGTTCAAAAGTTACTGGCTGCGAGGTCCGACCAGACCCCTCCGAGCACACCAGGGTATTGCAGCACGGGACACGACGTACCCGCGGTGCTTGTAAGTCATTCGCTGCTCGGAGCTCAAAACAAAACCACGTGTGTCCCACCCCCAGTCCTCAAAACTTCCCGTTCCTCGCGCAGTGCAAGGAGAACATGGACGGGCATGGAAGGAAAGGGGCTGCTGACACCAGCAGATTTGTGCCCATTGTCACAAGCAAAGCCGATGCTCCGGCTGTCCTGAGCGTTCCCATTCCCAGGAAGATGCTGGGGTGTAGCACAACAGAACACGATCTTATTTCTGCCAAGTGGCATTAGGATTTAGAAGGCATTTCCAAGATGGAAAAAAAATGGGGAATTCTTGTGGATGCACATGAGTTTCAGCTTCATGCATGAGAAACATTTACTGACTTTGGCAGGAGCCGACCGGGTCCTCTGCACCCGCCATGCAGCAGTGCCAGGCACCGGCCGCAGCCGTGGGCAGGAAGGTTTTTTTTTTTACCCTGGAGGGTAAAAGAGGGTGGTGGGAGCGTGGGCTCTTGGGCTCCCTTCCCGGCTCGGGTCTAATTTGCTGAGCGACCCCAGGCTAGTGCCTTGTTTTGCTTTCTGTGCCCTCTGGAAACCACCCATAAAATCAGTTCGTGAGAGGCTTTTTTTCCCCTGAAGAGCCTTATGACACAAGGAAATGACTTGCATGAAAAAGTACCGTTGCACCGGAGGAGCGCGGAGCCCCTCGCAGCAGTGCCCGGAGAGCCCGGGGGGGCGGCTGGGGGTGGCACCTCCCGCAGCCCCTCGGAGCCACGGCTCAGCCTGCAGGGACCGCACCGGCCACGGGAGCTCTGCAGAGCAAGAAGGGAATTAAGCATGCAGTTATTGATTCATTCCAGTTATTTTAACAGATTACTGGAAAGAATAAAGAACGAAACCTGGCATTGCTCGGCTCGGCCTGCGGCGCGCTTCCTCCCAGCGCTCCGCCACTCCCCGCACGATTGCTCCCTGTGGACGCATTAAGTGAAGAAGTGCCCTGCTGCGGGCAGCATTGGCCTCCTGCACTGGCCAGACTGGAAGCCGGAGGAGGCATTTCTATTCTTAGCCGGCTGCCGCATCCTCTCGCAGCATCCAGTCAAGGTTTGCCTGATTTTTTCCTCCACCCCCAGCTGGTTCTGGACAGACATTTTCATGTGCAGGAACGTGAGGTGGGGTTTCTAGGCAGGGCAGATCTCCTGCAGCAACATCCCGAGCCTCTGGGCAGCAGGCACTTACGGCTTTCTATTCCAGGGATGGGCACCTTCCAGAGAATTGTTCCTCCTTGCAACCTTCAGCAAACTGCGGGCTCCCCTGGCAATGTGCAGCGCTAAGTGCCGGCTGATCGCAGGGCCAAGTGCCTCAGTGCCCGGCCAACTTGGGGCCTTCGGTGGCTTTGGTACATCCTGAGCAGCTGCCCCACAGCTACCTAAGGATTGATGCCCAGCACTTGTCGCCTGCCTTTCACCACGCCCAGCACTTTGCAAAACGCTCACACCACTGGAAACAGCAGGGACATTTGTTGGGCTGTGGATGCCCCATGAGAAAGGGACCTGGAGCAGCCCCGCAGGCACTTGTCCCCCCCGCAGACATCCCTGTGCAGCACAAGAGGCTCATTCCCGCGGGGAGCAGAGGAGCCCTGCAGCACCCTGCGGCACCCGCAGCTGCAGCCGGCGCCAGTCCCTGCGGGCAGACTGCACGCACCGCATGCACCGCACGCACCGTACACACCGCACGCACCATATGCTGGTGCTGCGCTCACACCCCGAGGGCAGAACACAAACACCTTTTGTTGCGTTTCCCTCCTATTAAATATTTATCAGCCTGATTTGCATGGCTCCTTTGCATAAGCTGCTGGAGCTGTCTCTGCAAAGTGTCTCTCTTTAAGACAATCTGAAGCACTCATATAAATAATTCTGCAGGCATTTTGACTTCCCAGGACAGAGCCTTTGTTTTATGCCATTGCCAGCAAATTCCTGGTCACATGGGTTCAGGTTTCCAGCACAAGATTAGTACACAACAGTTCCCATTGAGAGCAGCAATGAAGAATTTCCCCATTTCCTTCCAACCCGGAGCAACAGCAACCCAAATCGTGTTGGGAAATCTGGTCCTTATTTAGATGTCCAAACAGAACCATGCTGAAAATCCTGCTTGAAAGTGCCCTGGCACAGCGAGCCCCAGCAGCACTGCACCGAGAGCCGTGCAGCAGCATTTCTGCTGACATTTTTACGTGCTTTACTTACTGAAGCCGCTTAACCAGAAGGCTCCTTTCTTACTTCTCACAGCTCCATTGAGCGAGAGGAAATAGGGTTGTTATGCTTTTGATTTCAGACCCTAATTAGGCCTCAGGAAAGGAAATAGTGCTGCTAAGGTAATGCACGCACTGCTCACTAAAGGGTCCCAGCCATTGCTCAGAGCTTTGACAGATTTCAGCCATGCAGAGTGTCCCTGCTCTGCTCTCCTGGGCTCTGCGGTCGGGAGCGAGGAGGGGACGCTGCCCCAGTGACAAAAGCCCTATTGAGGGCTTTCAGCAGGGATGCAGGAAAGGAACGTTTCCTTGCAACCTGGCACATGGGCAGAATGCACATTGGGAAAATGGTTTTTAAACAAGAAGCACCTCGGAGAGCAGAGCTCCCCGCCCGGGGGAAGGCGGCAGCGACGGTGGGCACGGACAAACCCCACGCTTGGGATCCTCGCTGGTGCACGGAGCCAGCGATGCTCGGGTGGGGGAGGATGGTTTCAGATGGAAGGAGCTGGAGCAGAGCCAAGGGGCTTGGACTCAATCCCAGCTCTGCCACAGGCTGCTGCTGGCTCTGGGGACAAGAGTGACGCTGCCTTGGTGGCACCTACAGGGAGGCGGCCGCAACACCTCGCCCTGAGAATGGGGCTGCAGCTGGGGGTGAAGCATCCCCAGCCCCAGGCAGGCAGATCAGCTCACACGCATCCCCGCCTGGGACATGCTGAAGGGCTGGATAAACCCTCCAGAAAATATTGTATTGCAGCGCTGAATAGCATCCCCCCAGAGGGCCATCTGTCCACTTGTTTTTTCCCTGAAAAACTTCCCCGTCATCATGGGAAAAGCCCTTTGCCAGAAGGGAGCCTGACTTCCATACCCGTCTTCCCAAGCTCGTGAGGGTGCGATGCCCAGTCTTCTGCCATTGCCCCCTCCCTTGCCGCCATTCCCAGCCAGCAGCTAATCTAACATTCAAGCAAAGACCTAAACCATCAGAGGGAAAGCACAAAAGACCGTTATTTGGTGAGAAGCAGCCATTCCGTGACACATTCCCCAAACCAGCTGCTGCAGCTCTGGCTGGGGAGGGAAGGGGCAGCTTGCGGCTCTGGGTCTGGGAGCAGTGGGTACACTGGGAATGCTGGGGCTGGTGCTGGAGCCTGGCAGGGCAGCGAGCCTTATGTTCCCACTGCCATGGGCAAGGTGCACACGCAGCCTACGTGACGGAGCCCTGAGTGTTTGCCTGAAACAGCCTCTGGCCTGAACGAGGCCATTGATTGAACAATTCTGGAAAAAGAAAAAAAAATACCCAGCAACAATCCAATAAGATGTTTCTGCAAATACATCACTGCCCATTAGGCCAGCACGCGGCTCCTCGGCTGCTCGATAGGTCGGCTGCACGGCGCGGTGGCTCTGCACGCTAGCCCGGATCAATGCTCGCGCCGTTATAAACCCACTAATCACCCTGATTTATAGGCAACGTGTCTCGGAGGCACCTGGAGGCCTCCTGCATTTGTTCCAAGAAAAGAGCTTGAAACTGGGCTGCTTTTTAGTAATTCTGGTTGGGAGAAACTGGTGGTTTCAAGCTGCCTCCAGCTCCTTCCCTGCTGCCGGCAAGAAGCGTGAGGGGCGGAAGGCAGCCCCCGGCTGGGGGAGGGCTGGCCGGCTCCTGGGGGGCTCGGGGCAAGACACGCAGCTTTGGTGACCTACCAGATGAAAGAAGAAAACATACAGTGTCTTTCATGATGGTGTACACTTTCACAGGGAGAACGAATTTGTCTGCTCTCTGCCCTGCCCCAGGAGGCAAGCAGTCCCCGGGCAAAGCCCCCACGGCACCCACAAAGCCAAGGAAGCCACAGGTCCCCGTGCCCTGCGGGGGACATGGGGGCATGGGGCAGAGGTGTTGGGGAGGTGGTGCAGGGAGCACTTGGAGGAGCACTAAGGAGGGAGCTCGGCTGGGGAGAGCGCCTGGCAAAGGTCCCCACCGCAGGTAGGGAGCAGGAGAGCAGCCCCGGCACCGCGGCTTCCCCGCGGGGTGCTGGCACAGCCTGATTAGCCCAGCACCTCCCTGCTCCGGGAGGGCTGCAGAGCAAAGTCTGCTCAAGCTAATCAAGGGAGGCTGAGTGCTGCCTTGATTACGGTGACTAAGTACCTGCGCGGGCAGCAAATGCCAGGTACTGGAGAGCTCTTCAATCAAATCGTGCAGAAGATGGCACAGCGAGAGCCGGGCGCACTCAGGGCGTGTACGGGGACCAGCGAGGATGATGAGGGGAGGACGGGGGGGCTGCGTCATCTCCATCCTTCCTGGGGGCTGCAGGAGACCTGCCCGGCTTGGGCACACCAGCCCTGGGGCTCCTTCTGGCCTTCGAATCTATGGGCTTTATGTGTTTTCAAAGAATTTCCTGTATTTAAAGAGAGAGATGCTCTTAAGTGCTTCTCTGGACGAGGGCCAGAGCTGAGCGCCTGCAGGACAGACGCGGGATGGGGACTGCGTGGCTGCCGGCCTGGGCCTGGAAGGTGGAAATTCCCCACGCCCGGCACCTCTCACCTCTCCTGCACGGCTGCAGCGTGCCCAGGCCCTGGGCCATTTGCCAGCTGCAGGACGGCACCAGAGGGGCTGTGGGGACGCCCCCGGCCCCGCACTCTCCCATCCTGCGTGTGTCTGAAACGATGGGCAGCAGCTCCTGGGGCCGGCATCGTCTGTCGAGAACAGGCAGCACAAACCTGAGAGTTTAACAGTTCATATTAACCTTTGCACTGTTAGCACCTGTTAAAAGGAGGCAATTAAACACCTTCACGTCGGTTTATGGACAGGCTTTGCAAACACACGCCTGCACGCCCAGAGCAGCGCCGTCCCCGCTGCAGGGAGCTGCACACCGCGGGCACTCCGAGCCCCATCAGGGACAACACTAGCTGCTCTGCAGCTTTTGAGGTGCACTCAGGTGGATTTTTTTTCCCTCCGAGCCCCTTTTTTAATGATATTTCCTTCAGGCTTTCCAAGACAGGCTCTTGGCTCCCCAGAGCTGCCTCCCCAGCCCAGCGCTGCAGCCCCGAGCCCACAGCGCACCTCCAGGGAAACAGGAACCCTGGCGTCCCGGTGCTGGAAAGGGAGGAGAGGTGTGAGAGGCTGCTTACTTGTGTCTTGTAAATAATGCATTAGTTTGCACTTACAGGAGTCTGAAAACACAGCGAACTGTTTTGTGTTTCTGCCAGGCTGCTGAGCCGGCTGCTGCTCCCTCAGCGACTGCTCCTGGAGGCAGAGGCACAGCATCTCCCCCTCCCTTGGGCTCCTTCCTTCCCACTAACTCTGCTTTTTACTCTTAATTTCCTCTTTCCTATTTAATGAGCTGGTAAATATCAGAGATGATGCCTTTCTCAGTGCACCCTGTGCATTAGTGAGAGATTATCCCATTGGGAGCAGCCTAGCTCTGTGCACCACAGCTGCAGGCTCCTGCAAGAGTCCCCCCAGGCAGCTCTGCCCTCTCCCCAGGGAGCAAAACTTCCCTGGGGAGCCCCGAGCGTGCCCTGTCCCAGTCCTGGCTCTTCCCCAGGCCGGACATGGCCCTTGCTGCGCACCCAGCGAGTCCCTGCTGTGCAAAACAAGCGAGGCTTCATCTGGGGAACACAGAAGTTCCCAGAACTGTGGGTCACACTCTGAGAAAAACACGGTGGTTTTGGTTTTCTGCTAGTGAGAAAGCCAGCAGAGAAGAGCAAACAGGTTCTGCCTTTGGAAACCACGACCTTCTAGCCCAGGGACCAGGACACGTCAGCTCATCAGCGCCCATCTGCCAGAGACTCTGCATGTACCGGAGGTGTCAGAGTGACAGAGAGCGTAATTGCTAAATAATTCATCAGAAAAGGCCAGACAAAAGCAAGTGAAAGAGCAGCCCAGCAGAGTAAATATGCAGGCAGACCCCAGAGATGCAGCACGGCTTCTACCCTGCAGCGAGCTCTCTGTTGGCAAGAGCGGCTTGGAAAACTCCGGGTGGCTTCGCTCCCAAGAACAAGCCTGTTGATTTTCCCTTCTTCTCTCCAGCAACCGCTGGGACACCGCTTCCCCTTCTGCCCCTCCTGCTCGTCCCTATTTCTGACCACAGTGTGGGAGGGCTCCCCGAGCCAGGGCCGCTGGGTGCCCGCACAGCCCCTCGGCTGCACCCTGGGGTCCTCACCGGGGGCGACGGGGGAGCCACGGCCCCCACCCGCAGGTGCCAGCCTGAGCACTGGCTCCCCTCCATGGCTGGGTGAATCTGCATCCAGAAATTGCCCGGGGGCACGGTTGGCAGGTTCCTGGCACCCCTCGCGCAGGTTAAATCCGTCTCAGACCACAAATGAGACGTGTCTGTTGAGCTCGTCTGAAATTACAGTGCAGAGCGGCCCTCGTAATTAGGAGCTTCGCTCTGAAAGCACAGCCCTGCAATGAGTGCCCTGCACACGCTTCTTCCTCCCTGGCATAAATCAGAGCAGGAGGGCCCTATCCTGCCCACGAAACGGCGTGCAGGAGGGCTGCAGCCCACGGGAGCTGCCCTGTCCCAGCTGGCAGCCGCCTGGTGCAGGACTGCAGCACAGATGTGTGTGCGTGGGGCACGGGACTGCTGTGTCCCTGCGCCTCATCCTCCCCCCCGTGCAGTGGGATTTCCAGCTCCGAGACAGGAACACGGGGCCCTACACTTCCAGCTCCTCGCAGCGGGTCTGGCCACAGCACGAGCTCCCTGCGAGGGAACTGCGGTGCGATGGGGATCGCCCGCCCCGTGCCACGCAGCAGCACCAGCAGCAGCAGCAGCACATCCCGGCCCTTGCAGCCGCCCTGTCCCCTGGCAGAGACCCCGCGGCCGTGCCAGGAATGCACTTGGCCAGCGGCTTCCCGGTCCCGTAACTGCCCGGCTCTGGAGCCAAGTGGCCGCTTCCCAGTGCCCGGGCAGCAGCAACATCTGCGGAGGCGGCCTTGGAACCGCAGGAGCCTTTGTCCTACAGAGGGAAATGGCAAAGCACCCGCATCTGTCAGAAAAAAAAGCCCTGCAGGAGAACGGGGGCTGCTGCCCGTGTGCTAGCGGAGCAGGGCAGGGCTGAGGGGTGGCAGGTTCCTCCCGCAGAGGAATACCCGGGACACTGAGGCTTAGCAGCTGGCAGCCCGGTAAAATGAAATGCCACCCTCTGTAAAATCTCCTTGCCCATCCATCACCGATTCCTCCATCTGCAGCATTGGAGCTGGGCCTTGGCTCCTCCGGCCCCCTCGGCAGCAGCAGTGGTTTGTGCACAGCCTTCAATAAATCTCACTAACGGAGGGCCTGCAAAATCCATTTCCAGACTGCAGGGCAGGAGGGGAGAGCCCCGGCACAAGTGGCAATTGTCCCTGTCCTGCCAGGAGCAAGGACATGGGCACCGCGGGCATGTGTGCATGGGGACCCCTCCGCAGGCTGTGCCAGTGAACCAGCAGCGAGGGACCCGGAGAGGTTCTCACACGGAGCTGGCCTTTTCGTCAAAACAAAGCAGAACAGAAAATCTGGAGGTTTTTTTTCACTGAAACCTCACATTCTCTCTTGCAGATAAAATTTCACTTTCTGTTTTTTTTCTTTAAAACCAAAATAACCTAAAGCATCTCAGAAATGCGCTCCGTAGCCCAGCCCCACATGCCTACAAGCATCCCCGTCCCAGCAGCACAGCTCCCGGGGCCGCTCCTCCCCACCGCATCCCGCGGCGCAGATGCGAGGGCGCAGCCGGGCACCGCGCAGGATGCGACTGCGGTCTGCTGCCGGCCGGCCCCAGGACCCCGGCCTCGCCCCTGGGCAGTTGCTTCCTGCCGACCCGATGTTTCCATGGTCTTGCAATTGAGAGCAAAATTGCTCTTCCCTTCCTGCCCGCGCTGGTTTTGGTACCGCTTCCAGAGCAGGCGGCTCGTGCCAGCACGGGGACGTGCGCCGGTGCCGGGGCTGCAGCTCCCTGCAGGAGCAGTGTCCTGGCCGTGCAGGGTGAGGGACGAGCAGGGGACGCTGCCCAGGACGCAGAGGATGCATCCAGGGTCCTTGCCACCCCCTCAGTAGCGGTGCTATTCCTGGCCTAATTGCTGCTCCCCAGCCAGCAAAGCACGCACGCTGCGGCTCGGTAATAGCTTTAGTGCTCGCGCATGTCGCTGGTAATTACATTAAGGCTCGGCAGGATCCTCCATCAAGCCCTGCAAGCTCCGACACTTGCGCAGCGTGTGCGTGTCCTGGCAGGAGGGGCAGGCAGGTCCCACCTCGGGCTCCTGCTGCCCCCAGACCCCCGGTGCTGCCCAGTGCCTGCCCCCCGCCACCCTGAGCCTCGCCGCAAGCCCTTAGGTGAGGCCACAGCAGGCGCCTCCAGCTGCGTCGCACCAGATGTACACTTGGGCCGCTGTCCCTGTGGGTCTTTTGTCACCTAAAAATGCCACCTGTGTTTTCCTGCACACTGGGGTAGTTTGTAATCGGTGCATATAAATACATACGTATGTATATATACACGCACAGCTGACCAGGAGAGCTATTTAAAGCCCAGGCAAGGAGGAGGACCAACGTCGAGCCCAGTGTTTAGGAAATGGGTGCAAGCCGAGGACACGCATCCACCCCAGCGCCTGTGCTGCGGGGTCACGGACTGGCAAAAATAGGACCGTAAGTAGGGGTTGGAGGAAGTTTAAACAAACACCGGGGGCGGCACCTGCCCCGCCGAGGGGCAGCAGCGTGCAGTGCGGCCCCCGCTCAGCCCCGCGGCACCCCAGGAGCGCGGCACCCCGGGACAGCCGCGGTGCGCGGGGCGCGGGTGCCGATGGCGCAGCCGGCGCTGCCCTGGCCGCCCAGCACCTGCTCTGCCCTCGCACCTGGGCACAAAGGCAGCCACTGTGCCGGGAACCCGACACCGGCCAGCTGAGCCCGGCCGCCGGGGATTTGCGCAACAGAAACCCCAGGCCCCTGCCAAAGCCAACAGAAGCTGCTGCCGGCCGGGGAAGGCGCGGAGCGGAGTTCAGAGCGGTTGCTCCGGCCCAAACACAAACCACCTCCTGCCAGCTCGGATGCAGTGGCTTTGGGGGTTTTTGCTTCCTCCCCACGATCGTTTGAGTCAGCCCTTTCTGCGGCACAGTGGGAACAAAAGCCTCTGCGAGAGGCAGAGCACTGGAGCTTCCCTTTGGGCCAAGCACTGCCACCAGCCCTGGGCACGGGGCAGCCCCGGGGCCAGCAGCAGGGCTGGGGTGACGCTGCACCCCCAAACCTGCCATGGCCCCACGCCCCTCGGAGCCACCTCAGGGCTGCATCCACATGGGACACCACTGCTGGGCAGCTCTGTCTGGGAGCTGAGGGCGAAGGTGCTGCATTTTGGGGCAGGGAGATGCTGCTGCCGTGGGGACAGACATCCCCGGGTGCGGGACACCCCTCTGCCGTGCATTCCCAGACAGCCCCATCCCGACCGTGCTGCGGGGATGCGTGCTCAGGAGACCAGCAAGGTCTCATCTGCCCCTCTCGGTGCCAGGGACGGCGTGCCCAGGGTGGGAGAGCTGCTGGCCCCCAGCCAGCACGACATCTGGGCAAATTAGGAGCGGCGCAAATGAGCAGCCACCTCCAGGAGCCAAGGGTGGGAAGCCTGCTGCATGGGGCCAGGCGGGAAAGGCTCTCCTCGCCGTGGGGTCTGGTTTGGTTCTCCTTCCCCAGGACCCATGGGGAGGCTGGGGGGTCATGAAGCCTCCAGGGGCAGCAGGTACCCCACACAACAGTACCTTGCAGGAGGACAAGACCTGGGGCTGTCCGTGCTGCGATCACTCTGGGCATCCTCCTCCTCAGACCCCGAGCAGTGCTTCTGGCACAGCCGCCCCGTGGGGGTACCTGCTGCTGGCTCTGTCCCTGCACAGCCACCGCCCCTGCTCGGGGCCAGCTGGCAGGTGACGATGCGGGGGCTTTGTCTCTGGCCTATGATGTTGCCCATGATTTATAGGTCATTTTACAGCAGCTGTAAAGAGGCTGTAAATTATAGGAGGGGCATAAATTAGCCATGGACCCCTTTACTGGCCATAAAGATCTAAGGCCCACCACAGCTGCCTTTGGAGCTGGCACTCGGGAGCATTCCCAAGGACAGCCAGGGGTGTCTTCAGCCAGGCCATGGGGGCCGCGCGCGGTTGTTTGGCAGCCCCACATAAATGGGCCCTTTTATTGCAGCGGGGCCGAGGAGCCGGCGGTGACAGGTGGGGAGGGGCCGGGGGCACCCAAAGGGGCCGGGCACGGGGGGCCGGGGGCTTCCTTCCAAGTCCGCACCTCTCCAAACCCATTTCATTGAGGGGTCACTTTGTGCCCCCAGAGGCCCCCGGCACAGCCCCAGGAGGGTTGGGGTCCTGCAATGAGCTCCTCACCCTGCTGCAGCGGGGATGCGTTGGGGTGCTTGGTCTGGGCGGCTCGGGTGGGCGATGCTGTTGGGCTCCTGTTCCTGGTGGGTGGCAGCGGGACCCCCCCACCACCACCTCTGTGCCGTGGGACGCCGGAGATGTTGAGGTCCCCAGCTATAAATACTGCGGACGAGGGCAGAGGCAGCTGGCACGAGCCCAGGCACATGCCAGTGCGCTGCCGGTGACACAGCCCTGGTTGTTGAAGCGCAGGAAGGAGCTCGCCCAGGGCTGCAGGCTGGGCACAGGCAGGGGTGCACAGAGCCCCCCCGTGCACGCTGAGCTCCCACAGAATCAACCCCACGTCCTCCTCCTAACGAGCCCCGGCTCAGCACCGCGCTCAGCTCTGGCAGCTCTCGGCAGGCGCTGCTGCGGTCGCTGCCTCCGGTGCTGGGTGCCCTCTCCGTGCAGAGCCTCTTGTGTGTGCGAAATTCCCCCGAATTCCTTCACTGTCTGGCCTGCCCCAGCGTCAGTTGGTGCCCTGTTGTTCTCGTGTGTGACCCTGGAGCACAAACAGCTTTGCAGCTCCTCGCCATCCCGTTAATTACATTATGTCTAACGAGAAGGATCAGGCGGAAGGGATTAAACTTTGATTCTGCTTCCGCGGTCCCAGCGCACAGGAGAGAAAAGCAGCTTTATCCGTTCAAAACAGGAGTCATTTTTCACACCCGCTCCAATCCCAGCGTTAATCTTCTTAGTTTGAGAGCCCGCAGGCAGCTCCCCGTGGCAGGCAGGGCAGGGTCCTGGGCTCTTCCCTTCCTTGCCCAGCTTGGCAGCTTGCTGGGTGGTGATGGAAGTGATGGAGCTGAACTTTGCAGCCCCTGCCCCAGCACTTGGCTGCTGCCAAAGCCCTGACCCTTTTGGTGGCTTCTCCCCTCCCTGAGCTGCCTTCTGCCTGTCCCAGCCGGGCAGAGCAGCACATTTGGGATTTCAGAGAGTTGCCAGAGGCTCAGCATTTCCTCCTGCCTGGGGCTGCAGCTGCTGACCGCATGGCCACAAGCAGCAGTGATCTGCTTGGGATGCAGCACGTACCCCGGCGTTTCAGGCGGGAGCTTCAAACATTCGGGGTCCACACGTGCACAGCACCCACCCCCCAGAGCCCACCCAAAACCCCGTGGAGGGCACTTCGTTGCATGAACACAAAGGCAACTGTCTGGGCTAGGACTTGCCTAGCTCAAGGGTAGGAACAGTTTTGCCCAGCAAACCCTGTCAGCTGGAGCAAGCACGTCGGCACCCTTGCTCCTGGGTGAAAGATTTGCGTGATTATTCTGCATCAATTTGCCTTCGTTACAGTGCAGGGCACATCCAGCAGTCACCGCTCACGACGAGCCGGTGCCGCAGCCCGGCAGAGCTCCGGAGACGAGGCCGGAGCGGGTCAGCGGCTGGCGGCTGCGGCTGCTGCCCTGCGGCGGTGGGGTCAGCTCCCCGCCACTCAGGCTGCTGGCAGGGGGGTGCTTTGCATTTTGAAAGGCTGGGGCACGACCCGCCTCTCTGCATGCAGCGCCCCGAGCAGTGCCGTCTCCCCGCCGCGCCTGCCCTCCTCTCACCTCCATCGCCGATGCGCCGGCTGCTGGCTCCCGGGGCTGCCCAGCTCCCCGGGGAATTGGGCAGGTGTTTCCTGCAAGGCCATCGCCCTCCTCAGCGCTGGCCCATGTCACTAAGACTGCTCGATGGCAGGCTTTCACAGCCCTGTCAGGGGCAGGGGAATGAGCACCAAGTGCCACGGCAGAGCCAAGGACTGGAGAGACGTTCTGCTCTGGGTAAGGGCTGCTCAGCTGGAACGAGGGCCTTGCAAGCCACGGGATAGCACCAGAGCTGAGATTTCTAAGCCCTGTGGCAGACGAGGAGAGCTGTGGCAGGACGCTGGTGGAGCAGGGACATGCCAGCACGGCGCTGGGTGCAGCCTGGCCGCAGCCCCACGGCCATACCGGGGCGAAGGGCCCCGCTCCGTGCGCCTGGCACGCCCCAGCAGCCAGCCGGCACGCTGCCTCTGCAAGCGTCTGACCCCCGGGTCTCCCAGGAATAACAGGGATGACCTCTGCCCCCCGCACAGCACAGAGGGACCCTTGTGCTCCCCACCGTGCCCAGATCCGGCGGCCACAGCCCGGCAGCATCGCGTGCTGCAGCTATCACAGCTAACGAGAGGGCTGGGGGCTGCCCCGTGATGCTATCAGCAGGGGCTGTCGGGTGGCAGCCTCTGCCAAGCCCCCCCGGTAGCTGCAGCACTGCGGGGGCCACGCGCAGCCACTGCCCCCAGGCCGGGAGCGCAGCTGCCGTCCAGCGCTCACTGCTCGAGTGCTAGACAGCGGCAGTAAATCTGGGCTTGTTGCTGGAGACCCCAAGGAGAGCATCTGCAGCTTGTTTTCAGCATGAACTCCTGTAAAAAGGGCACCGTCCCTATAAATCCATCATGGGGAAACTTCCTGGAAGCTTCTGTTCCTCTAACTCTTCGTGCACAGACACCCTGCCACCGTCAGGACACGCTGGAGGGGCCTCACACCTCACACCTTCGCAGCCCGCAGCCCTGCTCACGGCACCTCCTCGGTGCCCAGCAGCGGGGGCTGGAGCTGCCGGCCCTTGGGCACCAAGTCCCAGCAGCTCCCCGAGAGCCAGCCAGAAACCTCTGCTGGGGCCATCCTCCACACCATGCTGCGCTCTTCCGTCCCTAAGCACCGAGCAGACAGAGCAGGCTTTAAAGCCTTCTTGGAAATCATTGTCCATCAGCAAGAAGGGTAAATACGTTCAAGTCAAATATCGGAGGACAAGCATACCGCAGGACGTTTCCTAGCCCTGCAGATTAATCCCTCAGGAATTAATCAATAAGAATCTAATTTAAGAAGCTTTTATGCACCTGGGCCGCTGTCGCTCTCTCTCTGTACCACTTGCCCAGCCCTGCACTGCAGGTGCTCTCACACGCAGCCGAGGACGAGGCACTGGGGAGCTCTGGTGACCGCTTATCTCTTATCTCTGGCTGGGGGTGTGGTGCTGGGCCAAGCTCTTCCCACCCGTGCTGTGAGCCCCATTCCCTGCCTGTCCCTGGGGACAGTCGGGGGCACAGCTGCGGGGCACCCCCAGGGCTGGGGCCGTGTCCCAGGGCGCAGGCGCTGCACCCTCGCAGGCGCTGCCCCTACGGAGGGGTTAACCCCCCCCTCTGCCGGGTTTGCATTCCTGTGTCAATGGGAAATGTGATCCCGAAGCACCGGCCCCATTATGCCCCCAGGAAACCCGGCTGATGACAAGCCGAGGCCGCAGCCACCGGGACTGCTCCGGCCCTGGTGGGATGCGCTGGCGGCTGCGGCTCATCCCTGGCTCCCAATGCGGCCAGGTCCTGGTATGGGGCTGGGGGGAGCCCCGTGCTGTGGCCGTGCCCAGTGGCTCTCATCCCTCTGGGGAGGTCTCTGAGGGGCTGGAGAAGGTGACGGGCGGACGGGATGTTGGAGGGGATGTGTCTGGGCAGGGCGAGCAAGGCAGGAAGGGCTCTGAAAGTGGGTGGTGGAAGAAATGAGCTGGACAAAACTAAATGTAGTAACGCTGCGCTCCTTCCATCTTACTGCTTTTCAAAGGGCAGGGATGAAGTGTTCTTCCTTGATGGAGACACCCTTAGGAGAGGGCCTTTGGCTCAAGTTATGTTCCCCAGATGCTTGGGGAGACTTCCAGAGCCCTGCAGGAGCATCCCCAGCCCTGGGGCTGAGGGCTGGTGCAGGGCAGTCCAGCGAGGGTTGGCCATGGCTGGGGGGGACGTGTGAGCTCTGGTGGTGTCTGGGGAGGCTGCCTGGGCGGTGTGTGTGTGTGTCAGTGTGATGGGAACACTGCCTCTGCTCTGAGAGAGCCCCTCTTAGAGGGAGGGCTGGGGCAGTTTGAGTGTCTGCAGGAGCAGGGAGAGGGCCAGAGGAGCCCGGTGATCCCACGAGGGAAGGTGAGAGGAGCCGCTCGCAATCTGGAGGGGGGTAGGGAGTTTAGGGTCTGCCTGTGGTTTGCTTTGCCTTCCTCCTCCTCCCCTCTTCCAGCGTGTGGGAGGCAGCTTCATTCCGGCCTCAGCAGCAGCAGCAGCCTTGTGTGGGTTTGGCAAAATAAGCGGGCAAAGCTCTCTGCCCTGGTCTATAAATACAGCGGCTTCTTCAGGGCTGTCTAGACAGGAAGCCTGCCTGTGAACGGGGAGAAAACTCCCCATGTTAAAGGGGACCAGCAGCCCGTGCTGGGAGCCCAGGGAAATCCTCCCCAGATACCCAGATGTGTGCGGGGAGCTCCTCTCAATGGGGCATGGGCCCTGTGAGCGGGGTGACCGCTGGGCTGGGTGCATGGACGGAGACTCCTTGGGCTCCAAAAACCTTCCCTTCCCTTTCCTGGGAGTGGGCAAAGCCAAGCACCAAGGACCTCGCGCCCCGCTCCTCGCCTGGATCGGGGAGGCAGCGCGGCCACGCAGCGCCCGTCCATCAGCGCTGAGCGACACTGCTCGGCCCCGAGGGTCGTCCTCCTCCCCTCCAGGCTGGGAAGCTGTTTAGCGTTTGCTTTGCTTTCATTTTATACCCTTGCAGGGGAAAGACATCTCCCTGGTTGTTTTGTTGCTGGCTGTGGCTTTTTTTTCGCTATAAATATCCGAGCGTTGCTTGAAAGAAAGAAGAAGGGAAAAAAACACCACTCTAGGTAGTGGGAGAAAAATCATAGCCCATGGGTAATGACACATAATTGCAGCCTTTCTCCTGATGAAAGAAGCTGCCATTGGACTCCTAAATGACAGCGTGCAGAAAACGCTATTATCAGATTATCTGAGTGGCGGAATCTTTGCAGCAACAAGGAGGCAAAGCGCTCCCTCCGCTCCTCCGGCCGGGGAGGAGGCGAGGCCATCGCCCTCCCGGCCCCAAAGGCTGCTGGTGCACACGGGAGCTGGCCTGGGGAGGAGAAGCCCGCACCCCCTGCACCTCCGTACCCAAATCCTCCTGGCTGCCCCAGCAGCCTGCATGGTGCTGCCAGCCGGGGGGGCCGCCCCTGCGCCCCCCGTTCCCAGCAGGGACGGGGTGCAGCAGCCCCAGGGGCTGGGCACTGCGGATGGGGCTGAGCGGATGTGATAAGGGGATCAGATCGTGCCCTCGTGGGCCGGAGGAGATCTGCGCGAGTGATTTGTCTTTTGCTCTTTGCCTGTGTCATGGTAAAAGCTGTAAATTACGGGCATTTGTTATCTGGAGCTTCCTCCTCTGCTAGGCTAAGGCAACAGCCAGCGGCAGCTGCTGTTATTGCTCTGATAGGCTTTTGTACCTCCATTTACCCCTGGAAATCTCTGCGGGCCTAGATCCTGCAGCCACAGGAGCCCCTCCGGGGGGGAGCCAGGAGGATGGGCAGTGCCCAGCAGAAAGCATCTTGCCCCAGCCCTTGGGACAGTGGCTGCTGTGCTCCTGGCATCTTGTGCGGAGTCCTCCGGGGGTTGATCCGCTCCGTCCCAGGGCCCTGAGCCTGCCTGGGCTCTCCAGAGGGGCCTGAGGAGCGCGGGATGTGTGGAGCACCAGCGCAGCTAATGAAAAGCGCTGGATGTCCCCTGGGACGGCTAATTAAACGTCGCAGCCCTGCGAGAGCCTGGCTGGAGCAGCGTGACATCCATAACAGCTCAGCTGCGGCGTGAGGGGGCAACGTCGAGCAAACATCATTAATTTCCCTCTGCAAATCAACTGGGGTCCAGAAGTCAAGCCCACCTCGTACCGAAGGTACACGGCAGTGAATAATCCTCCTCACGGCCGTGCGCTGCTCACCTCCCGACAAATGAAACCTCCCCGGGGCTGGAGGTGAGAGGAGCTCACGGAGCCCTCGCCGTGCTTTAGCTGCTGCAGAAAGCACCGCAGGGCCCAATCCGGGGCAGGTGTCTGGGCCCTGCACAGGGCAGGAGCAGAGCCCCCGGCACGGCGCGGGGTGGGACCGGAGCCTGTGGGGCCGTCGGGCTGCGGGAGTGCCGAATGCTGGCCTGGCTGCTAACACTGCCCCGCAACTGGCTGCCCCAATTGTTGTCTGCAGACAATAAAATATCATGTGATGGCTTAATGAGCCCCTTGGTACTTGGCGACGGCAGGGCTGCGGACCTCAGGAAAGAAAAAAAAAAAAAGCTGGGCTCATGTCCTTTGAAGGCAAGGCAGGATGGCTTCGGTGCTTTGCTCTCCCTGGCAGTGCTTGCTCGCTGCAGCTCCTGCTCGGCCTCCCGAATGCCATGTCTGTGACCCAGTGTGATCCCGAGGGATCCCTGAGCACCCCTGGTCCTGGAGCTGGTCTCTCCTCTGGCTGGTGAGGTGATGCCCGGGCTGACTGGCAGCCAGGGGCATCCGAAGGATCCGTCTCCCTTCCTCGCCATCAGAAAAGCAGCCGAGCAGCACCAGATGGAGGGTGTTACGGTGCTGTTAAGATGCAACCAAGGAAGGAAAAAGCTGGTTTGGGTCAATGAAAATAGCAGAAAAACCTCAGAGTGAGGAGCGTGCTTGGGCCAGCGAGCTGAGCTGCAATCCTGTGGCCCCGCAGCCAGCTCTTCACCCCAGGACAGCCGCGTCCCAGCACCGGTGTGGGCCAGACTGGGGCCGCAGGCTGCCGAGGCCCAGCTGAGTGCCTGTGGCTGCAGCCAGAGCCGCCAATAAGGCTTTATTGAGCCGGAGCGGAGAGGCGAGAGAGGGGGCTTCCTGTAAAGGCTGTACTTAGCTTCTAAATCACGCCCGGGAGCTAATGTTTGCTTCCCGTCGCTGCTGGTTTTCCTGCGTCACATTTTCCTGGGAAAGCTGGTGTTCTGCAAGCTGCCGGGCGAGCCCTCCGTGGCGTACCTGCTGGAGGCCGAGGCCGGGAGCTCGAGAGGGGCTCGGTTGCTCTCCGAGATGGCTCCAGCAGACCTGCAGCAGGCTCCTCCGCACCACAGGCTGCAGCTCGGAGAGCCCCGGCCTTGGGACAGCGTGCCTGAGCCGCTCGGCATGATTCAGATGTTCCCCCGGTGGGGAGCCGCTTGCCAAGGTCAGCCAGCACACCTGGAAGCCTCCGCAGCGCGGGGGAAGCGGAGAAATGACGACAGGGACGGGCATCGGCGCTGGCTGCCTTCACGGCGTGGTTCGGGTCTCCTGCCCGAGCCACGGGACCGGGCTGCATCCCCCGGTGTGCCCACTGCCCTGGGTGCTGGCGTCCTGCAGCGGGGCCGGTGCCTGTCCAGCCTCGAGCACCCACGCAGCGGAGCAGCACACGTGTGTGCAGCAAGCCCCCGGCAGCCTGCCCGGCCCCTCCTGCGGGCTGGGACCCACGAGCCAGGCAGCTGCCTGCAAGAGCCTGCACCCTGATGGGCTCCGGCCTTTTCAGGGAGAGATGAAGCTGACAAAGTCTTTGTCCCGTCAGATCTTTCAGGGAAAGCTCTTTGTTCTTCAGCACTTGCTCCTGCCCCCCCTCCAAAGCTAAACTAGATGCATCTGCTTTTGTTTTCTAAATGCAGAATTAGGGACTGAAAAGGCTCCCTTTGTAGTGGGGAGGAGGGGAGAGCTGCAGATCTTTAACTGGGAAACCTAAGGTCAGGGGGGAACCGCTCTATTGTGCCGCAGCTCTCCTCCTCCCAGCTCAGCCCTTCTGGTGTCCCCCCCCCCCGCTCACTCTGGTTCCCACTATAACCAGTCTGGAGACACAGGGAAACAACTGGGCAGGCTGCACTGGGTGCTCCTCAGCTGGGGCTGTGTTGGTGCCCACACTGTGCCCGGTGTTCCCGTGTCCGATGGCAGCGATGGTGTGGGTTCACCCGTGGATGGTGTCGGTGCCACATGGGAGCGTGGGGGGGGGGGGGGGGGGGCACCCCACAGCCTCGAGGGGGTGGGCAGCCTGGCGGTGCTGTGCGTGCTGATGGGTACGTGTGGAGCCTGCAGTGCGCCCCTGCGTGGGGATGCGGATAGGTGGGACTCCCCGGCACGGTGCAGGTTCCCAGCACCTTTAATTCAGGACCTGCTGGTCCCACAGCAGGAGCACAGGAGAACATGTTTCGGAGGAGCAGCAGTGTGAGCAGGAGAGGGGCCTGAGTGTGTCCCAGCACGGTGAGCCTCTGCTGAGCTGAACCTGCGCTGCTCCCTCCAGCTGCTGCCTGCGGGCTGCCGCGGGACCTGCCCCACACGGGTAAGCTGCTCAGCTGTTGTGGGAGCCAAGACCTACTTCCAGTTTATCTTAATCCTGTTCTTGACTAAGGGCAGTTAGACTGAAACGAGCCCAGGTTCATGTGAAATTAGCATCTGCATTGCCTTGAAGTTGCATCACAAACGCGCATGTGGAGGAGCCCAGCACATCGCGCCCAAGGCAGGGAGGATGCCCACGGGTGGGCAGGGGCTGGCGCTTCCCTGCTGCGGCTGAGTCCTCATTCCCTGGCCCTCCACCTGTCCCCAGCAGGCAGCGAGCCCCAGCTCAGCCCCCAGGGCCCTGTTTCTCCTTTGGGTCCCAGCCTGGGCTCTCGGCAGCCCAAGGCCACCCTTGGGGAGTGCTTGTCTCCCTCCCCGTCCAGCAGGACCTGTTCATACTCCAGTCGTGCCACCAGATGGTGACAACTTGTGGCCACTCCCTTGCTGAGCCCCGATGCGATGCTGGGGCCGGGGATGCAGGCAGACCCCTGAGCCTCCCTGGAGCAGGGATGGTTTTCCCCATCCAAGCCTCCCGGTGATGGAACGAGCAGAAAACCATAACCAAGGAACGGGAGCAGCAGAGGCACGGTCCCTTTGCCTTTCCATCGCGAGGAGGTGTTACAGCGCAGCCCTGTAGGATCCATTCGGGGCCAACACTAACAAGCCTGGGACAAAGTCCGGGGTGGCTCTGCTGTCCCCACGCTCCCTGCTCTCGGCTAAACTCCCCCATGCCTGGTTTGCCGGGGGAGCGTGCCGGCAGGCATGTCACCTTCCCCTCCCTCTCCCCGTCCGCACCTCCTGGAAGTCACCCTGGAAGGGAACCACGCAGCGGGGCTCGGCACAGCGCTCTGCACGGCTGCTGCCGGAGGCGGATGCCCGGCGTTCGGTTCAAACGCAGCGGCGCCGCTCGGCGCGGCCGGCCCGGCCGCTGCCCCGCCGCAACCGCATCGCTGCCGGCGCGGGGCTTCCCCCGGCGGCCGGGAGGAGGCTGCCCCGGGGGCTGCCCCGGGGGGAGCGCGGCCCGGGGGGCGCCGAGGGGGCGGCCCGGCGGCGACTACAAGCCCCATCAGGCCGCTGAGGAGGAGGAGGAGGGCTGCGAGGAAGGCGGGGGAGGAGCCGGGGGCAGGCGGCGGGGTGCCGCGGGAGCGGCTCAGTCCGGCGGCGGCGGGCGCGCGGCGGGGACGCGGCGGCAGCGGCAGCGCAGCGCCAGTGGCGGCCGTCGGGGCGGCCGCGGCTCCCGGGAGCGCCTCCCGCCGCCACCTCGGGGCCGGCCCCGCCATGGGGCGGCCGCTGTGAGCGCGGCGGCGGCGGGGCTGCGCCTCTCGCCCCGGCCGGGGCTCCCCTCCATTGTTCCCGGGAGCGGCGGGCTCCGCGCCGCCGCCGCCGCCCCGAGGGGCTCCGGTGAGTAGCGGGGGCGCGCACCGGCACCGGCACCGGCACCGCGGCGGGGGCGGGAGGGGGAGCGGGGCGGCGGGAGCTCGTTTTTTCCCCGGGGGGGCCCGATCTGGACCGCGGCCCCTCCGCCGCGATCCTCGCCCGCCGCCGGGCGGCTCGACGGGGACCCCGGCTCGGGGCACCGGGGGGCTGCGGCGTGCGGGCACCGCGGGCCCGGCCTGGCGGCGGCCGGGGCTCGGCGAGCGCTGGCCGAGCTCTTGCTTGCGGGTGCGGTGCCCGTGCGCGGGGGGGGGCTCCGCTTCGCCGCCGCTCGGCGCCCGCTGCTGGGGCCGGAGCTGGGCGCCGGGACCCCCCCGCGCCCCGCAGGCTCCGTGCCGGGCTCGGCGGCGCTGCCCGGGCCCCGTGCGCCAAAAGTTCGCGAGCGGGAGCCCGGCGGCCCCCGGGAGGGGGTGGGAGAGGTGGGAGAGGAGCTGGGTTTTGTTTCGGCTGGGGCGCGAGGTGTCGGGGCGTTTCGGTAGAAGCTGCGCACCGAGGTGCTCCAAAGTCCGCGCTTTGGCTTTGTGTCGCCTCCGGTGCTGGGGAGCCGCTCGAGGGGAGCTGGGGGGCTCGGAGGTGGGGGGCTCGCCTCGCCCTCCACCCAAACTCTCTGCCCGGGGATCGCTCCCGGTGGTGCGTGGCGGAGGCTCGGGGAGCGCGGCGTGGCGGTGCCGTTACCTGCTGGGTGTCCGCAGCCTGCCGAGCGCAGCCGGCGCTGGAAGGGGCTGGCGCTGCCTGGCGAGGGCAGCCGGCTGGCCCACGGGCGTGGGGAGCGGGGCCGGGGGCTGCGTGCCCGTTCGTAACGCGTTCAGGTTCCACCGAGAAGCGCTGAAGCCGCCTCGCGATTTCCCCCCTGCGCCGGGTCGTTGGGTAACTGCGCGCTGCCTCGCGTGCTGCGGCTGGCCGCCGCGGCTGCCTTGCGGTGAATGTTTAAACCTTCACGGCGCGGCTCGCCCGTTAATAAAACTGCTTGCGTTAATAAAACAGACGGATTCGGAGGTTGCTGGTTTGTCGGGGTCCCAGACGGAGTGGAATTGGGATTTGTGTCCAGCCGTGAGCAGGCAGAGGCAGCGGTTTGCGCTCGCCGGAGGTCTCGGGGTGCCACCCAGCTCCCTGCGGGCAGCAGAGACCCTGCGCAGCCCCGGGGGTGCTGCAGGAGCAGGGGCGCGGACCCCATGCACCTCTCTGGCTAGCAGCCATTTTCCCCGCACGGGAGCACTTCCTCCCCTAATCTCTGTGGTGGCTGGCGTGCACTGTTGCCTTCTTGTGTTGCTTAGAGGAGATTAAAACAAATGAGCACAGTCCTTGCCCCGGCAGGCTGAGGGCAGGAGCAGCACCGGGCACGGGGCTTCGCTGTGTGCGAGGCACCTGGCTGCTGCAGCTGTGCTGGGCAGAAGCCCAGGTCACTTTCAGGGGCAAACTGGAGCTCCCTGTTTATTTATCTGCCTGAAAATGTAAACTGAACTGGGAGCTGCTTTGCCTCCAGCCCCAGCGGATTTCACCCTGGTGCTGTGCTCTCCAGGCCCAGGCTGGATCACAGATGCTCGTCCCACAATTTGGCTTTCTCCCCGTCGGGGACCTCCTGCTTCTGGGGATGAAGGCAAATGTGAACAGTAGGGGATACGTTTGCCGGAGAAGTGCGTGTCCTTCCGCTCCCGGCGGCTTTCCTGGGAGGAGCTGAGTGCAGGGAAGCCCCATCCAAGCTCCAGCCGCCTCTCGGGCTGGATAACCGGCCTCTGCCTCTTCCAGAGGCTGCGGCTGCGTCCTGGTGTCCTCATCCTGGAGCGCTCCTCGGCAGAGCAGTCAGCGGGACCAGCCTGGGGAGGTTTTTGGGTACCGATGGATGCTCTGCAGATCTGAAAACTGAGCCCTGAGGTATGGGGCCCTGGATTTGGGGATGCTTCTAAACCTGAACTGGTTTTACAGAGACCTGGGGGTGAGGCTGGGCTTTTCCCTGTCCTTCCTGCCCCATGTGCCAGACCCCTGCTCACACCACACACAGTGTGCGGTGAACTCGGCGCTAGAGACACTCCTGGTAGCTTGCAGCAGGCTGTAACACGTATGGCTGGGAAGGGTTAACGCTGTATGTGTGCTGCACAGTTGGATATTTATTTTTCCAAGCATGCGTCTGCTTTAAGCATTACAGTTTTTCCCTGTAGTTACATTTGCAGTTGTGTTTGCTTTTTATTTCAGCAAATACTTGGTTCCCGACCTGAGGCCGGGGCAAGGAGTGCTGGGCGAGGGGAAGGTTCTCCGCGTCCCCCGAGAGATTTGCCTTTGCCGTGCCCTTCTGTCCCAAGGGAGCTCGGAGGGGCTGCTTGTGTTGGGGCTCGGAGAAAAATATCAGTCTCTCTTCTTCGCGGCCGGGCACATGCAGCCTGCTCCTGGGGGGCGAGCTCGGGGAGGGTTGGGTGCCCCCAGCCCCTGCTCCCAGCCCAGGGTGCCCCAGCCGAGCGGCCACGCTCCTGCTTCTGGCACCTTGGATGCGTTCCCAGGGATGAGCCACGCGCCGGGAAGGGGCTTCCCCGCCACACTCAGCTCAGAAACGCTCATCGGAGCCGCTGACGGGGAGGGGAAGGGCCCTGCTTGTGCTGCGTGTGTGCCGACAGCTCAGCCCTGACTCACGGCGTGGGAGAGCAGAGGGCAAAAGTCCGGCCCCCGGTCGCGCCGAGGACAGCACAAGCGACAGGTTGCACGGCGCTGCTCCTCGGGGGCACGCGGGTGTGCAAAGGCTGGGCTGGGGCGCAGGGTAGGCGGGCACGGGGGTGTTCCTGCCGGCGCTCCTAAATAGCTCCGTGGGTGTAATGGCCAGCTATAATTGCAGCCTCGGCAGGCAGGTCTCTAAGGGGCACTTAGCGCTGGTTCCTCTCGCTGTTTCCATTTTTAGTTGTTTGAATCCACCCCAAGCAGCAAATTGCAGCGTGCTGGGGCCGTGCGGGAGCAGGGAAGATGCTCTGTGAGGTTTGTGCCTGGAAGGAGCCAGAGACCCTCCCTCCCTGGGCTGCAGCCCTTCAGAGCAAGCGATTTCCTGTTGGGATTTATATAAAAGCTGAGCAGAGCAGAGCCATGCCTTTGTCTGCGCAGGTAGGAGCCCTCTCCTGCTACCCCAGCTCCTTGCAGAGGGCCCCCGGCTGCCCCTTCCACCAGCAGCAGCTCCTCGCTGCACACCAGCGTCCCCAGGCTGCAGCCGAGGGGAAGCTGGGGGAGCCCCCGCTTCGTCCCCACGTGCAGGGCAGGTCCCTGTCCTGCACCTCTGCTTTCCAGCTGGGCCGTAGCTGCCGCCTGCCTGTGCTGGGAGCTGAGCACCGAGCAGAGCCCTCCCTCGCTCCCCGCGTCCTGGCACGCGGCTCCCTCCCCTTTCCCCCCGTGACTCTCCCCGCCGTGGGGCAGCTCGTCGCCGCTGAGAGACCCGTGAGCAGTGGAAAGAGGCTGCTGTCGAGCCCCTGAATCAGCCGGCCGGGCCCGCTCCGAGGTGGATCTGGGGAAGGAAGGGCTTTGCTGCGTGCCGAGCCAGCACTGACTCACTTGTCAGGAACTGCCGCTCGCCGAGGTGCAGCGCGCCCCCCGCCCGCCCCTCGGCACGGAGCCGCCCGGGGGCCCACGCAGACGCTCCGCATTAGGGCATGTTCCGGGGAGCATGTGCTGTCGATAAACAAAACCACTTAGAGACAGAAAATAATTTCCAGAAATACCGACGACTTTTTTTTTCCACCTCCCCCTTCCAAACCCTGATAAATTGCTAACATTCAATCACTGCTCTGAAGTGCGCTGCCTGGCGCCTGGGAGCGCTGGGGCTCGGAGATAATGCCGGTGTTTGCTGGGTGCTGCTTTTCGCTGCCTGGCCTTGTGTCAATATTTGGGGTCCCAAACGCTCCAGCGCTGGTGAGGAAGGGGCAGCTGGAGCCCCCAAACCTGCTGGAGCTCTGTGCGAGCCCCCCAGGCAGCACCCAGTGTTAAACGTGGGTCCTTCAGGGACGGCAGGGGCAGCTGCCCTGCCTGCCCCCTGGGAGAGGCGATGCTTTGGGAAAGGGGAGCGGTGGCCCAGATGCGGGGCCCCCCGGTGCTGTCCCCATGCGCGTGCTCCCGGGGCACCCGCCGCCACCACTCTGGCCAGCGCAGCCGGGCTGGGGTTATGCAATTAACGGGGCAGGGAGCTCGTGCGCAAGCCCTGCGGTAAAGCCCGGGGGAACAATTAATGGCTGCTGGTGTCAGGACCTCAGTCGGAGGCTTTGCGATGTCGCAGATGTTGTGGAGGATGGAGCGCGGTGCTTCGCGCGCGGCTCCCTGGGGAAGCAAGCGGCTGGCTGGGGACGGCCGAGGGCATCCGGGCTCTGGCTCCAGCCGCCCGTCCCGAGCTGGGTTTGCTCGTGCTTCTTCCCACGTGGCTGAGGGAGGCTCGGCCCCGCCAGCGGGAAGGACGGAGGGCAGGAGGGACACAGGTGGAGGCCACATCCCTTCGGCTCCAGCACAGCAGCCACCCGGAAAGGTTCCTCAGCGGAGGGAGCTCTGTGTGCCCTACAGATCCTGTGGGAGATGGAGGGGCTGGGGGTTGCGGCAGGATCTGCTGTGCCGAGGGTGCGTGGTGACACAGATAACACCGTATTTTGGTCTGGGCATGGGGGACTTGCCCAGCAGGAGGTCTGCAGCGAGACCCCTGCCATTTGGGCGCACCAGTGCGCAATCTGCCTCGCCTCCCTGCAGCCCTAACATCCCGAAACGGCTTCGGGAGCACCCGGCTTGGATTAACCACACCGGCACCTGCTGCGTCCCCGGGGCTGTGTCCTGGGCTCGGCATGGTCTGGGAGCTGCCTGGGATGTTTGTAGCAGAAGATGCAGTGAAAACAAGGAAGAGAGGCAGGCGGGCATTTGCAAACGTCATGCCTGCAGGCATGTGTGTGCAGGAGGGAAGTGGCCTGGCTTCCAGAGCCCAACGGGAACACCTTTCTGGTCCCACAGGACTTTTGGATCTTGAGACTTCTCCATTTTGCATATGGGCAGAGTTAAAGAAAACTAACAGGCTTCTGCCAAGTCCTGAAGATCTGGCTAGAATAAAGGGAGATTTTTTTGTTGTTGTTGCAAAAATTTTACAGCATTTCGATCTGTATTAGACTTGCTTTTTTGGAGCCAACTATGTGAAGGAGAAGGAAGGGAGTCGATCAGAAACCTCCCCTCTTTTAAACAGCATTTGACAATTTCTCCCACCATTCTGGGAAATTCTGCTTTACTCGGTTCTGCTTTGCCAGCAATTTTGCTCTCAGCACATCAGCATGTTCATTTTTTTGGTTGTTTTTTTCAGAAAAACCTAACCCTGCCGATCTGAGCGCTGGGTTGCTGGAGGCTGCGGGAGGTCCATGTGGGTCGGGGTGGCTCTGAAGGTCTCTCCCGCTGGGCTGGGGACACGAAGTGTGTCACTTGCCGTGGCAAGCACGTCCCAGCGCGGTGTCCATGGGGCACCACCATGCCTGCGCCGCGGGGCTGTTGGTGGGGGCTCCCCTCTGCTGCCAAAGGGGCATGAAGGGGAAGGGGCTGCAGGGCGTGGGGCTGCTGTGCGCCCTGTTCTGACTCTGCTTTCCTCCTCCGCAGCTTGGCAGCGGCCGACAGCCCGGCGGAGACCCCCCCACTGCCCCCGCCGGCCGACCCACCCGGGGCCCCCATGGAGTGGGAGCTGCGGAGCCCAGTCGCCGAGCAGTAGCCGCAGCAGTGGGATGTTTACCTGGAGGTGCCTCATCCTTTGGGCTGTGCTGGTCACAGCCGCGCTGTCTGCTGCCAGGCCGGCCCCCACCCTGCCCGACCAAGGTAAGGCGAGCACAGCCGCCGCGCCGGCTCGTTCTTTGTGTTCCTCTTGGGGTGATAAGATACCGCTATCTCTCCCGCCTCGCAAAAGAGGCAGAGGCTGGGCTGAGGTCCAGCGCGGGGCTGTTGCCTGCGGAGCCGCAGCGTGTGCGAGGGCACAACCGCTGCCACGTGCGGCTGCCGGGTGCCCTGGGGCCACGGGCTGGTGCCAGGAGGGACGTGGCGAGCGTCGTCTGCAAAGAGCAAGTTGCACGGGCATGAAAAGCGTGTGCACGCTTCCAGCGTCGCCTGTGGGTGTTGTAAACCAGGAGTGAAATGGTGGCGAAACCAAACAACGGTTTGGAGGAGGATACAGCCCCTAAAGACCTGGCAGAGGCTGGGAGTTCGGGCTGCCTTCTCCAAAAGCACCGGGGTTGTGGCCAAGGGCCGCAGGAACTCGCTTCTATGGCCCCATGAAGCTCCGGACCCTGGTGGCACCTTGAGAATTGGTGGTGGATGGGGCTCCGTGGGTCACCAGGCCCCAGAGAGGGCCGGCCCCGCGCAGGGAGGACGCTATAGCATTTCAAAGCACGGCCTTCCCTTGGTGAGGCAGAGAATAAACAGACCAGCCACCGCCGCCCGGGACTTCTGACTGGCTGCCTTTTGGTTTTAATTACCCGAGAATGTCTGGGCTGTGGGGTACTACTTTTCTTTTTAAGGCTCGCTCCTTCTTCCCTCCTCCTCCCACCAAAACCCCAAAATGTGGACGGATGTGGGGCTGCCCAGGGAACAGTGGCGCTCCCCATGCCTGGGGGCCCTTGGCGGCTCAGGACTTGAGACAGGAGCTTGTACCCCATGGCAGCAGGCACACCAGAGAGCAAACCCTGCTTCAGCTGGGGTCCCTGAGCTGACTGCACTGGGGGCACGCAGTGTCCAGGGTCAGGGGGCAGCAGGACCCCGTGACGGATGCGGCCGCTGCGATATCTGGAGCTGTGCGCGTCCCCGGGGAGCTACAGGTTGCTGCCACCCCGGAGCGGTGCCTGGGCAGAGCATCGCTCACAAGCGACCTTCCCTGAGATTTTTCCACTGGCACGTTCACTGCCTGTTTCTGTAAATAACGCAGTTGACAGCAGTAAACATGTTTTTCTCGGGAGGTTGCTTCTCCTGGAAGAGGTTTCCTGGCAGCGCCTGGGGGAACGATGGCCCTGGGAGAGCGGCGATGGCGCACCCGGGCTCGGTGCTGTGTGGGTGCACAGCAGCTCCCTGGGCTCGTGGAGGTGCTGTGCTCTGCTCACCCTGCTGCCACCCGGGGAAAGCTGCCCAGGTGCTCGGGCTGAAGGCTGGTGTGAGCCGAGCTGGGTTTGGGGAGCCCTGGGGAGCCCTGGAGGGAGCAGCATCAGGCCGCTGGTGCTGGTGGTGGAGGAGAGGAGGGAGCTGGGCCCTCGCCAGCCCCATGGCAGGGCTAACAATAACTCTGGAAGAGCTCCCCGACACGGCTCCCACCAGGGCGGCCCAATTAGTGCCACAGCAGGAGCCCGGCTGGGGCAGAGTCCGGCCCTTTGGCTCCGGAGCCGGCTGCTGGGAACGAAATGTTCCCGGCATGACGCGCGCCTCCGCACCGGGCTGGGAGGAAAAAGACTGGGCCCGGGCCAGGACCCGCGGCAGCACCCGGAGCTTCACCTGCGAGGGCAGGCTCCGGATCCGGCCCTGAGGGGTTTGGGGTCCCGTGGGGGCTGTGTGTGGGGCACCTGCATCCCACCCCGGGGCTGGTACACCGTCCTTCCCCACATCGCCCGCATGAGCATCGCCTGGCGGGCGGCTGCGGCCACGCTCCCGTCCCCTCCGTGGTGGAGGCAGCAGCTTTTCCGGACTTTGTTCTAGATGTTTATGGGGTTTCAGTTTACTCCTGGTTTTGAGGCGGCTAAGCTCCCTTCCCGGGGAGCAAGTAATCCCCCACGCTCGCTCGCGCAGGGCGAGCGGCCCCTGCCTTAGCTGCAAAGGAGGATTTCAAACCGCCGGCCCGCCTCCTCCTCGTGGCCTGGGGAGGGGGCTTGGAAACCCTGCCTTTGTCAGGGACTTGCTCCTGTGATTGAAAAATCTGCAGCAAATAAAATATTAATGGGCACTTACTGCATTTTATAGTTACCTAAATTTGGAGGTGGAAAAAAAAAAAAAAGAAAGTTAAGGGAAAAAGCCAAGAAATTTCCATGAGCAACCTCCATCTCCCTCCCTCACAAAGCCAGTCTTTGTCTTCAGGTTAAACAGAAACCTGCAGAAAATTGCAGAGGGGATTTTTTTTCCCCTCTCTCCTTGTCTGCTATTGTCCTCTCCGCTGTCGGGGCTTTTCCACTGCTCCGGGTCTGCCTCATCCCTGCATGCAGGGGATGCCAGCGGCATGAAGCGCCCGAGCAAGTTTCCGTGGGGAGCCGGGTGCTGCTGGGCCCCATTTGGGGAGCGGCACGTTTTGGGGTGCTCCGATTCCTGGAGGCTGCCCCGCTGCAGCAGATGCCTTTGGGGGGACGTGTCCCCCCCTGGGGAAGGGCGATCGGGGGCAAGGTGTGGTGCAGGGGAGCCCCATGGGCAGGGGCAGAGCCGGGGGCTGCAGCTCTCCAGCGGCTCCGAGCCCCTTCCCCGGTCCCCTGGGGATGCGGTGCTGGGCTCTGCCCCATTTTCCGGCGCAGACGCTGGCCCAGCTGGCCGCAGGCTTATCCCCCAGCCTGCGGGGGCCCTGCTCCCAGGTCACAGGGCTTTGTTGTGCCCGCCTTGTCCCGGGGGGCTTGCTCTGGACCCAAAGGGGCAGAGCTGTGAAGGCTCGGAAACCTCCTGCACTTCTGCTGATGGTGGCAGCCCAGGATCGATTGTGGAGCTCGGGGGGGTGGCCAGCAGCCCCCACCTGCACCAGTGAGCACACTGGCTGGGGGAGTCCGTCTGCCCTGGCCCCCCATTGCTGCAGCCACTTTGTCCCCGGGGCACCGCCGTGTCCGCTGGGGCATCACGCTGCTCCCTTCCCCTCCCAGCCTGTCGAGCAGGCATTGTTCCCCGCCTCCCGCCTTTCCACTCGGATGCTGTCACTCCAGCCCTTAATTGAGGAGGGAAAAAAAAAAAAAAAAAAAGAAATATGAGTCTTTGGGAAAGGCAGCGGCAGCAGCGCTCGGCCGGAGCGCAGGCTGCGGAGCTGCCCTGTGCCTTGCCCTGTGTGCGTGGGGCTGGGCGCTGCCCCCGTGGGATCGCGCCGTGCCCAGGGTGCGCGAGGTGCTGCAGCGTCCCCTCCTGAAGCTCCGGGCGAGAGGAGCGGGGTCCCCACGGCGTCAGCTCCCTCTGGGCAGCGAGCAGGGGCCCCGGCAAACCCCTTGCTTACTGCAAAAAGCCACGGGCACGTGTGTGGGTCCCCGGGGATGTGCGGGACCCTCGGCTGCCCCGAGCTGCCACCCCGCAGGCTCCTTGGCTCCCGGGGTGTCCCGGGGGACAGGTGAGCATTCACCCCGGTGGCCTCGCAAGCTGCTGGTGTGCCTGGTACTGAAACACTGCTTCATGTCACGCTACTGCACCTCACACTGCTGCACCTCACGCTGCTGCACCTCACGCTGCTGCATCTCACACTGCTGCATCTCACGCTGCTGCACCTCACGCTGCTGCATCTCACGCTGCTGCATCTCACACTGCTGCACCTCACGCTGCTGCACCTCACGCTGCTGCATCTCACACTGCTGCACCTCACTCTGCTGCACCTCACGCTGCTGCATCTCACGCTGCTGCACCTCACGCTGCTGCACCTCACGCTGCTGCACCTCATGCTGCTGCATCTCACACTGCTGCACCTCACGCTGCTGCACCTCACGCTGCTGCACCTCACGCTGCTGCACCTCATGCTGCTGCATCTCACTGCTGGCTCGGCCGAGCAGTGTGCCCGGGGCTGCGCGGCGATTTGCCTCTGCTGCTGGAGAGCCGGGTGGGAGAGGGCATGGGGCAAGGGCCGAGGGAAGAAACGGGTCGTGTTTCTACGTGTGCCCTGCGGCATCTCCCTGCTCACCGCGCAGCGGTGGTGGGACCCCCTGGGCAGGGGTGACGGGTCCCCCAGCCCAGGGGATGCCACGGGGGCCGCTTGACCACCTCAGTGCGCGCCCAGGGGCAGCTGCGGGGGCGAGCGGGGAGAGGCACTTTTTAAATAAGAAAGAAGCCAATCCCCACGTCCCGGTAAGCGCTTCCTGTTGGGATTAGCAGAGCTGTGGGGCATGTGTGTGCTTTTTCTTCAGGAAATACCTTCAGTGAGCCCTGGTGGGGTTTCCAGGGCAACCGGCAGCCGGACCTGCTGCTCGCGGCCATTCAGCCCGGATTGTTCCTGCGCCGCTTTGTTGGCCGCTTTATTGCGCTCGCTCTGGCAAACACAGCGGTTCGCGCTGTTTTGTCAGGGCTGAATGCAGAACTTCTGCATTCTGACGGCCCGGCTCTGGCGCGGGGCCATTTGCATGCAAAATCCTGCGGGGGGGGAAGGAGAGCGGGCGGGCGGCCGGGCTGCGCTGGGAGCAGGGGGAAAGGTTAATCTGCGCCACCCCGGCGGCCCCGGCCTGCTGCCCCGGCCGTCCCCGTCCCCGGCAGGGGCCATGCCTGGGGGAGCGGTGACAGTTCTAGGAACCCGCTGACACTCTCCATCTGGCTCGCGCTCGCCGCGCTGAACTCTGTGCTCGGTTCCATTTCAAAGCTGGAATAAGGCAATAAAACGGCTGCAGGCGGCTCTGCCGTTACATCGCGCATCCACTTCTCGGGCTCGTTTCAAGGTGAAGGCGCGCTCCTCCGGGGCCGGGATCGCCCCTCCTTGCGTGGGACACGGGGGCCCCCCACGGGCTGTGGGCACTCCCTTCCCCTGTGGGACGGGACGGGATGGGGCTCCACCAGCCCCCTCTGCACCGGGAAGCTCAGGATTCCTCCCCAGGCTGAAGAATTCAGGTTGAAAAGGGCATGGCGGATAGTTCAAATGTGCCAGATTTAATGTGCGTTGTGCTGGCTTCTCCAGGCCTGTGCAGTGATGCTGGAGCTGGCGGCTTTGCCTTAAAACCCATGGCAAAAAAAAAAAAACAAAAAAAACACAACCAGAATCTCTCAGCTGAAGGTCCCAGCCTCAGCCCTGCGGAGAATGCCCACTCCTGGAGTTGTTCTGGGGGTTCCCTGGTGTCCCTGGGGACCCAAATTCCTCCTCTTTCCTGCAGTGCTGCCTGCAAGAGGGCCACGGCCACATGGGGCTGGGCGCTTTGGGAAGGCTCAGGCTGGAAGAGGGGCAAAGCAGTGCTGGGATGGCAGGTACACGGGCACCCAGGGGCCTGGGGCCGCAGGGAGCAGCAGGGAACCTTTGCAGGGAGGCCGCATTTGTTCTCTTACGCCTTATTTATGTTTTCGGTGGGTGTTTCTCCTCGCCGTGCAGAGCAGCTGGCAGACAAGGAGGATGGAAGGAGCCGGAGCCCCCCCTGCTGCAGCCGGGGGCAGGCACGGAGCCCCCAGCAGGAGCAGCACCCCCCATGCACCCCGTGAGGGCTGGGCGAGCAGCGCCGTGCTCTGCCTCCTCCGCTCGGCTTCCTTGCCAAGCAGTAACGGGACGGGCCAGGCCCGAGCAGAGCCAACGGTTTGTCCGGCCGATTAAGCTTTCGCTAGCGGGGCTTGCTTCGGGCTTGCTAGCACCCTGCTCGGAGCAGCCGGCTGCTCTCCGGAGGAGCTGCACCTGCTGGCTTGGTTTAAGTTACAGGAAAGCAGAGCGTATGAAAGAGACGTTTGAGGCTGATGGAGTCCAGCGATCAAACGGGCTCACCCTAATTACCATACGTGGGGGCAAGCCCGTCCCCGCCGCGGGCACTGTGCTGCCGGGGGCACCGCGCTGCCCTGAGCGTGCCCGTGTTTTCGCAGGGGCCGCGTGGGCACGGCACACATCGGTTGTGGTGGTGCCAGCCGGGCCGTCCCAGCGGGCTGCGGCGCTGTCCGCCTGCCAGGGCCGCCCCGGCAGCCGCATTGTCCCGCTGCCGCCCGGGGGGGAGCTAACCTGGACATGCTCATTAGCCTGTGAATTCGTTTTCAGGCCGTTCCCACCATGCCGCGTTTTCCGCCTTATCCCCGAGTGCCAGAGATGTGCTTTGGGTTACCGAAGGGCAGGATCCTGCCTTGCCCTCTGCCTCCCCTCTCCGTCAGGGGAGCGCCCTGTCCATCACGCCCCTGCGCCTCTCCGGTCACGCTGCTGATGCAAAGCAGCCCCGGGCTCGCAGGGCCGGGCTGGGGGCACCAACTGAAAGGCACACCGGTGTGGGCAGCACTCCTGTGAGCCTGGGCTCTGCCCCCCGAGCCCCAGCAGCAGGTGGGGGTCTTGAAGCTCTCCCCGCCTCCAAAGAGCTTTTCTCCCCCTGAGCCTCTGTGGGTCTGGCTGGGAGGTGTTTGGGGGCTGCAGGAATTCAGACCCGAGCCCAAAGCAGGTGCTGGAGGGCATGAAACAAGGGACAGACAGCTCTGGCTGCTGCTCCCGGTTTTGTTTTGGGTTTTCGTGGCTGTTTTTTGCTGGCTGACCTTGCTGTGTTTGAGAGGCGGGCAGGACGGGCAGGAGGATGCGGTGTTGTGCCGTGCTGCTCCGACAGACTGGACAGAGCTGCTGCATTGTGTGTGTTGGGTGCTGCCTGTGACTAATCCTTTGAAACACAAATCAGAGCTGCTAGGAGTGCCCGTTCTGTGTGGCTGAGGGAGGAAAACACAGGGAAAACGATTGCGAAAGCAAGGCTCGTCCCCCAGCAGCTACAGGACTCCGCCAGCCTCCATCTTCCACGCCGCAGCGCTGTGTAACCTCGCTGCTAGATCGGGAGCCTGGCTTTTGGTCCTCTCGCAGTCGAGGAAAGTGCTGAACTCTTCCCCAGCAAGCTGTTTTCATTTAGGCGTTAAGCAAAAGAGAGAAGCTCTCAAGCTGTTCCTAGATGGTTTTCCCCTGAAGCCTCTCAGATGTGCGAGGACAGAAGTGGCCAGAAGGCAGAGCGCAGAGCATGGCTCGGTCGGTGAACGAGTCGCTGGAAGCCCGAGCTCTCGTTTCCAGCAGCAGCGGGGAGCGGAGCCTCCCAGTCCAGGCGATGGGCACCTGCTGGGCTTGCCCAGGAAGGTTTGGCACGTGCTTCTGCCGGGGTGCTGGCAGCCAGGCAGTCCCGAGGGCTCTTGCGAGGGAATCCCAGGATCAATGAACGGTCACAGTTGGAAGGGACCTCTGGAAGCCGTTCTGAACCTTGGCATATGCAGAAAATGTTCCCGAGGATTTGCTTTGGGGCTGCCTTGTGAAAAGGCTCTGTGCTGAGCTGGAGTGAGCGGAAGGGGATGGCTGTTGCTGTCAGCCAGCCTGAAGCTGGCCGGCCACTGCCCAGAGAGCAGCGAGGACCAGGAAGATGCTGTAGGAACGCGGCTGCACCCGCCCTGCACCCTCATGGGGACCCTCAGCGCCTGCGGAGATGGTGACGGAGATCTGCAAGAAAACCTGTGGTGCTGGCACTGGAAGGGAAGCCAGAGCTGCACCTGGCTGAGCCCGTCCTTGGGCCATGAAATTGGAAGAGATTGTTTGAAACCCGGACATCTGCGCCGAGCCCAGGACCTGGGGACCAACAGCTTTGTGCACCGGCACTGCCGGGCGAGGGCAGCACTGGGGGATACGGCCCCGTCAGCGACACCAGGGACCAGGAGAGAGCAGCCCGCGTAGCACCAGGATGGACGGACAGGGTCTTTGTGCTGCTCGCATGAACATCTCAGGATGGCTGCAAGCGAGGAGCGCCCTGCCGGCCCTGCTTGGCCAGAGCCCCCCTGGGCTGAGCTTTCCCAGCGCTGCTGCTCTCGCCGAGCCTCGCACCTCGCCTGCTGCCCCCCCTAATTGACCCGGCCTTCTGCCCTTCCCCGAGGCGCTCTGACCGGAGCGGGGCTCCCTGCAGCATGGGGACCCCGGGGCCCGCTTCGCTGGCTGAGACCGCTCCTGGGCAGGGGGCACCCCGGGGCCCGTGAGCAGCAGCGGGGCAGAGCCACTGCAGAGCTCAGCAGGGTTCGTCTCAGGTTGCCCGTTTCTCCCTCATTTTAAATCCCTGCCACAGCACACTCCCTCTGCGAGGGACCGGGCCAGGCAGAGACCAAGGGCACTTGGTGGTTTTCAGCTCCCCGGCTGCTGCCTCGCCGTGCCGTGGGGCCAGGCGCTTGGTGCTGCTTCGGCCGCTTTCAGCCTCTGCCTCTGCTTCCCCTGTGCCCCGCGGGCTGCGTGGCCGCGCTCGGGGACAGCCGGCCGCGGGGCCACCGACACGTCCCAGCAGCGCATGTTGCCTGATTAACACAGCCCCTCAGCAGCTTGGTGTCCTTTTGTCTCTAGTTCTTTTCTCCTTCTTTTTTTCCCTTCTCTCTCTCTCTCCCCTAACTCCTCCAGTTCTGCCCAAAGCGAAAATCGAAGTGGAGTCCTACTCGGCCCACCCCGGGGACCTCCTCCAGCTGCGCTGCCGGCTGCGGGATGACGTCCAGAGCATCAACTGGGTGCGAGACGGCGTCCAGCTGGCCGAGAACAACCGGACGCGCATTACCGGGGAGGAGGTAGAGGTCAGGGACGCTGTGCCCGAGGACTCGGGGCTCTATGCCTGCATGACCAACAGCCCCTCGGGGAGCGAGACCACCTACTTCTCCGTGAACGTCTCAGGTTCGTAGCGGCGCAGGGAAGGGGCAGCCCAGGCGGAGCGAGGAGCGGAGTGCCTGTGCGCACGCGTTTGCATGCTCGCCGCCACGCGCAAGGTTTGTTCTGCGGCAGCGCAGCGGCTCCGGGCGCTGGCCGAGGGTCCCGGCCCCGCACTGCCCGTGGCAGCACCGTGCTCCCCACGCGTGGCACGGCCACAGAGCCTGGCTGCGGAGCTGGGACCTGCGCTGCGGGGTGCCTGGGGGAGCCGCCGGCTTGGTGCGAGGGCTCTCTGCCGTGCCTGGAGGGCAGCCGGGGTTGTCGCGCCCGCTGGGTCCATGCGGGGCACAGGCTGGCAAGGGCCGTGGTGCACAGAGACCTCTGCGGAAGGGCAGGCACCGCCGGGTGTTCCTGCCGGCCCCGCGGGGCAGGGGGAGGCTGAGGCTCCCAGTGGGGAGCACGGATGGTGTCCGACGCCCTCGCTGCCCCTGCGAGCCCACGGGGTGCATGCGTGGGAACACGTGTGTTTGTCTGCATGGGCTGGCAGGGCTGCACATCCGACCGCCACAACGAGCACGCGCTGGGCTCAGGCCGAGGTTCGCTTTGGTGTTGTTGAGGCATGATGGTGGAGGTGAATGCTGCGGGTCGGGAGGTGTCGGCTGAGCCTTGGGGGCTCAGCTGCCCCCTGGATGGATTGGTGTCGCCAGGCACGGGCAAGGCGCGGTGCCTGGAGGCGCAGCATGGGGCGCTGTCATCCGGAGCCCAAAATCAGCCTCTGGGGGCAAATTGCGCTTGGACAGCAGGCACTGCTAGCCGGGGCCCTGCTGGCTGTGCCAGCGGGTGCACAGCATCCACCCAGGAGCCTCGCACCTCCCCGCCGTGCCTCGGTGCTGCCCAGGTGTCGGGTCCCGTGCAGGAGGAAGGGCAGGTCCGCGGGCGGGCACTCAGCTGGGCGTCTCTTCTCTTGCAGACGCGCTCCCCTCTGCAGAGGATGACGACGACGAAGACGATTCCTCCTCAGAGGAGAAGGAGGCGGATAACACCAAGCCGAACCGTACGTTTGCCGGATGGGTTTGCCCCAATGCTCCTTTGCCCTTCCTGCTCTCTGTCATGGCTGTTGGGGTGGGAGTGAGGGGAAGCCGGGCATACACGTGGGCGTCACGCAGGGACCGAGGAGAGGGTGGGCAGGAGAGGGTGGGCAGGGCCCTGCTCCAGCCCACGACACCTGCTGTCAGCGAGGGCTCGATGGGGGAGCAGCCCCGGCTGCCCCGGGGCACAGCAGCACTGGGTTGTGATGGGGAGGCTGCTGCTGTGGCCGGGCTGGGCGTGCGCCTCGCACCTCGCCCCCATCCTGCCCCGGGCATCCCCAGCATTGAACCACGAGCGAACGCTGGCCCTCCCAGTGCCCAAACCCCAGCCGTTTCCCCGGTGCCCTGCGCCCACCGCACTGAGCCCACCGCTCTGGCTCCCCAGAGGCCGTAGCTCCCTACTGGACCTATCCCGAGAAGATGGAGAAGAAGCTCCACGCGGTCCCCGCCGCCAAAACGGTGAAATTCAAGTGCCCATCGGGCGGGACGCCCAACCCAACGCTGCGCTGGCTGAAGAACGGCAAGGAGTTCAAGCCCGACCACCGCATTGGGGGATACAAGGTACGGGTGCGGGCTGGGGCTGCACCCACATGTGGGTGCTCGTGCGGCTGCGCGGGCTCCATCCTGATGGGTCCGGGCTCCGTGAGCACCTCGAGGGGCCGGGCTGGGGGCTCGCTCTGGGGCGGCGCGGGGAGGAGGGGGAAAATGAATGGGCTCTGCAGCTTAAGAGGCACCGAGCCGCCTGTTCGCGCAGCCCCGGGCCTCCAGAGGGGCAGATGGGCCCCCTGACATTCCTGTTGCAAAATAGACCCACGGCGGTGACCTGCTTCTGGGTCATGTTTGCACCAGCCTCAACCTTTGGGGGAGGGGGAAGGATGAAACCAGCCAGCCTTGGCCAGCCTCGCTAATCCCCCCGTGGAGTATCCGCCCTGGGATGCTCCTCCAGCATCCAGGGCCACCTCCAGCCCCGGCACCCCGCAGCTGCCCTGCCGGGGGGCACCATCCCCTCTCTTCATCCCTTCAATATTCCACGGGGGCTGCTGCTCTGGAAGCCTCTGGTTGCTCTGTTTGGTTTTGGAGCTGGGCTGCAGCTCGGGGTGCCAGGCGTAGCCCGTGAAGGCAGCTTCCCATCGGGCTGGGGAGGGGAAATGGGAGAAGTGGGGGGATGCAGGGGCTCAGCGTTTGGGATGCGGGGCTCAGCGCTGCACCCTGGGGCAGTGCGTCCCCGTCTGTGCGAAGCAGCTCGGCTGGAGGGTGACGGCACGGTGCCCGGGATGGCTGCTGGGGCCGAAGTGCTGGGCTGTGGGCATCACCAGCTCCCAGCTGCGAGGGAGGAATGTGGCAGCCCGGTGTGCAGCAGAAGCAGCCGGAGCCCAGGAGCGGCAGGGGATGGGTGCAGGAGGCTGATCCCTGCGCCGCACGGCCAGGGGGGACCTGGGAGCGCTCGCAGCCCGGCTGAGCCACCCGGGGACCCAGCTGAGCGCCCGGACGGGCCGGGAGGAAAAACGCTCGGTCAGCAGCACCCAGGACGCCCCGGGATGCGCTGCGCCCTGCCCGCTGACCCGGCGCGGTGTCCCCTCGCGGGGCAGAACAATGCCGCTCTGTTCCCTCGGGGCGGGCGTCCCTGCGCCCGGCGAGCCCGGCGCGCTCAGCTCACAGCGTCTGCTGCTCGGCTCCGTGGCGAGGCTGTCCTGGGACAGCTGGGAGCAATTACGGCCCCTCTGTAGGAGAGGGGAAAGGTGACCTCAAACCCAGATTTATGTCGTGCCGGCGAGGCGGGGGCCGGGGGGCTGAGCCGGCTCTGACACGCACGCCCGGCGCCTCGCACCTAACGTGGCCCCCCTGCCCCCAGGTCCGCTACGCAACCTGGAGCATCATCATGGACTCGGTGGTGCCGTCCGATAAGGGCAACTACACGTGCATCGTGGAGAACAAATACGGGAGCATCAACCACACCTACCAGCTGGATGTCGTGGGTGAGGATGGCGCTGGGGGGGCAGTGCAGGCCCGGCTGCTGCTGACGGGCTGTGCTGGTCCAGGTGCCGCTCCCAAACCAGCCCCGGCCCCAGCCCCACGCCCACCCCTTGCTCATCTTCCCCGAGCCGGATGGGTGCTGCGCCCGGCCAGCCGCCTGTCCCCAGCACGGGACGGGGACACGGGGAGGGGACGCGCTGGATGCCCCCTGGTGCAGAACAGGCGAGGCGGAAGGGTCACCCCGAACCATTCTGGGGGCTTTTAATTGTGGTGGAAATAATTTCATAGACCAGACAGAAATTTTTTCTAATCGCCTTATTAGCCATAATTCCCAGCTGGGAAGGCTGGTCTGAGCAGTTCCACATGTGGAGCTGCTCTAAATGCCAGTAAATGAACCATTAAAAATGTGATTTAATTTGATTACACTGAGCAAACTGAAGGGAACAGTCAGCGAGGTGAACAAAGGGGTTTGTTAATGCTGACTCACCACAGTGGCAGCCGCTTTGTTAACGGCCGGGGCCCTCGTTTGGTTTGTTTGACCTCTGACCCCCCAATAGGTAGCCAAGTCCCCGCACCGGGGTGTCACCTACCGGGATGTCACCTGTCCCTGCGCCCTGGGGCTGCGGGAGGAGACCCCTGGGGACAGGGGAGTCACAGCCCCCCCCTGAGCGGGGGTCCCCGTGCGGGGGGCTGCGGGGTGCCCCGTGGTAAGGCGGCCCCGTCCCTTGCAGAGCGCTCCCCGCACCGGCCCATCCTGCAGGCAGGGCTCCCTGCCAACAAGACGGTGGCCCTGGGCAGCAACGTGGAGTTTGTCTGCAAGGTCTACAGCGACCCCCAGCCCCACATCCAGTGGCTGAAGCACATCGAGGTGAACGGCAGCAAGATCGGCCCCGACAACTTGCCCTACGTGCAGATCCTGAAGGTAAAGCCGCACGCAGGGCTGCCCCAGCCCAGCTCCCTGCAGGGTCCCCGCCGGGCACAGCCGGGGTCCCACAGAGCCGGGGACCCCACCAGGTGGCACCGAGGCCGCCGGAGCCGCAGAGCCACCCCCAGCCCTGTGTGCGGCGCCCCGGGGGTGGGAGGTGGGCAGGGAGCAGGGAGGGCAGCGTGCAGGGGGTGCGTTAATCCTTGTGGTGCCCCAAAGGTGCACGCCGTGGGGCTGGGGGGGCCCTGGGAGCCAGCACGGAGGCAGATGGCTGCGCCCTGCTCCATCCAGGCAGGAGCAGCGCCCTCCGTGCACCAGCCGCTCAGCACCCCGGGGTGCTCGCCTGTCCCCATCCTCGCCCCGGACCCCAGGGCGCGTGGCTGTCCCTGCCCGTGCCCCTGGAGGCGATGCAGCAGGGAGCAGCACTGCGGTCCCTCGCCTGCTGCCCCCCCTGCCCGGCTCGCCGTGCCCCCCAGCCCTGCCGCCCGCAGTGGTGCCGGCTGGGGGCAGCCCCCGGCTCGCCGTGCCGGCGGAGCGGGCGCCGGTGCTCCGGGCGCCGCGAGTTTTGACGCCGTCAATGTGACTCCTCTGTTGTTGGTCTGTTCCAGCACTCGGGAATTAATAGCTCTGATGCGGAGGTGCTGACCCTGTATAATGTGACAGAGGCGGAGAGCGGGGAGTATGTTTGTAAGGTTTCCAATTATATTGGCGAGGCCAACCAGTCTGCGTGGCTCACTGTCACCAGACCTCTGGCAAAAGGTAATCGGAAGGACGCCCAGTGGGATGCTTCCTTGGACAGTCCGTCCCCAGCGGTGGAGAACAAAACTCTGGGCTCTCTTGTTTCTGCTGTATTTCTGGTGCAAAAAGCCATGGAAAAATACCCAGCGAGGCCGGCTAGGTTTTGTGCTGTGTTCTTCCCCCCCCCCCCACCACCACCATGTGCTTCCCACCCCACTGCGCAGCCACTGGAGCCGTGCCGGGTCTGTGCTGCTGTCCCTGCCCTCCCTCCTGTCTCCGTCCTCGTGCCCCCCACGTCCTGACACTCAGCCGGCCGGCTCTCCCTGAGGTCTATTTTTCCATGTAGCCCATTGCCAGCATGTTCAGATGGGCAGGACACTCAGTTTGGTGAAGGGTTTTTAACCGGCATCTCCTTAGGGCCGCTGGATGAGTGGTCATCCTGAGGGTCTCTTTAACAGGTCTGCAGTGGTCTCTGTCTGCTCCCGGGGGTCTGGCAAATGAGACTGTGCTCCCTCCTCTCTGGCCCGCTTCCCAGAAGATCTCATGTCGTTTGCTTCTCCGTTTTTTGCTTCCATTTTTCCTTCTAGACGGCTGGCGTTAACACGACAGACAAAGAAATGGAAGTCCTTCACTTAAGGAATGTCTCTTTTGAGGATGCTGGGGAGTATACATGTTTGGCGGGTAATTCTATTGGGATCTCCCATCACTCTGCATGGTTGACAGTTCTCGAAGGTATATACTCCTTTTCCTGTCCCTTTCCTCCCTCGTTTCCACGTGTCGTATGCATTGCGGTCCGGGGCAGGGCGCTTCCCTGGTGGGTAGGGGAAGGGACACGCGGCCCACCCCTGCCCGGCAATGCATACCCGGCTGCTTTTAACCCGGGTTGGACCCGGGGCCAGGCCAGCATCCCGGGCACACGCCGGCAGCGGGGGGCTGGGGGGGCGCCGGGGGTGCTGCCCGGCTCCGTGTGCGAGGAGCTGGCCTTGCCCCGCGGTGTGGGAGCGCGCCGGGGCTGTGTCGCTTTGCTGCGCTCCGGGCGCATTGATGCTGCTCCTGGCCATCGATGCTGCCCGGCCCCAAGGCTTATAACAGCAGCCAGGGAAAGTTTTTGGGGCGCCGCCTGGTCCTCGCTTTCCAGCCAAAAACTTTCCCCGTTATCAGCCGCCGCTCGGCCAGCCGGGCATGCTCGGAGGTGGTGGCTGCAGGGACAGGAGGTTTCCACTCTTCCACCTCTCTCTGAGGCTCTGTTCTCTGGGGGTCAGGTCGGGGGTGCTGTGGGGGGGCAACAGCAGCTCCCCCGCTGCCAATATGTGGTTTGTGGCTGCCCCGGACTGCCGCCTCCTGTGCTACTGGAGCCACCAAGGTGGGGCTGGGACCCCTCCCCAGCAGCCCGGGGGCCCAGCAGGCTGCTGCCGCTGGAGGCGCTTCTGGCTGCTCTGCTTGGGCTGCCCCGGTGTTATCTGTTATCAGTAACACCCGGACCCCCGCAGAGCTGGCACTGCTGCATGGCCCCCTCCACCCCGCCGTAAGCGCAGGCCCCGGGGGACGTCCGGCTCCGAACGTGGGCACAGCTCAGCAGCGGCGCGGGGACCCCACGGGGCGGTGCAGGGGAGCATCCCCAGCACAAACCCATGGGCAAGCTCGGCCATGCGGTGCCACCAGCACGATCCCATCCCATGCGGAGTGGGGACAGGCACCGTCCCCCCACTTCACACCTCTCTCAGTTGACCCAGCCTGGGGCCCCGTCCTGCCTCCCCCTGCCCCAGGTGCCAGCCTGCGGATGCGGCCCAGGGGTCCCCGTGCAGCTTCCCCACAGCCTCCCTGGTCCCTGCTGCACCCCAGGCCGGGCTGACCCCGAGCGAGGAGAGGGGCCGGGGTCTCCCCAGCACCGCGGGGCGGGCTCCTGCTAATGCCCTCCCCATGCCGACCCAGCTATTGAGGACACGCCGGCCATGATGACGTCCCCCCTCTACCTGGAGATCATCATCTACTGCACGGGCGCCTTCCTCATCTCCTGCATGGTGGTGACCGTCATCATCTACAAGATGAAGAGCACCACCAAGAAGACGGACTTCAACAGCCAGCTGGCCGTGCACAAGCTGGCCAAGAGCATCCCGCTGCGCAGACAGGTAACAGAAAGTAGAGAGGGGGTTTGTTTGCACCTACTGCTCCCCCCGGAGACTCGCCCTTGCCCTGGGATAGGGGGGGGGGGGGGGACCAGGGCCACCCCCCACCACGCTGCGTGCAGACCCTGTGCAGCCCTATGCCCACCCATGGCACGGTGCAGGGTGGGGACCGTCCCTGTGGGTGGTGAGGAGGGCTGGAAGGATTTAAGGCAATCTAATGTTTGAGCAGAAGAGCCTGTTTTACCCACCGAGGAGACAGGAGGACCCCCAGGCTGTGTATTTTGTGGTATCAGCAAGCAGGAAATTAATTAAAAATAATTTAGTCGTGCTCCGACCGGGAAGCAGCGCTGCAGGGGCCCCGTGCCCACAGACAGCGTTCGGGATCTGGGCAGGGCTGGGGGGCGAAGGGGGCCCCGGTCAGCGCCTTCCCCCCGGCGGGGGCAGCCGGCCGCGGCCCCAGGCACTGCGAGAAGGTAACCCACGGCCCCGTTGCAGGTGTCGGCCGACTCCAGCTCCTCCATGAACTCAGGCGTGATGCTGGTGCGGCCCTCGCGGCTCTCCTCCAGCGGCACCCCCATGCTGGCCGGCGTCTCCGAGTACGAGCTCCCCGAGGACCCGCGGTGGGAGCTGCCCCGGGACAGGTGAGGGTGCCGCGGGGTGGGAGCAGGGCCGGGCGGTGGGATCGCCGGTGGGTGCCGGGCGCCGTCCCGCTCTCCTTCCCCTGGCGTCAGGCTGTCTGTCTGTCCTCCCGGCAGGCTGATCCTGGGCAAGCCCCTGGGAGAAGGGTGCTTCGGGCAGGTGGTGCTGGCGGAGGCCATCGGCCTCGACAAGGACAAGCCAAACCGCGTCACCAAAGTGGCCGTGAAGATGCTCAAGTGTAAGTGGTGGTGGGAGCGGGGGGGCCCGCACGGTGCCTGGGGCCAGGCGTGCACGGCACGGGGGGACCCAGCCTGGCCCCCGCCCCGACCGGCGCCTCTGCTGCTGCAGCCGACGCCACGGAGAAGGATTTGTCCGACCTCATCTCCGAGATGGAGATGATGAAGATGATCGGCAAGCACAAGAACATCATCAACCTGCTGGGGGCCTGCACGCAGGACGGTGAGCGCGTGGGCGGGGAGGGGGCGTCCCGGCTGCCGCGGGGGCGAGGACAGTCCCCGGGGGCAGAGCAGGGGCTGGGGTCCCGCTCAGCACCGCTCAGCCCCGCTGCCCGCAGGCCCCCTCTACGTCATCGTGGAGTACGCGAGCAAGGGCAACCTGCGCGAGTACCTGCAGGCGCGGCGCCCCCCCGGCATGGAGTACTGCTACAACCCCGCCCGCGTCCCCGAGGAGCAGCTCTCCTTCAAGGACCTGGTGTCCTGCGCCTACCAGGTGGCGCGGGGCATGGAGTACCTGGCCTCCAAGAAGGTGAGGGCCCCACACGCCCCGCGGTGGGGACGGGATGGGGACCCCGGTGGCCGGGCTGTGGGAAGGGGCCGTGCGCCCCCTTCTCCGAGCCCGCGTCGCCGTGGGGGGGCCGCTGGGGTTTCGGGACCAGCTCACGGCCCCGCGCGCTGCCCAGTGCATCCACAGGGACCTGGCGGCCAGGAACGTCCTGGTGACCGAGGACAACGTGATGAAGATCGCTGACTTCGGGCTGGCCCGTGACATCCACCACATAGATTACTACAAGAAGACGACAAATGTGAGTGCCGCGGGCGAGGGGCTTTGCGGAGGCAGGGGGAGGCAGCGCTCAGAGAGCGGCAGGCTCCGTGCGCAGGGGTGCCCCAGCCCGTCCCAGCAGGTTCCCAGTTATCCCCTCCGGATCCACGGGCTGCCTTGGGGCACTGAGCTGATGGGGTTTTTCTTCTGTCCCAGGGTCGCCTGCCAGTGAAGTGGATGGCCCCAGAGGCCCTGTTCGACCGAATATACACTCATCAGAGCGATGTGTGAGTACCCTGGGCACGGCCCGGCAGCAAACAAACCAATTTCAGTGCACGCACCCAAAGCTCTCCGGTGGGGCCCCCGCTCGGTGCAGCGGGCTCACGGTGCCCCCACGTGCTCGCCCGGCAGGTGGTCCTTCGGCGTGCTGCTCTGGGAGATCTTCACGCTGGGTGGCTCGCCGTACCCCGGCGTGCCGGTGGAGGAGCTCTTCAAGCTGCTGAAGGAAGGCCACAGGATGGACAAGCCCAGCAATTGCACCAACGAGCTGTGAGTGCCGCGCCGGGCTGGGGACCAGAGGGTGGCCGTGCGCTGCGCCCCGCCAGTGCCGCTCCCCTCGATGCACCTCGGGGCCGCCCGTGCAAACGTCAGGCAAACCTCGTGCTCCCGTCCCGGAGCGCAGGCAGGTGCACGCTGGGGAAGGCAGATGTTCAGAGTTACTTTTCTAGCAGTTCCCGGCCCTGCAAAAACATCAGCTCAATCTGTTTGCAATAATCGACATCTTCCTTTGTTATTCCTCAGCAGGAGTGAATCCCAGAATGACCCCAGAGCAGGGACTAGCTCAGTTTTGGTTAGGTCTTACCAAAACAGCCCCCGTGTCCTTCCCCCCACGGCGGGGGCATTCCCTTCCTCCCACACAGGAGATGAGCACAAAATAGCACAAACTCCCCGAAATCCCACCTCCGCTGGCTGTTGGTGCCAGCCCACGGTGCAGAGCTCCCCGTGCGCCCGCGGGACCCGGCTCAGCTCTCGCCCCTTCGCCCCCAGGTACATGATGATGCGAGACTGCTGGCACGCCGTCCCCTCGCAGCGCCCCACCTTCAAGCAGCTGGTGGAGGACCTGGACAGGATCGTGGCCATGACCTCCAACCAGGTAGGGGAGCCCCCGTGTGCCCACCCCATCCAGGAGCCCCCCCGGGGCTGCGCCGTCCCCGCCTGAGCCCCGTCCCTTGCAGGAGTACCTGGACCTCTCGGTGCCGCTGGACCAGTACTCGCCCGGCTTCCCGGACACCCGCAGTTCCACCTGCTCCTCGGGGGAGGACTCTGTGTTTTCTCACGACCCTCTGCCGGACGAGCCGTGCCTTCCCAAGTACCCCCCCCAGCACACCAACGGCGGACTGAAGCGACACTGAGGCTGGCACGGCCAGCGAGGGACCGGACGCCCGCGCGTGCCGCGGTGCCGGGGGGGGTGCCGCCGCGCAGCCCGGCCGTGCCGAGCTGCATGAGGGCCTCAGAGACACGGCCGCAGCATCCCGGCACCAGAACCACCCACGTCTCGTGCCAGCTTCTCCTGCCGCCTCCGTTGTGAACTCTGCAGCCCAAAGGTTTCGCTTGGTGTTTCGGGTGTCGGTTGTTTTGTTTCCTTTAAACTCTTCCATGAGGTCTGCGCTTGAATCTCTCCACTTGGTTAAGCCTAAATCCTCCTCCGGGGCCAGCGCCCTGCTGGGGAGCAGCCGCCCCTCCTGGGACGTGATGTCCTGGGGGAAATGGGGAGCCGGGCGTGCGTCGCGTGTGATCCCGACCTGGCGCAGGAGTCCCCGCGGCACAGACCTCGCGGTGTGCGGCGCTGTAAGGCTGGCCCGCCAGCTCACCGGTGCCAGTACCAACTCGCTTCGCTGACCAAACCCTTGGGACCTTGGAAGGGAGACGCCACGCGTGCATCTGCTCAGCACCAGTGGCAGAGGCAGCCAACAGCCAGTGCTGAAAACAAAAGTCCTGTGTACATAGCTAAAAATATGTATAAATATGAATATATATTTACATGTCTTTTTAAAAGGGTTGTTACCAGAGATATACCAGTTTGGTAGTAAGGTACTAGTGGCTGGTAGATATCAGTTGCTATAAAAAAAAAATCATATATTTTGCTACTTTTGCTGTTTTTATTTTTTTAAATTATGTTCTAAACCTATTTCAGTTTAGGTCCCTCAATAAGAATTGCTGCTGCTGCTTCAGTTTTATATGGGGTTGTATTAAACAATAATAATTATGTGTCGATGCCTTTTGGGAGCACGTTGTCATGGTGTAAATGGCCTTTCCTCCCCCTGGCTCCCGGGGTCTCCGGCGGTGCTGGGCCGGGTGCAGCCCCCCGGCGCTGTGCGGGTGCTGCCCGGTGCCCCCGGCTGTCACCGGGAGCTACCACCAGACACCGGGGCGCTGGCACAGCACGGGCCCCGCTCCCGGGCCATGCCCGCCTGTGCCTTAGCGGCGCCGCGGGGAGCGTCCTCGTGCCGGGCACCGCTCCCCGGGCCCTGCCCTGCCCGGCGGTGCCGGTGCCCAGCCCGCGGAGCTGCTCGGCGGGGAGGGCGCCGCGGTGCCTTGGTGCGGGGACGCGCGTCCCCATCCCTCCCCGGCACTGGCGTCGGGACTGCAGAGCCAGGGCGCTGTTACTTGAAAAGTTTATTTTGCCTTTGTATGGAGAAATATTATTTGTTGTAAACTCTTCTGTAATGAATCTGGAATTCTTGTAATTATTAAAGACTTTAACCAAGCCGTGGCGGAGACGAGTTTTGCCAGTCCCGCGTGCGGCCGGGTCCTGGCCCCAGGTGCTGGGAGACGCCGCGGGCCCTCGGCTCCTCCGGGCTGCGCGTTTGGGAAGGAAGAGTTTAAAGGCTAACGAAGAATGCAGGCTGTTCTTGTGGGAACTCTGTTTATCCTGACTCCAGAATTCCCTGTACGAATACCACCCCGTTCAGCGACCTTCGCCTCCTCTCCGCCACCAGCGCGCGGTGCCCGTGACGGTGGCGGCGTCACCCCCACGTGTTTCCCTCCCGCAGGCTGGACCCCCCCCGGCCGTTCCCCCCCCGGCCGCTCCGTCCCCAGGCAGGGAGCCCCCTCCCAGAGCAGGGGGCTCGGCCGGGGGCGCAGCCAGATGTTCTGGCAGCCGCGTGCGTGCTGCCGTCCTCGCCAAAAGCTCCGTGTGCGAGGCCAGCTGGGCTCGAGCCTCGAGCGCTGGAGATGACCGAGGGACCCTTAACCCCCTCCCTGCCACCCATCGGGAGCTGCACCCCGGGGTGCTGGGACCCCGCGAGGAAGAGGAGGCTGAGCCCCAGGGCTGGCAGCTGGGCGGCTCTTTGGAGGCCGGGGGGAGAGGTTTGTGTCTTTGGGCCCCCCTGTCCGAAGGTGCTGGGGATCTCTGCAGCTGGGCGGCCGCGGGCAGCCCTCCCTCCGCCCTGACGTCAGCCCCGAGTCGATCCCTGCACTTTTGCCGTCTTCTCCTCCTCCTCCGAGGATGGATCCGGTGCCAGCTCCAGGCTGTTTGCATTTAGATTTGACCTGCTGCCCGCAGAAACCGCGCCGGCCCTGGGAAAGGCGTTGCGGCTCCCGAGGAGCACCGAGCGGTTACGGGCATCGCCGGGAGCCCTGGGGGGGACGTGGTGGGGGTGTCCCCTGCACCCTGGGGCCGGCAGCGTGGCTGGGTCCTGACTCTCCCCCCACAAGGGCGAGGGGCCGCCAGCCCCTCTCCGTAGCCATGAAATGGTTAAGGCGCAGCGGCTGCAGGCTCACGGTGCTCCCTGTCTCCCCGGCCCTTTTAAAAGCATCTGCTTGTTGCTATTTCCATGTGTAAATTAAATCGATCAGCTGCGCTCTCGCCCCCTCCCCTCCTAAATTAAGTAGAGCTTTTAATCAAGTGATTTATGTTGAATTCACAGTCCTAGATTAAACTCGCAGCCCAGGCAGCCAGGAGCTGGGGGAGCGGGGCTGGGGGCATCCATAAATCACCGCTCTCCTTGGGACCGGCTTGGCAAGGCGGCGGGGAGAGATGGAGCTCATGTTTACATCATCAGAAACTGCTGCTATCACAATCTTCTGCTCATTTCCTGGGGTTACCAGGAGGGCAATTAAATATGATAATAAGCAGAGTGACTCCAGCAGCGCCGCTGGTGCCTGCCATCACACCGAAGCCTGGAGGCTGCAGGGACCGTGCTGCTTGGCCAGGGACGGGCACAGGGCAGCTGCCAGCCCCGGAGCAGGGAAATTCTGATCCTCTGCCCTTCCTGGAAGGCATCCTCTTCAAACTCGGGGAGACAGACACCCAAACCCCAAGATGGAGACACCCCTACCGGAGCCCCGGCCCGCAGCCGCACCCCGAGCACGTGGCCAGCAGCACCGGGCACTGGTGGCCGCCGAGCGCTCAGCCCCTGGCCGCATGTTTGGCTCCTGCAGCGTCCTTTGTCTCTTCCACTCCTCGCCTTCCTCCTTCTCTCCTTTTAAAGCCCTCCGGCTGCGCAGGACCTAGACAATCTCCTGGCCCCGGCCCAGGATCTGGCTGCTCTGCGCAGCTCGGAGCTGGGCTTTGTCTCGCTGCCAGCGGCGTCAGGAAGCCTTGTTTGCCGTTCCACCTTGATGCTCCGCGCGTGCAGGTCCGTGAGCATGGCTGGTGGGTGGGAGCGGGGCCGGGGTTGTCCCGGGCAGGGCTCTGCCTGCTCCCGCCCCATGCCAAGCGCACACGCATCCCGCGGGTGGCCGATGGCCCTGCAGCCGGGGGCAGCTTTCCAGCCATAAACCGTTTCCTTGGGAGGAAATAACCCCCACCCCGAGAGGCGGCCGAGCAGAGCGCGCAGGAAATGGAGTGGAAGCATCTGCCCGCGTGGCTCGAAATCCCCGGGCAGGGCTGGGAGCTGGAGGGGGAGCCCTTTCCCCCTCCTCCTGCATCACCACGGGACAGGCGCTTGGCGTGCCGGCAGCGCTTGTGCGGGATCATGAGGGCGGAGGAGAGGAGGTCTGGATGCGGCCGCTCGCACGCGGGGCTCTGCGCCCCTGCCCGAGCCCGAGGTGGGTGTGAGGGATGTCAGCCCCTGGCGCGTGTCCCAGCCCCGCACCGAGCACGCGGGACGGCCGCAGCGAGCGCCCGGGCCCTGCCGCAGCAGGAACTTGGCAGAGCGCTCGGCGGGGCTCTCCTGCTGTACATCACTTCCCCTGACAGCCCGCGCACCAGACACTGTCAAACACCACGGATCGGCTTGATTTCATCCAAACAAAACATCGGTTATGAACCGGGGCAGCTGCAGATAATTCCCGCTCCTGTCAAAGCCCTGCCACTGTGCGGAGGGCTCAGGAGGGATCCTGCGCCCCCCTGCTCCCCGCTGGTCCTGCAGCACGGTGCTGGGGCTCGCCGAAATCCCGGCCGCCAGCTGCAGCGGGCAGAGCCCCTCTCAGCACCCACCTGCCCAGCACCACTGGGGAACAGCACCCGCGAGCAGCCCCTGCCCTCCCCGTGCATCCCGGGGCCACCGGGTGCAGCCGGTGCGAGGTGGGGAGGGAAGAGCCCTGGCTGATCCCGGGGGATTCCTGCCGTCCGCACCCCGTAACTCTCCCGGTTCCTCTCCTTGCAAGGTTTGGCTCTCGAGCCCTTGTTCTACATTATTTTAAGCTGGTGTAAGCCTCGGTCGTCTTTGTTACAAATTTATAACAGAGACAGAAAGCCTGCTAGGAATGTAATGCTCTAATACCGAGGGCTATAAATCTCAGCCTTTGTTGTGCTTGGGCCTCACTAAATCAGCGCTGCTCCCTCTGAATATTAATCCACTATAAAAGTGCTGACCGGTGCATCTTTCCCCAGCAGCCTTCAGTGGAGAAGCTGATGTAAGGCCGGGGACGGCCGTGGCACGGGGACGTCTCAGCAGAAACCCCCAGCATCGGGGCCGAGCCGCTGCCCCCTGGCAGCACGGCCGTGATGGGACGGAGGCAGAAGGGGTTCGGAGCTGCGGGTTTGGGGTCGCTCAGGACCGAGCCCTCCCCTGCCAGCGTGAGCATCGCCGGCCCCGCACCGAGCGGTGACTGTGGGGATGCCCAGGGGAAGGACAAAGCCCCGCGAGCCGGCTCTCGGGAGCCAAGGGGAGGGCTGAAAGGTGTTTGGCACCGGCGGGGCTGGAAAAGCTCTCCCCACGCCAAAGCACACACGGCCTTGCAGCTCTGCAACGTTTAATTTGCCCGATGTTGCAGAACAGAATCCAGAAATTTATGGGGCTCTGCTGGGTTCGTTTCCTCCGCAATCTCGGTGGGTCGCGTAGAGAAAACGCTGACTTTCCCCCATTTTGTGCTTGGGGAGCAGGGGGGGGGCGCAGGAAGCTGCGGGGCCCTGGCCGAGGACGCGCGGCTGGTGCAGAGCTGAGCTGAGCTGAGCCGAGCCCTGCAGCACAGCCGGGGGAGGTTGGGCTCTGCCCCCCTGAGCCCTGTGGGGCTGGGAAGCGGCAGGGATTTGGGGTCTGGGAACGGGTTTGTTCGGAGCAGCACAAGTGGCACGAGGCTGCTTTGGGCTGGTGATTCGGTGCTCGTGGGTTAGGAGCCAAAGCCGGCAGTCCTGCCGCGTGGCTGGAGGCAACCACAGCAAAACCCAGCAGGAGCAGGCCCCAGCTTCCAGCTCCTTCTAAATTAAAAATCCAGGAGGAAACCGAAGGGGAAGCTGCCCCGGCGCACGCCAGCCTGGCCCAGCCGTGGCAGAGAGCAGCCAGGAGCAGGGGGCGCAGGCAGTGCCAGCCGCGCTGGGGGGCTCCCTGCCAGCCCCTCTCCTCTCCTCTCTCCGCCTGCAAAACCTCCCGGCAGAGGAAGGAGCTGCTCCCTCGCGTCGGGCTCAAAGGCGCTGCAGAGCTGGGGGGGCGCTGACCCGGCTCGTGGCCACGTCCCCGGCCAGGAGGCTCCCCTGAGAGCGCCGGGTGCTCTCCGGCTGGCCGGATCCCCCTTGGATGAACCTGCTGCTCCCACCTGGGGCCGACTCGGCCGGCAGAGCAGCCACCGAGGGAGCTCTCAGGAAACTTCAGCTGCCCCTTGCCAGCTGCCAGCCCTGCCACGGAGAGCGCGGGCGGGACCAGAAGCTGGCGCAGACGCAGGCTGCAGAACACCAGGCTGCAGAACACGACCGCTGCCATTATCCCGCGCTAGGTGGTATATACGATGTTCTCCTAAGGTGTATTTAAAGGCTGTCAGAGCAGCAGTCTTCCAAGGGAACATTACCCACTTGCAGGAAATTAAGGATATTATCTGGGTAATTTTCTGCCCACCTCCTGCACTGAAATCAGCAAAGCCCCCAACAACTTGAAATTCAACTCCAAATTCTTCGAGCGCCCGGAAGAATTTGCAGGCTGGCAGGATAACGCCGCGTGTGCCCCTGGGCGAGACCTGCCGTGGCTCGGTGCAGTGGAGAGCCCAGAGGGCTGGGGACACGCGTCCTGCTCGCAGCCCAGGGACCCCCGGGCCCTGCTCTGCACCCACGGGTCCCCATTCTGTCTGCAAAACGCGGCTGCAGGTGGGGCCGGCGCTGCAGTCCGCAGGCTCAAGCAATTGAGGCGGCCTCCACGGGCTGGAGCTGGTCGAAGCGCAGCACCAGCCCGGGCTTTGAAGCTCAGCTGTTGCTGCAGGCGTGGAGAAAACAGAACCTTTGAAGTCTGGTTGGTGCTGAAAACACTTCATTATGCTGCGCTAATGAATGGCTTATTCTGTGAATTTGAAATTCTTCAGCCATGATGGGTGCCTTCAGAAGGGCTCTGCCAAGAGGGTATTTCTGGGTAATGTTCCCTCCTAGGGCTCTTAATTGCCCCTGGAAATAAAAACAATTTCTCAACCAAATTTTGCCTTTCCTGACAGATGCTGGCTTGTTATTGTAGGGTTGCGTGCAAAGAGCAGACTCCGTGTGCTGCTCTGTTGTTGTAGGGCTGCAGCCAGCTCTTTAAAATGAGAAAGGGCTAGCAAACGTGTCTCGTGCATGTGGCTTTTACGTGCTGCGGGGAGAGGAGAGCCGCAGCTCCAACCCTGCGCGGCTGCTGGCTGGGGGACGGCGCTGCCTGCAGGACCAGCGGGGCTGGACTTTGTGGGGTCCGAGCGTCTCGTGCTGGGTGCTGAACGTCCCTCGTGCCTGGAGGACAGGAGCACGGCTCAAATCAAAAGGGCATCACAGGCAGCAGTACGCGAACCCAGGCCGTGCGAGGTTTTGCTCCTGTTCCTGAGGGCCTCAGCAGCGTCACGCTTGGCTCTCGCTCCCCGTGCCCGGTCCCGCGCCGCCTCACCTCCAGCTCCCAGCCCCGGCGGCGAGCTGCCAGCGGCCAGCGCTGCCCTGCGCTGCTGGGAGCGTGGGGAGAAAGGGGCTGAGGGTGAGGATGGATGAGGCAGGCCCCGTGCTTTGGAGCGGGGCTGAGAAGCTCCCCAGAGCCAGCCGAGCTCGGAGCAAAGCCTGAAGGCTGCTGCTACCTGCCGGTGGGAAGCGGCACTGGAGCCGCGTCCTGCCCGGCTGGGGAGCCCCAAAGCCGGGCTGAGCGCGAGGCTGGGGCGCGCCGCGGCTCGGAGGGGCTTGGGGAAGGGAGGAGAAGAGCCAGAGCCCCCTTCGCCTGCACTCCGCGAGGTTTTGTGGCTGAGCCCCCCGGGGCAGCGGGCAGCGAGGGGCACCCGCTGCTTCCTCCCCGCGCTGCGGCGGCGCGGTCACCGCACGGCTGCTGCGATGCTGCTCGCAGAGCCCCCCAGGAGCCAGGCACAGCCTTGCCTTGTTTGAGCACCAGCAGCGGTTTCCAGCACAGAGGAAAGGTCGGCCGAGGCTTATTTGCGTGAGTCGTGCATGCAGCAATTACCGTGCGGCCCCTCTGCCTTGCACTGGACAAACACGTCCCTTGATAATAGCAATGTAAACTGTTGACTGCAGGCAAAGAAGGGGAGTTTGGGCAGCGTAGCAGAGCTGGAAAAAGTCATCAATATTAATGGCATTTTTGTATGTATCCGCTGCTGTGGGACAGGGATCGATTCCCTCAAATTGCATTAGTATTAGCTAAACTATCTGTCCTGCGGAGATGGCGCTCAGGCTGCAGTTATCCACCACGAGGTGCAAACAGATCTGAGGTCTCTGATCCTGGCTCCGGGGCAGACCAGAGCTTTTGCACTTCAAGAAAACCTATCCGAAGCTACTGACCTTGTTTACGTTACCAAAAAGGGCAACTTTCCTCCTGACTGATGTTCTTGCGTTGACACGGTTTAGTGAGCTAGGTGGCTCTGCGAGCCCAGTTTGTGTGCTCTGAAGACACTTTTGTCTTGCACGGCTCTTCCCGCTAACCTCAAGTTCAGGAATTGTACCTATAAATTCAGGAATTGTACCTATTTACCTGCTTTAGCCGTAACACAGAAATTACTTCCATTCTTCTACTTCTGCGCATTAACCTCTGTTCTCAACACCCCTGAAATAACTGCACTGAATGCTTGTACTCAGCTCTTTAGGGGAGAAAATGCTTCTTCCGAAGAAGCAGGCCCTGCAGATGTTAGGTCACAGCTCCACTGGCAGATCAGCGGCTGTCAGTGTTTTCAGGGAGGCGAGGCGTTCTGCTGAACAGACAAGTACTCAAAGGCTGCTCTACCTCAGACAGCAAAGTACGGCTGCTGGCGACACCTCGCCCACGCCGCAGTGAGGCGGGAGCGACGCTTCAGCAATGGGGTTCTTTTATTGAAGCCATGTTTGCTCTCATTTACTAACCACCAATTAAATACCGATATTCAGCATTGCATACCGGTTACTAACGAGGCAGAGGTGCAGGTACGGAGCTAGGAACACGGTACAACGGTAGCTGCCTTCTGCAAGCTGTTTCTGTATTGGTAGTAAGAGCCTGAAGTCACACGCTTAAAGTGCTGATAACACCTGACCTTGAGATGACTTTTTTGAGTCTGACTGCCCTAAAGGCTGTCTGACCTCTAGAAAAGACCTTTCATTCTACTTAGCACCAAGTCTAATTTTAATTTTACAGTAAGTATGAATACCCATATCTATTGTCCATAAAGTAATCTCTGAATATTTACAAAGGCCAAAAAAAATAACAAATGCTAAAAACAGCTTTTCAGCACCTTCCTATATAGTCTACTAAAAAACTGTTGACACTGGAGTGTATGAAGAACCATTTATAAAGTAGTAAATCTGAGAGAACCCACTGCTGTGCAGTTCTGTGCCTGATAGGGGTTAACCTGGTCTCTACGTGGGAAATGTGTGGGTCCCCAGGTTGTTGCCTCACAAGACCCGGGGGGGGGTGATCCTGAAAAATGCAAGCCTCTGTTTTCTGTAAGAGTGTCTGGCACCTGGGCGTGCCCGTGATGCAGCTGTTACTGACAAATGCAAACGCTCACACGGGGGGAGTTTTCTTCTCCCCTGTGCTACTCCTGTACAGCAAGTTTTTAAGTCTTTCTGAAAAGCTCAGTGATACCAACGATGAGAGCGCTGGTCCTCCTTTCCTTTGCTGCGGTTACTCTCTTCAGTACAAATGGGAGTTAAATGCAGTGGCCACCTAGGCCACCGTGCACTTTTTAATCAGTTAAACCACACTACCTAGGACCGAGGGCTCGAACCAATAAAGCTGCAGCAGCAGGACAAGCTGCAAGCCCTGGATACGTGGCTGTGTTCTTGCATGGGATTTCAAATCGCAGAACAGGCTTTACTGGGCTTCTAGCCTAGTTCATTGTGTGCCCAGACCTTTGTGAGGATGAAAAGCTGCCTTTCCTAAGGTTCACGAGCACAAGCACCTGTTCAGTAAGTAACAGCACAGACAGTAGTGCAAGTATCAACATATTTACAACATAAGTTAAAATGGTGGGGGGGTAGAGGGAATGGAGTACAAATGAGAAGCTGGTGTCATCTGGAGAGTCTTAGCACTGCCTGACTGCTAATAAGCTTGGAAGAGAGGGAGAGAGCCCCTTAGGACTACTGACACGTTTCTGTGTAAAAGCAGCCAGCTGGAAAATCATTCTTCCCTTTTAAGGAGGTGGAGAGATGAAAGCTTTTCTCTTCCAGCGGTAGATTGTCCTTGCTGGCTTCAGGCTAGACTCCGTTGGCACCAGCCTTGCTGCTCTGAGGTGCTTCCAGTTTAGTCTAAGTGTAAAAGTTGCAGATTTTAGACAGTACCAATGCAAATGCTTCTTAAAATCCTTTTTTTTTTTCTTCTCCTGAAGAAAATCCCTTCACATTTTAATAAGGAAAGCCACTCTGAGAGTAACATTTAAGTGAGATCAAAGTTCTTCGGAGTAAAGGCGCATTCTACTGGCAATAAAACTGTCTGGACTTCCAAACTTGCCTGAAGTGGGCATCCTAGATCTAGATGTAAGCAGCACCATTTAAATCAAGTATTCACAGAAAGGAAATGGTCAAGGGAAAAGGCTAGTCACTGTAGACACTTTTTTTTTTAAAGATACAAAACGGCACTTAACACTGCACTGGTTCTGACAGAAGGCTGCTCTGTCCTAGCGGTCCTAAGCAGGTTATTAAAGAAGAGACAAAGAAGGAGCATGCTGATAACTCCCTGCAATGCCCCGCTACCTTCCCATGTCTATTTTTGTATTCAGCAGCCCTCAGTGCAGTTCTGGTCCACAGTTTCTCCAGTCACTCCTTGACCTTAACATTCACAACATCTTGTAGCAGGAATTTCCACAGCTTGACTGTAAGTTGTGTGAAGAACAACCTCCTTTGGAAAGTCTAAACATGTTGAAAAGCTTACCTCTCGTGGGGGAGGCTTAACTGGCACTTCTGACACCGGCAATTTCTCTGTTGGCTGAGATATAAATTCTTCATTCTTTAAGGAAAAAATAGCTTTAAGTCACAGACTTTCTCAGAAAACAAAGCTCTAGCTAGACTCCATACAGTCCCTTTCCTTATCTGAACAAGGCTGTTTGCTGCAATGCACGTTTGTGAAAGCTATGTTAGCATTTCCATAATTTCTCCTACGCTATTTAACGGGACTATTTTGAAATAATTCTAGCTGTTGACACAATTTTCTTCTTTAATTTTCTATTGTTGCTTTTATCAGATTGGACTAATATAAGAACTCTCTTTTGAATAACCAGCCGTCTCAAGCAACAGGGCAAGTTGTGCTAGCTCATCTCTTTGTGCTTTCATTACCTCTCAAGACAGACTACGCAGCTGAGGTTCTCAGGCTAAAACACGTACACAATACAGGAATCTACATTGCTTATGTACTCTGTGCAATTGTGCCAAGCTCCTTTTTCTTCCCCTCCTTGCTTTCAAAAGTGTTGTTCACAAGCTTTTCCCTAAGACCACAACACTACATTTTCCTACCTGTAGGCCGCTATTTTCTAACCTTTCTTCCCTGTACAGCGGGGGCAGGATCCACCAGGGTTTCTTGATGCTCAGGAACGGATGTCATCACTTCCTCAGCTTCACCTATCTAAGGAAGAATATACAGTTCGGTACAGTTAGAAATTCAGTCCACTTGGAGGATCAAAAAAAACAAGACTCATGTCACAGTGCTTCATTTTTATAATGCATAATGGTTAAAGGATTAACCTTAGAGCTTTATTCAAATAACTCACCTTATTTTCTGGTACAGGCTGTGGCTTTAAATCTATTAAGTACAAGGTGCGGGAAAGTAGGAGCAGAGAAGGTGGAGCATTCTCTTTTAAACGCAGATCTAGCCACCATCGGAAGAAACAAGAAAAGTTATTTAATATCAGCTCTAAGTCAGTACTTACTTATACAGCACTCCTTGTCCTTACAAGATCTTAAAGCTATCTTGAGCTTGGTTAGTAGTTTTACGTTACCACAACGAGAAGAAATAGCTTTGAAGACTTGAGAATACCTCTAGAATAGACACTAACGAGGAAGCTTACAAGTAATGTGAGTAATAAAACAGAAGCAATCTGTCCGAACAATTACAAAAGGCCAGTGATGGCTCTACTTTAAGTTTTGGCTACCTTAGAAGCTTAAACCCTTTTTTTCACCCCTCTTCATCCTGCTTCTAAGCGGACCGGACGCTTGCTCGGAGGACTCTTCGCTCCGAGATGTAATCTCCAGGCCCCAGCCACGGGGCCAGGACCCGGCTAAAAACAATTGCCGGCGGCTGGCCAATGGGAGCGGGGCGGGGCGGGGCGGGACCCGAGGCGCCCCGTGGAGGAGGGCGCTCATTGGTGGCGACGCGCCAGGGGGTGGGAGTAGGGGGGCGGCGTCACGGGGCGGTGAGTGACGCCGGACGCGAGGAGCGGCGGGAGGTGGGCGGGGCGGTGAGGCCCCGTTCGGCCCCGTTCGGCCCCGTTCGGCCCCGTTCGGCCCCGTTCGGCCCCGTTCGGCCCCGTTCGGCCCCGTTCGGCCCCGTTCGGGTCCCTTCGGGTCCCTTCGGGTCCCGTAAGTCCCCACATGCCCCGTAAGGCCCGGTAAGGCCCTGTAAAGCCCCGTTAGGCCCCGTTCAGGCCCCGTTAGCCCCCATTAAGTCCCGTTCGGGCCCTGTTTAAGCCCCGTTCAGCCCCGTTCAGGCCCCGAGCTGCACGCAGCGGCCGCCCCGCAGCGTCCGGCGGAGCCGCTGGAGCCCCGCACGGCCCCGCGCGGGACGAGCCCCGCTCGGCCTCGGAGGCCCCGCGAGGTGCCCGCGTGCGGGGCAGGAGCGGGAGCGGGACGCGCCCGAGCAGGGCTCGCGCCTGGGGCGCGGCCCGCGGGGGGGGGGGGGGGCGGCTGCGGGAGGGGGGCCTCGGGCCCGGCCCGGCCCCGCCCGGCGGCTGGGAGCGGCGGGGGCGGCGGGAGCGGCGCGGCCGGGGGCCGGCGGTGCCGAGGGTGCCGAGGGAAAGGCGTCGCGTCAGCCGCAGCGCCAAGCGTCGCAACGGGAGGGAAGGGCCTCGGGGGCGCTCGGTCAGCCGGGCAACGCTAAACCCCAGCAGAAAAGGGACGGGGAAACGCGGCTGAGGCCGGCGCAGGGCGCCCGAGGCCGGCCGGCCGCCAGAGGTCTCTCGCCGCGCGTCCCGGCGGTTGAGGAGCGCGTTTCCCACCAGGGGCCGGCCTCCAGGTCCTTGAACTTCTGGGAAAAAAACCTCCCCGCCGTCCATCCAAATCGGTTTTTACGGTCCAAAGCATTTCTGGGTTGTCAGTGCGGGCCGTGCAGTAGTACGGCTCTGTTCCTCGGTGCCTTATTCTGCTAACGTCCGTCCTGCTCGATTGGGATTTTTCTCCTTAGGAGGGGTTCTTGCTTGAGGAAGTAACGGAATAGGAAATGAAAAGTAGATGAATTGGCAAACGCGCACACGCTCCTGTCCTGTGACCAGCCCAGGAAGGTACCCCTTGCTCACCGTGCTGGAGCGAAGGTTTGTGGTGCTGTGCAAGCACTCTGCCTTTCAGGAGCCTGGCAGAGCTCGTTTGGGCTCATCAGATGCAGTTCGGTGGGGATTTGGCTCGAACTGCTCGGGAGGATCCCTGCGAGCTGAAGTGTGCCGTGGGGTGGGGAGGCAGAGCCCCCAGCCCCCGGGGGCCTGCGGAGCCACCAAGCGCGCGGTCAGAGCGCCGCCGTGGGAGCGGTGTCCCGGATTAGTGCAGGCTGCGTGGTGATCCTGATAAGGATCGCTGGTTACGTGTGCGTGCACGTTCCCCTGGGAGCTGTTTACTTCGTTCTCCTGGTCCCTGCACACAGCGTTAGTAAAGGACCCGTGTGCTGAAGCAACAGGTCAGCACTCGTTGTTTTCTGATAAACGTCCTATGCTAGAGCAGGCAGTAACCTCTGCCCGCTAACTTTCGCTTTCACCTAGATGTTAATGAGTTAAAAACTTCCTTTATACCAAACCCTTTTTCCTTGAGAAGCTGGATACTTTTCAAAGGCCAAATGTTTTCTTTACCCGTCCCAGGGAACAGGCAGAAGGGCGTTTTTTCCCCCTCATTCCATGTTTCGTGCTGATCACTACACGGGTTGTCCAGCCTCCCTCGGGGGCTGAGGAAGGTCAAGGTGCTGCCGCGGAGCTTCCGTGCTGTGGACTCAGCGTTAGCTCCGGGCGCAGCTTCCCGACCAAGCGGCCATTTCACGTAAAAACTGTTGGGAACAGGCACAAGCGGTGCGAAAGAAAGCTGAACAGGAGAAAAATGGAGGAAGACAAGAACTGCTGCCAGCACGCTGGTGAGCTGTCAGGAGGAGTCAGCAGGAAGCAGAAGATGCGTTCCCATCCCTCAGCCGCGAGAACATCAGCACCAGCCCGGGAACACCGAGCTCTTAGGGCTGAAAATCTACAGCAGGGAGAGGAAGGGGAAGAGAGGAAGAGAAAGCCTTTCTAGGTCACCTCCATGTTGGATGGTTATAGCATTAGGGAGGAGGAGAATTGCTTTTTTAATTCCCTTTATTTGCAGCACTCGCAGCCCCTGCCCCGCACGAGGACAGCGCCTGGTGGCCGTGGGTGCGGAGCCGCTGGGCAGCGGGACGTGCTGTGCCTTGGGAATCGTCGCTCGGTGTTTGCTCGGTGGCTCGCGGAGCTCAGCGCCCCCCGGTCTCCTCCTCCCCGTTGGGTCCCGTCCCTCGCTCCCCAGCCGTCCCGGTTCATTAGGGTTGGACTCGATGATCCTTACGGGTCCCTTCCAACCGGGGACATTCTGAGATTCTGTGATTCTCCGGCTCCCCGCAGCAGGCATCGCGTTGTCTCCCCGTCGTGGTTACTCCCCGTGCTCCTGCGCTTCTCTTGTTTCCATTTTATTATTTTTTCCTCTTCCTTTCCCCGCACGGTGCTGTTTTGCTGCAGGAAGGACGCGTTGTGTTGGGTTTTCGTCCGCAAGAGGCGGCTTTTAGAGGGGGCTTCATTGCGAGCATTCCCGTGCCTTGCTTGCCAGCCAGGGGGGACCCTTAGCCGGAGGACGATGCGTTCCCCGACCCGCTGCAGGCGGCGCCCCCGCCCGGCACCACCGCAGGGGCAGGATGCGACCCCGCACCCCCCTCCTCCCGCAGGACTACGTCCCCCGGCGTCCCCCGCGGCGGGCTCCTCCCGGGCGGCCAATGGGGCGCGGCGGCGCGCGCAGGCGCGGGACGCGGCGGCGGGGGAGCGGCGGGGGGGGGGGGCGGAGGCGGCGGCGCGGGAGCGGGGCCGGGGCCGGGCCGGGAGCGGGGCCGGGGGCACGGAGCGGCGCGGGGCGGGCCCGGGGCGGCCCCGCAGCGCAGCGCAGCGCCTCGCCGCCCGCCCGCCTTCCCCCGCCGCCCGCCCGGCGCCTCCCCGCGGCCGCGCAGGGGGCCGGGCGGCCTCCCGGGGCGGGGCCCGGCGGCGGCGGCGGCGGCGGCGGCAGCGGCGGGGGCGCGGAACTCGAGGCCGGGGCTGCGGCGCGGCCTGCAGCGGCGCGACGGGACGGGCGGCCGGGCCCCGCCGCCCCCGCCGCCGGCCTTTGTCTCCGCGGGGCTCGGCGGACGCGGCGGGGGCGGTTAGAATGGAACTGACGGAAGGTGAGGGCGGGGGCGGCGCGGGCGGGCAGCGGGGGGCGGCGGCGCCATGTTCGCGGCGCCGGGGCGGGCACGGCACGGAATGGCACGGCACGGCCCGGTACGGCCCGGCCCGGCCCGGCGCTCGGCTTCGGGGCCGCAGGGCCGCGGCCGGAGCCTGCCCGCGGCGCCGCTCCGTGCCCCGGCTCCGTGCCTCGGCCGCCTCCGGTGGCTCGGCCTTGGCGCGTGGCCCCGTCCCCGTGGCCGCGTGGCCCCGTCCCCGTCCGGGCCCGCCGCGCCCCTGGGGCTCGGTGCGCGGAGCGGCCTGGGCACGGCCTCGTCCCGCACCGGCGGCGGCGTGAAGGCGGCTGCGGGGTCGCTGAGGGGAGGCGCAGCCGCGGCCCGGCCCGGCCCGGCCCGGGGGCTCCCGGGGGCCGTTCGGGTCCCCGTGCTCCTCGGGGAGCTGCTCGGAAGCAGCCTGCCGCAACCGGCGCGTGCGGAGCGGCGATCCGAGGCCCCGCGGCGCTTTCTGGCGGCCGTTGGGCGTTTTCGGTCCCGCGGCTCTGCCTGGGTTGGAAGCGGTGCGGGAGGCGCGTCGTGGCTGTTACCCCGCTCTCGCCGGGTGCGAGCGGGTCGTGATTCACGCGGCACCGGCTGTTGCCGGAGGTCTGACCCCTGGTTTCGTATGAATACTGGCCTCTGAGTCTCCCCAAAGAGCAAAAGAATTCCCTCCGCGTCTCTCGCTTGAGTTCTGGGGCTCTCAAAGACAAACGAGTGCTCTACGCTCGGGTTACCCCTTCTGTTTCTAAATGCACGGCGTTTTTGTTGCTGCTGTGTGAGATGGTTCCTTCCGTTCCCCCGTGGGAAGCTTGTTAAAGGCGGCCTTATCAAAACCATCTGACAGCCGTGACTATTTCTTCTGGCACTTAGAACCTTTAAAAAGGCGTACAGGGAAGCGATCAGCCTCACCGCAAGCTTTAAAACATTGAGAAAAGTTTGTCGAGAGGCCTCTGATTCACCTTCGGTGTCTGCTGGAAGAGGCTGCTCAGGCCAGCTGAAGTCGGTACAAATCCGCAGGCTGCAATTTGTTTTTGCTAATGAACCTACGTGCGGCTGGAAAGCCGGGCGCCGTCCGAGGGTGTAGAAGTGAAAATACGTGCGTGAGTTCTGACAGGTATCCAGAACAAAACGAGACAAGCGGCCTACGAATACCGAACGCAGAAGTAAATACAAACCATTGTTTTACTCCTGCGTATTACTGATGTAATTTCAGCAGCGCAGGAGGCTGTTGTGCCCGGCGGGTGGCTGTCCAGGTGGTTTTGACGTGACTGTAGAAGAAGCAGGGGCATGTTTGGGTCTAGCGAAGAGTTTGCTGTGAGGTGTCGGCGCTGAGCTCCGGCAGAAAGCGGGCCGTAGCTGTCAGGTGCCTTCAGCTGGGCGGCCTTAAGGTTTAGAGAGGAAGAGTGGAAGTGTGACGGAGATCAGTCGCGTCGTTTCAGAAGTAGCCCAGCCTGTTGGAGCCAGACACCCCTGGGTTTGGAGACGGCGCAGGCGGCGGGTGCTGGGGGCGGCTGCTGCCTGGCTCGGAGCTCGTTGGGGGCCGGTGCCAGCGCGCAGGGTGCCAGCGAAACGTACGGGGTGGCAGCGCACGCGCGGGTCTGCGACCCGCTCGGAGGTAGGTCTGCGTGAAGGGCAGCTGGGCTCTCGCAGGCCTGCCCGTGCAGGATGGCCTGGGACCGGGGAGGGGGAGCCCGGCTCCGGCACCGCGCTGAGCACGGACGGCTGACTCCAAGCACGGCCTCGGAGCGCTGCCGGCGGGGCAGTTTCTGCTCTCTGCGGCTGTGTCAGACGCCTCCAATCCGACAAGTGCTGAGCCATTGTAGGTCACGCACGTGGTGGTTGTCGGCGGGCAAGGAGAAGAGGTAAAATTCATTCCAAAAGGTTTTATGGAAGCTGCGTTTAAAATATTTGCGTGCTGCGCCGGTTTTATCAGCGGCTGTTACCTGTGCTCGGGCTCAGCCCGGGGCCAGCTGGGTCCTGCCCCGGGCAGAGCTTGTTCCTCCCGGTTTATCTCATTCACCTCTTCCCTCTGATACCTTGAGTTGCGACTCCTGGGAGCAGCACGAAACTGTTTGCGCCGGCGGTGTCCATGTGCAGAGCTGTGTTTGCAAACGGTCGCTGTAGTTCCCCTATCAGGGACGGGTCCTGCTTTCCCTCCTGGCCAGGAGATCCTCCGGCAGCGGGAAGGGCCCAGTGCAGATCGCTGGCGGCAGTGCTAGAGAGCAAACTCTTCTTTCTCCTGGTAGGAAATTCGGCTGGGGTTTTGAAGGTGTCTTTGTGCCCACCTTGTTTCCCAATACTGCTAAAAAGTATCAATTTCATACCTAAATTACTTGGAATAATTTCCTGTACTTGAAATAATGGAATTGCACTCTTTCTCTCTCTCTCTTTTGGGTGAGTTCCAGTGTCATAGCAGTGCCGCGTCTGTCACAGGTCGTATCTGGAAGCTGGATGCTCACCGGAGGGGTCTGGCGCCGTAACTTAACAGTAGTAGCTGTTGGAGTGAGGGAGATGGGAGCTGCTCGAAGTGCTGCGCCGTGAGCCCAGCACAGACCGCTGCAAGTGGCTTCCACTTGTGCTCGTAGGCGGCGTCCCCCTGGCAGGGCAGCCTGGGTTGGACGGGAGCCTGTCGTTGGTGTTCCGGTGGCCGTGTTCTGTGTTAGAGCTTGAGAGGCTTTCGCAGAGCAATCCTTCCTTAGGCTCCTGAGAGCCCCGCACGGTGGGGATCCGTCGTGCTGTGCGTCGGTTCCTTCAGTACCGCGTACGGCTCACGCGGGAGCAGACCGGTCCGGTTCTGGAAAGGAAGGAGGGTGCGAAATCGGGGTGCGAAGTCTGGGCGTACGAACCAGGGTTCGGGCGGAAGAAGCTCTCGATGACGCGAGCTCTGCCGGAGGAGGACGGCCACTTGTGTTTGAAGGCCACTGAGTAGCCCTTCAGTGGAGCATCGGCCCTTGCTGCTGCAGCCTGCGCAGGCAGATGACAGAGCGGGTCAGAAGCGTCCAGCTGTGAAGCGTGGGCCGGCTTCGGGGTCCGTTCTGTTCAGGTCAGCTCTGGAAAGGAATTACTTAAAAAATCAAAGCGATTTTGTTTAACTGCCAACTCTCGGTCCAATTTAAATAGCGATTTGAAGTTTGCTAACCCACAAGTGTTTTCACGTCACAAAAGAAAGGACGCTGATAACCTCCCTCCACGGCCCCGTCAGCCTGTGCCCGCGGGTGCCCGGGCAGCCCCAGGACCTGTTCCAGCTCGGGACTCGCTGTGAGGGCTGAGGAGGACCAGCCCCTGCCGTGCCCCCGTCGCGCTCTGCCCGTGCTGCGTCGGGGTCTCCCGGACGGCGCTCGGCTGGTGCCGTTGTGCCGGGGGCTGCGCAGGGAGCGGCCGCTGCTCCCCGCTAGCGAAGCGCCGTTTTTGCTGCCGTCCCCTACGTCAGCCCGAGCGAGCGAGAGAAGCTGTCCCGGCGAGAGCGCTCTGACTGCGTGCGGGTAAGGGGCGTCGCGTCGTTTCGTAGCCCCGGCGCGTTGTCGTGGCTTGGTGCTGCAGCCCTGTGACCGGGAGTTTGTCCTGTCGCTGCGTGTAACGTCCCGGAGGATAAGTAAAGCAAGGCGTCCCACTGAAACGCTGCGGGGAGCAGCCTGGTTTGTATCCCGCATCTTAGCGTGGAAGGTTTGGAGTTGCCAGTGTAATGGAAATGAAATTAAAGTTGGTTCCTACGTAAAAGACGCGGGGAAGGGTACCGTGTCTCGGGGCAGAAGCCCTTTGCTTCGGCTGCTGCGCGGTGTCGGTGCTGCTCGGAGCGAGGCGTCGGCTGCGGGCTGTACGCGCGGCTCCTGCTGTTCCTGCCCCGGTGCGAGCTCCGAGGCACAAGCTCTGTGCAGTGCAGGGAGCACTCGGGGAGCTGGGTGAGAGGCCCTGTCTCGTCTGGAAGGTGGTTATGCGGGCGGTCAGCTGCAAAGCTGGCTTCTGGGTGTCAATAACCCTCGCCGACTCGAAGACGAGGGTTTGTGGAGGTTTCTGCACCCGATGGTGTCGGCCGGATGAGGGCTGGTTGTCCTGGTCCTGGCAGCGAGGTTTTTCTGTGTGGTTTTCCCCTCTCGCTCCGTGGGTGTTTGCTCCTTAGGGAGGCTGTTCCGCGGGGTGAAGCGAGCGGTCTGCCTTGTGCTGGATGTCGCAAGGCCGAAGAACCTGCGCTGGGCAAAAACGTCTGTTAAAGGAGTTGGGATCCTTTCTCCTCCTTGTCCCGTTGTCGGGGCAGATGGAAGTCGTCCAGCAGGACCCAGAACTCATTTCCACTCTTAGTCGGGCTCGGAGCGGGAAAACACAAAGCGTAATTATTCGAGTGGCACGCGACGTGAGCAACGTTACGTTTTAATGCAGCGCAGAGCCCTGCATAGCTGCCTGCTCTCTCGGGCTGAGCTCTGCAAGGCGGTGCTTGTTGCTTGCTGCAGGTCTGGGACGTCCCTGCCGAAGTTCAGGTTCGGGGAGAACAGCCTGGAGCTGCGTTCCGGGGCTCTGGTGCTGAGCTAAACGGACGGGCCCGCTGTCAGAGCGCTGGGTAAAGGAGGAGATTGAATTCCCCCTCAAAACCCAAACTGCCAAGCTGGGTGGTTCTGACGTTTCTTACGCTGTTCCTGCTTTGTCCCTGCCCGGCCCGCGGCGGGCGAGCCGCGCGTGCCTGGAGCGCCGCTGCGGGTCCGTAAGCCGCGGCTCCCTCTTGGAGCGTTGAGCACGATGGATTGGTTCTGTTTGTAGCAACAGATAACAACAGCCTAGGGTGAAATCTCTTGCTAGTGGGAGAAGTCTGGTTGCTCGTCGCTTCGGCAGACGCGAAGCAGCGATTCATTTGCAGCTAGCGCAGGCAGTTCCTCTTCCTCTTCCTGGAACGGGCGGGGGTTTGGGGCGCTTTGGGGTGCTTTGACCTCGATAGGCAGCGCTCTCGCTGCGTGAGCCGCCCCTGCCGTCAGCAGCAACGCTTCTGTTGGGGGCTTTTGTGGCTGCAGAGAGCTGCCGCGGTTTTACTGCCACGAGATTTCAAAGTTACTGCGACTAGCAGATCCTGCTGCACGGCGGCGTGCTGTTAGGCTGTTCCCCGAAGTTGCTTAATTGCGGTGACGGATGTGCCCCCGGTTGATTGCACCGGGCAGGAGGGATGAGTCCAACGTGGATGTAACCCGAGGGTGAAGCTGACAGAACACGTAACAAAACTCTGGTCGAGTTCTTGGTGCCGCCGTAACTTCAGTTTCTCTTGGCGGTCTCTGAGGAGGGCAGTGCTGAAAACAAAACCTCGTCTGAAAACGAAGAGGTAGGGGATGGGGACGCGTCGGGAGGGCGAGACTGCCGCGGGGGAAGGGGGCCGAGTAGGTTCCTGTTGTGAGCAGTGGGATGTGTTCACGTCACGTCAAACGCTGGCCAAAAGGGCACAGTAACCCTCCTTCGTGCCCGCGCCGGGCAGAATAAATAATACAGGGCTATATTTACTTTGGAAGGGCTAAACCGACCTTGCAAACGTGTGTTTCGTACCTGTGCTTTGGGTCACTGTGCGTTTCTTCCTGCTGAACGTTGAGATTAGCTAGGTGAGTGCTGTATAAAAAGTAATAATACAGGCAAAAAGCTGGTTCTGAGCCTGCGGCTGAGGTTTGGCAGTCTAACTTTGGTTTAGTCTGACGCTGGTGTTTTAATAAGAAATGGCAAATGGAAGGAGGGGGGCGTCTGCCCCACCTGTCGTGACTCGGTGACTAACCGCGGGTTTGGGGATCCTTTGCGCTGGGGCTGCTGCCGCTCGGATCCCAGTGTCTAAGCGCTGGGTGTCGGGTGTTAAAATGACGAGGGGAGGCGAGGAGAACAGCCCTCCCCTCTGCCTGTTCGGAGCCAAACGGGGCGCGCTCTGCTCTGCTTGTTGGTGAGGGAAGGGAGGGGGGAGCCCCACCTGAGGGTGCTCTTCCCTCTGAGCCGGGTCTCCCGGCAGCCGAGGTGGGACGACGTTCCCTTCAGTTGTGCCAGCGCTGAGAAAAGGCCCTGGCGTAGGCCTCCTGCCCTCCGAAGGGCTGCTCCCCAGCCCCGAATTCTGGCAGGGAGGAAGAGAAACTGTTTCTCTGTCGTTTGGGTGATCTTTGTGTCTTTCCTGGCATGTTCAGCTTGCAGCGACTGTGGTGTCAAGAGAACGTGGTGTCTTCTGCGCGTCTGAGACCGGATCGAGGCCCTTGTCCTACCGCTTTGCGGTACAGTAACGCTTCCCAGCGTCACGCTAGGAGGGCTCTGCAGAGTGGTTTGAATTTAGGCACCATTGTTCTGACTTCGTAACGGTTGGGCTCGTAGTTCTCAAGCATTTGTAGGTGCTTATATCATTTCTTAAATTGTCTTGGAAAAGAAGGAAGCGGATATGTGAGAAAGCTGCTCTGCAGCGATGTGCAGGGGGCCCTTTTCTGGTAGTACCAGTCCTGTCCGAGTGCAGGAGCAGCTTGCTTCTGGAGGGAGGGGGGAGCCTGGTCTTCGGGTCGCTTTTTTCAGCGCTGCAATCTGCTCAGTTGCTGCCTTCTAACGCTGACTTCCCATTTCCCTTCTCCCTGCCTGCAGGCCCTATGAGAAGAAGGGAAAGCTGAGGATGCTGGAGCAGAACAATGGATTTCTCTTTCTCTTTCATGCAAGGGATCATGGGAAACACAATTCAGCAGCCACCTCAGCTCATTGACTCAGCCAACATCCGCCAGGAGGATGCCTTTGATGCCAGCAGCGACATTGCTGAAGACGGCGGGCAGACGCCGTACGACAGCGCCCTGCAGCAAGGCTTCCCGTACCCGACGCCCACGGCGGAGGAGCTCCCGCCCCTCACGAACGGCTATCCCCCCGCGATCAACGTGTACGAGCCTCAAGCCAAGTACCAGGCCTACGGCCAGTATCCCAATGGCTCAGCCAACGGCTTCGGTACAGTCAGAAACTTTAGTCCCCCGGAGTACTACCAAACGGAAAACTCTAACGCGAGGCCGCATGAAGTTCTGGAAAAACCTCCCCCTCCCCAGCCGCCACCTCCGCCGCCACCTTCAGTTTCACAGACGGGGATTCCAAAGAAGACTGGCTCACCAGAGATCAAACTGAAAATAACCAAAACTATCCAGAACGGCAGGGAATTGTTTGAGTCCTCTCTTTGTGGGGACCTTTTAAATGAAGTACAAGCGAGTGAGTATGCTAAGGCGAAACATGAAGGGAGAAAAGAGAAAAGGAAAAAAAGTAGCAAGCATGACTCTTCCCGGTCGGAAGAGCGCAAGTCGCACAAAATTCCAAAACTAGAACCAGAGGAACAAAATGTAAGTGGAAAAAGAGTTTCAGACGTCTGTGTACCTGGTACTGTTGATGGAGTGTGCATCTCGAGCAGTGTTTTTCCTTGCTTCTAGGTGTATGAGTACTGAAAGTCGCGAGGCCGTGCTTACTTGTCAGATGCTCTATATTAGGTTGCTAGGAACCGTGTCTGTAGAGCGACAGAGTTGTGGTGAGAAGCCTACGAATGAAAAATAAACGTTAGAAAAGTTTATTTAATGCTTTTCAATGTTAGTCCTTTAGCATGTTCAGAGCTGGCTACGCTGTGGACAGTACTGGAGGTTGGAGCTTTTGACCCAAAGCACGCAGGTATACGCAGTTCCTAAAGCTGCCTTTCGAAGTAAAGCTGGGTGGTTCTGTGGGAATTCGGGGTACCGGAGTATTCATCACCGCAGCTTTCAAATGTCGTAGGAGCAGTCTGATTTCCCAGAGGAAACAATCATCTGCTTCTCCAAAACACAAATGTGCAAATCCACCCTACAGCACCGTAGATACTCCCTGGTTTTGTGCGGTATCTGACCGTGCTTTGTGTGTGACTGGTGTTGACCACGGACATGAATTTTTGGTAGATGTTTCCATATTGTGATGATGTACTACAAACCGGAGCTGTTGATGTAGCGCATGCGGAAGTCAGTAGAAATCAGTGCTCCAGGCAGATCAGAAATACCGGGTGCCTCAGCAAACTTTCAGAAATGTCAATGTGCATTGCCATGTTTTGTAATAGGGATGTTCGTACGGGGGAAATGTGTACGGGGGTGTTCCAACTTAGGTTCCAGGAGGCAGAGGCACAGGCTGCTGCCCTTTGGTCCTCTCGGCCTTTTTCGTTTCCTCAGTCTCTTAAGCCACTTCATTGCTTCTGTTCCCTTTCCTCTTGCTCATTGCTGCCAGCTCCGTGACGCCGGTTTCTGTACGTCCCAGCCTGGAAATGCCGGCTGCTTTTGGTAGGCCTGGGGGGAGATCCCGCGCTCTGGATCAGGGCTCTGAGCTGGTATGGCAGGTTCATACGCTTGATTTACTGTTATTTACTTTTAAACGTGTTTATTTTAATGGAAGACCTGCTGATTTGGCCCCTCTCTTGCCAGGAATATTTGCAGATTTAGAGCTGCTGAGCAGGTAGGCAGAGTTCTTCCAGGGGTCAGCTTGGTGAGGTAGCAGGACCTCGAGCTTCTGGTTTATTTGGGCCTGGTGAAGTTCGGTGAGATTTAAGGATAAACAAACAGACAAATAAATAAAGCGACCCGAACTGGAAATGGACTGTCCAACTGAAATGCAAGCAAGTCCTCCCGGACTGCCTTTGTGACCTCCTTGCTGTGCAGGCGGTGCTGAGGGCCCTCTCTGGGGGCTGTACCGGCGCCGTGTCCGGCGGCGGGGTGGCAGCTGCCCTCCAGCAGCCCCGGCCTTGTACCTGCACAGAGGTAGGAGGGGGCTCAGTTCCCACAGCCAGCTCTCGGCGCCCCGCTGAGCCCCTTTCTGTTCCTGCGCTGCTCGTCTGCCTGCCCTTTGCTGCCGCGATGGCACGCTGCCCCCCCCAAAACTTGGGCTTGAACCTGGGTGCGCGCGGTTCTTTCGGAGGTGAGTCGGAGGCAGCCCCTTACCCCGGCTTTCTGCCCTCTTCTCCGGGCTTCGGCCGCCCCCGCGTCAGGCTGTCGGCTCTGCCCTCTTCTGCTCTGCCTCTTACCAGGGACGGGCTCTGCTCTTGTACATCCCTCTGCCCGGCCCTTTGGCTGCTCTTCTCGTAGTCCGCAAGCGGGGTTGGCGCAGAGGGCGTGATCAGGATGTGATCTTCGGTCTTGTTGCTGTGCTGACTTCCCCAGACCGAACTAAGCCTTTGCCTCTAAGATTCCCAGCTCCTAGCTGTGTGCTCTCTGTGTCATCCCGGGCTCACAAAAATCCGAGCCGTGCTTTTGTCCGCCTGGAAGCTTCTGTTTCCCTTCCTAAAGGCACTGCTGCTCTCTCGTGTTACTCACCTGGGTTTCGGACAGCCGGAGGGATCGCAGCGCTGCTCGACGTGAGCAGGGCTCTGTGCAGGTGGTTTGCAGCGAATTGTCCTCGTGCAGTCCCAGTTTCGTCCTCCCACCATTTTGTTTTACACTGTATGATCTTGTCTTCGTGCACATTCCTGATGTATACTCGCGTGATCGTTTGGTATCGATGGTGTGAGACTTGTAAATTAAAATCGTCGTGGTAGGGACAAGCAGAACTCCTGCTGGAGCTTTCGCTGCTCCGTGCTTTGGGACTCAGCAGTTAGCTGAAAGCAGGGTGGCGTGCAGTTGTTTCCTCCTCCTGGTGCTGCAATCTCAGCGCAAACCCACTGATTGTGGGAGAGTGTTTGCACGGGGAATGCTGATTGGAAATGAAAATGTCATGCAAACATTGTTGAACTTTAAGCTGTGAGTATTTGTTCTAAGAAGAAGTTGTTCTGCGAGCAGCCGGAAGCTCGCAGCGCGTTGTGCAGGCTTCCTGCGCAGCCAGCCCAGCTCTTCTGGCGGAGGCGAGGTTTCCACGAGCTCACGGCAGGGGAAGGAGGGCAGGAGTCAGCGCCGCGCGCTCCTGGGCCAGGCAGGAGTGATTTCTGCCCAGCTAACTCGATGTGCTTGGTCTTAACGATTGTTTTCTGTGGGCTCTGAATGGCATTCTGACCCGCGCCAGAGCCGACCTGAGTTGTCCCGCTGGTGACGCGTTTCCTGGCCGAGCCGAAGCGAGCAGTGGTGCCTGACGCGGGGTCTTGGCTTTACACGAGCTAGGTGTAATCTGGATTAGCAGCACCGCTTGTTTCCCGCTGCATGACTCCGACTCCTCTTTCTGCTTTTCCCTGAGCCCTTTGGCTGACGTCTCTGCTGCGGGCTCTCAGTCCCGTTGGGAGGTGGCAGCCCGCCTCTTACCTCCTGCCTTGTCCCAGCGCCCCTCTGCCCCGAGGGCTCCTGCCAAGCCCCTGCAGCCCTCCTCCGCAGGACAGAGGGCGTGTGCTCCTCAGCCTGGCTTGTAAACGCCCTCGTAGGTCTTTTGTCGCCGTTCTCTGATCCCCCAAACGCTCGTCAACTACATGCAGTCCAACGCAGATTTTTCAGTTTCCATATTGTATCTTTAATACGAGTTTCGTCACGCACTTTTTGCAAATAACTGGTATGCAGTGAGACTCGCCGTGTTCCTGTGGATCTCCTTCATCTGTCCTTCTCTGCTGCTTCGAGCTGGTGCATTGCTTTAGGTGGGAAGTTAGCTGGGTTTGCTACCGCTGAGTGTTTTTCTGTCACCTGGTACAGCAGAGCACTGTTCTATGGAGGTGTGACGGTAATGTAAATAGCGGAGAGGGGAAGAGGCATTTGGTTGTGATGCTGCTTTTGTTTTGAACTGGGAATAAGGAATCATCATACTTCTGTTTTCTGGGTTCATAGTTGCTTTTCTCTTTGCTATTTATTTCTAGTTTGGTTTCATTAGTATGCTTTTTTTGGTTTTACTGCCCCCTTATCTTGTTTGTGTTTATTTTCCTTTTTTCCTCCTCGTTGTTACCCATGTCCTAGAGACCAAATGAGAGGCTTAGCATGCTATCAGACAGACCAAGAGAAGATGCACTGTTGGAGGAAACCCCGGTTAGTACACATACTAATTAACGCTTTCTGAACTTCCATTGTGTTACTGTTTGTGTTCTAGTTACGATATGGGTACTTTAATTTGTCAAATAAATCAGCGGCCATTTTTTTAAATGCTTGTTAATCACTACTGCATCAAAACGTCTCTTGTACTGTATTGATCATTTTATTCTAAAAGTGACGTTCATAGTCAACTTACAAAGCAGAAACTTATTTTTTTATTTTTTGTTTGGTCTGTCTTGTTTTGCTTTGGTTTTTAGGTTGTTTTTTGTGGCGGGCTGTTGTGGTTTGGTTTGTTAGTGACTATCGTGTGTAAATCCTAGCTGTATGCAAGTCCTTTGTGTCGTGTTTTTCAGAAATATCTATCTCACATTAGATTATCAAACCCCAGCGATACCCAAGAGAAAAATAACAAAACCCTGTGGATAGCGTGTGTATATCTGCAAGTGCATCAAGTTGTCTTCCGTGGCTGCTAAGCTTGCGTTGTTCTTTGTAGGTCCAGCAGTTCTTGCCTTCTCTTCCAACACAAGTCGCCCATGACATCAAGTTTCAGGTTGGCGATCTGGTTTGGTCCAAGGTGGGAACGTACCCATGGTGGCCTTGCATGGTCTCATGTGATCCACAGCTTGATGTTCATACCAAAATTAACACAAGAGGTAAGGGAGGAAGATCACTGCTAGAGTACCTCAGGTGTCTGTAGTTGTTCCTTTATTAAAAATCTCGTCTTTGAACTCCCGTCGTGGGATGGATTCTGCTTGTTTGTATTCTGAACTGGACTGTTGCTGCAATGCACAAAACTAGCGCTTTTTAAGTTACCTCTGCAAACGAGCCTGTGCCAACCGTGCTGGTGCACGTTTCCCAAGTCAGTGCGTTACAAGAAGACGCTAGTAAGTGTGAGCGCATTCGGGGTGGGCAAGGTACACTCAACTTCCCGTCTTAAGCTGCTCTGAATCTAGGCCTGTCGTACTTCTAGACGTAGCTAGGTATTTCCAACTGCAGCAGCAGAGTGATGTGGAGTAGGAGAGTGTAAGCTAAACACAAAAAGTGGTGTTAATAAAACTGCTGACTAGAATTTCTCAATTTCAGGTGCCCGTGAATACCATGTTCAGTTTTTTAGCAACCAGCCGGAGCGGGCGTGGGTGCACGAGAAGAGGGTTCGAGAGTACAAAGGACACAAACAGTATGAGCAGTTATTGGCAGAGGCTGCTAAGCAAGCCAGCAACCACTCTGAGAAACAGAAGGTATGGTGAACACAAACTGTAGAAGAACATTTACGGTGCCTGTGAAAGTGAAACTCATATGGGTGCAGTTCTGAAACACTGCAGTACTTTACTATGTAAAGGGTTGTCTGCACTCACGAAGATACCCAAAATGTTTCCATGCTCCTCCTTTTCCATGTGAAATTTTGGTAACTTAACTTTGTCTGTTCATCATGACAGTTGTCATCCTGGGCACTGGAGATGATTTTACATCTCTGTCAGAAAATTAAATAAAAACAACGTCTGTGTGTTCACTATTAACCGGTTCTTTGGAAAATACATAATTTAAAGGACACTCTTCCAGCCCCTGCTACTAGTGCATATGTCCTTCTCCATTGCTGTATTTGAAATGAAGTGTTAGTTACAGCCATTATTTTCTGCGTAGATGGACTACTTGAGTCAATATTTATGCTAATCAAAATATTGATGTGGAAAGGAAAGGATGTTTATGGAAAAACATGGAGGATTTAAAAGTAGGTAAATCAGGTTTCATTCTGTATCCCCTAGCAGAATCGTGGGCTTGATTACTGCCTGCTCTTGTCTTTAGTGAATTTGTAATTTAGGGCAGACGCTTTTAATGGTAATGGTCGTACAATCTAGCTAGAGTGTCTGCTTGTGCCCCGAGTGGGGGAATTCACAATCTACCTTTCAAAAATGCACTGTAAATGGAGAGTAAATTTAAATTTGCTGCCTGAGAGATTTGAAGAGCCTCGGGATTCTTCAGTGTAATTAGCTGCTTGTCTTTGTTCCTTAAGATTCGCAAACCAAGGCCGCAAAGAGAGCGTGCTCAGTGGGATATTGGTATTGCCCATGCTGAGAAAGCGTTGAAAATGACTCGGGAAGAAAGGATAGAACAATACACCTTCATTTATATAGACAAAGAGCCAGAGGAGGTTTTGTCAAAAGGCAAAAAGACTGCTGCTTCTAAGTCAGAGACCAAGAAGAACCGACGTCCAAAGCCAGCACTGAACACCCAGCCAGAGCATGCCAACGTGGTAGCAGCATCGCCTTCCAGTGCGGAGTTGCGAAGACAAAGCCAGCGGAGGCAGTCAAGTGTGGAAGAGGAGGAGCCACCTCCTGTGAAAATTGCATGGAAAACTGCTGCAGCTAGAAAATCCTTACCAGCTTCAATAACCATGCACAACTTGGATCTTCAAAAATGTAACATGTCTCCAGTTGTTAAAATTGAACAGGTTTTTGCTCTTCAGAATGCTGCTGGGGATGGAAAACTCATTGATCAATTTGTTTATTCTACTAAGGTACGTGCTTTGTGTAGTGACTCCTCTTGTTCATCGTTGTCCCAAGTCTGACGTACTGTGGAGCTTAAACTTGTGTCCACTGTACTTTTACAATACACGTTTCTTTCAGTGGAGAGATCTAACAAAAGCCAATCTATGATAACAATCTTCCATTGTATTAAACCTCTAATTTCGGTGCATCCCAAAGTCTCTGGTAGTAACTACTTTGACTGTCGGCCAAGGAGCTCCCTACAGATGGTCATACTTTTGCTAATAACGTGTTCAAAATACCGAAGTTGTTTAATTCCAGCTTCCTAGTTAAAATAATTGAGCAAATCTCTGAAAATCTTAAAAGCAGTTTATTTGTGGGAAACAGATAAGATGACAAAACTGTTAATAATATATTGAAAAATAACTGCATTTTGCGTAAGACTTCTAAAATGAGTTCTGCCTCCTAGCTTCCTTCAGGTGCACAGCCGCTTCTCACAGTCAGTGTAAGGAAAAGGTTTAGGACTATTTCTCTGGCTCCTTCTTCTGCCTCTCTACCTGGAGAGTATTTATTTCATCCTAAGCATTATAGAGAAGGTAATGTTTAGAAAAGTCACCGGAATATTTTTTTTTTCCTTGTATATAAGGGGAGATTGAGAGGGATGGAAAGTTCTGCAAAGAAGCGGCTCAGTAGCACAGATCATCACGTGTATGTGTTGTATTGACGGTTTCCGTGCTGAGACTGCGGAGTAAATTAGTATGCCTGTTAGCAATAACGTATAAATAGGCTCACACAATCTTTTTTTCTTTTTAAGGGAGTTGGTAACAAAACGGAAATAAGCGTCAAAGGACAAGAAAAACTTAATTCTTCATCAAATCAGAGAAACGAAAAAGCAACAGTGCAAAATGCGTCCTCTCCTGAAACAACTCCTGGGTCAACAGGTAGGCAAAATTGCAGGGTGTCTGCGCTGTAACAAGCTAGCATTTAAACTCAAATATCAAAACTGGCGTTTTCTCATTAGGTAAAAAGGATTATGAACATATTTGTGTTTACATAACAGCTGTACCAAACCTGGCTGATAAGCACGTGATGAGCCCAGATGTTTGAGAAACACAGGATGTCTTTGTGATGGCATTTAGCTGGTTTGGCCTCTGAACTTTTAGCGTCTGCAACTTGCAGGATCCAAGTCGTCTTATGAGAAGGATGGGTGCCTTGTGGAGAGCAGATGGCAAGTTGTTTTAGAAGACAACGTAGCGGACATATGTTAGCAGAGTACTGTAAAGGCTTTTGGCACCAAATGTATGGTGACTGAGATCAAAGGAAGAGAATCTGGAAGTGGGATAGTGAGGAATGGATCTGAACCGTGATGGGTGCTTGACCAAACTTTGTTGATGAATTCCAGTATGACCTTTGTAGAGGGCAGCGATTTATTTTTTTAACTGCCTCTGATCACTCTATCAACAAAATGATGTAATGCTTGATTCTGAAGTTGTTCTAGGGGCCCTATCATAACACACTGAGTTTTGAAGTACTGTCTGAGGGAGAACCACTGAAGCAAATAATGGAGCTTGAGACTGAAAAGGGAAAGCCTGGAATAATTTGTAGTACAGGAGTAGAGAAGAATGAGAAAGGAAAGCGGATTGAGTGCTTTCTAGACTTGGAACAGAAAACCAATGCTTTTTTCATGTTTTGATTCTGATAAATAGCTAATGGGAATTCTTCCAAATGGATTGATCTCCCCACCAGCAGAAATTTCCTTCTGCAGTGTGTTCTCTCAGCATCCCCAGAAGGAGACGTACCCCTCTGGGGAAAGGATGGAGGTTCCTGAAAAGAGGCAGTTTTGAGTCATCCTAAACCAAGAGATTTTCAAGTTTCTCCTGTCACTATAGGGACTTCTATATCTCAACCACAGATTTTCTACAGTCCGTGTAAAAATCATTAACTGTTGTGTGTTTGTTAATGTGCTGGTAATAATATCCTTGGTATAGCCTCGAACATAAGTACTTCGTTTTACATTGGGTATGTAGAAGTAAATCGTAGGTTGGAGAACACAACACTGATTTCCTCTCATAGCAGGATGAGCAAATGCTCCTGGTATGGAAGGGAAAAAAATAAAAATGGAAGGCTCATTACAGTTAGCATGCCAAAAAAAAACCCAAACCGCAATGTCTTTTCTTGAGAAAATCTTATGAAGTTACTAAGTGTCACTTCTGCTTTAACTGCTTTGTTATTTCTCCCTTTCTGGACATAAAATAAATGAGACTCCAAGTCAAAAACCTCAGTCAACATGGGTGGGAACGCTGTCCTCTGCAAACTCGCCTCAGTTTCTGCACTTGCATAGCTCTTAGGTAGGCTTTCTTATACACTATTTTCTGGACTATTTTGGGACTTTACAATGCAGGCTGAGTAGTCCGGATGTTCTGGTGTGAGTGGGGTTTCCTGATGCAAGCGGGGTTTCCTCTGCTGTTGTCGACAGTGGTTCTTTTTTCCAATCTTAGTCGCTATAGTTACTTTAGCTTTTTCAAACAGTTGTTACTTTAATTGCCTTGCAGCAGGAGAGATGATCTCTGGTTTTTGGTGTTTTTTTTCTTTCTCACCTGGGAACTAAAGGCTTCACCTTCACAATGGCTCTTCAGATGTAGGGGGGTGAGAATTCTGAGCCTCTCTTTTTTCATTTTCTTAGGTTTTTTGGATACGTAAAACTCCACCTGATAACACCCTATACAGTGCATGAGCTTTACTTCAGTATACACTCCAAACAGTCACTTTCAAAGCCATTTCCAAAGTCCAGACAGTTATTGATCCCCTCTCATGGAACATAACTGCGAAGTCCTTTTTTCAAATTTAAGGTCACCGGAACTTCAGAATACCTTTACGGTAAAGTATTTTACAGAATGACTCTGGGAGTCCTTATTAATAACCTGCAGCTAGATATACACAGGTCCATAATGCCGGGAAAAGAATTCTGTAACTTGAAATCTGGTAATAAGAGAACAGCTATGAGAATTCATAGTGCCTCTGGTTTCCCCATACAGCTGAAACAGGAGTGACCTGACCTGGCCTGGCCAGTAGGGAGGTAGATTGCTGGTCTGAAGTCTGTCCTGAAACTGGATCAAAATACTCGTGAAGATGGGATAGGAGCATTGTGGAGGTGATGCACTGGATCCTCGGAGAGCAGGAAGAGGAAAAAAGTGCCTGTTATGTTAAAAGAAACTGCTTTCAGTCAACATTAGATGCACTAATTTGAGAGTTTCTCCTCTGACATAGGGCTTGTATCTTAATTCCATTAGGACAGTGAGGCAGCGTGGGGAGGAAATACATTATTGATTAAATTAACTTTCTGGTCACAGTTGCCCAAATTGACTTTTAGCTGCTTCAAAGAATTTCAGCTGAACATAAAGGTGGCAAAAGATGGCCTCTAGCTTTAGTGCTGAGATCCACAACAGTTTTGTGTGTATTGATAGGTGTAGCTCGTTAGAGCCAAAAGTTACACAGCTTCTAACATGAAGGATGTTGAGCTGAGTTACTGATAAATTATTAACAACTCCTTGCTACTATTACTTAATTTGCTGCAAAACTTGTTTCCCTCAAAGGAAAACATTATTTTCTCCCAGAAACACAGTTTTTGTAAAAACAAACAACTTTTTCAACTAGAAAGTGTACTTACTAAGGTATTCCAGAGCCATGGCATGTTACGTGCAGCCTCGAATAAAAAAAAAAAAAAAAAAAAGCTTGTCCAATTAATGAAGTTTATTTTTCTGGAGACCTGTTGAGAGTCTTTCTTTCAGTGTCTGATTGAAGCCTGTCTCTCTCTAGATATTTTATCTCCTAACAAGAAGCTGTAGGCTTACGACTTCTAACGCTGTATCTATCTTAATTACTTAATTAATAACTTCATCCCTGGTCCAACAGTTTGTATTTTTACTTGGAAGAGTACCGAGTATCTTACATTCATGTTGTCTTTAGGTAAAACACCCAAAACTGAAGAAGAGAGTAATTCTGCACAATAGATAATTGTGAAACTTCAGACTTCAGCTTTCTGTCAGCACAGCTCTAGGCACGTGCCTTGTTTCAAAACTTGCACGTGGTGTGGTGTTCAGGACATATTTCTCAGTAGGGCCTTTTGGCAGATACTGTAGCATAGAGGGACCTTCCGATTGTGCCAACCTTACTTGTCCAAAAAAAAAAAAATCATACTTTCTCTCTTGAAATAACATAATCTTCATTAATCTGAGTTTCTTTTCCATGGTAATATTTTTAAAAACTTGTTTTTCACGTTAATTATAATAATGCATCACAATCACTGCTTCTGTTTGTGCTTTCTGTTTTCTTCAACTCTCAAAATCTTTAGTTGCCCATTTAGATTTCATACTGATGGCACGTGTTATAGCGGGGCTCTTGCTTGAAATTTTTGTGGTAGCCAGAGTTGAGAAGGAAGACCAATCCTCCCTGCAGAGCTGGGGCACCGTGCTGGCTTTTTCACTGGGAGTGAAAACGGGGAAGCTCTGTTTTGCGTCTTGAATTTCTAGCTTGTTTTAGTTCAAGAAGTTCATTGTGGATACCTCCCCATAAGCACCAAAGATGGACTGTTTGGTTAAAAATAAACCAAAGCGAAGACTGTGATTGAGAGGTGTGTTATGAAAACCCATTTGCCCTAAACTGGATTCCAGCTTTTTGTTTTGTACTATTACTGGTGTCTTTTTCTGAAGCTGCTCCCTCTGTCTATGGACTCAGAACATGTTATCTGCAAACCATAGCACCAGTTGGCAAACAGCTTGGAACTGAATTTTAAAATAAAACATTCAAAAGAGGAAAAAGTCTTGGTTTCGTTACTTTATCTGTTGATTTGGTGTTGAACATCTTTCTGTAGCTCAGAAATATAAGGAACCATATAATAGAAACCCTTTTCCTTCTTCAGGTTCTTTAGAAAAGAAGCAACAGAGAAGATCGATTCGAACCCGCTCAGAGTCTGAGAAATCCACTGAAGTTGTGCCAAAGAAGAAGATCAAAAAGGAGCAGGTTGGCTTCCTCCATGTAGAGAGTTAAAATATATTGTATTCATAAATGTTGTGGCTTATATTGGTGCCTTTTTATTTTTCTCCATTTTTCCCCATCGGGTTTCGTTTTGGACTATCCTTCATGAAATCCCCTTGTCAATACCATTGCTGTGACTCTGCTACTGGCATCTTCACAGTATCAGTCAGGCTATGGAAAATGGGAACTCAATGATGCAAGACTCCTAATGAACCTGCCATGTTTGCTATGAGATTTCTGTTATGAGCAAAGTGATTTTGTTTCAGTAACTTCTATTTGATGGAATTGCCACCAGGTTCCTTCCTTTTGCTCTTGATTTAGCTGCTGGTTTGTATTGAGGTTTTGTTTTTCAAATGAAGTTAGACTGATTAATCTGACCACTTCTGAAAATGGACTCTGAGAATGATTTAAGTTAACGATGAATAGTCAGACTTTATGTTGGCAGACATCAGCAAAACAGGTCTTCTGGGATATACGTTTTTTTTTCCTTAAGTAGATCTAACGTGTACAGGGCATTCCTTTAATCTGGATGTCAGAGAGACAAATGTTGTTGCTTTAAAACAAAAAAAGAATTCCACGTGGAAATGAGTAGGAAAGTTCAGTGGCTGGACATACTTTAATATTAAAAACTGAATACACTTTTTAACAAGTTTGTCAAAGTTGTTGGTTCTTTTCCTTATGTGGTCAATTTTCACTCTCCAAGGGCCTTTCCACTTGAAACCTGATAATTTTATATACAATGTTTCATAGGATAGCTTTTTTCGATGAGGGTTTTTAAAAAGGGACAGTCAGGTTAAAGATTTTATATGGGAAGGGGAAAATTTTGTTTTTATCTCTTTTATTCTAATTTATTCTTTGCCCGTTACACTTTGTTTTGCACTTCATTCATTTCAGAGGTTGAAAGTAGACCCAGTTGCTTTTTTTCACATTTTTCTTTTGATGCCATAGCATTTACATCTGTATTCAGCAGAAGAATGTTCTAACTCTAGGAAGTTTCAGCAAGAAACTTGAAAGCGGCTTAAATGTTGGGCGTGAGTTACCTGACATAAACCCTAAACCTCTTGCCATGGGGTGTTGCAGCCTCCATGTTTTCAAATGAGTTATTTTATGTTTGTAAATGCTTCTTAAATTAACTAAGGTATAAGAACCAACAATATGAACTTCATGGATCCCAGTTAGCTTTGCTTGCTTATATTATCTAGCTAACTAAGACTATGAACATCAAAGTGCTTTTCTCAGGAAAAGTATATGACTGAAAATTAAACACAGATGCACTGTAATGCGCATAACCTTGAATGTATTAAGTTATATTAAAAAAAGAAGAACTTACTAACTCCTTACAATTATGCAACAATATTTGTTACCCAAAGTCAAGTTTTCTTGCAACTGATTCCCAAATTAGTCTGCAACAACTTGGTATAAAATTATAACTGGAACGAGTACAATTAATGGGAAAAACAAAATGTTAATGCTACTGTTACAGTGACTAGTGGAGAAATAAAAGTGATTGTTTAGATTTTATATTTGTATTACGAAATGTATCCTATACAAATCCTTCTATTGTATGTTTTTACCTATTGTACAACAAAATAAAATATTTTTTAAAAAAATTATAGAATAATCCTTAAATATTTACTAAATGTGTTTCTACATGCATATGTAACTACATTGTAAAGAAATAACTTGTAATTCTTAACCTTAAAAAGAGGACTTTAGGCAACAACTTTCTTCTCTAATTATTATACATTCGCCAAATTCTCACGTTACACGTACATTGGCAGAACAGTTTCTAAACTTGCCCTTCTGCTGTAGGATCAAGGACTTGAAGTGCTTTTGCAAGATTGTAAGCTTGTCTGCTTAAGTGTGTACTGACATTGAGTTTCCAGCTGTATAGAGCTCTGCAACGCTCCGTGCGAAGCCCGTACCTCCATCCCTGTGGCCTTGCAGCACTCTATACAGAGAAAAAGTCTGTGTTCCCAGGAGCTCGAGAGTGCATGCTTGGTGGATGTGCCTTAAAATGGCGATGCATTAAGTGTCTCTAACCTGAGTGTCATGCCTGTTAAGGTAAACTTGTGCTTACACAGGTGTGGGGTTTTACAAAGGCATCAGGGTTGGCTGCCCAACTGAACCCCGCTCCTGCCTGCTGGACACGGCTAAAGTTTTCCTGTCATCTTCATGCCCAAAGGGAGTGATTGGGAAGGACCTTGCTAGTGAGCGTATGGCTGCCTTGTCTCGTGGCACTCAGCGTAGGCAGCTAGGATAAATCCCAGCACGACAAGAAGGCTCGCGCTCGGAAGGGGATGACAGACTACATCTGAGTTCAGAGATGCTAATCGCTTAAACGTTAATGTTTTCTTTTTAATACTAGGGGAAAAGTTCATCTGTTTTTAACTATGGATTTTCCTATTCAAACAGGTTGAAATGGTTCCACTGACAGCAGTGAAGACAGGACTGCAGAAAGGTGAGTTACGCACCAAAACACACTTTATTGAAAGTTTCTGGCTCTGCACACATTGGCAATGGTTTTCATTCTGTGTGAACTACAGAGATCTCGAAACTTTCTGTTGACGAAGGTGTCTTTTTTTTTGGTTTTGGTTTTGGTTTGGGTTTTTTGCACTGCTAGTTGGAAGGATAGCCTGTGTTGTTCATATGCTGTAAGTACATAGTAAAATATAAGATGATATCTTTGACCAGATGTATTTTAAATAGGGACGATGAAGAGGTAATCTCCTAACGGCTTATCCTGTGTTATAGACAATTTAGTAGCTTCCTCTACTATGTCAGCATATTCAGAATTTGTCAAAAGGACTTTCTAAGGTGATTTTCAGTTATTTAATTCTCTATTAAAAGTTAATTTAGTATGTAAGTTGCAAACTGAAAATTAAGGCTAGCAAATAAAGTCCAGTTTCAGGCTGTCTCATCTTTGTTGTTCCTTTACTAATTTCAAGCAAAAAAAAAAAAAAAAAAAAGAATGTACATTAAGACTAATTTTAGTATGTTGTGTTAAGGTGCCAGCGAGATTTCAGATTCTTGTAAACCTTTAAAGAAGAGGAGTCGTGCCTCAACTGATGTAGAACTGACTAGCTCAGCTTACAGAGATACATCTGACTCTGATTCAAGAGGACTTAATGATTTACAGGTAAAGGCAAATTGTTGCTCACAGATACCTGGTTTTTAATTGATCAGTATAATAGACTCTTCAATTGTCTGTTACTAAATACATGAATGCTGTATTTTCTACAAATCTTGTATTTTTTATTGTCTGAGAAATAACTTGTGATCTTAATTCTAACCTCTCACATTATATCGATGTAAATAAGATACTTTTTCTTTTTTTTTTTTTTTTAACAAATATTTATACTTTGACAAAACATTTGTTTAGGTCACTGACTCATTTTGCTCTTTGAAAAGCTATTAGATTCCTTGGGAATTTGGGGATGCTAGTTGGTGTGAAACTAAGAGGTGTCTGGAAAGAGTAAAATAGACAACTTTTTTTTGCTTGTACAGGTAAAAGGTATGTCAAGAAGGTAGCAGTTCTTGTATCGTTGCAGTGAAGTCCAGCGTCTTACAAGGATATTTGTATCTCTTGGCATATTGAATGATCTTTTAATCAGTGTTGATGTAAATATTTTTTTCACAATGTGGTTGTCCTTTGAAAGTGTCTTGTTTGAGTGTCTTGGATTTTTCCTCTTTGTAGGGTAGTTTTGGAAAACGTTCAGACAGCCCATCAGCTACTGCCGATGCTGATGCTTCTGATGTGCAGTCAGTAGACTCTAGCTTATCCAGGAGAGGAACTGGAACAAATAAAAAAGACACTGTTTGTCAGGTAAATGATGGTACTGTAAAGAGATGAATGCTAAAGATGTATCGATAGTTTCTGTTAATTTGAGATTGTAAATTTATTAAATCAGACTGGTTTGTTTTCATCATGTCTCATAATTAGACATCTCAGAATATCCAGGCTTTTAGGACTTTATACTCTGGAAATAATTCATAAGCTCTCCTACATGCTAGAAAGCTCAGGTGTGCTATCTAACCCGTACTTGCTAACAGTAACTGCTGGGATTGTCTCCAGCTCGTAGGTTTTGTCAGGTCTGCTGTGGGATGTAGGGCAGTTCTCCTGGCTTATTGTAGCTATGAAGAGATTTCAGCCCATTTCTATTCTCTTTCAACATCTCGTAGTCAGTTGTGTTTAGGTATGTCAGATACCCTTTGTTCTCTGACTGGCTGTCTGCTTGTTTAAGATCTGCGAAAGCTCTGGCGAGTCTCTGGTGTCCTGCGAGGGCGAGTGCTGCAGCGTCTTTCATATGGAGTGTCTGGGCCTGAAGTCGATGCCAGATGAGAAGTTTTTCTGCACGGAGTGTAAAAATGGTGAGTGTGCTCCCATGCCCAGGAAATGGGGAAGGATTTCCTGCTCTGCTGAGGTGCCATAGTATGGTCAGGCCAAGCGGAGATAGAAAGATGATAGGTTTTAGAAGTGCATTTGTGCTATTCTATTACTTTTTTTAACTTCTCAGGCCAGATTCTCATGTTCCACTTAGCAAGTACTTGATAAGAGAAAAAGTAACAAACCATTCAGGGTACGCTCAGCATAAAGCAATTTTAGGTTGACAGCAATTAAGTGGTTACTGCGAATTATAGTGACTGACTGACTTGTTTTAAGGGAGGGAGCCTGTGCTTCTCAGAGTGATGTAGCTCTGTTCACTTCAGAATTTTTTTTAACAGCATCTGTATCGCCAAGTATTGGCAGTTACATTTAAGCTTCTTTTTCTTCTCTTACAAGGAGAACATACGTGCTTCTCGTGCAAACTTCCTGGCAAAGATGTGAAGCGCTGTTCAGTCAACGCATGTGGTAAATTTTACCACGAGGCCTGTGTTCGCAAGTTTGCCACTGCTCTCTTTGAGTCGCGAGGATTTCGTTGCCCGCAGCATTGCTGTACGGCCTGCTCAGTGGATAAGGATATCCATAAAGCAAGCAAAGGTGAGAACAGAGCTGGCTCTGAACAGGAGGAGGAAACTCGAACGCGTCATCACAATAACAGCGAGTATAACTGTACTCTTGGTAATGCAGCATGCAGCAAGAAACAAGGGTTTCATTTTTAGAAATGAACCAAAAAATTTTAACAAAAAATGTTGACTCTGGAATGATTAAACCACTTTTTTTTTTTTCTTAACAGAGCTTTGAAATGAAAGTTGAGTTAACTTTTGTGAAACTTTGAAAAGATGTAAATGTCTCTCTAATCTAGCACTCTGGAATAAAAATCAGTCCTGCATCTGTCTATGGTGTCTTCTACCATATCCTGACTACAGGGTGACACGGTGCATTTTTCTGCATTTATATTAAACAGGTCGCATGGTGAGATGTTTCAGATGTCCCATTGCCTATCACTCAGGAGATGGCTGTATTGCTGCAGGAAGCTTGTTTGTGTCATCCCACATTCTCATCTGTAGTAACCATTCCAAAAGGAATCACTCCTCATCAGCTGTAAATGTAGGCTTTTGTTTCGTTTGTGCAAGAGGTGAGCACACTTGTTTTTTTCCCCCCTCTGTTTTATAGTTCTTCTATTGTCACTTGTGCAGCGTAGTGTTAAAAATAATGTATTTCATTAAAGAAAAACATCTCTTAGGGCTCTGAAGGATTTTAATGCTTCTTGTGATTTTTGGTTTAGTCAGCAGTTCTCATTAAGCTTTCCGTGTGCTATTTTTGGCCTTAATATTCAATATTCAGAAATATTCAGCTATAGCTACTCAGAAGGCATGCTTGTGTTGCCAGTAGGAAAAACGGATGCTGAGCCCCCAGTCCCTGCCATTGCAATCTGAGAATGAATGTAGTGTTGTTATTCAGTCTGTTAAGCAGAAGGGGATTCCTTCACACCTCACAAACTTAAAACTATTTAAAGTAAGGCTAGAAAGCAGGATTTACTCATGAGCTAGAAAAATTCATTTTAATTTTTAACTGCCATCACATCTGAGAACTTTGAAAGGAAAACATTTACAATACCATGCAAACAAGTTTCATGGTAGGATTTTCCATGTGCCAAACTTTTCTTTTTTTCTTTTTACTTTCTTTCTTCCTTTCTTCCTTTCTTTCCACTTGTTATTCTTAGGGCTCTCCAGTCACCTGACTTATGCCAGATAGCAGGTTGAAAAGTTTCGCTGCACCAATTACTCACACAACACAAAAACATCATTATTTTCTCAGATGAATCAAACTGTCAATATTAGGTGTTTGCATAATAATAATACATAACTTATACAGTATTTCAAAAGTTTGTTGAAAAGAATATATCCAACGTAGCTTTGAAGGTTACTAAAAAGGAAAAGGAAATGTGACAGAAATCCTGGACCCACTTGTTTTTGCATGTGTTCATTCAGTTGTTGGTTTAGTATGGGAAAGATTGTCTTGACTTTGCAGGAGCAGAGTAGTAATTAAAGATCTCTGAATGGGAAGGGAAGTATAGTGCCAGAGTCATTTCTTTTCCGCCTCTCTCCTTTCTTCCCCTTTCCTCATTTCCAAGTAATTTAAGAGCCATCACAAAGGATCAAGTTTAAAAAAAAATAAATCTTCAATAAAAATGTATTTTTTTTCCAGAGAAACGGTAGCCAGAAACTCAAAGAGGAACAGTAAGTTTTAGAATGAGTCTTAGAAAAGTTCCTCAGAATGTGTAGAAAGGTGTTTACGTGGTTCAGTATTTTCCCTCTTGTGGACTTACTCAAACATATCGTGGGCACCCAAAACGAGATACACGTGCTGTGAGTCACATTGGCATTGCTTAAATTCTCACAAGCAAATATGACATGTTATGTATCTTTTGGTTTAGGTTTTTAGGTAGTGTTATGTATGTTTTAAGATTAATTTTATTTAATATGTACAAATGCCCAATCTGAACAATACCTAGCCAGTTGCTGTGTCTTTGAAGTAGAGCTAGCTGAGAATGCATGGCATAGCATGCTGTTAGCAGAGAGCATCTGATACAGAATGCTTGAAAGCATCTAATGCTGTCTGAGAAAAATGAATCTCTTCTTCACCAGCATTAATTTAACCAACAACTACATCGAAATACCCAAGATAAATATGGGGAAAGAGGCTGTTTGTTTTCTAGAGCTGGAGTAGAATTACCAAAACCAAACTTCTATGGTAGGTGGAGCAATTCCGTAATATCTGCGGGAGTTCGGTTTGATTTTTTCTCAGTTATCCAGGGTCAGTCTGGTACCGGGGTCAGGTACAAGTTTATGACAGATGAATTTCTGTGCATTTTCCCTGGTTTGGCGGTCAGGTTAGAAATGCCTCCTGGCAAGGTCCAGCAGTGGCTTAATCTGCCCTGTGGGTATTAATGTGAACAATGCTCAGTGGTAGAATGGTGTCTTGTCCTGCTCTGCTCCTACACGAGGTAGGTCGTTGGATCTTAGCCCTTAGAGAACTGCATTGATGTGAGGGTCGCTATGTTAATTATGAAAGCTGTGTTTGTACTACAATATGAATTTACAGCGCTGACAGTCTGCTAGAGTTGGGTTTATCCTAAACAGTTTTTTCTATCAATTTCAAAGCACTAGGAAGCTCCAGTAATTAAGTACATTATGTGATGTAAAGCTGTTAAATAAGTTTCTTTGAAGTTGCATTTCATTACCCTGTGGCCAGCTATTGCAGATGACTGAAGCTGACATAAGATTGGAATATCATAGAAGAGCCTACTAGAAATCTGCACTAGCTTGTTTTAGGTGCATATGAGGATTAATCTCTCTCCGTGCTTTGGCTATGTACTCTGCTGTAAAGGCAAAAAATAATAGAGGCCTTGTACTTCTCTTGGGTAGACCCCATTTAAAAGCTTCATGAACATGAATACCTGCTATTTGACATCCATCTTTTTTTCAAATATGTGTATAAAAATATATTTTTCATATATATGGCACAGATATTAGAATTTAGGAGTAGGATTTAGAAAACTGAATTACAGTTGTCTAGCTGCATAGTAAAGAAGTCTTACGCTTACTGTAGATGCAGACCTGCATTTATTTCTAAAAAGTAAGTGAAGTGCAGAAGATGATGTTCATGAGTTACTTTTTTTTAATGTTGTTTTAATAATTCTGTTTGACACTAGCTTCAGGTGTAGAGATGAAATTACAGCAGTCTGTATTTTCTCCTGGCAATATAAGTAACCTCAACCCCAGCAGATGGAATTTCCTGTCCTGTGTATTCACTGAATCTCAGGAGAACTTTAAAAACTACAAACCTGCTGCCGCTGACTGAACCCTGTGTTCGGTAGCAGCTATGTACTTGTTCTAGGAAATTTTTGTGGGGTTTGTTTCTACTAGGCATAGCTGGAGTCAGGAGCCAGTGAAGCTTCACCGAAGAAAGATCGTGCAGGGTTTACATTTAGCAAACTGCCCGGATGGCTGGATTCAGTCCTGTCTAGTCGTATGTGGGCAGCATGGGGGACGTCAGGTGAGGACAGCATCTGTGGCAGGAGCACTGACAATACCTGCCCAGAGAGAAGTGGGGACCTGGATGCTTTAGAAATACTTGGGCATCTGGATGTGAGAACGGTTCCTTACTTCGTTTTAGTTGATGGTAGGAAGGAGAGACTTTGCATTTAGGTGCAGAACATTACTGACGTGAGAAAATGCAATACCAGATTATCTATAGAATATTAAAAGTTGCTTATCATGAGATAGATACTCACTTTCTGGAAGATGTCTGCGTTACGCACTTTATAGCTCACGTAACTGCGTGTGTGTAGGTCGTTCTTGGTTTACGAATTCTTTTGAGGACATGCGTTTCACGTAGACTGCTGCTGCTCTGCTTACATGAGGTTTTTTAGGCACCCCAGTTCAAAAGCTTCTTTGCAGCACTCAACTTTGTGTGCCTCTCTCAGGGGAAAGAATTTGTGGCTATCTTGGTAGCTCATCTTCCCTGCTTCTTTGGGTCTCAGCTGTGATGCTGTTCCCATGAATTTCTGGCCAGGTGCTTCTGATCTGTAGCTGGGGCTCTCTGACCTCCGCTGCCTGACTCGTTGGAGCAGTGTGGAAAAACTCTTCTTAGTGGAGAAAGACGGAGAAAAACAAGCACACGCCATTTGAAATAAAGGCAAACGTATAGCAGGACAGAGTGCTTAACTGCTCCGAAGTGTCTCATTTGGGAGCTGTGGAGTGGCCGGGCTGGTGCAGCTCTGCTCACCACAGAGGGCGTAGGGCACTATTTCCATCCGTTCTTTCGCCCCTGGTGCCTTGCAGAATCGCTGACCCCTTGTTACATTTTTCTAATGCAGTTATGAAGGCAAAACACTTTCATAGGTAAGATCTTGGACTTCTAGTGAGTGGGATGGCGGGCTCCGCACTGTGCGGGGCCGCGGATACGGCGTCTGTTCTTCCAGCCTGTACCCCTAGCATTACCTCTGCAGCAGTGACTGTCATCACCCAACTTTTCAAATTCGCTTGCTTTTTTTCATTTGGGAGGGAGGGTGGTTTGAACAGGATTAAAATTGGTTGCTTTTCTTGTGCTTTCCTGTAAATGCACAAATTAAGAGTAAAAGCACTATTAAAATTCCACCTAGAAACAGCTTATTCATTGTAGGATTTTCCAGTTACAATTGAATTTAGTCTCTCCAACACATAACCTCTTTCTTAGCGAAGAAACTTTGTCAGACTTTTCTTTTTCTTCATTTTATCTTTTTTTCATTCACACATATATGCATTATAGGTGTTCATTTGGTTTATTTTATTTTCTCCTTACGGAATCATGGGTAGTTTCATTGCAACTCATCTCTTTCTGTTTGTTTCGTATAGGGTTGGTAGTGCAGGATCATTCAGACCCCCTGTTCAGTTCATATGCCTATAAGTCCCACTACCTACTGAATGAATCAAATCGTGCTGAGTTGATGAAATTACCTATGATTCCTCCTCCTTCGTCAGCTTCCAAAAAGAAATGTGAGAAAGGTAACCAAAATAGTTTCTTTCTCTTTAATTTACTTTTGCTTTTTCTATTATTTCTTTATCTTTAAATCGAACAAGGAATGTGTGCTTGTCAAGCATCACTTACTGCTTTTCAGTAAACTTCACTCATTGATTATTGTGAGCGTGTTCATGTTGTTGGCAATTTTTTTTTATTATAAAAGGGCTTAAAATAATTGCTGTCACTAAATTCTCCTTGAAGGAGGCTAAGTCATTTAGTACCTGGCTATTCCAGCTTCAGGGAAGCGTTTGCAGGGAATAGGAAGAGGTGGCAAGTAGAGCTCAGTACTGTCGCAGTTCAGGGCATACCTCGACGACGTAAAGGCAACGGCTTCTTAAATTGATTTTAGGAACAGAAGAAGAGGGGGTGTCTGTTTCAGATCTTACGGGTAGCTGATGCCAAGCCCAAAGCAACGACAGATTTTCCAGGTCGGACACTGGTGGGTACTGTTGCCGTTCCAGAGGAGACCCAGAGGGGGAAGGCGGTGTGAGGTTTTGCCTGTATGTGTCTGCTGCAGTCCTTGGGCCTCGCGTTCTGCTTCCGTTCCTCGGGGACAGCCCGCGCTCCTTCCTCTCCTCCCGTGGCTGGTGCTGCCCGGGGCAGGAGCGGTAGGAGGTGCTGGGTCTTGAGGGAGGGGGGTTCTGTCCCGAGAAGAAAACCCCGCTGTCCAGGAGGGAACAGGGGACTTCTTTCCAGGAGAGGGAGCTCACTTCATGGCGGTGTGGTAGTGCCGTAGCATCTCAGGATGCCTTGTGGGGAGACAACGGTTGGCTCTGTAAAATGCTCAGGTGTAATATTTTATTCTTCACAGAAATTTGATTTCCCAAGAGTGTTCAGAAATGGTGCCCCATTAACCATTCCAAAGTTAGGTTATTTTCAATGTTGATGGCTTTCAGTAGTTTCTGTAAGTCCTGAAAACAAAAATTATTTTGAGCCCTCTGCTTAGCTTGAGCAATATCTAACTAATGCATCCCGAGAGCAATTTTGTTTCTTGCTTAGCACTGAAAGTTTTATGTTTGATTTTGTTTTGATTTTTGCATCTCTTGGCATTTTACCATGTTGGATGATGCTTTGGTAATTTACATTGGGTCTGTATTTCCTCTGAAATAACATTTGCAAAAATTAATTTAAAAGTTAAAGTTTTACTATGGGTTTGGGGAACTCTGGAAAATCCGTATGGTTGGATTTTACTGATTTTAGCAGAGGAAATACAGTATTGGTTGTGTAAATGATTTGTGGAATGCTTATTGCAACATTCAACTATCAATTAATGCAATGACGTATTTGAAAGTCTATAGGTGGACAAGATTTTCTGATACATGTTTGAAAGTTATCATTCGCATTTCTTTTGATACTGTGATTGAAAACTGCTTTCAATCACCTCAAATATCTCCTGGATTTTCAGTCTGGCACCCAAAAATTTGGTGTTTTTTTTTTGTTGTTGTTCTTGCTCTTTAATTCACATACGTTGATATATATATATATATATTCGAGTATATATATTGTATAAAATACTACAGCGTGTATATTTTAACAAGTCTTATTGTACGAGTGGCTTTGTTTGCTGAGGGTGGCTTAGAGATGCGATGTGGTTCTCCACATTTAATACATCTATCAGAACATAAGCCAGCCAGAGCAACTTCCGTCCAAGTAAGTGTAAACTTCAGCCACCCTGCACTAAGATTTCCTTTGTGCGCAGAGGAAACTTTTGGGATGGGGACAACTTGTGTGGTGTCTCATTCTTCATTATATAACTGAATTCACATTGCTCACAGAGGTAAATTTTTTTTGGTGAAAGAAACACATTGATCGTGTATTGATCATCAGAATTCTTTTATAATGCTGTTACTACAGAAAAGTATTGATCAACCTATAGGCTGTGGGTTTTATTTTTTATGCACACTAACTGATTGCTAAGGGATTCAGTCATAACAATGTTGATTTAAAAAGTGTCTCTTAAAATTTGGTTATTTGTCATAATTAAACGTTTGGTCATCCCCAAAGAAATTAAAGCTAAGAGCACTGCTTTCCTATGTAGTGCTTCATTTGGGAATATTGCATCTACTGTCAACTTTGCTCTTGTTGAAAAAATACTATTTGCTTTTTAGTATATTGCTGATGCAGTTGAGCCACAACTCGCACACTGGAAAAGTGCGCTGCAGTCTTTTTTTAATCCAGCATTGTAATTTTGGCTTGATCCCTTTCTTTTGCCGTATTTTTGCTGTGAAACAAACCGAGGTGTAGAATGTATGACTTAAAATTAATATCAATTGCTATGCGCAGGGGGAAGCAAATCCTTACTTCTATAAACCAAGCAGGGTTTCTTTGTTTAAGGTGGAAAACTGTTGTGCTGTGAATCGTGCCCAGCTTCCTTTCACCCTGAGTGTCTCAACATAGAAATGCCTGAAGGATGCTGGAATTGCAATGACTGTAAAGCTGGCAAGAAGCTACGTTACAAGCAGATTGTTTGGGTCAAGCTTGGAAATTACAGGCAAGTTCACTATTTTTTTGGTTTTTAATACTTTAGATGTTTTTTAATGTACTGTGGAATTACAGAAAGATAACTCAAAGCAGCTCAGTCTCAGTAAACAAGAACTAGAAATATGGTCATTTGTTTACTTTGTGTCAGACATTGATGTTGCCTTTCAAATTAAATTCTCCTGCTTTTTCCAGGCACTGCTGGATACTTGATTGCACTTACGCTGGCTCTCTAGAATGCAATAGCTATATGGAAAACCAGGGGCTGTCTTAGAGAGCCACGATGTCCTAGCTTGTGTTTGCTGTGGGTCACCTGCAGGAACACAAGCATCTGTAGGTGATCTTAGAAATCCACTCTTGTGCCGTGTTCTCACGAGGCTTTTCCAAAATAAGGAGTAAGAACACTGAGAACGAAGGGCTGCTTGTGTTTTGCGTGGTACTTCCCAAGTATTGCCAGAAGGAGCCTCGATTGCATAAAGGAGGAGTTCATTTCTTTGAGAAAGGAAAACTATCTTTTATTTCTGAGTCAAGCTAAGCAAATGCAGAAGCTAAGGCTGTGGCTCACAGAACTTACGTGCTTCCTTTTTTTCTACTTTCAGGTGGTGGCCAGCAGAGATCTGCAATCCCAGGTCTGTGCCTCTCAACATACAGGGCCTCAAACATGATATCGGGGACTTCCCAGTATTTTTCTTTGGTTCACATGACTACTATTGGGTACACCAGGGCAGAGTTTTCCCTTATGTTGAAGGAGATAAAAGCTTTGCTGAGGGGCAAACTAGTATTAACAAGACCTTCAAGAAAGGTAAAATCAAACAAAGTTTATAGTGGTTTATGACAAAAATTCCACGTGTTTGTGTCTCCATCACCACTTAACCTGCATGGGAATATTATATGACTAGTGTTCTGTGTTCACATAAAATTGCAAACATTACGTAGATCCCTTGACTGCAGATAAAGATATCTTTAAGTGCCTACTCATTGTGTATTGTTGTGGGCAAGTTCACTTCTTCCACAAACTGGGAAATGTTAAGATGGTGCTTGGGTTCTGCTGCATGGGATCATTGTTCAACATCTCAGTACCTACTGAAAAGTATCTGATGAAATAGATTCATGATGTACCGTAATAACTCATTTTAGCTTGTATTTTGTTTATAGAGTTCTATTCCTAGCTTTAAAAAATAAAAAATGTAAATACATGTATGTATTTGATTAGCAGCAGCTGGTGCTAATTGCATTCTATTTTAAACTCCCTTGCACAGCACTTGAAGAAGCGGCAAAGCGCTTCCAGGAGCTGAAAGCACAAAGAGAAAGTAAAGAAGCATTAGAAATTGAAAGGAATTCAAGGAAACCTCCACCTTATAAACACATTAAAGTGAGTTGGCTTCTTTCTTTTCCTTTTTTTTTTTTTTGTAGTATAAGTAAGCTATGTATTTAAACAACCAGTGTTTGCAACAATTCAAGCTTAGCAAAATTCAAATAAATCATTTTGCTTTTCTTTTCAAGAATCTTTAGTTCTGTCTTCTGGTACCATAAAACATTGTTTTAGCAGAGTATCAGCAAAAGAGAGTAAGATCAACTTTACCTAAGGCAGAACTTTGCTGATTGCAAGCTGGTCTCATCTCTCTTAGATACGTACTGGCTATTAAAACTTAGTTTACTTAACTCAATGTTAGTATGAATACAGACTGCTCAGCCTACTGAAGACCTATAGAGCCTTCTCACATCAGTCGATGATGGGCTTCAAATAAAGTTGTTCAGAGTCTTTGTACGTTGTCCTCATCTTTTATTCTTTCTTTTCCCTTTGTTCCACAGTCCAACAAGGTGATAGGGAAGGTTCAGATTCAGGTAGCTGATCTGTCAGAAATCCCTCGCTGTAACTGCAAGCCATCTGATGAGAACCCCTGTGGCCTAGAGTCAGAGTGTCTGAACAGGATGCTCCAGTATGAGTGCCACCCCCAGGTGTGCCCAGCGGGAGAGCGATGTCAGAACCAGTGCTTCACCAAAAGACTCTACCCTGATGCTGAAATCATAAAAACGGATCGACGTGGGTGGGGTCTCAGGACAAAACGGAACATTAAAAAGGTAGAATTACAACAAACAAAGGCTGTGATGGCCATCAGTATGGCTTTATGTGAAAACACTGCAACTTGGTGCACCTTAAGCAAACACATATTAACATTTCAGCACTCTCCAGTAAATGTTTTGTATTAAAAAGGCTTGAGACTTCTGTAGGTGCAGCGTTAATGGTGAAATCTGTTTAGATGTTTTGACAGAAGTGTCATAACCTTGATCTTTACTCACAGAGCAAGTTAGCTTCAGGTGACTGTGAATTTGAATTCTATTGGTGGAGGGGAAGAGGTGACTGTCTCGTACTTCTAGGAGGAAAGAGTGTGTGTGTGTTTTCTCACTGACTACTGGGCAAAAAGGGAGAGAGCAGTCTGGAGAAAAGCAGTCTGAATGATGGTTTCTTTTCCTGATAAGACCACTGAAGATGATGAAATCTTAGAAGTCTTAGAGGTCTGGCAAAATAAGACACATGGTTTTTTTTCTTTTTCTTCCCCTCATCCTTACTATAAGCACAGCAAATGACAACCGCAAAATACAAGTTCAAAGAGTGGATGGAGGTGACTGGAATTGTGACCCCCCTTTTCAAGGGGGACTTTTTCCATAAGTCTTGCCTTTGCTTTTTAAGCTGTTACACAGTGACATGCTGACAGCATTTTCCTGTTAGCTGGTTGTGTGGGGGGCCCAGTTTGCGGTATTGCTCATATGGATGTCTGCTAACAAGTCAGCTCTCATCCTCCTTGGCGCTCAGCTCTGCAGTCCGGATTTATTTCAGAAGAACTTGCGGGGAATTAATGAAGGCTTGAGGTGATCAGACTACACTGGACAACAAACATTAAAGGTTCTTAGAAGTTCAAGAAGGCAGAGAAGAACGATGAAGATACAGAGATTTCTGTTGATGGAAATGATGCTATTTTTCCCTGCCAGGAGGTCTTTGGATATGGATCATTCTGGTTTTCCTTTACGCTGTGTCACTGAACACGCTTGCTGGGGGCACCGCTCTGTGGTTCAGGTGGGATATGTGACTGCTGATACGGGAAAAGCAAAATACTACGCCTGAATACCGAAATGTGAGAATCCTACCTGGATTGCAGGCTTGCTGTACTTTGAGGCAAGCATGAGGACGGTGGGCCTGGATTTCATGTCTGCTTTAACTAGCCAGACAGAGGATGGGATCTGATGGACAGATGTATGTTTTGCTCTTACTCATGCAGGCTTTGTTGTTTCTGAACAAGATGGCTGAGCGCACCTGGAGAGCAGAAGATGCAAGTGTGGCCACAGATGGAAAGGGACACTTTAAGACTTCAGGACAAGTTGTTTTTGTCATGTCACCCACATCCTCAAGACTCTGCTCTAGAGAACTCTCTTGTTCTTGGTTGCCTTCTTATTTTCTTCAATTTGAATTTGCACTCATCTTAGTAGCAACAGTATCCTGGAGTTTCTCGTCCCAAGGAAACAGGCCGTAGTTTTGGTGGACTTTTAACTTGATGTAAGGATGGCACTGCACGTCTCAATAGAAACTGGCTGCTCTCCAGCCTGGAAGTTCAGCTGTGGCGTTTTGCATTGGATGGGTCCCCATGGGGTGGCATGTTTAGCTTCCAGTGTAATCAGAATGTAATCAGGAAAGCAAAGAGATTCTAAATTGATTCTTTTGCCATTAAGCAGTGTGGGGTTTAACTATTGTACGTAGGTAGTGTTTAGGATAATCCACTCAAGAGATCCTTTGTTTTAGTAAGAAGCAATAAGCATGGATTTCTTATTTTTATTTTTCAGGGTGAATTTGTGAACGAATATGTTGGCGAGCTAATTGACGAAGAAGAGTGCAGATTGCGGATTAAACGTGCTCATGAAAACAGCGTGACCAATTTTTATATGTTAACTGTTACAAAGGTAAATATGGTTTCATTCACTATAAACTGTTTGTTTGCAGCTGAATGCAAAGTGATGGAGGAATCATCATTCTGTGTTCGTGCATAGCTCAATTTCTATACATGTGAGAAGGAAAGCTCGTGCGATTCGGTTCAGGCAAAAGGTTTCCAAGTCTTCTGTTTGTAGAGTGCATAATTTATGGCTTTAATTTGCATCAATTTTGATTTAGTGGCGTTAGTTTTGTGTGGAGTGGAAAAATGAATGTGTGGCCTGTTCGTAATGTCTTTGCAGAGCTCTTCAGTAAGATGTATAGTGGGATGTAGGCAACCGTTAGGAGTTCATAGCAATGTCAACTTATTTACAGCTGGCACTTGGATGCTGGTAGGAGGATAACATCTCTATTTTTCTCGAATAGAATGGGTAAAGAGATTAAACCTGTATCATAGGTTATTCATTCTGTGCCTATTTCACTTCCATAAGCATGAGTTTTCAGACGCTTCTGCTTAAGACTAACCCTGTAGGGAAAAGTTCCTTATTTTCATTAATTTAAAATGGGCTTTTTTTTTTTCCTGCCTTAGCCACAACTAGTCACATGTCAGCGGGAAACATCTGTTTGTTTCTAAGTGTTAAGTATGATCTATGATACCTATGATATGTCCCTCTCTTTATTTGAAGGATCGGATAATAGATGCTGGCCCAAAGGGGAATTATTCTCGCTTTATGAACCATAGTTGTAATCCAAACTGTGAAACACAGAAATGGACGGTGAATGGTGACATTAGAGTTGGACTATTTGCTCTTTGTGATATTCCTGCAGGTAAAAAGATGGCACTATTTTGTGTATGGGCTTCTCTTACCATGGCAAAATTCCTAACTTACCCAGGTTCTTTTTTCTGAAGCTACTTAATACAAGTGACGTTTATTGGAACTTCTGTCATTTGTCGGGGCGGAGACCATTATTTGAGTTCTAGTTTTAGCAGGGATCATAGAGCTAGTAGCTTCCAGCTTCAAACTGTTTCTGTTAAAGCTGAATACAGGGTTTGCTACTAAGTACAATGTTAATTCTGTGTTGTATAAGCACTTACAGTATTGATCCTTTCACCAGTACCTGTCTGATTGGTAGTAGGTTTCTCTGTTAAGTGTTTTCACCTGAATTGTCATTTTAACCGAGTCTGTATGACAGCATAACAGCTGCTGGTTAAGTCTGATCTGGGTAGAATTTGCTACTTTGAAAATTTTTTTAAATCAGTGCACTATTTCAAGCTTGCCCTTTTGAAACATATTGCTGCTAATTCTCACAGACTATGAAGAGAGAAATGCTAATAAAATGTCATTGTCACAAGCCTGTCTTCCTCGATGTATGTGTGGGTGAATTGCTTTTCTTTTCATTTTAGGAATGGAGTTAACATTCAATTATAATTTGGATTGCCTTGGCAATGGTAGGACCGAATGTCATTGTGGAGCAGAAAACTGCAGTGGTTTCCTAGGAGTGCGTCCAAAGGTACATGGATGAAAACTGAAGCTTCTTCTCCCAGATCCAGAGATCTATTGAGAGTAGGGCAAAGAGAGGCTTTTATTTAACTTCTTACTTTAGTCTATGTAATACTTCCCTCCCTTGAAAGTGTCCAGAGACTTCAGTTATGAAACGTAGAGCTGCTGTCTCTAGGTTGAAGTTAATTTACCAGGTGGTTACTTCAAATTTATGTGAATGTGCATTCCTGGCTCTTAAAGCTTAAAAACTTATTTGAGCAAACTTAAACATAATTTGTGCAAATAACAAACCAAAGTTGATTAAATTTATTTCAATGCAAGAGATCTATAAAGTGACTGCTGTTATCTTTTGTAATTGCTAGACAGCATTTGCAACAGCAAATGAAGAGAAGGTGAAGAATGCAAAATTAAAGCAGAAGAAACGGAAAATAAAAACAGAACAGAAGCAGATGCATGAAGACAACTGCTTCCAGTGTGGAGACGGGGGAGAACTGGTTATGTGTGATAAAAAGGACTGTCCCAAAGCATACCACCTCCTATGCCTTAACCTGACTCAACCACCTTTTGGTAAGAGCTTTCATATAGATTCCTTTTCCTTCCTTCAGTAAGACAATGTTTGAGCTGAACCATAGCATCCATTTACATTAAAACCAGCGTATTTGCTTTCGGAGTACCACCTGTTTCTAGAAATATATTGAGTAGCAGTGTTCCTGAATGGGAACCTACGGAGAAGAGGCATTGTAATGCTTTCTAACATTCTTCTTGATGTTTCTGTTCCTTGGATAACTTTCTTTCTTTTATTTTAATTGAAATGCAGGCATCATCTTGATGTGCCAAGCTTGTCAAGCACAGTTGCCTGATAGTTCAAACTGTTGACAATACTGAGCACAACATATTAGGGCTCAATCAGAAAATGTATTTAAATTATCTATGGTATCCTGATGCATGTATCTTCCATTTGGCTGTTTCTATGTTAAGGCATAGCTTTTTGTAGCCAGGGTTCAAATTATTCAGTAACACAACGTCTTAATCCAATTGCAAGATTTTGTAGAAATCCTTATCTCTTTAATCTTCCTGATCCCAAAGCCTTCAATGAAAATCATTGGAAGTCCAGATTAGTCTATGATTGAATTAACCAGAAGGCTGCCATAAGCAAAGCTGAATACGTCACGTGCCTTTTTGCCATATTAGAAGCATAGAAGCGTTCCCCAAAACAGCTTATTGGCTGGAGAAAGAAGTGACGGCATCTTATCACCAGAGCAACCTGAGCGAGAGTTTTCAGCGTGGGGTTTTGTTGTTGTTGTTTTTCTGAACTTTCTTTGCATTCATCTGAACAGTTACTACATGGAATAAGGACTGAAGCCCAGTGCTGTCCCTAAAATGCACTAATTTCAGCCTCCTGTCTCTCTCTTCTCCCTTCCACCCTCAGGAAAGTGGGAATGTCCGTGGCATCAGTGTGACATCTGTAGCAATCCTGCAGTTTCATTCTGTGAGTTTTGCCCTCATTCATTCTGTAAAGATCATGAGAAGGGAGCCTTGGTGGCATCAGCTTTGGATGGCCGTCTCTGCTGCTCCACACATGACCCCAAATCTCCTGTGGCACCTGAGTACTGGAACAAGATAAAATGCAAATTGGAACTTCAGAATCCTGTAGAAGAAGCAAAGGAATAAATTTGGTTAGAAAACAAGGGAGAGAAGATGGGCAAATAAGCGATGAACTTGAAGAGACTGCTACGACACATTCAGTCTTTATCATCGGAGCCGTCTTGTGTGAACTGGGAATGGGACCATTTAATCTCAACAACAGGAGCAGGCAGTGGCGTTTGTTTTTTTTATTGTTTGGTCTTTCTTTTACCCTTGAATGTGCTACAGCAGCTCTTACTGTTGGAAAACAGAAGTGTCTCGGCCTTCTAAAGAAAAAAGTAGACCTTTTGACAGTGAAAAGAATATTCTGTTTAAAATATGTTCTTTGAGTGTAGAAAGCAAAGCATAGCGACATATTTATTTATTTAATTTTTAAAGGGTGTTGAAGATCTGGTTTTGATCAGTCAACGTGTCTTTAAAAACAGCAAAGCCAATGTAACTTTTATGTCTAGTTTATGGAAAGAATAAACCCTCCTCACTCTGTGTAACATTCAGATACCGTAAAGACGAATGTGGGTTTCAGACCAGGTGACGGTGAAATGCCTCCATTCCAGTACTTATTTTTAAAGGCATTTTGAGAAGGTAGGTTATGTATCATGTTAACTTGTGAATATTGTTGTAAAGCTTTTCCTATGAGAAATCAGGTGTATGATTCTTTGGAAGTGCTTGTAGCACAAGATCTAATATTTTAAGGGAAGAAATCATGGTTCCTTGCTTGAGAGCTATAATGGGTGGTGTCTGCAGACAGGTGGAATTTCAGAAAGAGCTTAATTTCACAATGGTTATTTCTTTACCCTGCCTAATTTGGAAAACCTTCCTAGTTAGGGGAGCGTCCTGGCCTTGGTCACACACTGCAGCACACGCAGAACTGAAGTCTGAATCCTGCACTCTCTTTGGCTTCTTTAGGTGAAGGATTGTTCTGTGAGTATGTATTTGTGATCTGCCAAGTCTGCACTAATTTCATGGCAGTTATATTTCTGTGAATCTCTATTGCCTTCTTTTCAGAAACCCTTTAGCTTTAAAGGACATTTGAGTGCTTAAGGAATCCAGCCCATATTCACGGGCTTTTTGATTGAACGTTTAGGGTTTTTATTTCTGGGGAGAGAGAGCTTCTAACTTTAATGTTCGTTGCTCTTGGAGCTGAGAAGGATGTTAGTCCCCTACAGCACTTCTTCGGTGCGCAGGGTATTTGCCCTTTCTAGGTAATGGGACGTATTCAGAGCAGCCAACTTCAGCCTCGTGAGATGTTTCTGCCTTGTATTTCTTTTGTTGATCTGTAGAGGGACGGGCTGCTTCAGTGAGGCTTTTGAAGTGGCTTAGGTAGGCTCCTGCTCCAGATTTTGTTTTGGAAACCTATCCTATCCTGCAATCCTTGCACAAGGAGCTTAGGGGGATTAGTGTCCCCAGGCTGAAGTTAGTCTTTGGCCAATCTCCTCCCCTAGCCTGCAGTCTTAAAGCCCTGTGCGTCTGCCCTGGTATGGTTACAGCATCCTTTTGGTTTGTACGCTGATACTGGCCAACTTCAGGGTAGCTTTTTGCTAATGGGTGTTGAAAATAACCCTGAATGAAAAGAATTAATGTTAAGTGTTGCTGGTGTCTGGCTAAATTAAGCCTTTGAATTAATTCTCAAGAACCCTCTCTCTGGAAAAGTGCTCGCATAAGCCTAAGGAACATGGTGACTTCTCAGCTCAAGAAAGCAGTAGGCTGGAAAAGTTCATGTGGGATTTTGGAACGTGTCTTGCTTCTGGCTGGTGTCCTTCTCATTCTCAAATTTATGTGCAGGGGACAAATTGTGTGCAATTGTAAAATTACAAAATACACTACAGTCTCTTTAAAAAGCTGCTGTGCCATTTAGCTGATCTGGCAGTTCATCTTCAGAACAGCCTGCAGATGCCTTTCCTACAGACTTGAGGGTGTCTTGGGGGCGAAACTGTGCAGATATTTCTTGGGTCAATTTATGGTACAGAAGGCTAATGGGAGATACAAAGCACTTCGTCTACTGGTCCATACTACAGTGAATGTCTGAAACACTAATCTTGCTTGAAAGCAGTGCTATTTTTTGGTATTTTTTACAAAAAAAAATTACAAGAAGGATTTTATTTTTCTTAACATTTTGTGTGACAAATGTCTCTTTTTAAGCTCTTACTGGGGGTGTTTAACCTTTCAGAAATTCCAAACATAGCTCTTGCTATGATGTCTGTAAGGCCTGATGTGTTTACTTTGTTATTTATTAGGCTTGGTAATGTTCAAGTGATTTTCTCTTGGGAAGTCAGAGCATTCTGAATATTGCAGATATGATGTAGTGTGAGTGTACCTACGTGCTTCTCTAGTTCTGTGTCCGTGGCAGCTTTCCGGCTGGAGGAGATGGTGTGGTGGTGCCAGGACGCCTTCACAACCATGTGAAGCAGCAGTGAGCAGGCAGCAGTTAGTGAGCGTTAGTTGCCACGTGAGACGGATTGCTGTGACGAACCGGTATGCTGAATAGCACAGAACATGTGAAGGTTTGCAAAAGGCTTTTAAAAATTTCTAAAATGCTGTGAATTGAGGCCTGCTGCTACTCTTGTGCCATGCCACTTGATGTCTTGGTTAACTTTGTTTTCAAACTTCTTACAGGTGCTCCTTTTTCCACCAAAAAATAATAATAGCCAACAGGTGGGCTTGAACTCAAAAGGGAAAACAGGAGATTGGTTTATAAGCTTGTACAATTTATGAACAAAAAGTCTGAACTGGATTTCACACTGCTGGAGTTAAGGTGAATCTTTCAAAAATCTTTAGGATTGAGATGAGAAAAGTCAAATCTTCTGTTCCGACCTCCGTTGTTCCTGAGCTGGAACACACAATCACACTTTTCCCTTACTTTTGTCTTAAATTTTGAGGTAGTACCGTGCTTCTGGTGAACACCTGTCTCTAGATCGGTAGCCTGTGCTCTCTGTATAGTATGCAGTATCTGAGCTGCTCTGCAAAGTTAACGGGATTTTGTTGTTTACTGGAGCTTTTACTCTACAGTACGCACCTTAGCACAGTGCAGATGCTCTGCAGACCATGGCCAAACGGTGCAATGGCTAGTTACTACAGTTTTATAAATACATGGTGCAAGCATTAGTTATCGTAGTTTTCCAATTATTAGTATAGATTTGTCTTATTGATAGACTGTAAGAATTGAAGGCATTTGCAGCTCAGGAAGGATGACATTAAAGGCAATTTTTGGGCAAATTACCTTCTCTGGTCACCACCATGGTCTTAGAGAATCTGTTAGAATGGAGTAATAGGGCTGGAATGTTAATTTTGGCCTTTCTTCTAAAAACTTGTTATCTTAATTTCTGGATAGAATGGGAAAGACACAATTACTAGACGTAATTAACAATGAGCATAAAATCTGTATATATTGAAACTTTACAGAAATATTTGGGTGGGGTGGGGGAGGAGGGTGGGAGGGGGATGTCCAACGCTGGTACGAAGTAGTCACTTTAACATTGAAACCTCTGCCTCATTGAATTCAGGGTTTAATGTACTTGAAGCTCTGCAGTTCCTTATACAGCTTTTTTTTTTTTTAATTTATACACGACTTTTTTGTATACTACATTGAAAATGTCTTTAACTTTCCTGCAGTTACTTTCTGCTCCCAGTGTACAGTGAATCTATGGCAAACGGGGGAGTTTTTCAGAGCAGATGTCTCAGACCTGTGTGTTCAGGGCGTGTAGTGCGTGAGACATGGCAATCCTTGGGTAACGCTGTCCGTTTGCTTTCAGTTTTCCATCATCTTCCCCCTGCCATTATCTTTGTGTAGCAAAACCATTTGCACTTACGATACACTCCTATATGTTGGATGTATTCACAATGTTGTTCTGAGAAAAAGAAAAAAGAAAAAAAAAAAATTCCCTATTCTGTTCTATTCCTGAGCGGCGAGCTCAGGTCCTTGCTGCCCCGCGTGGGCTCTCACTGCTCGGGAGTGGGGAATCGTGAAGCTGGAAGGCCAGCTGTGCTTGGCGCAGGAGACTTTGGTAATTACCGGGCAAACAAAAAGGGAAATCACACACGAATTTGCCAAAGTCATTCACCCACCCGCTGTTTCTCCTGCGGTACTGAGTGCACGGGGGCTTTCTGTGCGCGGCCCTCGCAGGCACCTCGCACGGCCTCGCGCCAGGTGCTTTGAGGACTCCTCGGTCACTTTGCTTTGTAAACGGACTGGATGAAAGAGCTTCACCTTCCTTGGTTGGACTGTATCTCACTCTGGCGTCGCTTTTCCTTTTTAACCCGATCACGTTGCCACAGAACGCGGTGCTAGGTGCCGTTAGCTGGCTGGCCCCGAGGGCTGCGGCCAGAAGCGAGGCCCGGTGGGTGCACAACGCAGATACCTGCAGGCTCCGTCTCCATTTCCATGTACTATCTGTAACGATGACCTTTGTAGAGTCGTTATTTCTGTAGACTTTGTTTATCTGTACCAAACTTTGTAGATTCTGTGAAATGTTATTTTAACGAAATCACTTGAGTCTTTACTAGCAACGCATCACTATTCACTGAAGTCAGTAGTAAGAGTTTTTGGAAGCTGACTAGAAGCTCTCGACACTAACGAAGTAGTGTTCAATTTCCCTGGCGATGTTCCACTGGGGCATTACTGTATTATGACTTGATGTTGCCGCATAGACTTTGAGATATACGATATTTTGGGGGGTTTTGTTGTTCGGCCTACGTTCTCTTGCATAGTGTGAAACCTGTAAAGCTTGGTTAACCTGTACATAGATAGCTTACTGTCCACTAGGTATAGTGTACTTAGAATTGCCTGTAATATTTTAGCTTCTGACTGAATGTGTGTGATGGTAGGACCATATAATTTTTGTACATTCTATTTACTGAGATGTTGCCTTTTTTTATTTTACAAATACTTTGGAATTCAGATGTGGTTTTTGCTTCCGTGAGGATTCATTTGGAAAGGTTTTTAACGACATTCCACTGATCTGAAATTTTGCTTGAGGTTGACTTCAATAAATCGTTCTGAATGTTCCAAGGCCCGGCCATTCCCGACGGGGGGGGACCGGGAGGGGGCCGGGGGGGGCCGGGGCCGCTCCGCCCCGGGCTGAGGCGGGGCCGGGGCCGGCGCCATGCGGGCGGGCGCGGCGGGGCTGGCGGCGGAGGCGGCGGCGAGGGGGCTGCTGGCGGCCGCCCTCGTGTGAGTCCGGGGGGGACCGGGGGGGGGGACCTGGGATGCCGGGGGGCCGCGCCCCGAGCCGCCCCGAGCCGCCCCGGTGCCCCCGCAGGGTGCTGGAGGCGCTGCCGCCGTTCGAGCGCGTGGTGCAGCCCGAGGAGCTGTGGCTCTACAGGAACCCCTTCGTGGAGGCCGAGCGCGTCCCCTCCGTGCCCATGTTCGTAAGTCGGCCGTGCCGGGGCTCCGAGGCAGGGCCGGGGGCCGGAAGCATCCCCAGCGCCCGGGGTCCTTCGTGCGCTGCGCTGGAAGGGCGGCGCGGCGTTGCCGGCAAGGCACCGGTCGCGGTCGGGGCTGGCGTCTTTGTAGCCCCGCCATCCGGCGTTGTCTTCTGGATCTTAACCCAGCTTATCAGCATTAGCGGAGACTGCTCGCCGGTGTTCGTTACCGGTCTCGCGTCCGGGTTGCAAGGTCCACGGCGCATAGTTCCCTTGCGCAATTGCTGCTGCGTTTAAGTCCGCGTCGCTAACAGATCTCGCTTTGGTTTTGTGGCAGTTCATCGCCTTCCTGTCGCCCTTACTGCTGGTTGTCCTGGCCAGGCTGTTCCTGGGCGCTGACCAAGACGACACGCGGGAGGCCTGCCTGGGTGAGCTCCTCGCCTCCTCCCTGCCCTCCCGCTGCGACCCCGGGGCTGTGGTATCACAGACGAGCCCTTGGCTCCTGCCAGGGCACAAACACCGTGCTGGGGGCGTTAAAGCCGAGCTGCTGCGAGGCTCCTGCCGGCCTTCGCATGCATCAGAGCACATCAGGCAGGGCCACGGGCTGTGCTCGCGGAGCTGTCAGGCTCGGGGCGGTGTCCTTCCCAGCACGGCTGGGCTGCGGTCAGCCTCCTTGCAGCCCCTGTCCCAGGGCGACAGGCCCTCGTTCCTCGCCGCAGGGGCAAGGCGAAGCTCGGCCGGAGCAAGCCAGAGCCGGGGGCTGAATCCGGAAGCACGGCAGCTCCGCCTGCGGGGCTCCCCTGCGCCGAGGCGGGGTTTGTGCAGCACTGACGTGGGCTCCCTGCTCTCTCCTAGCTGCCAGCCTTGCTCTCGTCCTCAACGGGGTTTTCACCAACACCCTGAAGCTCGTGGTGGGCAGGTGAGACGGTTGTCCCGGTCCTGGCTGCGCGGAGCTGGGCTGAGAGGTGTGCCTGCACGATGGCAGAGCTAGGAAGTGGGAGCAAGGGCTAGAAACTGAAGCTGGACATCCTCAGCCTAGAAACAAACGTGTTTTTTTCCAGCTGTAAGGATAATTTAGTATTAGAACAGATATTGGCAGGGATCTGCTGTCCTCTGAGCATCATTTAAATGGGCAGGTAGAGGCCTGCACCAGGGAGGAGCGTGCTGGCGCACGTACGAGGAGGAGATGGGGTGGTTGCACCTCTCTGGGCTGCCTGGCAGGATGGCACAATGCCACCCGTGCTGCGTGGCGTTCCTCGGGCTGCGCGAGGGGGCACATTGAGGCCTCCCGAGCGTCCTCTGGGAGCGCAGGGGCTACGTGCTTTGCTTCTCTGCCCCAGGCCGCGGCCGGACTTCTTCTATCGATGCTTCCCGGACGGACGAGCGAACGCGGAGCTGGCGTGCACAGGCGACCCCAGCATCGTGGCTGAGGGACGCAAAAGCTTCCCCAGCGGCCACGCTTCTTGTAAGTCCTCAGCGTCCCCAGGCAACGAAGCACGGTGAGCAGAAACCTGGGGAGAGGGGTTTGGTTTCTTACACCCCACAGCTCTGTCTGCATTCATTGGCTCCTAAAAGGTAATCTGAAGCTGTGTGTAACTCCTGGGAGGAGGGATGCTTGCCAAGCACCGGCTGCTGGGGCTCCCCCCTCGCTCAGGAGCCGCCACTTCCCTTGGCTTCCATGAGCAGGGCAGACATCCTCCACCAGCCCTTCTGCTTCCGCAGGGGAGAGGGCACAGGTTGGCTGAGGGTGCACAGCAGAGCCCAGCGCCGTTCCTGAAGCAAATCGTTCTCTTTCAGTTGCCTTTGCTGGTCTCGCCTTCTCTGCCTTCTACCTGGCCGGGAAGCTGCACTGCTTTGCTCCCGGCCAGCGTGGCACGGCTCTGCGGCTCTGCGCCTTCCTCCTCCCCCTGTTCATCGCCACCCTCATCGCCTTGTCCCGCACCTGCGACTACAAGCACCACTGGCAGGGTGGGTCGGCTGCAGGCGTGGACGGGGCAGTCGCCACTGGGTGCCCCGAGCTGAAAAGCAGCGTGCTGGAAAACATTGCCGAGGCTCGTGAGGGTAAAAGGAAGCTAACGCTTTTCTGGTCTCGCCTTGCAGATGTGCTGGTCGGCTCGGTGATAGGCTTCGTGCTTGCGTACCTCTGCTACAGGCAGTATTACCCTCCTCTGACGGACTCCATGTGCCACAAACCATCTCTGTCTAAATCCAAACAGCTGCCAGCGCACCAAGAAAAGTCTGCGACTTCCAGCTTTCACCTGGACATATAACGAAGGGCTCTGTCCTGCTGGCGCCTTTCCTTCCGCTCCTTGGGTGACGGAGCAGGGGAGGCTGGAGGAGGTTGTTCCTGGCCCACAAGAATTGTCTCAAAGGGGGATGAACCTGAAAACCAAACGGGAACTCGTCTCTGCAGTGTTGGTAAGTTGTGCTGTTCAGGGGGCCTGTGTTTAGTTTTTGTGAGTTTTGTAGGCGTCCCTTCCTCTGGACCCAATGGAAAGTGAGTTCAGCAGCCAGTGTGCAAGCCTGCAGCAGGACAGCCCGGCTATGAAAGGTCCTGAAGCTGAAAACTGGAACAATGTGACTGTGTTGTGCCCTGTCTGGGGGGTGTTCTTGGGTCTGGGCCAGACAGCTCGGTCAGATGTCTCCCTTCAACCCGGCCGCGCTGTCCCACTCCTCACGGGAACTGTGTCGTAGTGAGTGCAGGGCCTGGCTGGTGCCGGGGTGACGTGCGTCTTTTCAGTCGGAGCTGAACTCATTTAGAGTAATAAGTGCAAGGCTGCAGCCTTTATCCATGGCTTAAGTGAGGGGGAGAGAGAAGATGCAACTAGCGTGATTGTTCTGTGCGTTATTGTGCTAGCCCTGTTTGTTTTCTTTTTCTCCAATTTGGCAAATAAAGGAGTTTAATTTTTCAAACGAGCTGTGGTACTGAAAACTTCACTTCAGTGGCTGGGTTTATGGCTGTATAAACAAACCATTTACTGTGGTATGTCTGCGTGGGTTTCTAGGTGGATATTTCTCTTTCTTTGTGGCTTTAATAGAGTTATAAAGAGATGACAATCAGCAGAAAATGCACTAGTGTCTTAGAGCAAACCATGGTTTCTTTCTCAGACAGTGGAAAGGCAGAGCGCTGCTGAGAAACCCAAGGTACAGCTGTATGGCAGGACTGGCGTAAGTGGCTAGTTCTCACTAGTTTCACACAGATGAGTGTGTTCTTTGTCACGTGTATACATGTGCACACAGCAAGGGCGAGACTGCAGCACAGCGAGGCACCTGTGCCTCTGCCAAGCTCAGAGAATGACAATAATGAACACACCACCCCTGCATCATCAGCTCGAGCCACAGAAGCCCTGTATGACCCTGCAGCTTTAGTAAAAGTTACAGAAATAGCTTAACTTTCCTTTAAGATTTTGCAAATGTAAGTTCTTCAACCCACTCCCTCTCCTCCAAACATGAACACAACAGAGTCATCTATTTATTTATTTTGGCTTTTACTGGAAAAGACATTAAATAACATTTAAAATTCTTTTTTTCTTTCTTTCTCTTTTTTTTTTTTTTAACAAAGTGCATAACTTAAAAAGCTGATCATGAATTGAATGTCCCATGTTAAGACTGTTCCTTTTCCTACTCTTGTAGGAGACGCTTTAGCAATCAGTAATTCAGGCTCCGACTGAGCAGCGTGTCTGTTTCTGCAGTCAGGTTAAAGAACAGCTTCAGTTCCTTTGGGGTGGGAGGAGGTTGTAGGCTGCAAACAACACCTTTCAAGTAGTGCAAATAACGTAGTACAACAGAGGACAAACAAACTGAGGCTGTGGATACAAGGCTTATTACCCCATGCAGGGCAAAAGTCAGGGGGAGGGAAGGTGGCTTGGCTCTTTCCAAAGGCTGTCCCGTATTATCAAAGCAATGGCCTTACACATCACCGAAACATCTGCCTCTGCCCTGCTCTGGTGCTCCAGCTTCAGTCGAGGCAGCGAGGCAGCCTGGATGGTTTTGGTCACAAGGGGCGGATCACCTGGGGCTCTCTGGCCCCGTTGCCCTTGGAGCAGAGCTAACAGAGAACAGCAAGCTGCAGCCTGCGCTGCACGCAAAGCTGCTCTCGTTTCTTCAGTTTTGTGTATTTGCAAACAAAAACAACGACTGGAGCCTGGCTGGCATGAGACCCCTGTAGCCACCTTGAAAGCCACGCGGCAGGACAGCAGCACTGCTGCGTGCCCCTGCAAAGCACGGGAGGGAGCCGTCCCTCCAGGCCTCTGCATTGCCTGGGGCAGCTGCTTTCCCCCAGCCTAGCTGTAGTTTGGATCTGGAGGTAAAACTTTCCTCACGCAGGGTTACACCTAGCTGCTAGCTATGGTCCTGTGGGAAACGCACGCAGTGCCCGGGGTGGGGGGGGGGGGGGGCCCTTCGTGTGCTGGCCCCTGTGGGCTGGGAGCTGCGGGTGCTGAGCGGTCGCTGCCGCCGTGTTACAGCAGGCAGGGGTGCCCAGGTAGGTCACGTACTCACAGCCATGCCACTCTCACCAGTTGTTTATGGGGCAGTCCCGCCGGGCACGGCCCACGGGTGCACAAACAGCATCAGTGGCAAGGGGATGAGGACGGCTGGTACACAAACTCCTACCTGATGCCCGTGCTCCTTGTCTGCACCGCCCAAAGGCTGCAGCGCGAGCCTAGTGCCCTGTGCTACGGCAGGGAGAAAGGCAGCGCCTCATCCTTCTCCCAGGAGAAGTCAGCATCTCCTTCCCTCGGCAAGGCCGCTATAGCTCTCTCCATGCTGCGTGTTTAAGGCTTTTATTTCTCAGGGTCGCAAGCTGTGAGTTGTGGCGCTAAGCCCGCAGCAGAGTTCAGGCCCTCCTATGTCAATTCCTAGCCCAGGCAACCGGTCTGCATCAGTACTGCAAAGCTGGTGTGATAACCTACAGGGTGGGCAGACAGAGCTCAGGGCTGAGAAGTACTTATTGCACAGGGAGTCACAGTGCAAGTGCTGTGCGTTTGTGTGTGTGTGTTAGCAGAAGTGGTTTCCTTTAATTATTTTTTTTCACCCTACCCAAAACGGAGGAAAATCGTCCGTATCTCCAGGTAGCAGCAAGTACTGGGGAAGCAGCATGCGGGACACAGCAGCAGAGGAGAGAGGAAGGCAGAGAAGAAGTCTGGACTTTCCTGGTGAGTACTCGGTTGAATCATATCTAAAAAAGCAAACAGAACACAGGAATAAGCTCCTGGTGTCTGATGGTGCTTGTGTGCAGGGTCAGAGGTCTTTCCACCAAACGTGCTGTCAGGACAAAGAGAAGCCCAACACAAATCCTTGCCTTGGATGCAGGGCTGTAAGGCACATCGTTCCCTCAGATGGACCATATGTCCTCTGAGGTCTCCCAGGAAATCTGGCAGAAGAGCACAGGCAAGGTGACTTACGTCAGGCGGCCAGAACAGCCCAGGTAGGTCATTGGCTTCCGGGCAAAGGTTGATCCAGTGTAATGCCTTGTGTCTGGTAGATCTCCTTCAGAACCAGCAGAACCGTGTCCTCTGACTCCCTGGAGGAGGGGGACATGGGCATTAGAGGGGGACACCTCCCTCCGCTCTCAGGACATCCGTGATGGCTACGGGGTAGGCGCAGCCTCTGCCAGTGCCGCCAGTACCAGGCAAGAACGACGCCAGCCTCCTTCCCACCCCCCCCATCCTACGTCAGTATTAGACAGGAGCGTACCTTGCTTACTCAGTTAAAGCTTTTCTTATTACATTGGCTATAAAAATGACACTATTCGGCTGGTATCAGACAAATTTGAAGCTTGACAGCTATGCAGAAGCTTACCAATAGCAGAGGTGCCCTTGTAGTGCAAATAAATATTCGTTAAAGCTCTCGATTGGCTTCTCCTGTAGCACGTAGTCTATGCGATTCCCTCCGTTCAGCCTCCCCACGTTAATGGGGGAGGCCTCCTCCTTCGCTGCTGGGGGGGGCTCTTCTGGCTTTACGTCTGGAGGAACGAAGAGGAGTGTGGTTCAGCCACGGGGCACCAGCACCCAGGAAAGTGCAGCCCATAGCCGTGCCCTCCCTTGCCCCACGGACAGGAGGAGGGAGAGGCCAGCTCTCCCTTTGGACTCCTGCAGACGAGAGGCCGCTGACGTGCCCGGTGACTCCCCCCCAGGGCGCTCTGACTCTTGGAGAACAGGACTGCAGGAGACAGCTAGAGGAGGGCAACGGCCTGGCAGTCCCACAAGGTGCTGTGGTGTGCCACGACTGCCAGGAGACCTTTCCTGACCAGCCAGCCTGCCACGTGCACGGTAGAAGTGCCAAATTCATCTCCCCCTTCATCAGGCAGTAATGACAGAAGGTCACAGCATTTGCAGAGACTACCATGGGTGCAGCTTGAAGGCAAGCCGTTTGCTGAGCGCAGAAGACAGCAGCACCTGGCTTTGACACCAGGATGGGTAACAGGCAGCTCCAAGGAGCCTCTCTGGGGGCTGGTGGCGATGCCGCATCCCTCACTCCCCGCCGCCCCGCGCACCCCACCAACCTGGTGGCGGACCTGTCTGCTTCTCCACGCCGGCCTCGGCCTCTGCCTCTGCCTCCACATCGGTGCTCCCGGCCTCCACAGCTGGCAGCGGGGCGCGGGTGAAGGACTGCCAGGCCACCCGCAGGGACCCCAGCAGGTTGTTCTTCAGGTCCACGCTCATGCGCGTCAGCCCTTCTTTCAGCTCTGAAAGGCAGGGGCTCAGCGTCAGGCCCGGGGCTGCAGCTGCGGCCGGCTGAGACGTCGGCCGTGCCCCTTACCTAGGTGCATCCTCTTCCTGCCTTTGTGGTGAGGCAGCAGCATGGGCTCAAACTCCACGTCCGGGACAATCATGGGCTCGATCCTGTACGCCACGGGGTCAAACTGTGCGGAGGAGGAGGGCAGTGAGCAAGGCGCACGCCGTGCCTCTCGCACAGGAGGGCTCTGGCTCTTATACCTACAGGGTGGAAGATGTTGAAGAAGCCTTTGCAGGTGGGCAGGCTGTAGTTGGGGTTGATCCTCTTCACTCCTCGCACTGTGAGAAACATCCCAATGGGAGACCCAAAAGCAAAGAAGATGGTGGGCTTGTAGATCAGCTGAGGGTAGTTTGCCGAGACCTAGGAGAGAGAGATTTGGGTTTGTTTCACGAGACAGACTCCATGCTGGTGCTGCAGGTGCTTCGTTGCTCAAGGACGGTGACGGGCTCAGCAGTTACCTGTCCTAAGCCAATGTCCCGGTACTGGCAGTCCCTGCTGTCGCTTGTGCCATCGGGGCCAGTCTGCCCGCTGTGCCCAGGAGCTGCTGCGCTCCGCTCGCTGACGCCCTGCAGCAACACAAAGGGAACCCTGCAGGGGCAGATCCTGCAGCGAGTCCGCGCCACGGCCCCTGCGCAAGGGTGCGAGGCAGTGAGCTGCCGTCACCCCTACCCCTCCAGAACCAGGTCTGGCGGTGGTCAAGGTGAAAAACTCCTCCTGAGCACTTTCACTGTATTTGAGGCAACGCTATCCTTCCCCAGCACTGAGCACCGCTCTAGCGGGCGCCGCTTGCTTCGGTCTCTGCCACCACGGACACAGCATCCTGCTCTGGGGTCACCCTTCCTGACTACAGGATAGAGACCCTGTGGGAGGGCAACATCCATAACGCTAGCTCCAAAGGTGAGCCCCTGAAAGCTGTCTAAACAGGAATGGCCAGGAATGAGGCGTTCAGGGTGCTCAGGGACTGACACCTCGCGACCTGTGTACCGCGATCGTAAGTGGTGACGCTGGTCCTTGTCTGAGCGAAGTGACGTGGCCTGGATGAAGAAAAGCCACCCAGAAGACATACCTGCATCTCCTTCTTGGAGCTGATGTAATTGAGGATCTTCATTCTTGGTCCTAAGGGAATTCCCACTTCTTTAAGGTTTTCCTCTGTGCACAAGAACTAGAAAATAAGCAACACAGCTATTAGCCCAGGAGCAGAGAGGTGTCTGCAGTTACGTACTACTGTTCTCTATCATTCTGTTCCTGCTGCACTCCAAAGAGACGTTTCATGTGCAAGTGACTCAGTACCACGAAGATGTGCACGGGGGGAGGACTGGGAAGAAAAACAAAGGAGAAATGCAAGAGATGGCAAAAAAAAAAAGAGCTTCTTACCAGTGCTTCTCTGTCTATTTTCTCCTTCTCAAAAACATCGCAGTATTCAGACAGCTCCAGCTTCTTCAGAATTTCTTTTAATTCCTCAACGCTTGTGTTACTTGAAGCTGTCCTGGAGCCCTGTGAAGAGAGCCATCAGGGACTGTGCTTTCTGCTCACTTATTTTCTTTCTGTGCATTTTGGACCTTCTCCTCCTTCCCCTACCCCTACACAGCTCCCCACGCGGGTGCTGCGGGAATGCCCTGGCTCCCTGCTCAGCCAGCGAGCTCGTACCTCTCTGCTCTGCTCGTCCTCCTCGGGAGCAGCCTTCTGGTTCGTCAGGAGATCAAACAGAATTAGTGACCCTAGAAACGAAGCACAGATGGATAGAGCATCAGCATCTCCTCAGGGAAAAACCCCGAGCCATCTCCCTTCTGGGCTGGAAAGACCGGTGCCCTCCCTGCTCCCACGCTACGGGGACACCGTGGTGACAGCCACTTCCCTGGGACCGCAGGGAAGTTCCTTACCCAAGCTGTGACCCGCGATGGAGACCCCCCCTTTGAAGTGTGGGTTCCTCTGCAGGAAGAGCTGGTACAGGCGGTTCATTTCGGACGCCACCGTATCCACAATGGTCTGGCAATAGGTGGAGCTGTTGTAGAAGAAAACGTCCAGGATGGTGTCGTTTATGAAGTGACGCAGGCGATTGATGCTTGGCAAAGTGATTCGCTCCAGGTCCCTGCAGGGGCCAAAAAGAGGAGAGGAAACTGCTGTTAGAGGTGCCCATGAACCCTAACACATTTCTAAGGCAAAGCTTAAGTTGAGGGAAGAACTGCCACCGTCTCAAAGGATGTGATGTTGTAACCCAGGTTCTTTAGCAGAGACTAAATCTGGAGCACAGCCTCTGCTCTCACAGAGCACCCGGGAACCTCCCTAGGCAGGAGTGTAAGAGCCTGTCCTTCCTTCCCCAGGAACCCAACCTGCTTCCTCCCCCTCCTAGGGCACTGCAGAGCGATGTGTAAGTGCTGAAACGGGGTATTCCGTTTCCAGAGGTCCTATTTAATTAGATGTGGATGCCCGTGGTCCCTTCTAATCTTAGCTAAGAAAAGGCAGAAGCTTCTTCCCTCCGGCTGCGTGCTGATCAGATCAGACACCTGCTGTGCTCTGCAAAGCAGGGCTGGGCAGAGGGGCGGGGGGGTGTGCACGGGGTGCTCCCCGTCTGTCCTGGTCACCCGTGCACACTCACAGCCCCGAACACTCACGGCTTTCCCTTCGTCTGCAGCGGTTGCTACAAAAAGCAGCATTTGGGTGGGAGGAGGCTGGCTGCGGACACTTACACGTCCACCCCGGTGGAGTGGAGGGAGCTGTGCCAGTTCACGGGCAGGAACTCCACGCGGCCGATCTGCTCCTGCTCCTGGGCTTTCTTGAAGTGTGCCTGCAGCATGCTCAGGGAAACGTTCCTAAAGTCGTTCACTGGAAAAAAAAAACGTGAACTCTTATCAAGAGCAGCAGGGCTGTAGGGCAAGCCTGCTGCATCAACAACACTTAATAAGATAAAAGAAAAGATCATTACCAGGGGAAATCCCACCAGGGTCTTTAAGCTGCTGCTGCTACCCTAAGACCTTGAATCTTTAACTACAAGATCAAGAGAAGGCTCCATGTCCTTACATGTGTGTTTACTGGATTTTGCTGCCCCATCTGTAACAAGCCTCCTTTCCACGTGTGCAGGACTTTAACACGGCCGTCAAGATAAGGAAGGTACTTTTAGGAATTTAGAAGAAAAAAGAAACCATTGTGAAGATGCATACGTTAGAAGGAGAGGGAGGAGATGAACTTGAAATTACTCAGTTTTGAGGAGGGTGAGAGGCTGATTTCCCTGATTTCAAATGAGCAGCCTTGGAAATAGTTTCATTGGATGAACGTATAGAAGAACAGACTGCGTTAAAGACAGCCTGCTATGAAAAATCCCAGCTCCCTTGAGTTCTACAAGTTAAGTGATGTTGGGCTTCCAGGCAGTTTCGGTGATGACCTCTCATCAGAACCGAAGGTCTCTACAACTACTAAGAAACAGGTCAGACTGGAGTTCATTCTGCTTAGTGTCCTGTCTCCTCCGGTACTGATCAGTGGTGGATGTGTAGAGGAGTGCATGACAACAGCAGTCAACAACTTCCTCTCACACTCCCCTAGCCTCCAGGGATTTGCACTTCAGGGATTTCCTGAGCCGGAAGCAGCGTCCCTGGGTTTTTGTCCAAAATCATGCCAGAGGCTGCCGGGTTGGTGTTACACCCAGTGAGATTAACCTGGAGCAATAGACTGAGCAGGTTACTAATTAGTTTAGCAGGTTTAGACAGCTGGAAAATCTGTATCCAGTTTGGGAAGCTCACTATTTTGAGCAGCAGCAGAATGCAATGATGAAAAGTGGTTGCCCAAACCTTTCCAGACGGTAGGATTTAATGGATTAGCAAGCATTGTATTCACACTCCCCATTGCAGTCTGCAAATTCAGCTGTGCGGCTTGCCAAGACGAGTGCCAGGATGGTTTGAATGCGCTTTGACAGCGTTTCCCACTGTCCATGCAGAGGAGGGTTTACTCGCTCTGCTGAACGCAGCGTATGGAAAGAGCTCCCCGGCCTGGCTCGCCACCTACCACACTGGACAATGCTTCTGAACCGAATGTCGCACGCTGGGCCGATGCCGTGCACGACGAACACCAGGTGATCGATTTGCAGAGGTTCTCCTGCGGATAAAAAGAAGAGGTCAGAACACAGACCCTGCCAGAGACCACCACTGAAGGAGGAACCGACCCAGTGAAACCACGTGCTCTGCAGGACAGTGCCAGCCTCCCATCCTCATCTCAGTCCAGGTTAAAAAAAAAAAAAAAGAAAAAGAAAAAGTGAGTTGGTGCCCCGAGTCTGTACCTTAAGGCAGTGGCACTTCTCGAGTTTCTGAACTGCTTGTCCTGCTGAGTTCTGTCCTGCTGAATTCACCTTCCCACCTGGGATGGGTCCAGATCGAGGGGACAGCGCAGGAAGGAGAGGTGGCTCGAGGAGCTTCACCCATGCTGTCACTGTCCACGTTTGGCACAGGGAGAGGGCACGACCCAGAGGACTTGTTGCAGCTGCCCCGTGCACAGCCTCGAGTCACCCAGCCTGAGCACGGCCGAGGCTCAGCGCTCCGGCAGGAGCTGCCTCTCTCAAGCAGGCACCAGGAGCAGTTGCATTTTGGTCCCGACTTCCCACACACTGTAGTTTGCATAAGTGCTTTCCCAAAGGCATATGCGCATGGAAAACAAAGGCGTTAGATGGGAAAAAATGCCTGTCCTCACCAACAGGACAAGTCATGCAGCCTGACAACAGCTCAGAGCTGATCCGCAGCTGCAGAGATGGGGAGAGCATAGGAGCCAGACAGATACCAGCACGGAAGGCTGAGTGGTAAGCTCCGGTGTCCCCAGCACGGAAGGAAACTCCCTTCCTTTAAGAACATACATGCCAAAACCTCAGGAGTAATTTCAGGCACCCTGGCGCTCTCAGCAGCTCTGGTTTCAGAGCGCGGGAGCTGGAAGCACCTCTCTTCCCACGTGCCTGCCTCCTCTTTTCACTGATGTGCACTGGGGGCTCTCTGGCACTACAAAGGTTTCTAAAAACCTTTCATTTCCTTTTGGCACAAAACTTTTAGACGTGCCCTTCATGGATAAGGATTATGGATGCTTCTGACGGTCTTTTTGAGAAACTGTGTGGAAAACAGACTCTCTAGCTTTGGTTGGGCCTAAGGGAGGGAGAAGCAAGCTCACCATTGGGGATCTCAACGGCGATGTTTTCTACTCCTCTCTTCACAGTCCGAGGTCGACCTTGTTCTGTAGGAGTTGAGCCCCAATCATCAGAGGTGGCAACCGGATGGTAGTGCACCATCAGCTGTAAACAACACGAGCCTGTCATTAAGCTGCAGCGCACGCTGTGGTTAAGCAGAGGAGACGGTTCACTACAATGGCTGATACGTGAGGTATGGAGAGGCTCCAGACCATGCTGTTGTAACCGAGCTGCTACGAGCCCTTTGCACAGAGTGAAAGGTGCTTGGAGAGAAACGTTACAGTGTGAAACACCGCTGGCACCGCCCTCGGCTCTACAGCAGGTAGGAGAGGGGAATGGCATTTAGACAAAATTGATTTCTAAGCAGAGGTGGTTAAAAGAAACCGCATAAAAGCGGAATGTAGACAGGCTCCCAAGAGAACTAAAGGGAGGCACGTGATGGCTTTCCCCCATCACTGAGGAATGTCCTTGCCAGCCCACAGAGAGATCACTCTCCTCACCTTTGGGTTGTGCAAGATGATGATCTCCCTGCTAGGGGACTCCAGTTTCTTCTTCCACTCATCCAGGGTTACAGCAATCATGTAAGCTTCCTGAGGAAAAGAATGCCCCCGTGAGTCAGCCGAAGGTATGCCCACAAATATTCAACCACTTGAGACATTTCCCATCCATTTTAAGGCATCACTTTGTGAAAGAGGAATAGAAATCAGCTAGGTCGAATTGGGGAAGCAACAGGATTATCTAAATATAACCTCCTAGGAAGTTTCTAAAACGCCCCCATTTCAATGGCAGCAACAGACCATCAGAATCAATTCAGAACTGTGTTTTTGGCACATCAGGATACAGATGATTGTAAATCAGTGCATGTGTCTGCAAAGAAAAGCCCCCAGCCACTAACAGTATAGACCAGCGGGAGTGTAACACTACACAGCATTCGGCAGGTCCCTGTAACGATAAATGCTCTTACAACTCCTTTGGGTTTGGGTTTGGTGAAACTATGAGCGTGGTGAGGATGATTCTCACAGGAACAATCAAACTGCAGAAGTTGTAACAGGCAGGGTCAGGAGAAAAAAAAAGAACAAAGATGCTAGGGAGAGGCTGAAAGCAAGGCCCGAGCTGCACGGCTCACGGAGAACAACCGGGCTCTTGAGGAGAAAGATGCGGGATGCTGCTGGGTGGGGGCAGGAGGAAGGGGAGGCCGCCTAGCTCCAGCAGGCTGGAAGGGAGACAGTGGCAGTATTTACAGTTATGTTAATCAGATGTGAAAATGTCATGCCAAAGCCTCTTTTGAGTTCATGTCCTCAGGCGTGACTGCGGTGCCAGTAGCCCCATATGGAGTTTGGGACGTCAGGGCCAGTGTTTGACAATTAGAGGGCAAGATGGATGCTATCAGGCAAGGCGTGTTTACCTCCAGCTCCTCACTGAAGGTCTCCGAGTAGGGAATGTACTTGTTGTCCTTGTCTCCCTTGTAAAACCAGGTGCAGCGACGCACCTCGGAGACCTCCTCCTCCCAGTACACTGCGACGCGCTGCCTCTGCTTCAGGTGAACGTCGTACCTACCCCCCGACGTTGGGACAACCACGTCTTCCTTCTCTTTTCCTGCAGGAACCAAAGCCCGAAATTACTCACGAGAGGACCACAAAGGCACGCTACCAGAAAGCTGTGTACTGCGCACGATCGGAGGGCTGAGACCGGAGCACCTTCCGTGGGCAGCACACGAACACCACGAACGAGCAGCGGCGACAAACGCCCGTGTTCTCTGTACTCGAGCACTGAGAACGGTGTCGGAGAGCACCCGAGGAGGGAGATGCCCCAAGTCAGACTTCCCCCAGAGGCAGAAGGTGAGGTGAGAGCACCGAGCTACCGGCAGCTGTTAGCAGCACGAGGCCTTGTCCCAAGTGGTGCCAGGCACCGCTGCGCGTCCGTGTGAAGCAGCACACGTCCGCACGGGAGACATCTCCCGGGGACATTTGCGCCGTCCGTCCCCGAGAGAAGGGCGCCTCGCACTGTGATTATACCTAATTTCGAGCACGTGTCCACCGAACGAGGTGGGGGCACGCGATGCACCCAGCCGGCCCCGGCTGCTGACGCGCCCCCAGCTCGAGGCGTAGGCGTGCTGCCAGCGCGGTCCCCACCGACGATTCCCCAGGGGCAGCGCCGCATCCCCGGCGGCAGCCTCGGGCTCTCCCCCGCCGCCCGGCCCGCACCCCGGCTTCCTGCCGCCCTCCCGGGAGCCGGGCTAAGGCCGGGGCCGGCTGCAGCCCGGCAGCTCCGAGCGGAGCGGCGGAGCCCCCCCCCGTACCTGCGCCGTGCGCCTCCTCCAGCCTCGCCGAGTCCTGCGCGCTGAAGGGCACCCAGCGCTCCCGGGGCTCGCCGGCCTTGCGGTAGAACCAGTGCGGGGCCACCGCCTCGTAGCGGGGCTCGGCGGGGCCGGGGGCCGGCGGCGGCTGCTCCGGGGGCTGCTCCCGGCCGGCCATGGGCGGCGCTGGAAGCGGGCGCCGGGAGCCGCGGCGGAACCGGGAACCGGGCGCCGGGCTCGGCTCGGCCGCGCGTGTACGGGGCCGAAGGGCGCGGGCCGGGCCCGGCTGCTGTCGCCCCCCGCCGCCCCCGTTACCGAGGCGGCTCCTCCGGCGGCGCAGGCCCGGCCCGGCCCCGCGCCCGGCCCGGCCCAGCCCGGGGCGGTGCTCCCCGGCCGGCCCCGCCCGCCGCGGCGCTGCCGGGCCCCCGGGACGGGGCTGGGGCTGGGGCCGGCCCCACAAACGCGGCCACCCCCCGGCTCAGAGGGCCCGGCCCCACCGCAGCCCGGTACCCGGTACCCGGTGGGCCCTGCGCTGCGGTACCGGCGTGGGGCCTGTGCGGGGCCCCCCCCGCCCTGCGGGACCAGCTCACGGGAACCCCTTGTAGTGGCGGGGGGTGCGGGTGTGAGGGGCACGGGGAAAGGGGCTCGGTGCCTGGGGAGAGGCTCGGTTCTGTGGAGAGGTTCGGTTCCTACAGAGCCCAGCCTCACGGAGCACAGAACAACGCTTGGGGTTGGATCCCGCAGTGGGGTGGGTGCTGTGGGATCAGGCCAGGAACGGTCGTCGTGGGTACCGGGACATCGGTGCTCAGCTCCAGCACGGCCCCTTGCCGGGAGCACGGGGCAGCCACGAGTGCTGGAACCCTCAGACCCTCGTTTTTCCATCCGCAGAGCAAATGGCTGCAAGCGTCGCCCGTGCAGCCGCTCCTCCGCAGGCCAGCGCCAGCTGGGTTGCCCGCACGGCGCTGCTGCCCGACTGCTGCAGCGAGCCCGGCCCGTCGGGGAGCAGCCTGGGCCCTGCTCCGAGGGGGATGGAAGGCATCGGGAACCCCGCGGGTACGTCAGCGGGAGCTTTCTGCAGGCTGCGGCACCGCAGGTGTGCCCTAATCCCGTCACTGCCCCCCGTTCAGCAGGGCTTCGGGGAAAACAAGCCAACCCCATCTGTCCGAGGGACACGCAAGCTGCTGCTCGGCTGGAAGCGTAATCCAGAGTCACGTCTCCTCACAGACCTGCTCAAATAATCAGCCCTGCCGAAATGACAACCTGCCATCTCAGCCCGCCTTTCAATTTTATTTCGTGTGATTTTAAATAGGGGCTTACATAATCCCCTGCCGAGTCCTTCCCATATGCAGGGACTTAAACTCCGGAAGAGGAAATACCGTGAAGGAATTTGTTACCTTGATGGGTTCGGCACCAAAACACCAAAAAAGAAAAACACCTCCCCTCCTCCAGACTTTATCTGCTCGTATGCCACGCACATACCTACAGTTTTTCTTATGAATAGATAAAGTTATCATTCCTACCACATCTCCGCAGCAGGAAACCTTTGCACCAGTCCACAGAGCACTGGTGATACAGCAGCTGCGTGTACAGTTTTTTCTCCTCTCCTAGCTGACTGCATTGCAGTGTTAGAGAGGTTGCAAGATAACCAGGATCGCTCCACGTGCCTCCTTGCACAGGTGGAACTGACCTACCTCTTCTGTCTGGCAACCAGCAGGGGAGAGACGTGAGTAGGAGAGCAAACAGGATGCAGTAAACAAAGCAGCTTTGTTATTGATGCAAATCTGGCTGCTGGAAATGAAACCAACGTAGAAAACAAAGTTCCAGCCAGCTCCAGGGATTCCAGGCTGACTGCATCTGGCTGATAGCTTCTCCCCTGCACGAACCTTCAGGTGGTGACTTGCTGCAGCGCTTCTGCTGGTGACGCCGTGTCCTCCAGAACGCGGCAGCGCTGACACATCAGCCGCCTGTTTGTGGCCACGTTCCTCAAGTGACAGTGGCAAAGCGAGCTGTGGAAGCTCATCGGTAGCGGGGTGAGACCTCCCTAGGGCTGGCGGCCACGTTTTGCCTGTAACAAGGACGTGTTCTGGGTTAAGGTGAGGCTTCAGTTCTGCACGCTCCTCTTGGTATGTTTTGTAGGGGCTGATTGAGAAACGCGGGGGCAGACCCTGCTATTAGGGGCTGGGTGGAGGAAGGCTGCGGGCACCCTCGCAGCCGTGGCAGCTGTCTGCGCTGTACAAGGCACCGATTCAAGGACTGAGTGATTTCACTTTCTTTCCTCTGCTGAAGTGTGACTTACACACACCACCTCTTGCGAGAACAAATTCCAGACCGTGGCTGGATCCTGCTCGAAGGGAATCCAAACCTTTATTTCGACATCCACGCCAATGAAATAGAAAAACGAATGTGGTAACGGGGAGAAACGAGCTCTTTGGTAACTCCTTGGAGAGCACTGGCACTGCGCGGCCTTGGCCTGGCCGTGGAGCCGAACCTGGGAGGGCAGAAGCGAGAAGCAGCAGGGAGAGGCGGCCACGCTGAAGTGTGAAGCCAGAGGGGCTGCTGCGTCCCGCACCGGGGGCAGCCTTCGTTAGGGCCGGCTCCGCTCCCTTCCAGCAGACACGGTTGTTTTCTCCACTCCGTAATGCCCCAAGCAGGAAGGGAAGAGGCAGCAGAGGCTGTTCTTCATCGTCCTGCCCTCCCTCCTGCATCGCTCGTGCTCTCCTTCCAAGCTTTCCTCCCTGCGGGAGGGCAGGGCTCTGCTGCAGCCCTTGCCTGAAGCAGCGTGCGGTACGGTGCCGCCCGCCCGCTGCGAGCGCGGCAGCTCGGCCTGCTCCGCCAGCTCGCCCGGTGGCTCACCCATGTGTCCTCAATTGCCAGGAAAGCTCTGTGGGCTGTGCTGGGGAGGGATTTCCAAAAACTTCTGACCTTTGCTCAGGGGATCTGCTCTTCCTACAGCTATCCACCTTGACGCACAGTAGCGTACTTGAGCTGCTGACGATGACTGAAGGCGAGCAAGCTGCTGCAGAGCATCAACAAGGAGCAGCCTTTGGGGCTGTCGGTGATGTGCAACCACTTCTTGGAGGCACACCCCCATCCTCCCTGCTGCAGAGCACTTCTGTGTCAGCCTCCCACCTCGCTACCTTGCAGGCTGGGCCTCTCGGTCCAAGTTCTGCCGTGAATCTCACTGTTAGGGCAGGGTGGGAAGGGAGCTCGCCTCTGTGCAGCCTCTGGTTGGCCACCTCTGATCTAATAACTCCGGGACGCCGGGTGACGATGTTGTTGCCCCTGTTCCCTTTCAGAAAACTATAAATAAAGTTACTGCTGTATCAAGCTAATTCAGCGAGCCTGCAGCAGGCTCTTGGGAAAGACTTTGGGACATTAGAGGCAGCGTTTAACAAGACTTTCAGCCATAAGATGAAACGATAAGGGTAATGACACCGCAGTGCTGCTCTTCGTTCCTCTGGGGGTTGTGCGGAAATCATCCCTACCACAAATAATCTGACAAAAAGAATCACCCACCAAAAGCACAGATTAATGCCTGGAGAAGCTGCAGACACTGCTGCCTTTAGCAGGGAAGAAGGGGGGCATTCACTGGGGCTGGGCCCTTGCTTTCTGCATGCGGCCCCCAGCCAGCACCCCGTCCTCGGTACCACCACAGGGCATCACTCCGCTGATCGTGGTCTGCGTTCTCTCCCCGCAGAGCCACCGATCCTCCCAGTTCACAGTGAAGCACAGATGGCTTGGCCTGGCTGCCCTCTGCCTGACAAGAGGACGGAACAAAATAGCCGTCAGGCATTTACCAGTCCCAGGACATTCAGCTTTTTCCTGGCTTACCTCCGACCGGGCCATTTTTGTGGGCTGACCACCACATGTGATCCCAGACGCATCCAAAGAGCTGCAAAGGTCAGTCCCGTGCGCGCAGCCCGCTCCGTCACTGACGTGGCATCTACCGGGCTCCTTGGGGACAGCAGCTGGCCGCCAGCCTGCGGAGCACAAGGCTGGGGCTCCTGGCTTCAGGCAGGCTGAGTTCCCTTCCAGATCCCTTCCGAAACACGGCCACCACCCCTGGAGCAAGGCGAGGGCTCCTGGAGCCTCTGCTTGGGAGCGGATGGGGGCCCCCTAACCCCAACACCCCCCTAAACAAGCACCCTCGGTGCTGCTGATGAGCTGCGTTCATCCCCAACCTTCAGCTGCTGAGACAACCCGACTGGTATTTTGGTCGTGGACAGGTCTCAGTTACGCAATCGTGCACACGACTTCCCTTTAAAAGAAGAGACTTTAAGAGATCTTAATTACAAAACAACATTTAAAAGTTGTCAGGGTTTATTATCTCGTTACACGCAGTAATGATTCACTTAACGTGGTGTAACCGGAAGGTTAGTGGTAGGCTGAGCTCTTCCCTTCCCTCCGTACCGAACAGTGCCACGGAGCAGGGGGTTTGCAGTGGAATACAGAACTCGCAGTACGTGAAAGGACGTTACGATTAAAAAGTGGATTTTTACCCGAGTGACCTGAAAAGCATTCCTATGCATCCCTCTGTCCAGGGCTGCCCTGCCACGACACTTCTTCTGACCGTGCCCGTCTTTTCCAGCTGCAGAACTCAGAGGGCTCCAGGTTGTGCTCCCGCAGCCACACAAGACATCACGGAACAGCTCTGCACGACAGAAGTAACGGCGTGACGCGACGTTCGCTTGTGCTGCTGCGCTGACCGGGCTGCCAGCAGGGTCACGTTCTGCAGCACGGCGCTGTGGCTGCTTGAGTGCACTAAAAACAAGCAGAACCCCCGACGACACGCACCAGCTTTTATGGCAAGGAATCTGAAGCTGAAAATACACGCAGTGATTGACAAGCCCAGGGTCTCGGTTCACGGCTGCACGTTGCAATGCCTTTGTGCCAAAACCTGACAGGTATTCCAGCTGTCTCCAGAGCTGTGGCTCCAGCAGGTACCTATGGACTGGGCCTGGCTTGGGGAACTTTGTGCAGTGATTTTCTTCTTGTTAAGAGGATGCAGACCCGCCAGGGTCCTCTGCAGTGGTAAGTACCCCAGGTGGTGCTGCTTTTCCAAAGCCTGGAACAAACAATTTATTTTGCTGTTTCCATCTTCTCTTAATTTGTCCATTGCCAAGTTATCTAGCGGGGCTGGGCTTTTCTGTGGTTTTGTTTTGTTTTTTAAATCAGGGCTTATTGCTTTTCATTGTCAATAGTGCTTAGCAGAAAGAGCTGACATTTAGCAGAACTAAAACTCTTTGGAACCTCAACAACAGGCTGCGTGTTGTGGCTGACAGGCTTTCACAATCCCTTTCTTTCCAGTATTTCCAGAATGGCCTGAATTCTGTGGACAGCTTCTTTCCTGGCCTGCCGAACGCTGTCCTGGCCACCAGTCTCAATGGAATCCAGTTCTAACAGCAGCTTGGTCAACATCTCCTCCAGAAGCCGGTAGGATTTATCTGTCTTTTTCCCTACAAACTCATCCACCTCTTGTTCCAGCTGTACAGCCGCCCTGGTAATGTGCAGGATTCTCTGAATCTCTGGCTGGGTGGCTGCAGCGTTCACTGCAGCCTGGTCACCGGCTCTGAAGCCTGCCTCCTGGTTCCCAGCCAAAAGCTTCCGAGTCGCAGTGTCGTACATCTGGGGCTGTGCGCTGTACTGCACCTTGGGGTTTGCGAGGGATGGCTTGGCGCTGAGTGGAGGGGGTGCCTTGTGGTCAGTCGTTGTCCCAGACTGCTGGTGATTGACATCGGAGCAGTAGTTGTGTTGGTTTGCACTTGGCTCGGGTTTGTCATAAGCAGTTTCCTACAACCAGAGGGGGGGAATAAATAAATTTAAGAAAATCTTTAAGCGTATTTCCCTTAATGCCAAGTTTTTGGTTTCTCACCTTGTTCTAGAAAGGCAGGCAAGCGTGCCCGAGGGGGTGGAAGCAGGCCCGCTGCGACCGCTGTGAGGCGAGCCCGCCTAGGGCAGGGCAGAACCGCGGGGCGTTACTGGGGGCCCGGGCAGCGTCACACTGCCACACACCACACCACGCCACGTCCCAGCAGCCTGGCACCCCGGGTCCTGCCGTGCACGCCGCCTGCCACCAGCACGAGTCCCATAAAGGAGCACGGGGACCGTGGTCCAGCCCCCGACCCGCACAGAGCAGGTCCCCTGGCAAGAGGAAGGCACGCGCCCAGAAGGAACGGGGTGAGTCACCGAGCTCTCGTTACACCCAGAGAGGGGAAACGCTGAACAGATGTCAGCAAGGTCCCACCTGGGCATACCAGAGAAGATTCTTCTCTCCAGGTAGCGCAGCGCTGAACTGTTCCCAAACACCAGCGGCCCCGATCCCCCACAGGGCTGCTGCTGCACGTGCCAGCCTCTGGGAAGTCACTTCGCTCTTGGTCAAACCCAGAGCAACCAGAGATGACAGACCCCACCAGATGCGTCATTTCCGTGTATTTTCTGCTCAAAAGATTTCTTAGCCGAGGATGACTGTGCCCCCCACCCCCAAGAAGAACACTTGCAGAGGAACACTGGAGCCTGCAAACTGACCCAGAGGGTAGCCCCCACTCTTCGCCGGCTGTTAGCTGCGTCTGACACCGTTAGCTGCGCCAGAGGGAAGCGTGAGATGAGATCTGACCCATTTCGAGACCTGCCCCCAGAGACCTGCTATCTTCAGTACTTTCTGGAATTACAGCCCTGGACTTTGATACACAAACAGGAGATTGTGCCGGCAGCACTCAGGAGAACTGCTGCTTTGTTTCCACCTTTGCTTCTACACAGAAGCCAGCCGTGCTTGGAGAAAGGCTCATCCCGGGAGACAGGGGCAGGTTTTGGGGGCAGGCAGCAGGATCTGAGGGGTCCGACCCCAACCGGCACCCAGCGCAAGCGGAGCGATCGAAGCATCACCCGTACCTTGGAGTCCCGGGCGGGGGGGTAGGACGCGGCCCCGCTGCCGCTCCAGGCAGGGTGCGGGTCGGTGACAAAGGGGCTCCCGTGCGCCGAGGCCGCGGGCCAGGCGTACCGCGGCTGCACCCCGTAGACGGCGGAGGGAGCCCAGGCGTCGTCCTGGGGCCTGGGCTGCGGCCCCTGCGGGGCGGCCCCGAGGTGGTTGTCTCCGTACGGGTACTGCGGGACGGGCATCCCCGGGGTCTGCAGGAGGAGGGGGACAGGCGTTACCCCGAGTCGCTCCCGCTGCCAGCAGCCACGTTCTCAGCCCCACCGCACCTCTGGGGAGCCGCAGCGTCGGGATTGCCGCCTGCTTTCTGCTCTACAGCCCATAGGCGTGGGGTGAGTGGAGGAAGGGGGGGTTACAGGTACTTACAGGGACGAGCGGGGCAAGCTGTTGAGGACATAAAAGCCATTTAGGACCCAAAGTCCCATCAGAGGGGGCGCTGGGGGCCTTCCCTCCCCTCCGCTGGGGCCCCCCAAGACTTCTCGCCCACCACGCACGACCCAAGCACTCGAAGCCGCGGTCAGGGCTGCGCTCTTACCTGCGGGGGGGAGTACCCGGGGACCTGCTGCCGCCGGAGCGAGGACCCTTCCAGGCAGTCCGGCGTGCCGTAGCCCCAGGGAGGAGCAGGTGACGGAGGCCGGTACGTGCCCGTGGTCTCCGCGGGGTAGGGGCTCCGGGGGGGCCCGGAGGAGTAGTAACCTCGAGTCTGCGGCAGGCCGGTGTAGTGCGGGGCGGCCGGAGGGTACGGGGCGCTGTAGGCTCCGTTCGCGTAGGGAGAATCCATGCCCTGGGAAGGAGGAAAGGGGAGAAGCAGAGCAGAGCTTGGCTGAAGTGCAGCAAGGAGCTGCCAGGAGGCTCAGCTAAGGCAGGTTAGTCCGCGACTGAAACCGGTGGGTGAAAAACACTCCCGGAAAGTTCGTTTCCTCTCCCAGTCTGCAAACAGAAACGCCGTGAGACGACTAGATCTACCAGTTCCCGAGCCTGAGGAGCAGGGCACGCGGGTGGCGGGGCTGCAGTCACCGCTGCGCCCGCGGGAAGTCCGCTGTGTGGATTTCGGTACCACGGGGCTGCGCGCCCGCAGCGTTCGCCGTAACTCATCGGGGCACTTGCAAGCCGTCGGCGCGTGCCCGGCGCGAGCTGCCACCTAAGCGGGGGCAGCCGGCCGGCGGGGGCTCGGGAGCTCCCTGGCGGCTCCCCGGCGGCCCCGGGCGAAAACGTTCTGCCTGCGAGCTGTTCCGCGGAGGAGCGGCTGTGTCACCCGCTCCCGCCGGGGTGCAAGAGCTGGCTCAGGCCCACCCGTCCCGCGGGACCAGAACAAACCGCAGCCTTTGGAAAAGGAAACAGCCCCTCCGGAAAGAGGACAGCCTTCCTCCTCGCGCGCTACTTCCGCAACGGCCCCGAAAAAAACAGGCTCGACGCGGACAAACACACGGACCCCAGCGAAGCCACGGCACCGGGGCGCGAGGGGCCGTGCCAGCCGCCCTCCGTGGCCGCCCTCTGCCGGGGACGGGGCCCCGCAGCCCCGGCTCCTGCCCCGAGCGGCTCCCGGCCCGGGGCCGCTGTGCTGAGCCCCGAGGGGGGCCCGGCGGGGGGGGGGGGGGGTCCCCGGTCCCCACCGGCACCGGGCAGCGCCGGTTCCCCGTGCCCGGCCCCTACCGGCCGGCACCGGGCACCGGGGGGGCCGCGCGTCCCCGCTGCTCCCGGCGCTGAAACGCCCCCGGGGGGCTCCACCCGGAGCCGGGTACGGGGCGGAACCGGGCCGCGGCGGTTGACCCCCGGCCTGCTGCTGCTCCGGGCCGCCGGTGGGACGGGAGCGCGGGGCTCGGCCAGGCGGGGCCCGGGGAGCGGAGCCGCAGGGGAGGTCGTAACGGAGGCACGGCGGGAGCCTCGGGACCCGGGCAGCGGGGCACGGCCCGGTACCGGGGGGCACGGCCCGGGAAGGCCCAGATTCCCCACGGGATGTACTGGAGGCGGCGGGTGGCTCCTCCCGCGCGGAGCTGAGCCCGGCCGTGCCCCGTTCCGCCCCGTTCCTTCCCGGGACAGCCGCCGTGAGCTCGGCCCGGTGGCGCTGAGCCCCGCGGGGACCCCCAGCAGCACCGCAGCGGGGCCGGGGGCGGCCGTGGGGGCCCGTCCGTGCCGTGCCCCCGGGGCGGGTCCCGGGTCCCGCGGGGCCGTTGGGGCTGGCGCCGCCCCGGCACCGAGCACCGGCGGCGGGCACCGGGGACAGCGGGCACCGGGACGGGACCCCCCGCCCCCCCCGCCCCGGGACCCCCCGCCCCGCCCCCCGGCCCCCGGCCCCCGGCCCGGCCCCGCCCCCCCGGTGCCGGCCCCGCCCCCCCCGTACCTGCCCCGCCGGCGGCCCCGGGGCCCAGGGCGCGGCGCTACCGCGGGGCTCCATGGCCGCCGCGCGGCCCCGCCCCGCCCCGCGGCTCAGCCAATGGGCGGCGGCGCCCCCGCGGCTCAGCCAATGGGCGGCCTCCCCGCGCGCACGGCCGGCGCGGCTCTCTTAAAGGCGCAGCGCCCCGGCTCGGCGCCGTCCCCCCCCCCCCCCCCCCCCCGCCGCGGGGCGGTTCCGGGGCGGTCCCCTCGGCGCATGGCGGCGCTTCCGCTCGGCGCGGCGGCACCGGCACCATGAACTACATGCCGGGCACGGCCAGCCTCATCCAGGACATCGACAGTGAGTGCCGCCCGGGAGCGGGCACCGGGGCGGGAGGGCCCCGGTAACCCCTCCGGTAACCCCCCCCGGTGCCCCCGTCCCCGGGTGGCTGCCCCCCTTCCCCCGTAGGCACCGCGCCCCGTGGGGGCGGCCGGGTCCCTGCCCCCATCCCCATCCCCCGGGGGGGGTCCCGGCACCGGGCACCGACCCCCGCCGTGCCCGGGCCCGGGCCCGGCCCCGGCCCCGGCCCCCCCCCCCCCCTCCGGTGCCGCGGCGCCGCCTGACGCCCGTTTCCCGCAGAGAAGCACCTGGTGCTGCTGCGCGACGGCCGGACGCTGATCGGGTTCCTGCGCAGCATCGACCAGTTCGGTACGGGGGGGGGCACGGGGAGGCTCGGGGGGGGCCGTGTCGGTCACCGGGGGGGGGCGGGGGGCACCCGGTTTCGTCGTCCCCGGGTTCACCGCTCCCGGACCCGGCCGGGGCTGCCCGCCGCAGGGTCGCCCCTTCCTTCCCTGCCAGCCTGCGCAACCCCCGGCTGCTGCGGCCCGGGGCTTTGGGGGGCTCCCCGTAAAGCCGGGCGGCTTCCGTTATCCGTGCCCACGGGCAAACACCCCGGGCCTTGCCCCAGAGCCTGCGGCACCGGGGACGCCCCCCCGTCCTCCCCCGGCACCTGGGCAGAGGCCGCTCCCGTGGCACGATCCGGCCACGGAGCCCGGAGGGTTCGCTGCCCGGGGTTGCTCTTTCCAGCCACGAGACGCGCTGAGAGATGGGTTTCTTTCTCTTAATCGCTGCAGCAAACTTGGTGCTGCACCAGACCGTGGAGCGTATCCACGTGGGCAAGAAGTATGGGGACATCCCCCGAGGCATCTTCGTCGTGAGAGGCGAGAACGTCGTCCTGCTGGGGGAAATAGTAAGTAATAAGTAAGTGATGCCTTCTGCCTGGCCTCCTGCTGCTGCTGGCCGGGGGGCAGCAGCTCCGGGACCAAATCCCGGGCGGTGTTTGTGGCTGAAACGATTCCACGGCCAAGCAGCATCCACGTGCTGCCGCGGTGCCTCTGCCCCCAGTGCAGCCGCAGCTGTGGGACGGTGCCGGGGGTGCTGGAGACGGGCTCGGTGTGAGCTGTCCCTGGGGCTGCAGCGTGTCTGGGGCGACTTGTGGGGTGACAAGGGGAGGGTGGAGGTGTGGGGAGGCCCTGGCCTGCACGTGGCATTGCACCTGGCTGCAGCGGTCGCCTCCCTGCTGGCTCTGAACTGAGGGGAGCCCCGAGAGGTGCTGGGGGGAGCTGGCTGCTGCCACGTCTGGTGTCAGTTTGTCCGTCTGTGTTGTGCTCGGTGTCCTTGGTGCAAGCTGTCCTTGGTGCAGCAGCACCCGTGCTCCTGGGAGCGCAGAGCCTGGTGCCCGCAGGAAGCGCTCGGTGTCACCGAAGCCATGAGGGGCAGTCGGTGTCCGGGTCCTTGCCGGCGGTGCCGACCCCGCTGTTTGTGTTGCAGGACCTGGAGAAGGAGAGCGACACGCCGCTGCAGCAGGTCTCCATCGAGGAGATCCTGGAGGAGCAGCGGCTGGAGCTGCAGGCCAAGCAGGAGTCGGAGAAGCTGAAGGTGCAGGCGCTGAAGGAGCGGGGCCTCTCGGTCCCGCGGGCGGACACCCTGGACGAGTACTAGCGGTGCTGCCACGGACACGTCCCCCACAGCGGGGCTGGGGTGCTGTCTGCCCACGTGCTGACGGAGCTCCCCGGGAAGGCTGCCTTTGTCTCACGATTGTGTTTTCTGTGGCGCAGACAACTAAAAAATCATGGTTTCGTTTCCTCCGTGTGGAAAAGGAGGAGCAATGGCGTTGGGCTGCCCATTGAGGTAACAAATGCTCTGGTGAGCGAGAGAGTTTTTGTTCCAAGGCAAATCCCTTGGGTCTTTTTGTTTGCTTTTTCCTCATGTGACTCTGGGCAAGAGTTCCCCTTGACATGTAAATAAATCCTTGATCTCAACAGCAGCAGTTTGGGCTGTGCTTGGGATTTGGTGCGTTCCTCGATTTTTTTTGGATGCTGGCACATGGGACCTGCCCTGTGCTGACCTTGAGCGGGGTCCCCACCCTGCGGGGTGCCGGGGCAGCGAGGGGACCCCTGCTCCTGGTGCGTTGGAAGCTCCAGGTGAGAACCCTGGGGGCAGCAGCCCCACACCCTGAGGGCTCTGCCCCCGCTCCCCAGGTGCGGCTCCTTCCCAGCAGCTGCCGTTAATTCCCTGCTAACAGCAGAGCTGCCTCACCTGGGCTGCCCCCAGCACCATCCCAGCACCATCAGTCCCTCTTCCTCCCGAGGTATCTCCAAAATTCGGTGCCTTGGTGAAGCTGGCACGGCTCAGGCAGGTAGGAGATGTGCGGGTCGAGCTGAGTCGGGCGCTTGTGGGTGCCTGGGGGTGAGGCAGCGCCCTCCCCAGGGCGGGCGGCAGCCGCAGGTTTTGGGCAGCAGCCGGGCGCTTTGCTCTGTGCGGGCAGGGAGAAGCAAAGCTGGGGGCGAGGGGAGCTGGTTCGGGTTCGCTCCCCTGCGAGGCTGAAATGCTCTGTGGGGAAAATGCCTGAGTGCTGTTGGGGGGGGGGGGGGGGGGGACCTGGGGGAGCAGATTTCTCCTAAACCAGCCACTTCCTTCCCCAGGGGGGTGAGCGCTGGCACAAGCGGGTCTGGCTGGAAAAGCAAACGGCCCCCACCGACGGGCCCGGGGCCGGCGCCGGCCCTTCCCGGGCAGGCCCCCCCAGAGGCCGTTCGCACCCCGCGGGGCTGGGGCCGGGGCCGGGGCCGGGGCCGTGCTCCGAGGGCTGCGGGGGGAGCCGCGGGGAAAGGCGCAAACGCGGAAACGCGAGGGCCGGATGAAAAGAAAACAAAACCGGAGGCGGCGTGCGGCTGCCGGGGCTCCCGGAGCTCCGCTCGGGGACGGGACGGGACCGGCCCGGGGGGGGGGGGCGCCCGGAGCTCCGTTGCCAGCGGCCCCGGCCCCGCCGTTCGGTGCTGCGGCTGCCGGGGGAGGGTCGCCGTGCCCGGGGGGGGGGCTTTAGGGCGGGGGGGGGGGGCGAGGGCAGCGGCCGCCCCCGGGGGGGCCCCGGGCTGCGGCGGGGCCCCGGTGCCGGGGGGTCCCCGGGGGGGCGGCGCTGCCCTTACATAAGGCGTGACGCCAAGGGGCGGCCCGTGACGTCACGGCCGTGACGCAGCCCGGGGGCGGCGGGAGGCGCCCGGCCCGCCCCGTGCCGCCGGGGCCGGGGCTGGAGCTCGGGGGCTCCGCCGCCCCCCGCCGCGCCATGGAGCTGGAGAACATCGTGGCCAACACCGTGCTGCTGAAGGCCCGCGAAGGTAGCGCGGGAAGGGCCCGCCCCCCCCCGGTCCCCGTCCCGGCCCCCCCGGGTCCCCCCCGCCCCGCCCCGGTCCGGCCCCTTCGCTCCGCTCCGGGCGGGGGGAGGCGGCGGCGGGGCCGGGGGCGCGTCCCGGTGCCCCCGGGCGGGGCGGCGGCGGGGGGAGCCGTGGGGCGCGTCCGTGTGTCCGGCCGTGTGTGTCCGTGTGTCCGGCCGTCCGTCTGCCGGCCCGGCAGCTCCCGGGGCAGGGGCTCTTGGAGCGCTCCGGTGCCCCCGCCGCTTCTTCCCGGGCTCCCCCCCGGGCTCAGGGCGGCCGGGGCCGCTCCGTCCGTCCGTCGGTGGGTCCGGGCCGCCAGGGCGCGCCTGGCGCCGGGAGCAGCGCAGGGGGCGGCGGGTGCCCGAACCCCCCGGGGCGGGGGAACTGCGCGGCCCCCGGCCGCTTTGGGGTCCCTTTGGGGGGCGGCCCCAAGCCCGGGGGGCGAGGGCCGGGGCCGGGCCGTTCCGTACGGTGCCGTACCGGGCTGGGTTGTGCCGTGCCGTGCCGGGCTCGGCCCCCGGGGCGCACGAGCGCCGCCGCCCTGGCTCGGCGCAGCCCGGTCCCGTCGGGTCGCGGCGGGGGGGGACCGGGGGCTGCGCTCGGCGAGGCGGCGCCAGCGGCCCTGGGGGGCGGCTGCGAGCGGGGCTCGGCCCCTCGGGAGCGCCCCGGGTTCACGTCGGGGAAAACGGCGGTGAAAGGCGCCGGGAGGCGGCTCCAGCGCCGGGCCGGGCGCTCCCACGGTGCTCGGGGGGGGCTGAGCCGCTGGAGGGGGAAATGGGGCCCGTGCGCCCCGGGGGCTGGAAGGTGCCGGGGTCCCCTCGCCCCGCGCCTCCCCACGCCCCAGCGGATTTCATCCCGGCAGCGGTCACCCGATGGAATCGCTCCGTCCCCCGGGTGGGCGCTGCTGGGGAGGGGGCTCGGCGGGCTGGGGGCTGCAAACGGGCACGGGGACCGGCAGCGGGGCGGGCTGCGGCCCTGGGGGCATCTCCGCACCTCCAATGGGACAGTGGATGGGGACGGCTGGACCTGCCCCGGCCCCGCCGTGCTGTAGGTTTGGGTTGGCCTCGTGGCCCTCCTGCCACCGAGCAGAGCCGAAGTCCCCGGAGGCTCCCAACGCCAGGAGGAGTTCCTCTGAACCGCAGGCTTGGCCGCCCGCGGAAGTGCCCGGGGTAAATAACTGAGGAGTTTGTAAGCAGCGAGGAGATAACAGAGCAGTGAGTAACTCTTTATGGCTCGCCCCGAGCCGGCGACGTCCTGCGTGCGGAGTCCCTTGGAGGGGGAGGTCGGTGCCGCTGCCGAAACGCAGAGGAGCAGCGACGCGGGAGGCTGGGGCCGAGCCGTGTGCTCCTGGGGGTGCCGGGCAGCGGGGTGCCCATGGTGGGACCCCGAGCCCCTGGGGCTGCTCTGGCAGGGGCCGAGAGCTTCAGGACCACGAGCGCGGGGCCGGTTGGGGCTTTCCCTGCCGGCAGCTTTGTTGGTGTAACACACCTCCCCGTGCGTATGCCTCGCCATGTGGTACGTGGGCTCCTTTCCGCAGGGGAACAGTTTTATTTTGCTTTCAACAGCTTTTCAGATTGCAGAGGTCAGCTTGGCAGCAGGGAGGCTCCTTGTGGGGTTTCTCGTGTGCCCGGCGCTGATTTCTCCTCTTATCTCCACTGCCAGCCGAGGAGGTGCCTGTGCAGCACTGGGGCCGGGCACCTCCACCCTGGGACGTCCCCGCTGAGCGGGATGTGGGGTGTACCCAGGGCCACCTCGCCACCTGCCTGGCTGCTCCCCGCTGGATCCTACAGGCATGCAGGGCCGATTGCAGCCCCTTTGGGCTGCTTGCCCTGGTGGGAATTGGGGTGGCTCTGCCCCGGTGCCGTTCTGTTGCTGTGGCTGCGGTTCTGTTGGACGTGGGGCTCTCCACGTGTGCCCTGGCTGTGGCGTGCCCGGCACACTGCGCGTGTCCCCTTCCTGAGGCCACCCGGCTGGACACAGTCTGGTGTGCACACCAGCAGGGCAGGTGTGCACCGTGCAGCCTTTCCCATTCCAAATACACCCAAAACACGTGGAATAACGTAACTATTACGAGACGAGGCATCCACATTCTGCCCAGGGCTTATGGCGTTTGTCTCCCCTCCTGGCCCTGGCTTCCCCCCACGAGCGCTGGCTCGGTTTGGGGCCGCAGGAGCTGCGCTGGCACCGCAGAGCCCGCGGGGATGCGCTGGGTGCGCGGCGTCGGCTGCCCACTTCCCGCTGGCTGACGCGGGGCGATTCCTGCCGGAGGAAGCGCGCTGATTACGGCAGGAAGCTCTGCCCGGCCGCCTCCCCGGGGCCGCCGAAATGCCGGAGCCCAGCGCAGTGGCGTCCCGCGGGCTCGCCTCGGCGTCACCGGGGCGGGCGGCGCTGGCCGGCCACCAGCTCGGAGCCGTGCTGATGTCAGGTCCCTGCAGGGATGACTTCACGCGCCAAGTATCTGCCCGGGAGGAGCGGCTGCAGCGGGGCCGTGCCGTTGCCCCCTCCTCGTCCCCGTCTCCATCGGGGACAGAGCGTGATCTGGCCAGGCGCTCGCAGGCCCCGCGCGCAGACCAGTCGGCGCGGTGGGGAGAGAAGGAAACCAGATGTTTACGGGAGGGAGCCCGTGCGGGACGCGGCATTGTTCAGGGAGGAAGCCTGCGCCCCTCCGGACCCTGCCCGCCCCACCGAGGTGGGCACGGGGCCCCAAACTGGGCAGGGGCCAGGAACAGGACTGGGGTTCTCTGCTGCGGTTGGAGCCCTCTCCGTGTCCCCGGTAGAGCCCGAAGTTTTGTTTTTCTGCGTGACTTTAGATAGCGCGCGGCTTTTGCTAAGTGCGAGAGCAACAGGGCTTCGTGTCCCCTGAGTCTCCAGGGCGCAGCAGCAGCAGGACGGAGGGAAGACTCCAAAATGGTGCCCGTGCCCCCCAGCATCACCTCCTCTCCCTCTCCCATCCATCCGCAGGTGGTGGCGGCAAGCGGAAAGGCCGGAGCAAGAAGTGGAGGGAGATCCTGCGGTTCCCGCACATCAGCCAGTGCAACGAGCTGCGGCGAGGCCTGGGTGAGCTCCCGGGGGAGCGGGCGCGCTGGGGCTGGCTGCTCCCGGGGCTCGGCACAAAGCTGTCCCCGCGAGGGCGAGGCAATGGGGTGGGTGTCCCCAAAAGCAGCGGCACAACGCTGGGTCGCAACTGTGCCGGACGAGGGGGGGCACGGTGCGAGGTCAGGGAGCGGCGCTGGCACCGTGTGGTCGTGGCACGTCCCCGCCGTCCCTTGCAGAGCCGGACTACGGCAGCCTGTGCGAGAAGCAGCCCATCGGGCGGCTGCTCTTCCGACAGTTCTGCGAGACGCGGCCGGAGCTCCTGCGCTGCATTCGCTTCCTGGACGCTGCGGTAAGGGGCCCGCGGGAGGGGACCTGGGGACACTGCGGGGCTGGAAGCGGTGCCAGGAGGCGACTTTAGGTGCTGGTGAATCAGAAAGAGGAGCCTCACCAAACGAGCTGTGATCCCCATTAGTGGGCTGTTTGTGCGGGCGGTGGGCGCGTGCAGTGGGGTCGCTTGTCCCGGGGTTGGCAGGACCGGGGCGCTGGGGTCTCGGCTCGGCAAGGCCATACCTGATGCTGCCCATCCCCAATGTCCTCCTCCCCAGGCGGACTACGAGCTGGCCCCAGATGAGAAGCGCAAGGAGATGGGCGAGGAGATCATCTTCAGGTTCCTGCGGCAGGAGGTGAGCCCGGGGGGTCCCCTGGCGTGGGATGGGTGAACAGGGGCCGGGAGCTGGGCCGCGTGCCCCCGCTGGCTGCGTGCCCGCCCACCCCAGCTCCGTCTGCTCCCCGCAGTCCCCCGATTACCTGCCCGAGATCAGCCAGGCCCACGTCAGCCAGTGCCTGGAGGAGCTGCAGAAAAGCCCCTGCAAAGAGCTCTTCAGCAGCTGCCTGCAGTGAGTCCCGGCCCCGCTGCGCCCTTCTGCCTCTGCCTCGGGGACCGGCCACGGGGTGGGCGTCCCTGCGGGGGCTGCTGAGCGTCCCTTGTGTCCCCGCAGCCCCCTGCGCCAGTACCTGAGCAGGGCGCCCTTCGCCGACTACCTGGACAGCATGTACTTCGACCGCTTCCTGCAGTGGAAGTACCTGGAGAGGTGGGCGGGGGAGGCCCAGGGGGGCGAGGGGCCGGTGCTGAGCGGGGCTGACGCGCGGGGCTGTGTTGCAGGCAGTCGGTCACCAAGGACACGTTTCGGCAGTACAGGATCCTGGGCAAAGGCGGCTTCGGAGAGGTACGGCCGCGGCGGGAGGAGGGCGCGGGGCCGGGTCCCCGGGGTGCTGACCCCGCGCCCTGCCCAGGTGTGCGCCTGCCAGGTGCGCGCCACGGGGAAGATGTACGCCTGCAAGAAGCTGGAGAAGAAACGGATCAAGAAGCGGAAAGGGGAGGCGATGGCCCTGAATGAGAAGCAGATCCTGGAGAAGGTCAACAGTCGCTTCGTGGTGAGTGCGGTGCCCCGGGGCGCGGGGCGGCTCGGCGGGGCCGGGGCTGACGGTGGCGCGCAGGTGAGCCTGGCGTACGCCTACGAGACCAAGGACGCGCTGTGCCTGGTGCTGACCATCATGAACGGCGGCGACCTCAAGTTCCACATCTACAACATGGGCAACCCCGGCTTCAAGGACGAGCGCGTGGTCTTCTACGCGGCCGAGATCTGCTGCGGCCTCCAGCACCTGCACCAGGAGGGCATCGTGTACAGGTGGGGGCGGCGGGGGGGGGGGGGGGGGACGCGGGGCCGGCTGGCCGGGGCTGCTCCGTGCTGAGCCGTCTGTCCGTCCATCCGTCCGTCCTGCAGGGACCTGAAGCCAGAGAACATCTTACTGGATGACGATGGTGAGGAGGAGACCCACGGGGTCGGGCCCTGCCCGCGCTCCTGGCTTTGGGGCCGGGTCTCCGTGCGCCCCCGAGGAGGCAACTTGGGGGCCACTGGGTGTGTTCCTGGGGAGGGCGCGTGGGGGCTCGGGGATGGGGCCCCCCAACCCCTCCCTGCCGCAGGCCACATCAGGATCTCCGACCTGGGGCTGGCGATCAAGATCCCCGAGGGCGAGACGATCCGGGGCCGCGTGGGCACCGTGGGCTACATGGGTGAGGTGTGGGGCCGTGGTGGGCGCTGGGGGGCCGGCGGCTGCACGCGGCTGCTGAGGGTGCGGGGCCGTGGCCGTGCCTTGCAGCCCCCGAGGTGATCAACAACGAGCGCTACGCCTTCAGCCCCGACTGGTGGGGCCTGGGCTGCCTGGTGTACGAGATGATCGCGGGGCAGTCGCCCTTCCGTGCCCGCAAGGAGCGGGTGAAGCGGGAGGAGGTGGAGAAGCGGGTGCAGGAGCAGCAGGAGCACTACTCCGACAAGTTCAGTGAGGACGCCAGGGCCATCTGCATGCTGGTGAGCTGGGGGCACGCTGGTCCCCGAGGGGCTGGGGGCTCTCCGCCGCCCCCCTGACCGCCCGCCCCCCTCCCCAGCTCCTGGCCAAGGACCCCCAGCAGCGGCTGGGCTGCGGGGCGGACGGGGCCGCCGAGGTGAAGCGCCATCCCTTCTTCAGGACCATCAACTTCAAGCGCCTGGAGGCCGGCATCACGAAGCCCTCGTTCGTGCCGGATGTAAGGCGCGAGGCCGCGCAGGTGCCATGGAATGGGGGGGACGAGACCCCAGCTGATGGCACTTTGGGCCCCCCAGCCCCGGGCCGTGTATTGCAAGGACGTGCTGGACATCGAGCAGTTCTCCACCGTGAAAGGCGTCAACCTGGACCAAGCCGACAACGATTTCTACGCCAAGTTTGCCACCGGCAGCGTCTCCATCCCCTGGCAGAACGAGGTGCGGGGGCGTCCTCATCGAACGGGGGCTCAGCTCCGGCTCCACGGCCCCGCTGAGTCCCGCTCTGCCCCCCCAGATGATCGAGACCGAGTGCTTCAAGGACCTCAATGTCTTCGGACCCAACGGGACCCGCTCCCCGGACCTGGACTGGAGGCAGCTGCCCGAGCCCCCCAAGCGCAGCCTTCTGCAGCGCCTCTTCCGCCGCCACGTAAGTGCCGGGGTCCTGGGGCTGCCCCGCGGCTCTCCGTCCCCCTCGTCGCTCACCGTCTGTCTGTCCCTCTGTCCCTCCAGCCAGCCGACTACACCATCGGTGCCAACGTGCCGTCCCCGCAGCCGGCAGCCACGAACTCGCACCTTCCCGCGGCCGGCGCCGCCTGCCAAGCCCGGAGCACGGCACCGGCACCGTCCTGACCCTGCTCCTCCGTCCCCAGGGAGCCGGGGCAGCCCCGAGCCCCCTCCTTGCCGTCTCAGGGCCATCTTGGACTGCAGTGGGTGCTGCCGGGGCCGGGGTCTCGTGGAGGCGAGGTGGGACAAAGGCCAGCAGGGGCTGGTGTGCGCGGTGGCGGAGGGGCGCAGGGGGGAAGCAGATCTCATCCCCATCCCGCTGTGACCCCACAGTTTCCCCAGCCCCTCTCCCCAGCCCACCAGCTCCCCGTTTTGGGGGTCAGCACCTGCCGAGGGCACCCTGGGGGCTCCTCTCCCCCCACCCCAGGGCTGGGTTCGGGTGCTGTGACTGGCAGCACCCATTTTTGCTGTGTTTGAGCCCGGGCAGTGCCGGCGTTATCTTATCGCCGGCTCCGAGCGTGACCTCTGCGGGCGCGGGGGGGCCGCGGGTTTATCTGCGCTCTCCAAATAGAAACAAAGCAGCCTTGGAGCAGGGGGGCTGGGAGCACCCCGGGGTCCTGCATGGGCTGGGGACGTGGGGAGGGACCTGCCCGGGGGTGGCACAGCCTCGTTCCCCCCCCTTGCTTGAGCCACTGACGGCCGCCAGAATGTGAAATGGGCTCAGAAAAGGGAATTTTCCTGCGAGGGGCAGCAGCACATGTAGGGGGGTGTGCTGGCAACGTGGGGCTGGGCCCCATGGCGCTGGGGGGCCAGGACCCCGTGCAGAGCCGAGCCCCCCAGCAGAGACGTCCTTTATTTTTGTATGGTGCGCGCGGCGGGGCCCTCGATCCCTTGCAGCGCTGTACGCCCCCTGGTTCCTGCGCGTTCGGTTTGGGTTTTGTACATTTGTAAACAGTTGTAAATATTTGTACGGTGAGTGCCTGGACGTGCATTTTTAAGCTAAAAGCTGTGATCCGAGCCGTGTGGTGCCGTTGTGTGGTGGTGTCGGGGGGGAGCGAGCGAAGCCCCCTGTCCCTGGGGTGGGGGCACCTGGCTGGCTGCTCACGGGTGGCTGCCGTGCGGCTCAGCTCCACGAGTGCTTTGTCCCCTTTTTCCTGCACCCCACAGGGGTTTGGGGGGGATCTGGGTGCTTTTCCCAGTGCAGGATGTGTCCCTGCACCCCCAGTTCGCAGGGTCCGGCCCGGCATCGCTAGCTGGGGGCCCGGGCAGGTCGCGCTGTGGCTGGGGCCGCATCCTGCGCGGGCAGAGCAGCTCTGCTCCTCCTGCCCCGACGGAGGTAGGTGCTGGGGCACAGCAGGCACGAAGCCTGGCCCCGCTGCTCCCCTTCCCCACAGCATCCTGGGGGCTTTTCTGTCCCGATCCCCCTGGGGCGCAGGGGGGCTGCGGGTCCCTGTCCCCTCCTGCAGGCTCCACTGACCCACGGCACAGTGACACTGTGGGACCCCCAGGGGACGTCCGGAGGAGATGGTGACACGGCATCGGGGAGCTGGTGAGCAGCCCGGGGACATCCCCATTTTCCAGGCCCCCCCCCCCCCCAAGGGCCCGCGGTGCCCTCCTGGCACAGCCGTGGGGGACCAGGCGCCCCGGAGCCGAAGGGGTGGCTCTGCCCGGGCTCTGTTTTGGCTCTTCTCAAAACAAGAGCGCGTCCTTGTGCCGAGGCCTTGTGTGCGGGAGCGGCTGCTCGGGCTGGGATAACAACAGCCCCTGCTGGCTCCCGGCATGGAGGGCTCCCTGCTGGTCCCCAGCTAAGGGGGCTGCTGCTCCCTAATGGTTCTGCCTCACGGTGCAGTGATTCGGGAGGGAGACGCATGGCTTCTGGCTTCCTCCCAGTCCCACCAGTGCCTCCATCCAGTTACACGAATGCAAAACGCCTCGCGTAGCGTGCGGTGGAAAGCGAATTTGTTCACTCCTGCGTGCAGGTGGTGACCGTGCTCCGCACGTGGTGATGGAGAGCAGCTGTCCCGGAGCAGCGGGGCCGTACCCAGCACAGGCAGGGGGACCAGTAGGGCCGACCACCCTGGGGCTGCCCAGGTGCCCCCAGCCCAGCACGGGGGGCTTGGGGTGTCCTTTGCTGGCGCAGCGAGCGGCTGACCTCCCCCTTGGCCAAGCTGTTGCAACAGCGAGGAGGAGGAAGGTCAGGTTCCCCGCAGGAGGGTGCAGGAGTTGACGTCAAAGGAAGCAGCTGGTGATTCACGGGTTCTCGGGAGCGCTCGTCTCCGGGGCCGTAACTCATCCCAGAAATGTCATTTCATCCTTGAGTGTTATCGCTGCTCCGCCGTTGCCCACCCGCAGATAACCGGCCCTGGGGGGACTCGGGGCTGCCCCTCGATGCAGCCCGGTGCGGGCAGGGGGCTCGGGGCTGCTCGGGGGCTCCGAGCTTGCTGGGCTGTGCCCGGCTTGGAGCCCCGGGTTGCCGGAGCCCGGGGGGTGCCTGCTGCTCAGCACGCAGACCCCTCAGCAGCAGTCCCACAAGCTCTGGTCCCAGTAATGGGCATGAGGTGCCCGTCCCGTGTCGGGGGGCTGGGCACAGCGGGGTCTGTCCTGCGGCTCAGGCTGGGGCTGGCTGCACGAGGCCGCGAGCGTGCGCCTGGTGCCCAGACCACGGGCGACCTGCGGCCCCCGGCAGCTGCGCGGGGAGGGGGCTGGCCTTGGCCCCCGGGGCCCTGCCGTAAGTGACGGCTCTTATCTCCCTGCTGACATGCCAGCATCCTTCAGCGGGCGTATTTAAGGCTGAGCACCCAGAGGGCTGGGGCAGAGGAGCTCTCACTGCACAGACGCCAGCCCCAACTGCTGCCGACCGGGGAGATGCTGCCCGCCACCTTCAAGCTGTGCGCTGCCATCTCCTACCGCCACCTGCGCAACATGACCGGTGAGGGCACGGGGGTGCGGGGCTGCTGGTGGGGGGCTGCGGTCCCCGGGTGTTGCGTTTTGGTCCCCAGGACCCCTTTTTGCTGCTGCATGTGTTTCTGGGGCCGAGGGAGGAGGGCTGTGCCCCGTTTCCAGCGTGGCTGCACCTCTGCTCTTCTGGAGCACCGAAGGAGAGCGTTTAGCCCATGCTACAAAGGTCACTGCAGGCTTCTTGCTCTGGAGCCCCAGGAGGAGCCGTAGATGATGTCCCCTTGGCTGTCAGGATCTCGTACTCGTGTTCCATTTCCTACAGCCTTTCCTGGGCACCTGCTCGTGCAGAGGCGGGCGACTGCCCTCAGCTGCTGCGGGGCTGCCCTCAGCTCCCCGTGCACGGCTTGGGCTCAGAGCGAGACCGACCAGCTTCTGTCCTCCCGTAGCACGAGGGCAGTAAGCTTGCTCCCTGCAGCGGTGGTGGGGGGTAAAAGGAGGCACGCAGAGGGTTCTCAGTGATGCATCTTTAAAGGAAAGAAGCAAAGCCTGACAAATGCCCCGCGTGGTTCTGTTGAGTGACGCTCTCTCTGCTCCAGGTCTCCGACGACAAGCCGCGGTCGCCATCAGCCAGGAGCTGAGCAGGCTGGCCTGCCGCAGCGCGGGGCCCAGCACGTGGATTAACCAGGTCCGCCGAAGGAGCTCCCTGCTCAGTAAGTGACAGGCAGGTGGGGACCTGCCTCATCCCGCCGCGTGCTGGCCCTCACGGGTCAGTGCTCAGGGACTGGCTAGAGGAAAGCCGCTCGTGTGTAGCTCATGCTTCTGCTAAGCAAACGGCAAGCGCAGGCTAGCAGTGGGAGCTGAGCTTAACTCCTGAGCCCCTGGGCACTGAGAAGTCCATTTGATGTAGAGCTTATCTGGTATTACGACGTGTTAGCCAATTGTAACGTTCTTACACTCACTCCTGCTTTTGTCCAATGCCTTCCAGGCTCGAGGCTGGAGGAGAAGCCCTTCAGCGAGGTGGAGATGTCTTACATCAAGCAAGGAGAGGAAGCCCTCCAGAAATCGCTCAGCATCCTCGGGGATCAGGACGGCTGGAAGACAGAGACGGTGGTGGTAAGCTCTGCTCTGCGGCAGGCTAACGTGGTCCTGCTGCAAGTGTCTGTGGTGCTGATCCTGCCTTCCCTCGCTAGGATAACGGAGACAAAGTGCAGAGCAAGGTGCTGCCTGACGTGGGCAAGGTGTTCCGCCTCGAGGTGGTGGTGGACCAGCCCCTGGACGCGGTGTACAGCGAGCTGGTGGACAACATGGAGCAGATGGGAGACTGGAACCCCAGCGTCAAAGAGGTCAAGGTAGGGAGTGCCTGCACGGGGGGATGCCAGGCTCCGTTCTGACCTCCCTCAGATGCATCTGCTGCTCCACGTGGCGTTACAGGGGCCGGGGAATCACTTTGCACATCGCAGCAGGGCGCAGGGATTTTTCCGCCCATTCCTTGGGGGATGGACTTCTACTTTGGATGTTTCCCACTACAGGCATAAAGCCTGTTCTGCAGTAATCGCGCTGCTATTTCAGAAGAGCAGCCTGTCTGCGGAGGGAGGGCTGATTGTTACCGATTCTGCAGGAAATGCACTTGCTCTTTGCTGCACGGCAGCAGTCCAGCTCTGTTGTGGTTTGTGGTGTTAGTGGAGAAGAAATAGCAGTACCCAATAGTAGGGACGAGCACCTTGCTATTCTGCAGCTTGTCTGAAAGCATTAAGCATAACCTTCCTTTTTTGGGTATTGAAATCTGGAAATGATGATCTGCATTCCAGGATAATGCAGAAAATGCTTATATTGAGAAAAATTGTAAGATGAGCTACTGTGAGAGCATGCATCTGGTTACAAGCAGTGATCAAATGCTAGCTTTTAACTGACTGTAGCCGTTTTTGCAATAAATGCCTCACATTACAATCTGTACCGTCCAGATTCTGCAGAAGATTGGAACAGACACGGTGATCACCCACGAGAAGGCGGCTGCTACCCCCGGAAACATTGTTGGACCGCGGGACTTTGTCAGCGTCCGGTGCGCTAAGCGACGCGGCTCCACCTGCGTCCTGGCCGGCATGTCCACCAAGTACGGGGCCATGCCAGAACAGCAGGGCTTTGTAAGGTAACTGCCTCTTGTGTTGACTTAGCGGGCATAGAGGGGCGCTTAGTGAATGTCAGACTCACATCCTAGCTTTTAGCATAGGCTCAGCATTACTGTGCTGTTTGTTTCAGTAGCAGAGTGAGTTTTGTGTTTTGGGGAAGAGATTGCGAAGGAAACCCTAACTCATAAAGTGCTTCAGTGCTTTTTGAGGTTAAGTCAGGTGTTGCTTTTTAACACGCACTCCTGCCCTTGTACAGAGCTGAGAACGGTCCCACGTGCATGATCCTGCGCCCGGTGGCTGGCGACCCTTCGCAAACCAAGTTGATATGGCTTCTTAGCATTGACCTGAAGGTAAGCTCCACAGTGAATTATTTCACACGAAACGTAAGGGTTACATCTGCGGCGAGTTCCACTCACGGGCTGTTGTCTGCTCCTCTCTAGGGCTGGCTGCCGAAGACCATCATCAACCAGGTTCTGTCCCAGACGCAGGTGGACTTCGCCAACCACCTCCGGGAGCGCCTGGCCCGCACGGTGGCAGTGAGCTGCTGACTGCGCCCGGCCCCGAGGCAGCACCTGCCCTCCTGCACGGACTAGTATTTAATGCTTTGTTCAGGGGTAAAAGTAGGGATCTTGGTAATTAGGTAAGTCAGACACAGTTTAACTCCAGCCTGTTCTAACAAGCCAGGCCTTTAATAGCAGACATTACTAATAAAGCTTTAACTAATTAGCCGGGAGCTCCTAGGAGCCTGATTTAGAAGACGAGCCCAGCCAGCACATGCTCAGAGTGCACGTGCAGGACAACCTGAAATTTTACTCCCTTCAGGTATTGTGTTTGCACATACAGCATGTGCTGGCCCAGCCTTCTGCATCAGTTAAAGCTTTATTAGTAATGTCTGCTATTAAAGGCCTTGGCTAATTAGTTATTAGGGCAGTCCCAGGAGCCTGATTCAGAAGGCGGGGCCAGCCAGCACCTGCTCAGTGTACAAACACAGGACTTAACCTAAAATTCATTCCCCTCCTTTCCCCAGTGAAGCAGCTCTAACTTATTTGACTATAATTATGCATGTCTTTACAGGAAAATTATTTATTCAAAGCTCTGTAATGATGGTCAGTGGCAGGAGTCCCTGTAACGATAGTCAGTGCTTTCATACAGTTAGCTGGAGGAGAGCTTCAGATTTAAAGTAGCTACTTTGAGTTTACAGGTTACGAATGAAACTAGATATCTAAACAAAAAAAGAATCACAAGACAAAAATATAAGAGTTTAAAGAAAGGTTTATTTTTAAACTGGCTGCCAGTTCATGTAAAAAAAAATACAGTTTGGGCAGAAGCCCAAATTTCAGTCTTACATGCAGTAGTCTTGCTACAACACAATCCTTCTGGATGGAAGCTGTTTACAATTAGCCAAACACAGGTGAGCAGAAGTGTCAATGTTGCTTCTGCGCGTATACATACAGCAGGTAGGTCCAACTGCAGCCTGCTCTCACTGAAAAATGACTGTTACAACCCCAGTACATCAGATGAGAAGTATCTCAACACAATAGTTGCTTCTTCAGCTAGCTACGCCGTAAGAAGTTACTGAAGACTCCGAGAGATGCTCACAAATAGCACAATACATATTAGAACTGCATTCACTTAGACTCCAGCAGAGGGGTAGCGCATGAACCTTCAGCAGGTAACAAATATACATACAAAATGCCTGCCACCAAGAGCTGCATTGGCTTCATCACGTTTGTTCATTGACAGATTGTTCTGAGTGATGCACATTCTCCTAGAATAAAACCCACTTGATTTGATAGCCACCGTGTCCTTGGTCTGTTATGCTGCACCTACTTCTTTTAAGGCTCCCAGGGTGGGCTTCGTCTTCCATCAACTTCTGTCTCTACGTGATACAGAACATCTGCCAGCGTGTGTTCTACGACAGCACCCCAGCCCATGTCACTCATCTGCAAGGGGAGCGAAAGGCAGTTAGCTTGATGCACAACGCACAGGCTCAGGACAAAGAGGGACAAGCCCTGCTGGCCACCACTGTTTGTATAGCAGTTGGGGTAGTGCCACCCCTGTGCCTGTGCTCAAGGACTCCCTCCTGAAAACATTAGCGGAGATAAAAATACTGCAAGTTCCTTAAACAGCAAGTCAGGCCTTATATTAAAAAGCTATCACAGGCATAATCAGGGACCTAATAGTCTGCATCAAATATTTAATTACAATGAAAGGCGTCTTTGTCAAGAGGAAAGAGCTATTCAAAGTTTTTTTTAATGCGCTTTATCCTTCAAGATTTTTAAATACATTCCTTTCAGCTGCACTATCAAGCTACAAGTACAAAACCTGAAGAGGCCAGATACAGGCTTGCTATAAATCTGCTCCTCCCCACCATAGCAAATTTTCAACCACATTTTGTGATAGCCTCAGGGTATTTAAACGGGGGGGGGGGGGGGGGGGGGGGGTCAGAACTTCAGTCATTACTTACTGGACGGTAAGTGATATCTCTGGGTGGGTACTTGAAATACGGTCCAAAGTTTATAGAAACCTATGGAAGACATTTGCATTAGAAAACGGAGGGAAAAAAAGCTAGGCAAAATTCTTCAGGCCTCACCCTCTTACACTCCTGAGCTTAACTGCACCCTGTGCAAGAACATGCGAACATACGGCCTTGCACCAAAGGACAGCATTCACTCAGTACGCTGAGAGTTAAATCCCACAAGTGAACAGCTGCATTGCTCTAGACTAGTTTTAATAAAACAACTCCCCATCTTTGCTCACTTAACTGGGCTTGCTTGACACACTCCCAGCACGTCCACTCTATGCATGAATAAAGTTATGGCTGGACTTAGGCATTATCTTTGACAGTATGTTACTTACTGTGCAGCCTTTGTACAAAGAAATAGCAGGAAAATAAACGCCTTCAAAAATGTCTTTAAAAGCAACACCTTGGCTGACACCGTTCTTGAAGAATATTATCTGAAAAGTAAAATGAAAAGTTTTTTTCCCACTGATGCTAACTTTCAGGACCTTACTTGTGATCCACAAAGTAATTGTCAAAAGGCAGCTTATCAGTGACTCCCCTTCTGCCTGATGCCAGACATTTTTAACATACTTAAGTGACAGCAAGAACACTACAAGCAACGCGTGCAGCTGGTTTGGTCAGTTCACTTTTGTATTCTTTTTGATGATCAGCCTCCCTTTGTGGTCATTAAATAGAAGTGACTAACATACACAGAAAACAGTCTCAGCAGGCTCACCACTCTTAAGATCTGCATCCTTCCACTCCACCGACCAACGCTTAACTTACCTGGCTTCCAGGTGCTTGCTTTAGGCTCTTCTCTGCTTTGTCCACAAAGTCCTTCTCTTCAAAGTACAAGTAGCTTTTAAATTTGATCAAAGCCTGAAATAGTAGGAAACACCCACTTCAGAAATAAATAATCCGAAAATCTGTTACCTACAGTGACATATTAAAGAATGGCAGGCCTACAGGAGCCCTGCTCTGGGAAAGGCGTGCCTATTGTGTCAAGAGTACCCATGAAGAGTGATTCACACAGCTCAAATATTTGAGAACCAGGAGGGGAAGAGTAGATGAAACGAGATGTGGGAAATCTCATTCAGTAGTTCACATGCAGTGTTCCCCGGCAGAACCTCTGGGTGGGGGTATTTTGTTTTCTTGAAGTCAACGCTTCAGACTTCTCTGCTGTGAACCAGAGTGACACCCAGAGGTAGGCTGGGAAGGTCACACTCAGAGAGAGGAAAAACGAGTCTGAGCAAGCAGTTTCCCGCTAGTGCCCACAGTCACCACTTCAGTTAAGGAAGCCCACATCTCACCTTATCTTTGTAAGTATCAGGCAGCGATTTGGCAGTCTCAGTGTCTTCTGGAAGACTGATGTAAAAGCCCAGTATATCTCCCTGTCCATAGCCAGATGAATAGTGCTTCCCTATTGACTGATGAAACTTGGTTCCCTTCTTGCTGCGCCAGGAGTAACTGAACTTGTCGTATCCCAGAGGTGCCTGGAGGTTCCCTGCAGAAACCAATGCTTCTCGATCAACATTCAAATTGTATCAGGAACACCTCTATATGTACGCCCCTTCATGTTTTGGGCTAATAATTACATTCAGTTAATAAATACAACTGTCATTAGCACAAATATGGTGACTAAAGCATTAAGCAAGGCCACGCATGCAGCAGCATAAAGGAGCTGCCAGCACTGCAGTTCTGCACAGCTCAGAGCACCTACTGAAAGAGTTTATCCCTTGGTAAAGCAGTGACAAAATAGGCAAGCTGAACACTACTTCCTCTTCTGAGGTTTAAATTACTGGGACGAACAACAACAAAAAGTAGGAACTAGTTAGAAACCAATGCCCGCTACAAATACTTGGTAAAATTATTTACCCAATGGCTGCGACCAGCCTAATCTGGCAGCTGTGTCCGGAGGCATCTCATCCATGGATATTTCAAAGTACCACGCTCCTTTCCGCACTCCGTGTGAGGCTCGTACCATTGAATAGCCCTTCTCGCCGACGACAGTCAGTCTGTCATCCGAAATCTTCAACTGAGGAGCTGCAGCAGATAAGAGCACGTTCACAATTCATTTGCAATTTCTAATGCCTTTCGATATCACTGCACAAGTGACCATACAGAAGTAGATTTAACATTCACACCTCTTAAAGCAATAACATGTGCAACCTCAGTAACTTGTACCATGAGGTTAGAGAAGACGGCCCCTCGTAAGAAGAGCTGGCTACATAACGTGTACGATCAGCAAGCTGCGTACCTCGGTCGTGCAGGGCTAGGAGGACTCGTTCGTACAGGCAGGCTCTGTAGAGGTCCCCGGGAATAGGCTTCCCTGCCCAGCAGTCTAGCTCCAACTTCTCTGGGTCAGGTGCGTGGGGGTCAGGCTCAGCCAAGATGTAACGATATCCATCTTTATTAAAGGGGTGCTCCAAAGGATAGCCATGGGGCGGTAACCGCTGCGCAGAGAACAACGGGTCGCTGTGAAGCACAAAAACGACAGGTTGGCGTCTCAAAGTGGTTGCAGTCCCCCTACAAGTCAGCCCAGTACAACCTCTTACAGAGCAGTACCTGCAGCGTCACAGCCTGCACAGCACTTTGCTCTCAAAAGAGTTGGCATGAAATGAGCACGTACTCAGCTACTTCAAATACTGCCTAGCAGGTGACGCACAAATAACATCTCAGGGTTATGGCGTGACTCCCCCTAAATAAGGGCAGACAGACAGACGGGAGGCAGCCTAGGGCATCGAAACTGCAGCTGTCCCTCTGTCCAATGTACGACTTGCTAAAGATGCTCATCACCGTGCCACTTTGTCCTCCTTCCTCTTACCTTCTGGTTTTCTTGGCCGTTCCTGTGGTCCCTCCGTCCTGCTGCTTGCGTTTTGCTCCCCGTCCCTTCCCACTGCCTCCTGCGGCAATTCCCCCTTCAGAGAGAAATCACAGCATGTTAAGCAACCGGTGATCAGAGAGAGCCTGTGAGCGTGGAATCTCCATGAACAGCAGAGGCAGAAGCAGCCAAGTTCACATCTGTTCATTAGCTCGCGTGCCTTCTTCCACACAGCTATACTTGAAACGAACCTCACTGAGCACCGAAAAACCCAGAACTTTTCGTAGGTTCCAGTCAACTTTTCAAGTCTCGTAACTTAGAGTGGAAGTGAAATGAGATTTACCAATAAAACGAGCTCCACTCCAGTTTTTACAATGAGAATTAAAAATCTTTTCTCTCACAGAAAGATCTCCAGCCAGCAGCAGTAGGTTCCTGTTTGAAAGCATTATTATTTGTTTTCATGGAGATTCCAGTCACACAATTCAAATTTATTTCTGAAAAAGCAGCAGAAAACCCAACCTACAGCATACGCTATCTGATTGTAAGCAAAGTTGTCAGCCCAGTGACACACAATGCTGGAGAAACACTCTGACACCAATACCTGCACACGCAGTAAGCACTTACCAATGTATTTTAACCTATAAAATAAAATACACCGAAGTTGGGTAAAAATGAAAAGCACTAGAGGTGTTTCTCTTCAGTATTACCAAAATTAGTACTACGATTAAAGCACGTCATTTCATGTTATGGCACCCAACTTCTAGTGATAAATGTAACTGTGTTACAGGACAAGCTACGTGTCAAATTTTATCAAACTACTATCAGTATTAATATTTCAATATGTTAAATTGCGTATGCATTTTACCATTACGCTATTTCAAAAAGCATTACTATTGATTTACAAGGAAAACTAGAATTTCTCTGGACTGCAGATAAACACCTTTAAGAACCACAAACTGGGTTGTAACTAGAAACACAGCAAGCTTTAAATTACCGGCGTTCCCCTGGCAGTGCGAGGGGTTCAGACCTCTGAAGGGTTACCATATTCTGCACACACGTGACGTGACCTAAACTGCACTTGCTAGCTTTAGTGCAGACATTGAGACTCCCCAGGTTGCCACCGCTTATTTATCTAAGCAACCAGAATGTCACAGACTCAGACCACTTATTTAGGCATTACGATTTTAAATCACAAAAATATCAGGTTGAATCCCTCAGACTTAAAAATAAACTTAACTGAAAATAAAACTTTAAACCAGTCAGGCGGGGCAGAATATGATGAATCTAAAGCTTCTAATTGCTAAACATTAAAAGATGAAATTGTTGGTTTGTATTAAAATATTCTTGCAATCACGTCAGGGCACACTTTTGATTTTTAAATTGAATATAGCTTCTAAGATAACTGAGCAAAAAAGCTTTCCAAACCACAATAATACTTAAGTTTTAGAAGCTGAAAGGTAAATATTCACCACCCAAAGAGGCTCCACCTGTAAGAACAGAAGTGGCACCACATATTTGAGAAACTTCCAATAGTTAAAGAAAAAAACAACCAGTGCATGAAACGGAGACAATGCAGCCTTAAATCCTATTTTAAAAAGCCCGAATCACCTCCTGCTAGGTAATAATTCAGCATGTTTCACGTGGAATGGTACACGGAAATGTCACCAGCTCTTAATACTACTACAGTAAGATCGCTAAAATTACTCGTAACGAGCTAGGGAAAGTTCTTCCTTCACACAGCTGTCATCCCACAAAGAGGAATAACAGTAAAACACAAACAGTGATCATAAGGAAACACATTACTTATACTTTCCCTTACTGCTTGCAAATCTCAAGAGTGAGGAGAACAGGAAATCTGAGTAATACAAGTATGTAAATTAAAACAATTATGGAAGGAAACCATGGAGCTCAGCTTTCTTGGAAGCACCTTGAATTAGCTGGCCACCACGAAGAAGAAAGCTGAACCTTTACAGTAAGTTAATCTCGATGGAAAGGGACGGTGAGACTGGCTTGACGCGTTTCAAACATAATAAGCACAACCTCAGTCCACACAAGAGGTTTAACGGTCACATCTCAGCTGATGTAACTGCACTCACGCTAGGCTACAGGACTGGGAAAATGCAGCTTCAAACCAAATACTGGAAAAAAAGAATAGTTAAAGAACTTGCCATTTAAGCTTCCACTTGTGGATACAGCGTTGTTCTGCTTCTGGTTATCGTACGCAGGACCAATATTGGCAAGATCCTGGAAAAGGAAGGAAAGAAAAAGCTGAAGTACGGACTCAGACAAACTTACCATTCCAAGTCCAAACACGGCACTTCCACGTGCTGGGGAATTATTCCAGCACACCACTGGGCGCAGCACTGGCTTACGCTGTCTTGGATAATTTTTGCTTATTTGACTGAGCATAAGCTATCAGCAAAAATAACACCCCTCCCTTCCCTCCCAACAGGGCGTTTTCCTTCCAGCTCTAATTACGTACTTGGTCTAGAAGTCCAAATTTTGGGTAGTCTTCTTCTGGATCTTTACTCCCTGGGTCCGGATGCTCTTTCACTAAGAACACATCCCTTTCTTTACACTGAAACAGAAAACAAGGGATACAATCACAGCAAATTCATTAACAAATGCTTAAGTCAAAATACGTACTATTAATACGTCCTACCAGTACCAACTACATAAGAAGCTGCAGGAAGAAGCGTTAGAATCTTCACCATTTAGCTCTATGTCTAGACCTCAAAGATGAATGTCAGACAACTGTATCATTCGCAGAAAATCCTTCGTGAACTTAACTCCAGTTACGTACCATGGTTTTGACAATATTATTAGGCCAAGTCATTTTCCCAGGTCTCTGTCTTGTTGTCATACACTCCCAGTATTTATCAATAAATGGGATAATATCCTGTTAAAAAACAACAAATCCAATCAGCAACAGTTAACAACACACATCTGAAAGTCACACTGCCCGTATTTGTTTGAACTTGCTCTTTAGTGACATCATAAGTTACTTTAATCTCTGATAATTTTTCTAACAGCCTTACCTTATCTTTCGAGAACATAGTTTTTGGGTGCTCATCTTGTGTCCTTGACTGCCACGTCAAGTTGGCCAGAGCACTAAGGCACATTTCCTTGAGATCTTAAAAACAAAGATATCCCAAAGCTAGGGTCAGACTCCATGAGGAAGACCAAACACACGAGCACTCACGCAGCGATAACAAAACGCAAAGCACCCATGCTATCTCGAGTAACGGCGAAATGTCACAGGTTCCATCCCACCCCACACCGAACAGATTTTCACTTTCACAAAGTTAGTGGCAAAATGGCAATACATGTTTTGAAAAAGCTGTGCACGCTTGTTGCTCAAGTTTTGGCAAGTCCTAGCAGAAGCCTCCCGAAGTCTTTAGACAAAATGAAGCCCCTAGGATTATCTAGCACAAACTTTCAACGAGTGAGCTTTTACACTTACTTGCTTGTTTTCTTAAGAAATACGTGTTCCCACTGTGATGGCAGACATTGCAATGGAAACTGTAGTTGGTCATGAAAGGCAAACATGACCTGGAAAAGAGCACGCCGATTTATGGGTTCTGGTGCATGCCTTGCCTGTTACACCAGGTTAAGAAATCAATTACTCTCATGCTCTCACTACAAAAAGAACATCTTACAGGTTCACTAATATTTTCATCGCATTAATTTTATCATGAGCGGTAACAAAAGCCACAAAGCTCATTGGAACACTGTAAGCAAACTAAGTGTCATCTTGTTTCAGACAAGTCCTGAAATTCACCCAGCAGAAAAACAACAACCACCCAGAAGCTCTAGACAAGGAGCTCAACCAGAGTTAATCAATTAAAGTTAAGCGGAACTCCGGAGTACTTTTTAGGCACAAAATACACAGTCCTTGTCCTTGAGAATCTCACTCTACGTTTCCATTTTTTCTTACACAAACCAATCATAAATTTAGCCCCTAACATACCCGGTGGCAGCCCTTCAAAACTCATTGATTTGAGCAGACCGGATCGGAATCTTTTTGCAAAGAAATTTATTTCCTCCACCACCTCCTTGACTAATGGTTGAACTTTACCTAACGGCACACTCAGTACCTTCCTATTAATTAAAGCACTGTACAGAAATACGAAGGGTTAATGACTGCACATAATGTTGTGCTCAGACTGCCCAACCACATTAATGACATTAAACTTCTGGCTTCCTCAGGCTGTAGCTTCTGCACTGATTTCTCCTAACCGGCCTCGAGCAGCCTGTCACTGCTTACAGGAGGTGGACAAGGACAGCGCAAGGTGAAACCTGCACCCGATTTATGTAGGCACATTGCTTTGTTTTCAAGAGAACAGGGGGCGCAGATAGAAAGGGACACCAAAGCTTCATGCCTAGCATCAAGCAGAGCTTACATACGTGGTATCGATGCCAAACGTGTCTGCTGTGAACCACTTCGTACAGATCCCGCACTGCAGCTCGATCTCTCCGAGCTGGCGTCCGTTCTCCTCATCCACGGAGCCCGCCTGGGCATCCAAGGCCTCCGAGGCATCGCCGGCACCTTCCTGCAACCAGAGCACATCAGCACACGGGGGCTGGCTGAGAGGCTGACCGGACCGGACAGCAAAGGTTTGTGCAGGAACCGTCAAGATAGCGGAATTTGGAGCAATGTTCGCACACCACTCCCCCGATACAGAGCCATGCTGCGAGCGAGCCCGAACCACTCCGTAGCTCCAGGCAGAACCGATCAGGCGCGCGACAAGGTGACTGCGGGGATCACGGAGCCACGGGACAGCTTCGGTTGGAGGCGACCTCCGGGGACCACCCGGCCCGACCCATCCCTGCCAGGCAGGCTCACCCCGGGCACGGCGGCGTCCCGGGGGGGGTTGGATATCTGCAACGGGGGCTCCGCAGCCTCCCTGGCAGCCTGCCCCAGGGCTCTGCCACCGGCACCGCACAGAAGGGCCCCTCACACGGCCGCGGAACCCCTGGGGGGCCCCCTTACGCCCGTTACGGGGCCCCATTTACTCCCGTTACGCGCTCCCCCTTACGCCCCCCTCCCCCGTACCCGGGCGCTGTTTGCGGAGGTCCCCGGGCTCAGAACCGCGGCTCCGCTCCCCGCCGGACCGGCCCCGGGTGTCTGACGGACGGACGGACCGACAGACCGACGGACGGCCCCACAGCCCCCCCCCCGTACCATAGGGTCCTTCCCGCTGCCGGACTCGGCCTCCAGCGCCGCGGCGACGTCCCCCGGCGCCGCCTCTCCCCTGAAAGGGCACAAACGGGGCCTGAGCGCGGGGCCGGCACCCCCGGTACCGGCACCCCCGGTACCCCCCGGTACCCCCCCGGTCCCGGTCCCGGTCCCGCACCCGCTGTCGCCGTCGGCAGCGCCCGGCTCGGGCGGCGCCGGGGTCTCGGCGGGGGGCGGCGGCTCCGGGGCCGCCTCTGCGCTCTCCCCGCCGGGGGCCGCCATCGCCGCCGCCGCCGCCATGGCCGCCGCCACTCGCCCGCTCTCGCGGGGCCTCGCCGCTCTCGCGAGACTTGCCGCTTCAAAGGGCGATGCCCGCGGTGGGCCCCACTGCGAGGGGCTGGCGGCGCCCCCTGCCGGCGGCGGGATGGGAGGGCGGGGAGGGGGCCGTGGCGTCACCGCGCGGGGGCGTGACGTCAGCGTGGCGGGGTGTGACGTCACGCAGCCAGCGGGCGAAGCGGGGCTCGGGGACAACGAGGCTGGGCGCCCTGCAGGCACCGCCCGGCCGCTCCCTTGGTTGGGGGGGGGGGCTGGTCCCGGTATCCCCCCGGTATCCCCCCGGTATCCCCGTGTGCCCCCCGTGTCCTCCCCGGGGTATCCCCGCGGTGTCCCCATCCACCCCCCGGTGTCCCCCCGGTATCCCTGCGTCCCGCCCCCCGGGGTGTCCCCGGGGTATCCCCGCGGTGTCCCCGTCCACCCCCTTGTGTCCCCGGGGTGCCCCCGGTGTCCCCACATCCCTCCCCCATGTCCCTGCTTCCCCCCCCGGTGTCCCCCCAATATCCCCGTGTGCCCCCCGTGTCCTCCCCGGGGTATCCCCGCGGTGTCCCCGTCCACCCCCCGGTGTCCCCACATCCCTTCCCCGTGTCCCCCGGGTCCCGCACCCCCGGGAGGGGGCAGAAGGGCCGGGAGGGGGCACACCGGGGATGGTCGGGGAGGGCCGGGGAAGGGGCCGGGGGAGGGGGCCGGGCGGGGAGGGGGCCGCGGGGGGCCGGGGGGGGCCGCGGCCGCTCGGGGCGGCGCTCGGGGCCGCCGTACAAATAGCGGGCGGCGGGCGGCCCGGGGCAGCCATGCGGCCCCCGCTGCGCTCCGCGCTGGCGCTCTGCGCCCTGGCCCTGCTCCGCCTGGGCTGCGCCCCCCGCGCCCCCCCGCGCTGCCCCCCGCTGATGCTGCAGCTGCTCCGCGCCCCCCCCGCCCCGCTCCGCGCCGCCGCCGCCGCCGCGCTCAGCATCGCCCCGCACGGTGAGTGGGGCCCCGGCCCGGAGCTGGCCCCCCCCGGGGTCTTTGCGCAGCCCCGGCCCGGCACCGCGCTGCCCCCGGGTGCCCCGGTCCTGAGCATCCCCGGCCCGGCGCTGTCCCCGGGCGCTCCTGTCCCGGGCGCCCCGTCCCCGAGCATCCCGGTCTCTGGCACCGGCGCCGGCCCCCGGTGCCTTTGCGCATCCCCGTCCCCAGTCGCTCCTGTCCCGGGACCGGCTCTGCCCCCGGGTGCCCTGTCCCTGAGCATCCCCATCCCGTCCCCGTCCCCGAGCGCCCTGTCACCCTTGGGGCCACCCTCACGTCCCCGCTCCTGCCGCAGGTTCCCGGCGGAACGGCTCCCGCTGGGCGCTCTCCTTCGACATGACGTCCCTGTGGGGCAGCCAGGAGGTCAGCCTGGCCGAGCTGCGCGTCCGCCCGCCCGCGCTGCCCCCGGCCCGCAATGTCACCCTGGACATCTTCCACAGCCAGCGGCGGTGCCCGGCCGGCGGGACCTGCCCTCGTGAGCTCTTCCTGGGCACGTTTTCCGGCAGCCCCTCCGACAGCCAGGCCGCCTGGGAGGTGTTCAACCTCACCGGCACGCTCAGGTCCTGGCTGCACCAGGACGCGGCTCCTGGCAGCCCGAGTCCTGCGGAAACGGAGCTGTGGGAGTCGAGCACGGTGCCTGCCCCGGCCACCGCCACGCCGGGCTCATGGGACACGAGCGACCTCGGCCACGAGGAGCCGGCCGTGCCCCAGGAGCTGGCGGACAGCGTCCTGCTGCTTGTCTTCTCCAAGGACAAGTCTCCGGGAGACCACAGCCTCATCAGGACAGTGGAGACCTCCAAGCACGTCATGCGTGACAGCGGCCCCAAGGGCCCGGGGAGCCGGCGGCACCGCAGGAACAGGAAGGAGAAGCAAAGGATCAAGGTGAGCGACGCTCCCGCTCCCAGCCCGGGGGAGGACGCCAATGCCAAGTCCTTGTGCAGGAGGGTGGACATGATGGTGGATTTCGAGCAGACCGGCTGGGGCAGCTGGATCGTCTACCCCAAGAAGTACAACGCCTACCGGTGCGAGGGGCAGTGCCCGTCGCCCGTGGATGAGACCTTCAAGCCCACCAACCACGCTTACATACAGGTAAGAGGGTCCCGCTGCCCCGTGCTCCTGCCGCCCGGCCCGGCGGCGCGAGGCGGGGAGCTGAGGCCGTGCCCTTCCCGTGTCCCCTCAGAGCTTGCTGCAGCTCTACAAGCCCAACCAGGTGCCGTGCCCTGCCTGCTCGCCCGTCAGGATGAGCCCCCTCTCCATGCTCTACTACGAGAAGGGCGAAATCGTCGTCCGCCACCACGAGGACATGGTCATCGAGGAGTGCGGCTGCAACTGAGGCGAGCTCCTCCCGCGCTGGGGGGGGGACGGCGGGGCTGCGCGTCCCCGAGGACTGGCCGCCAGCCACGAGCAGAACACGGATGGGGCGTCTCTGAGCCCCTGCCACCTCCGGGACCCTCGTGCCCGGGGGTTTGGGACATGAGAGAGGAGACAGCACTGAGACAGAACTGTGGGAGGTGGATGGTGGCGGGGAGGTGATGGGGGGAATGTCCCCTGTAGTGGCAGCGCTGTGGGGCAGGGGCAGACCCAGGCGACGCATGGGGAGGCTGCTGGGCTGGTGCTGCTCCGCTCACGCTCGTGGAGCATCCCTCCTTGGTGTCGGTGCTGCCATTGCACGCCCCGAGCACTCCCAGTAGCCAGAGGCTTGCCCAGGGCCACCTGCAGCACCGACACCCGACCTCGCCCAGCATCCAAACAGCCGAGATTTGCAGTGTCCCCCAGGGGGGTGGGCATTTCCCTTAAATTTTCTATTGTATTTCTATTAAAACTCTAACAGATTTCTATTAAAAGTTTCTAATAAGAGCTTGCACGGGTAAGCTGGGTGCCCCTGGATGTAATGCAGCCCTGAGGTCTGTCAGGGTACGTCTGACCCCCCCCCAGCCCTCCTGCCTGCCCTGAAAACCTCAGCTCACGCGCTGCTTTCATCTGCACAGCCTTGCTCAAACCTTTTCAACCACTCACTGGATGGGGCGGTAGGGAAAGGGCTGTGTTCGTACCATTCCTCAATAAATTATGTATTTAAGAAATGCCTGCTGCATGCTGCCTATTTCCACCCCCCTTTTTGCTGCTGGGTGGTCTCTTGGGATGCGACCCCCCGGCTCTCTGTGCATTGTGGTGCCGGGGGCTCTCCCCCCATCGTCTCCAGCTGGGGTCTGGTGTGAGCAGCTGGGCAGCGAGCACTTGGCAGCCCCCTCCTGATGTGACCAACACGCCATGGTCCGCAGCTCCTTCTACTTAAAATAAAGGGCTAAGTCTCCGGAGCAGAAGCACCAGCCCACCTGCGGGGTGCCCTGTCGGTACAAATGGATTTTCTGACCCCCCAGGAGTAACGCACCCACGCTGCCCCCCACCCCGGCCACCCTCGGGTGCTCAGGGCCACCCTGCCCGGCTGCCACGAGGAGAGCTGGGCTGCTCGTGCAGCTTCCCCTGGGATTTCGGGGCAGATCGGGGCACAGGGGGGATTTGGGAGCCCCCCGTGTCAATGCAGCGTGCAAAGGGCACTGTGCTTTGTAGAGCAAGGGGACCCCAAACGGTGTGGCAGGAAAAGACGTAACCCCGCTCCGGGGATGGGAAACTTCACCTGGGATAGTGAAGGTGCCGTTCCCACCCTGATCATATAGATTGTGGGTTGCTCAAGAGCAACTGGGGAAGCACCTGCGGCCTTTGAAGCGAGGAGAGGGGCTAAGTGGATTTCCACCTTTATTTGCCCCTGGGAGATAAGGGCAGGGCCGCATCCCGTAACAGCAATAATTTGAAGCAGGCAGCTCGCTTTTTGGGCACTGCTGCCGGGGGTCCCTGCCCTGGCAGTGCAGTGGGGGCGAGCGGGGGCCTGGGTTTGAGCCTGGCCCCCCCCCGGCAGGACCCCCCTGCCCCGACTCCACATCCCCGGCGCAGCCTGATGGGCCCCAATCCACATCCCGGGCCGAGGATAAACAAAGCTCGTCTGGTTCTCAGCCCCAGCGGCCCTGCGCCAGCCCCGCTCACATCCCCACCAGCACCTCGCCCCTGCAGCCGTCATTAGAGGGTCATTTGCGGGGGCTGTTAAACGCTGGGAGAGGGCGGCCCTGGTGCTAACCCCTGGCAGGGGGCAGACACCTGGGGAGCGGGGCTCTTTCTGAAATAAAACCCTTTCATTTTTATTTTTTTTTTGCCTTTTCCCTGGCAGGCTAGGAGCTCGCTCTTAAAAATTACCACACCAAGCACAGCCTAGAGGGCCGCTGCCCTTCTCCCACCAGCCCCCTGCCCCGGCAGGGCCCCCCCAGTTCCCCAGCAGCCATATCTCGAGATCTCGGCCCCTCCATCATGTGTCTGAAACCCTGCAGCGGGTTCAGAAGTGACCCTGGGGAAGGAGGGGGGCTGGCAGCCAGGCTGAGATTGATCCCAGGCTGGACGGAAGACATCAAAGCTACGTGTCGGGCAGGCAGGTATCTGCCTGGGCGCCCCGTGTGTGGAACGGGGCCTGCTCGGCCCAATACACATCGGCTGTGGGACAGAGGGACACCCAGACTGGGGGCAGTCGTGCTGGGGGGGCAGCTCCAGGCCCTGCTTGCTGTGGGGTCCTGCAGGGCCAGGCCGGGGCTCAGGGGACACGGGTGGCCCTTCAGCACCCCAGGGCCTTGGGACGGGTGGGAGAGCAGGGACCGTCCATGGGCACGTGCAGCCGGACCCTTCTCATCTCCCTGCTTAGAGAAGCCCTCGGGAGCCTCAGGGCTGTGCAAGGCACGGCCACCACCACCCGTGGGCCGGTGCCCGCGTCCCCGGGAGCTGCACGTGCTCCAGGAGGCGAAGATAAGCGCGGTTTGCTTTGGACGCACGAGGAAAGAGCGCGTGAGAGCAAACAGAGCAAGGGCTTATCACTGGCACGGGTAACAGCCGTCCAGCCGGCCGAGTGAGGCACCACTCGGGTCAGAAGGCGTTACTGCTCCAACGACCGGGACACGGACCGGGACGGAGGCCCTCCGGGAGCTCTGCTCTGCCTTGCCCCAGACAAAAAGGGGAGGGAAAACGCGATGACAAAGCCAACACCTGTCCCCCCGGACCTCCCCGGAGCACCCCAGCTGTGCAGCACCGCCACCCACGGCTGCTTCGCCCCCCGCTGTGTGCACAACTGCACCGACACAGCTGCCGGCCCCGCGCAGGGGCTCGGCCTGTGACAAAGGCGGCTCCGAGCGCAAGGTGTTGGGTGAGGACCAAATGCCAGTACGGCAGGGACCTGCCCCGGCAGCCCGAACTGCTCTTTCACACGGCTTAGGCAAGGTTGGAGTGCTGGAAACTTGGTGCAGGCAGGAGACGGAGCCAAAAAGCCCAGCTGAAAGATGTGGCACTGGTCAGGGGTGCGATAGAGGGAGGAAAACTGCAAAAGGAGCAGGGGCGGCTGCAGCTGCGTGGTCCCATGGCCCCAGCAAGGTCAAGGCCTGTGCCCGGGCTGGATTGCATCAGAGCAGAGCACCCCAGGGTCACGTATCTGTCACAGGCTCACAGCTTCTCCAGGTGAAGGCATTGATGTGCCCATGGCCCCAGGGCGCTCCCTCTGCAAACCCCGCAGGAATCCTGACCTGCATGGACCCCGTTTGACACCTGGCCAGGTGCTTCTCCTTCCCCAGTGATCGGCTACGAATCGCTGCTGCGGGCAGCCGGAGCTTTGATGCCCTCCCCAGCCGTACATATGCACGCAGATACCGATGCACGGCTGCCGCAGGCATGGACAAAACACTTAGCACTTAAAATACTCCGTGACCCCCTGGGCAAGGGGGGTGGAACAGAATTTAAGGGTATTGCTTGCAATAGCTGACACTTGCTCAGAAAAAAAAAAAACACACAGAGTTGCTTTTGTACTGAGAGAAAACCAGACATCACAAGGCTCTCACTTTGGGGATGCTGCAGGCGAGGAGCTCAGATCCCAGCAGTTTTAGAACAGCCCCAGTCCAAAATCCCACCCTGGGGAGCACACCAGCGGTACACATGGCTCATGCAAGGATTAGTTTGGTTAGGACAGAGCAGGAAAACTTGCTTCAGCACTGACTGCATAAACCTAGTTATTGCAACTACCGCCCCAAAAGCCTGTCACGGCTTTTCTGGTCTAGCCCTAAAGTAATCAGCTTCAAAAATTAACGTAAGGTCTCAGAAACAAGGCTCCTGCTTCCTCCGCTCTGATTTTGCAGTGACCAGGAAGCAGGATGGGTCCGAGCACACACGAATCTGCAACCGCTGTGCAGTGCTGTCAGCAGCCGAGCGGTTTGGTGGTGCCGTTTCTGAAAATATTTAGCTGGAGAGGTGTCGGTGCCAGCTGCAGCTCACAGCACATGCTCCAGCAGCGATAGCAGCTTCTCGCTGAATGCACACACCAAAACTCAGCACTTGGTACGGAGCTGCAAGACTGATAACATGGCACTGGGAGGCAGTGAGCTTGAATCTGTTCCCATTAAGGTTTCAGAGAAACACTTAACCTTATCTTTAAAAATGCAAGGTTTATCAGCATCAATTGCTTTGACTCTTTCTTCTGTTACTCTCTATTAAAGGCTTGCATATCATAATGTCACAATTGGGCTTAATTAGCAGGTATTTAAGTATTATCTGCTAAGACTGATTCGAACAGACACTTATTGTCTGTTAGGAAGCCCCAAGTTCAGGCCATGTCCTAATACGCTTTCTTTCTCTTTGAGGCACCTCCGCAGCCATCGACACGACAAGGCGACACGACAAGGCACCACGACAAGGCACCACCATCGGCACCATCTCTAAAGCAGTAACAGCAGCATGTTAGAGACTGCCCCACAATACACACTCGTTAAAATGTATTGAGACTAGGAATTTAAATGCCTTCTTTGGAGGGCTTAAGATGAACAGTAAAACGCCTCTCAGACAAAGTTTCCTCCCTCAAAGCCAAACAAGCCTCCTTTTGGCTTCCCGGTTAACCCCCCAAATTTTAATTCCTGCTCACTAAATTATAAAAAGGAGAGCAAAGCGTAAGGACAAGTAGGAATTTCAGCACGTATCACAAAGAAACGGTAACCTCACCTGCACGCTGGAAGAGAGCAGCCACTCTGGAAAGGCAGGAGCTGCAGCACAGCACCTGCAGGCTCTGGGCAGGGCAGGGCCAGGGGCCCCTCTCTGCGCTGCTCAGCAGCAGGTGGCTCCCATTGCCTTCATCTGAGCTGCTTCCACCTGTGGCCCGATCGAGCCCTGCCCCTTCTGGGGGATGATTTGAAGAAGGGCTTTTAGAAGAAGGGCTTGTGGACACCTGCGCCGTGACCTAGCAAGGGAACTATCTGAAAGCACGTGGCAAACAGAGTTTGTTAACTATTTCTGGAAGCAGACTTCCTGCGGTGACCAGGCGTTGCACATGGTGCACACAGATGTTTTCAAAGAGGGCCGAACGCAGCTCAGCTTTCATCTTTGGGCGAAACCAAAAGCACAGTGCTGAGCTCAAGCCTGTACACGAAACCACCCCGCCAGCTCTGAAACAGGCTGGCGGTTTCCTTGCTGGAATGAATAAAGGACAGACGCTCAGTTTATTGCATTGATCTCCATACCAGGAGAGTCCAAATGATTTATTTCTCCCTTATATTGCATTTCAGTAACTCTTATAGTATTAAAATGATTAACAAAAGCATAAAACTGGAAACAAAAACAATCATTGAGACTGTCTCCCCTGGCACCCCATGGCCCATCAGCAGGGGCTGCACTTGTGTATTCACACCCACACGGAGAGGCTGAGATTCAGTCCTTGTAACAGGATACGCTCTGTTCTCGGAAGGGAAGAAGCTGCCTTTCCCAGGAAGCAGGAAGGCACTCAAGGCATGGGCTGCTTTAAGCCTGGCTGGTGGGAATCCTCAAAACAAGGTCCTGGTTCTTCACGGATGAGCACTCTCAGGGCACGTGCTTTAGATGTCCATGTCAAACTGTTCTTCTTCACCTGTCGAGAAGGACAAAACCTGAATGAGTCCTCAAAGTTTCAAGTTAAACACCAAATATTGTACTGAAGCAACAGCATCCAGCTGCGCATCAAATGTGTCTGTCTGGACTTAAAATCCACACCCAGGAACCAAGTTTGATACCAAAACAGCCCGTGCGAGCAACAAAGCAAGCTCTGTCCTCAGAGAGGATCGTATTCACACGGACAGACAAGAGCAGAGGTAGAGGAGATGCCCTGTGAGTAATTCCTGCGCCTGGGATTCCTTACAAAAAGGAATGCAAAGAATAACGTTGATAATCTCTGGTGTAGACTTCTGTTACCAAAGACGGATCTGCTTTTTGCATCCTTGTATCTGCGCGGCTGCCACCCCAGCCCATGCAATTCGATAGGATGCCAGCGCGAACAGCGATGATCGATTCCTGACAACAGGGCTCCTCTGGAAAGAAGTCACAACCTAGCTGGCACCCAGCACGCAGCCCGTGGCTCAGCTTGCCAGAGAATCCAGGGAGACACCAAAGGTCGCAACAGCGGGTACGAAAGCATTGAGCAATACTGACCCTGCAAAGATTTTACTTGGAGTAAGCAGGGAAGCCAGCTGATGGGTATCCAGAGCTTTATTTTTAGGGACAGGATCGTTGATCACACGTGGCATTTTCAGGTTCCTTCAAGAAGTGAGCTCAACTTTTTATTTTTAGACTGTTTTAGAGCAGTACTTGCTTTCTTCCTGCTACAGTGCCTCAGACGTGCTCATTGCACAGCGGGCAGTGACCTCTGTCCTGCTCCGGACTAACTTTTACCTTCCTATCCTACGCACGCCCGCAAGCTTCTGTGGAAGCCGCTCAAGACAGCGGTGGATACCGGAAAACTTACCTACACAAACCAGCCACCGCGCCTCAGCTAAGCCAGTTGAGCTCACTTGTACGCCAGAAGCTCTGATGTCCAAAAAGTCAGAGAATTTACATCTCAGGTTGGTTTCAAACAAAACTGAATTCCCAAACAAATCCTGCTCTAAACTGTAACACGACCGTTTCCAAAAAAGGCAAAACAGCTGCGAAACGGCAGAGGCGAGAACAGCTGCTCCCATTCTCTCACCGCAGGATTATTGGTGCAGTGGCATTCTCCTAAATGCCAAATTAATGAGAAAAGTGATAACGTGATACAAATCACACCGAAACCAAGACATTTTCACATTACCGTGGACCACAGCAGAAACTAGCAGCCGTGAGAACCCAACGACCAGGTCCCACAGCACCTCGGGAGCATCAGTGCTAACCACAGCCCACAGGCACCTCCCGGCTCCGTTCTGCGAGAGCTGCCGTGTTCGTGGGAACCAGGAATGGGCTTGGCTCGGGTCTTGTGCACTCACCTACGCTCGGTTTCTCATCGTAGCTCTGCACGTGGTTGTTCTCAACCTTCAACTCCTCCACACTTGGGCTGGTAACGCCTGGAATGTCCGGAAGGTCAGAAGGTGGCGTTTTGGCAACCGGAGAATTGCGGCACTCCATCAGAAACTTGCGATCATAAATAATCCTGGTACCTGGGGAGACGAGAGCGCGCTGTCAGAAGAGGCACACGAGGGCCAGGCTCCCGAGTGACAGCTGACGCCACCGGCCTGCAGCAGGGGAGGACACCAGCCTCCAGAGCTCAGATTAACGCCGCGTGCAGCAGACCTTAGGTTGGGTAGAAGGGATCGGATCGCAGGGGAAGAAAAGAAAAGAGTAAACGGGAATTCCTGCCCGGCATCTGCCTCTGCAAGCCGCGCGTAACCCAGCTCACCCACCTGTAACCTCTCGAGGGACAGGAGCCCGAACGCCCGCCCCGTGGCTAGGCAGAGCACGTCCTGCTCCCCCTGCCTGCGGGGGAACAACGCGGCTCCAGCAAAGCGCAGCAGGCTCAGGGGGAGCCGCCGAGCTCGGGCTGCGCGCGGGTTTCTAGGAACACGGCCACACCGAACGGCGTGTTCCCCGCGAGGCACGAAGCTCAAACCCACAGGCGGAGGAGGGCTCCCTCCCAACAGACCGCAGCCTTAACCCGGCAAGCGCTGAGAACGGTCGTTCCTTTCCCTGAGGGGAGAGCCGCAAACCTCCTCTCTGGGGCTGGCCTTCGCTGCTCTGCTGCCCCTCCGGCCAGGGCAGAGCCCTTCTCGGGCGCTCCCCAGCAAGCTCCAGCCAGAGGTAAACCCCTGCGGGGAAATAAACGCCCCTTAACAGCCGGGCCACCACACCCACGTTATTTCGAAGGACTGCTTAGCAAAGAGCAATTAGATACCACGTTTCGCGCTGCCGATGAGCTCCCCGAACACCAGAAAGCCCGTCCCACCGCACGATTTTGCCTGAGCCGTCCCCACAGACCGGGGAGAACCGACAGCACTCGGAGCTGTGCGCAGCCGGGCCGGCTTCCAGAAGGCCGGATCGCATCCCGCCGGCTCAGCCGCGCGCTGCCGGGGGCAGGGGCGGTTCCCGGAGCTGCAGCTCGGGTACCGAGGGCTAGGAGCACGGCCCGCGACAGCCCCGTCTCTGCCACGGCTCGGGCACCGAACCCTCCGCGCGCAGGGGGAAGGTCCAGAGGGAAACGCGGCTCGCTTTGGGCGCCCTCCCCGGGACGAGGCTTGGCGGAAGTGGCCCCCGAAACATCCCGCCCCGCTCCTGCCGCAGGGGCCCTCTCCCAGACGTGGCGGGTTCCGCAGTCGCCCCGCACGTGGGCCCGGGGAGACGCGCCGCGGGCATGTGCCCTCGGCAAAGGCGAGGGGCCGAGACCAGCACGACGGGGACAGCGGAAGGAAGGGGCGCTGCTGAAAGGCCGCCCACCGCCTCTCGCCTGCTCCCCGTTCCTCTACGCCGTCGTTTTAACCTCCGCCGCGAGGAGAACCAGCTCCGTCCTGTGCCGGCAGGGCACGGGGAGTTCCTTCGCTCCCCCAGCTTGCCCGGGGGGGGGTGGGGGGGGATCAGGGAGCCCGGGAGCCCCGGCACGAGGCAGCTCGCCTGGGTCGGCCCCGCTGCGGGGACCGCAGGAGGACGCCCGGGAGGGCACCGGCGCAGGCGGGGGGCTCGGCGTGAGAGGCGCCGGTCGCTGTCTCCGCGAGGGCTGCTCCCGGCGACGCAGGAGGAGGAATTGTTCTCAGGAAGGGGAGCAGAGGAGCGGCAGCAGCCCCGGCTGAGGCTCCCTGACCCCGGGGCGGGCTGGGCCCCAGGCACCGCGGTCACGGGGCGCCGGGGGCTCTGCCAGGCGCTCACACCCTGACGGCAAACACCGGCTGCTCTCCTTCCCCGCGCTGGGCGCTCGCTAACTCCCAGCACGGACAAACACCGGCCCCGCAGGGCCCGCCGAGGGACCAGCGGCGCTGACCGGGCCGGGAACGCCGCCCAGAAGCATTCCTCCCAGCCCTACCTCGCGGGGGCTCAGCCGCCTGCTGCCTTCAAGGGAGAGAGCGCAACAGAAATAACACCAGGGCTTCGGTTCCCCGGCCAGCCCAAGGCTTCTGCACGAGCCCAAGCGCACGCCTGCGTCAGCGGCGCCGACTTCCCCCTTCCCCGCCAGGCCCTCGCCCACAACGCCGCTGAGAAAAGCCTCGGGACGCTGAGAAAAGCCTCGGGACGGTTCGGGAACGGTTCCACCCTTCCTGCTCCCCGCACCGACCTCCGGCAGCGGCGCGGGGGAAAGCTTCTCGGGGGCACGGAAAAAGAAAAAAAAAGAAAGAAAGAAAAAAAAAAAGACGGGGGAGCCGCCGAGCGGGAGCGCGGCCAGCTGCCGGCACCCGGTGCTGTGCCCCCAAAGCACGGCCCCGAAGCGAGCTGCGTGGGGCGAGCAGCGCCGGCAGCGGGCCGGGGGGCAGCTCCCTGCCCCGAGCTGTTGGGGGGGGGCAGCAAACCCCCCGCGGTGTTTTGGGGCCGTGGGGCACGGCGCTGCCAGGAAAAGTCGAGGAGGTTGGGAGGAATAAAAGCTGCCGTTCCACGCCGTGCCACGGGGAGGGGAACCCCCCCCCCCCCCCAGGGGTCTCCCTCCCGTGGGGCAGCGCGACCCCTTCGCTCCTTCCCGCCAGAGGGGCCCGCAGCTCCAGGCAGCCCCCCCCCTAAAAAGGGGAAGGGGCGCACGGCCCCAGGCACCCCCTGAGACCCCCCACCCCGGGTGAGAGCCCCCCCCAAGGACCCTACCACGCCGCAGCCCCTCTCCGAAGGGGGGAGGCAGCCCCAGCCCCCACGGAGCCGGAGCCCCCTCCCCCCCCCCAACGGGATCCCCCCCCCCTCCCCCCAAAAAAACCCCCGAGAGAACCCCTCTGGGGACCCGCTCAGCCAAAAAAGCGCCCCCCCGGAACCCCCCTCCAAGGAGAGGGACCCCCCCCAAAAACAGAGGGGACCAAAAAGAGCCCAAAGAGAGGAAGAGCCTCCAAAAAGAGGGAACCCGCCCCAAAAAAGAGGGAGACCCCCCCCAAAAGAGGGAGACCCCCCCCAAAAGAGGGAGACCCCCCCCAAAAGAGGGGGAGACCCCCCCAAAAGAGGGGGAGACCCCCCCCCAAAAGAGGGGGAGACCCCCCCCAAAAGAGGGGGAGACCCCCACGAGCCCCCCCAACCGAGCCCCCCCCGCCCCTCAGCGCGCTCCCGGTGCCGGTCCCGGCCCCCCCCCGCCGCCCCGCCGCCGCTCACCGCCCGGCGTGGTCCCGAAGACGGTGCCCCCCGGCGTGGTGCTGTAGTCCCCGGGCGGCAGCGGGGCGCCGTCGGGCAGGGCGAGGCGCTTGCCGGGCCCCGGGATGTCGCGGCTCGGCGTCGGCCCCTGGCAGCAGCGCCCCGACATGGCCGCCACCCTGCCGCCCCGCCGCCCTGCCCGCCGCTTCCGGCGCGGGGCCCGCCCCTTCCGGCGCGGGCGGCAGGGAAAGGGGCGGGGGCACGGAGGGGGCGGGGCCTGGAGTGAAAAGGCGTGGTCCGTCTGGGGGCGGGGTCTCCGTGGGGGTGCGGCCTAGGGGGTCGGAGGGGGCGTGGTCTAACGGTGGTGGGCGGGGACGTGGGCGGGGCCAAGCGCGGCCGGGGCCGCCGGGTCCCTGTGCCCGCCGCTGACGGTGCCCGGCCCGGGGGCTCCGCGGGGGTGGGGGCTCCCAGTGCCCCAGTGCTCCCAGTGCCCCCAGTGCCCCAGTGCTCCCAGTGCTCCCAGTGCCCCCAGTGCTCCCAGTGCCCCCAGTGCTCCCAGTGTCCCCCAGTGCCCCCAGTGCCCCCAGTGCTCCCAGTGCTCCCAGTGCCCCCAGTGCCCCAGTGCCCCCAGTGCCCCCAGTGCCCCCAGTGCCCCCAGTGCTCCCAGTGTCCCCCAGTGCCCCCAGTGCCCCCAGTGCCCCCAGGGCACCGTCCCGGCGGTGACACCAGCGTTCCGTTGTCCCTCCGCCAAGGGGCATTTGGGGCCCCGCGGCGGTGCCGGGCCGCGGCTGTCAGCGGCCCGCAGGGGTCAGCCCGGCCGAGCCCTGGCAGCGCCCCGGGGCCGACAGGTGGAGCTCGGCTGCCGCCGGCCCGGGGCTGCGGCTGAAAACGGCCCAGGGAAAGCTACGAGCACGGCCTCGCTGCCCAGGGCACTGCCTGCGCCCACCCCTTGGCCTAGGCTGAGCTGGCGGCGGGGGCTGCCCATCCCCATCCCCATGCCCATCCCATCCCCATCCCCATCCCCCCCATCCCATCCCATCCCCATCCCATCCCCACCCATCCCATCCCATCCCATCCCATCCCATCCCATCCCCATCCCCATCCCCATCCCCATCCCCATCCCCATCCCATCCCCATCCCATCCCCATCCCATCCCCATCCCATCCCATCCCATCCCCATCCCATCCCATCCCCATCCCATCCCATCCATCCCATCCCATCCCCATCCCCATCCCATCCCATCCCATCCCATCCCATCCCCATCCCATCCCATCATCCCCATCCCCATCCCCATCCCCATCCCCATCCCCATCCCCATCCCCATCCCCATCCCCATCCCCATCCCATCCCATCCCACCCCATCCCATCCCCATCCATCCCATCCCATCCCATCCCATCCCATCCCATCCCATCCCATCCCATCCCATCCCCATCCCATCCACATCCCCATCCCCATCCCATCCCACCCCATCCCATCCCATCCCCATCCCCATCCCCATCCCATCCCACCCATCCCATCCCCATCCCCATCCCCATCCCATCCCCATCCCCATCCCCATCCCCATCCCATCCCCATCCCCATCCCATCCCTCCCATCCCCATCCCCATCCCATCCCATCCCATCCCATCCCCATCCCCATCCCCATCCCCATCCCCATCCCATCCCCATCCCCATCCCATCCCATCCCATCCCCATCCCATCCCCATCCCATCCCATCCCCATCCCCATCCCCATCCCCATCCCCCATCCCATCCCATCCCATCCCTCCCCATCCCATCCCATCCCCATCCCCATCCCCATCCCCATCCCCATCCCCATCCCTCCCATCCCCATCCCCATCGCCATCCCCAGCCCATCCCCCATCCCATCCCCATCCCCATCCCATCCCATCCCATCCCATCCCCATCCCATCCCATCCCATCCCATCCCCATCCCCATCCCAATCCCCATCCCCATCCCATCCCATCCCCATCCCCATCCCCATCCCATCCCCATCCCCATCCCCATCCCCATCCCCATCCCCATGCCCATCCCCATCCCATCCCCATCCCATCCCTATCCCCATCCCATCCCCATCCCATCCCCATCCCCATCCCATCCCCATCCCCATCCCCATCCCCATCCCCATCCCATCCCACCCCATCCCATCCCCATCCCCATCCCATCCCCATCCCCATCCCCATCCCCATCCCATCCCCATCCCCATCCCCATCCCATCCCCATCCCATCCCCATCCCCATCCCATCCCCATCCCCATCCCCATCCCATCCCCATCCCATCCCCATCCCATCCCATCCCATCCATCCCATCCCCATCCCATCCCCATCCCACATCCCCATCCCATCCCCATCCCATCCCCATCCCATCCCATCCCTCCCCATCCCATCCCCATCCCATCCCCATCCCATCCCCATCCCCATCCCCATCCCATCCCCACCCCATCCCCTTTGCCCCAGTGCGGCTGCTGAATCGATTACCGGGCGCTGGGCAGGAAGCCAACGCATCCGGCCGTGCCGGGTGACACCGGCCGTGACCCCAGCCCAGCGCGGCGCCCAGGCACGGCTTAACGAGGCCCTCGGCCGTTTCCTCCTCCCGCTCCCACAGAATGGGGACGGGGTCAGGGCGCCCGCGGGAGGTCGGGCTGCCGGGGCACATCCTGCCCGCGGTGGGGCTCGGGGCTGCGGTTCCCAACCTCGTCTGGGCGCCTGCCCCGCTGCCCGGCACCCAAAGCCACGGATCAGGGTGAAGAGGGGGCGTGGGGACCCCAGCCCCCCACGGAGGTCCCGGGGGTGCTCCTGGTGGGGGGGTTTTGCCCTCCCCTCGCAGGCTTCCGGCCCCGCTGTCGGCGGGCTCGCGTTGGCAGCGCCCGCTGGTGCCAACGTGTTCATCTCCAGGGCGCTTTATCTGTTCTTTCCCCGGGCTGGAAAGCCCTTCATCATCCTCATGTGACGCACGTTATCACCTCGCTGCCTTCTAAATCGGGAACGGGGGGAGCTGTGTGGCAGCGCCCCTCCCCAGCAGCCCCTGTTTGCCCCCGACCCGCTGGCACAAATCCCTCCTTGCCGACCCGGGGGGGCATCTGTGAAACGCCTGCTCCTCCAGCAGGCTCCCAGCGGGGCAAAACTCCCCCGTGGCTCTTGGAAAACTCGTCCCATAACCCATGAATTGCTCGGCCTTTCTGGTTGCCCTGCATGCGGGGAGCACCCCCGGGGGTGCAGGCGTGGGGCAGATCCTGCCCGTCCCCGGGCACTTCCACCAGCTGCTGATGAAAGGAGCAGGAAGAAAATAAACGCGGGGAGGATAAACTTCCCCCGGGGCTGTAAACAGGCAGCGAGGCTCTGAAGCCCTCCCCGGCCAGGCAGAGCATCGCTGGGGCCGAGCGCTGGCGCCGGATCAGACCCCTCGCTGCTGCTATTGCCAACGGGGGGAGCACAGTCGGTCCTCGGAGGGTCCCCAACACCCCCTCCCCCGGGGTCCCAAACCCCCCTGGTGCCCGCCGCGACCCCCGGCAGCGCGGGCGGCAGGGATGTCCCCGTGCCATTTCCCCGTCGGTGTTTACATTCCCCTGCGATGCCGGCGCAGATAGCGAGCGGCCCACATCCCCTCTGCCCGCCCAGGAGCTGTTCCTGCAGATAAAGTTGCCCCCGGTAAACAACCCCATCCTGCATGGAAGCGCCGCCGCCCTGCCGGGGGGGGGGGAGCCCCGGCCTGGGTCCGTGCCCCGGGTGGGTGCAGGCGCTGGCAGAGGGTGCTCAGCACCCCCACAGCACCCCCGGGACGCGCTGCTTGGTTCTGCTGCTGCCGAGGCAGTTCGGCGGTGGCAGGGATGTCCCTGCAGGCTGGGGGGGGCACGGGCAAATGCCTGGCACTGGTGTTTTGTACAAGCCCTGTCCTGCGTGGGGACGGCCCCGCAAGCCCTTCGGTCACCCCGCAGGGCAGGGCTCAGAGGGGGGAGCCTGGGCACGGCGCTCAGCACCTCCGCTGCCCTTTATTTCCCCAGAAATAAAACACCAGGCTCCCGCTGCTGCCCTTGCTCGTGGTTCGGGTGGCCGATGCGAGCCAGGAGGCGCATGTGATGGCCAGACAAAAAGTCAGTGGAGCTTCTCCCGGCTGCAGAGGGGGCTCGGTCCTCCCTCGGTGCAACCGAATGCCTTGCTGGCGGGCTGAGCTCTCTTACAAAACCTTTCCTTTGCATCCAGCCACGCCATCGCTCCACCGCAGTGCAGGGAGAGGTCCCCAGACTGCTCCCACACTCAGGACCTCGCCCCCGGCACCCTTTGTGCCTGCCCCGTGGCACCGGGGCTGCCGGGGCCGTAAGGACGGTGATGCTCAGGGAGCCCTGGCCCGGGGGGCTGTGGCTGAGCTTCCAGCACGATTCCTGTCTTCCCCTGAAAGTTAAAGTTTGGGAGCTGGCTCGGTTCCTGCCTCCTCCTCCTCTTCCTCGCTGCCCTGCACCTCCCCGTCCGGCACCTCCTGATTCACGCTCGCCTCCCTCCCGCCTCAGGCACGCCGCACCCCCTGAAAAACAAACGTGGAGAGCTCATTGCATAAGCGCCCAAGAACCGGGCTCTGGGAATGATGATGTGAAATATGTACCGACGAGAACACCAGGCTGCTTGGCACGCCAAGAGAAACAGCGGGGCTTAACTGGTGGCGGGCGCTGGTGTGCGCGGGGCCGTGCCCAGCGGCTGCAGCATCCCCGAGCCCCCTGCCCGCACCCCCCCCGGACCCCCACGCTGCCGGGGCGTCCTTCGGGGGCAGCTGCCCCTCTCCGGCGCCCGGCCGCGAGCTCGGCGGCGCGGCCCTCGGGAGTGGACCTTTTCCCCATTTGCCTCCCTCCAGCAGTTTCTGAGAAATAAGCGGGGAGCGGGAGGAGTGCACGGGTTAAAAATAGCCGTGGTGACATGGGAGCCGCGGGTCTGACGTGGCTGCTGTCGTTGTCCCTGCTGCTGCTGCTGCTGTTGTTGTTGTTGTTGTTGTTTCCCATTCCACGAGCCTGGTGGGGCTGCGGGGCGCTGGGGATGCCCCGGCTGCGACGTGGGGCTGGATGGAGATGGTGCCGGGGATGTCTGCACGGGAGGAGACCCCTGAAGGTCTGGGGGACCCTCGAAGGCAGGAGGCGAGCCGGCACGTGGCGGCTTGGCCGGCGTCTTGCAGCAGGGACGCTCGCACCCCCTGAAGCAGGATCTGTCCCAGCCCCGCTCCAAGCCCCGGGGACGCTGCCCCGCGTCGCTCAGAGCAGCCTTTCCTCCCCGCCGGCCGTCAGGATGCTCCTCTCCCCCCCCCCCCCTCTGTCTGGGGAGCCCAACTGCTTTCAGATGTTATTTTTGTCGCTGACATTTATTTTTTTTTCAGAGGTTTCCACATTTTTTTTTGTGAAATTTGTGTCAGTGTTATTGCAAACTTGTCCCTCCTTCCCCCCTGCCTCTGTTTTTCTTTAGCAATAGCTGCTGGAAAACCAGTTAACGGCGTGAGGGAGGATCACTCGTGAACATGTCCCTAAAACCTCCGCAGACGAGGCAAAAGCAGGCGAATCCCCTTGGCCCTGGGAGGTGGAAACGTCCTGGAAGTCCTTCCATTTGCTCCCCTGTTCCGTGCCTGGCCCCAGAGCAGCTCAGGGCTTTGTGCCCCGGCCCCTCACCTGCAGGGGCTGGGGGGCTCCCGGCCTTTTTGTCCCCTTTGCAGCAGCAATAGGGCTGTGATGAGGTTTTGCTGTTTTCTGTGCCTTTTTGGGGGGGGCTGAGGGGGAGAACTCCCTCTCCCACAGCTGGGGGCAAGACGGGAATGTCAGACCCGAGCCCTGCTGCAAGGTGCTGTAAACCCAGCGGGCATTTCTCTCCTTGCCACTTTGGGACTTCCCTGCAGCGACATGGGAAAGAAAACAGCTTTATTACCTTCGGTCTTCCTTCCTTTTTTTTTTTTTTTTCAATGCAGAGACGTAATTGCGCAGGGACTTGGGGGGCAGGAGAAGGACCTGGGATTGCTTTAGCGCAGCCTTTGACACTGGCTGGGTTTCAGGCCCCGGGTGCCCCTTTCCCTGATTCTCACAGGGCGGCCGCAGCCTGGGCAGAGCCGCAGCCGTGCGCGGGCTGCGGGGCAGGGGCGGCCCCGAGGCTCCCGGAGCCTCCCTGGTGAGCGGGGGTCTCGGGGGCCCTGCACGGCCCCGGGGGCTGCACGGACATGGGCAGCTGGCTGTGGGAAGGGGCCGGCGAGCAGCACGATGGGGACCTCGGCCCTGTGCGGGCAGCCAGCAGCGGGCTCCGAGCTCCCCGTGCCACGCTGCGCATCGTTCATCCTTCTCCCTGCGGTGCTCCCAGGAGCTTCGCTCGGCAGCAGGATGTGAGCGTGCGAGGTCGCCGCTCGCCTGCCCAAAACGTGGGAGCTCCCAGGCTTCGGGACCGACCCTCACCCGTGGCCGACGGCTTTGCCCGGGGCCAAGATATGGCCCCTGGGGCCGGGATCGCCCCCGAGCGCTGCCAGGGGCAGGACGGGGGCAGCTCAGGGTCACTGCGAGCACCAAAGCTCGAAGCTGCCCCAGGCGCAGAGCGCGAAGCATCTCCTCGCCCCGCAGCGATGGGACGGGCGCGAAGGGCAGGGGCATGGCCATGGCGTGCGTCCCGCTGCAGGGACGGGTGGGTATTGAGCACGGCTCGACAACCCGAACCCTAAAATCGGTGGCTTGCACGGAAGTCAACAGCACTTTTTTGTTATTTTTTATTGTCCTGGTGCAGGGAACGCTTCGCTTCCTGTGCCTGGCCCCGGCAGACGCAGAGCCACGGCCCCCGGAGCCCCGCAGGAGGGGGGCTGGTGGGGAGCCCGCAGTTTATGGCGAGCTTCCTCCGGCCTCCCGGGACAGGCAGTACCCAGCGGGTTAAAGCTCCATCACGGCGTGTTTATGTGCTGACAAGGAAACACGATGACAGATAATCCCAAACAACTTCAAAGCAAGATTTGTGAATCCGATATGGGAACTATTCCCGAGGTCCCGGCGCGCGGTGCCCCAGACCGATTAGCAGACATTAAAGGCAGAGCAGGACCCGCTGCAGAGCCGTGCCTTCGCCCTGGCCCCCTGCCCACCCACCGAACCCCAGGGCCCCCTCCCCACGCTGCACCAGGAGGATTTGGGGCAAAACCCCGCGCCTCGAGCAGCTCCTGCTTCAGTGTGCACGGCCCTGGGAACGCACAGAGGGTTTTCCCACAGCCAGGACCTCCTCATCCCACCAGCCACGGGGTGGGGGACAAGGATGAGCCAGGGTCCCACCCCAGCTGCTAGGCATTTGGGGATTAGGGAGGGGGGAATAAAAGGGGATGGGGACTAGGCAGTGCTCTGGGGGTACTGGGTGGGGGTGCTGGGTGTCCTTGTGGGGGCTGGTGACTTGCTTTGTGCCCCACCAGGGTGGGCTCCCTGCAGCACCGTGGGGGCAGTGGGGGTCCAGGCAGGGCTTGTTCTGATGTGGATGTGGGCACGGGGGGTCTGGGCTGGCAGCATTTACGTGCTTTGTACCAGCAACTCTCAGGGCACTGCACCTACCCGGTGCTTCCCTAGGGTCCGTGCAGGTAAACCAAGTTTTGGGGCTCTGAGAGCTTCAGTGGCTGCTCGGGCTGGGCCATGCAGGAGCGAGGCGGTGCCACGTCCCTGAGCGAGGTGAGTGGCTGCTTGGAGAGCTCTTTTCCCCCCAGCAGCGAGGGGCTGAGTCTGTGGTGCTGTGCCCATGGCACAGATTCAGAGGAAGCAAGATGCAGAGGGTTGCATCCCGCCGGGTGCAGCGGGGTCTCCCTCTGCTCAGCTCCGTGCAGGGTCCTGCTGTTTTTTCCCCCCGGTGGGGCCGGGGAGCTGGCAGCGCTGCCCAGCCTGGAGCGCAGTGAGAGGCAGTGCTGCCAGAGTCACGCTGGGTTTATCACCCTTTCTGTAATGGTAAGTATGCAAACAGGGTGCTGGGGGACAGCGAGAGCTCCCAGCTATAAAAAGGCTTTGTTTTATCCTAGTGTGGCAGCAGCCTGACTCAGTCTTGGCAAGGCTTGGCTGTGCTGTGTTTAATGACGCCGGGAGGAGAAGCCGGCGTTTGCCCATCTCTGCCTGGTCCCCCTGTCCTCCTGCCTGTTGTCTTGGGGCCCTGCCAGCCCCGGTGAGCTCACAGATGTGACTAGGAATTGAACGTGGCGGGGAGAGGATCAAAACTGTGCTTAATACCCGGGGCAGGGATCTGATAGCTGTAATAACACCTCATCCGCTCACCGGGCACGGGGGATTAACAGGACCTGAGCCCTATGTGGGGGCCTTAAACACCTGATGAGGGCGGTGTGCGTGCAGCCTGCTCGGGGCGGATAAGGCTTTGGGGCAGGGATTAAATGTGCAGGGACTTTGCACCCGCTGAGGCAGGAGTGACAGCGTGCTGAAACTCTGTGCGGATCAGGCGAGGGAGATTTACACCTAACGCAGGCTCAGCACTGCCAGGCGGACAAACCAAGGCTCTCCTTGCCCTGCGTGTGGTGGGAGGGTGCGGGCCTCCTTTTTTTTTTTTTTGTGGGGGATCTGGGGCCGTGCAGGCACCTTGCTGCAGTGCTGGGCTGTTGGAAATGAGAAACGCCCCACGATGAGGCATCCTCCGGGAGCTGCCAAGCGCCCTAGAGGAAGAGGTCCACAGCTGCTGCTTTCTGAGCCACCTCACCCCTCTGGCTCCCGGGCAGATGCTGAGCCCCTGGGCTGCTGCCTGAGGCCAGCTCCGACGTCTGTTCCCTCTCTCCAAGCACCCACGGGTGCTGGAGCTCCGGGAGCAAGGAGCTGCGCTGCTCTGCGTCCTCCTCTCGTACCCCAGCTCTCCCCCAGTAGGGATCTTCTCTAATCCATCCTGCCTCTATATATAAAGATGTATTTTTAAATGCCCATTGTTTATTCTGTAGCAACAGCCAAAGGAGTGGCTCTGATCCATGGCATAAACATATTTTCCCAGAGTTTTCTAAACAGCCGCCTGACCCATTGGCCAGCGCTCCCTGCAGGGTCTGTGGGGCTGGGCTGGGCTCCTGCCTTCTCTTTCCTGGGGCAGTGGAGTTTGTCCGTGGCTGCTCAGGTGGTGCTGGCATGGGGCAGGCGATGGGGACACGTCCCGGGGTGGCTCCCAGGCTGCTGGGCTGGGAGGGAGGGCGGCAGGGAAGGGGGAGCAAAACGAGGCAGGAGGAGAAGGCGACAAAGAGCCTCACAGGAGGCGTTTCCAGCTGCTTCAGGCTCTTCACAACGCTTCAGGGGTGTTCCTGCCTGCTGCCATGAGCCGAATGCTGCCCTGGGGGAGTGGGGACATCTCCCCGGGCTGGGGGTGCAGCCTCATCCCCGGCACCTCGAGGGCTCAGGGCAAGGCCCGTGGCTGGAGCAGGAGGATGGACGTTGTGTGGCTCCGTGCAGGACCCAGCGCCTCTGCTTCAGCTTTCCCAGCTGGAAAACTGGGGCAAAGATACAGAACCGCGTTACTTCCCCTGCCGCAATAAAAGGACTGGGACTCTCCCTTCCTCTCCCCATTAAAGTCATCTGGCTGGAAGGGAGGGCTCCGGGCCCTGGCTGTGGGGGGGAGAGAGGAAGGATCTCGGTTCGGTGCCAGAGAGAGGGCTCCAGGAGCAGGGCTCTGGATGCACCCCGGAGGAAGGCCGGCCGTTTGTCTCGCTGTGGGCAGTGTCTCACCATTCCTGCCTCTGAGCACGGCGGGAGTGCTCCCCGCAGGGCACGGCAACGTGGAGGTGGTCTGAGGGTGCCACCAAGGGCCATCGGCAGGAGGGTTTGATGTAAAACGCCCAGGCTTTGTCCTGCCAAGAGCCCCTCCAGAGCCCAACACCCTCGTTTTGTTACCCTTGGCCTTCCCGCAATACCCCTGCTTTACTTTTCTTCGGGCACAATCGAGCTGTGGCTCCGTGCACCAAGATGCACCGGGGCTGCGGGTGCAGTGACACTGCAGACTCAGACGTGTGCACGTTTTGTTCACGCCGTGCCCATTGAAGCAAAGTGACGATCCTCCCTGGAGCAAATACGCTCAAGACTCGGCCCGAGCCAGCAATTAATGTAAGAGCTGGGAGCTGAGAGGGGTTGCATCAAGCACTCATCTGACCGCTTTGAAAAACCAAAACAGTCTTGTAAAGATCAAGCTCGTAAAAAGCGGTCTCTGTTTTGCTAGCTCATGAATGGGCAGAAATGCCAACTGGATAATTTTTTACACATTTTTTTCGTCTTTGTCAACATTCCCCCATTTGGCTGAAACTTCAAATGCCGTATTTGGAGAGCGCCTGTCTTAGAAGTCCCAGTATCTGTATAAACAGCTGATAGTGAAAAAATTACCCGCCCTGGAGCCTGCCCAGGGGCCTTCAGGAGGAGCAGGGCTGGGGACAGCGATGGGGCCACGGCTGCTCGAGCTCTGGGGCACTGGGGCAGCCCGGTGCCTTCCGGCCCGACGTGTCCCGGGGGAGGAAGCGTTCGGGGGCCTCCAAACACCGGCACCCACCCAAGGGCAGGAGGGGAGCAGCGGGGGTCTCCGTCCTCAGCCGGGGAGGGGGTCGTGGCATTCACTTGGGGGTGAAAAAGCGGCCGCGGGTGGCCTCCTTTGGAGCGGGGCCGGCGCTTTGCCGCCCCCCTGCAGCCGCTCGGCCGCCCCTCCGCGCCGGGGGCCGGTGCCGCACCGGGGCCAGCCCGCCCCGCCCGGGGGGCGCACGGCGAGGGGCCGGGGGCGCGGTGCGGGGCCGGGGGGCGGCGGGGAGGCGGGGCCGGCTCCCGCTCCCCGTCCGTTGATCCCGGGAGCGCTGCGGGAGCCCGGGGCCGCCCCGAGCCTTTAAAGGCTCCTCCCCGAGCGGCGGCCCCGGGAGCGCCGCCGAGGGGAGCCCGGCGCGGGTGCAGCCCCGACGGCCGGTGCGGTGCGGGGAGCCCCCAGCCCCGCGCCGGCCCCGAGCCCGGCCCCGAGCCCGGCCCCGAGCCCGGCCCCGAGCCCGACCCCCCGACCCCCCGACGGGGCGCGCCCGGCTCGGGAGCGCGGAGCAGCGGCAGCGGGAGCGCGGCGCGCCCTGCCCGGCCCTGCCCGGCCCTGCCCGGCCCTGCCCGGCGCGGCCCGGCGGCGATGAGCCCGCTCCCCGTCGGCAACGGCAGCGCCTGGGGGGCGGCAGCCCCGGGCCCCGGCCCCAACTGCAGCGGCGCCGCCAGCCTGAGCCGGCAGTGGGCGGTGGGGGCCGCCCTGAGCCTCACCGTGCTGGTGATCGTGGCCGGGAACCTGCTGGTGATCGTGGCCATCGCCAAGACGCCGCGGCTGCAGACCATGACCAACGTCTTCATCACCTCGCTGGCCTGCGCCGACCTCATCATGGGCTTGCTGGTGGTGCCGCCGGGGGCCACCATCCTGCTGAGCGGCCACTGGCCCTACGGCACGGTGGTGTGCGAGCTGTGGACCTCGCTGGACGTGCTGTGCGTGACGGCCAGCATCGAGACGCTGTGCGCCATCGCCGTGGATCGCTACCTCGCCATCACGTCGCCGCTGCAGTACGAGGCGCTGGTGACCAAGGGCAGGGCGCGGGCCGTGGTGTGCCTGGTGTGGGCCATCTCCGCCTTCATCTCCTTCCTGCCCATCATGAACCACTGGTGGCGGGACGGCGCCGACGAGCAGGCGGTGCGCTGCTACGACGACCCGCGCTGCTGCGATTTTGTCACCAACATGACCTACGCCATCATCTCCTCCACCATCTCCTTCTACGTGCCCCTCCTCGTCATGATCTTCGTCTACGTCCGCGTCTTCGCCGTGGCCACGCGGCACGTGCAGCTCATCGGCAAGGACAAGGTGAGGTTCCTGCAGGAGCCCCCCAGCCCCGGCTCCAGGGGCGGCCGGCGGAGGCGACCCTCCCGCCTGCTGGCCATCAAGGAGCACAAGGCGCTCAAGACCCTGGGCATCATCATGGGCACCTTCACGCTCTGCTGGCTGCCCTTCTTCGTGGCCAACATCATCAAGGTCTTCTGCCGGCCGCTGGTGCCGGATCAGCTCTTCCTCTTCCTCAACTGGCTGGGCTACGTGAACTCAGCCTTCAACCCCATCATCTACTGCCGCAGCCCCGACTTCAGGAGCGCCTTCCGCAAGCTGCTGTGCTGCCCGCGCCGCGCCGACCGCCGGCTCCACGCCGTCTCACAGGACCCGCAGCACTGCCCCTGCGCCTTCAGCCCCCGGGGGGGCCCCTTGGGGCACAGCAAGGCAGCCCCCCTGCGGCGCGGGGAGGACGGCGAGGCTCGGGGTGCCGGCAGGACGGAGGAGACGGCCCCGTCCCACGGCAGCGCCCACCAGCAGTGGCCCCTGGGCGAGTGCTGGCTGCAGGGCATGCAGAGCACGCTGTGTGAGCGGCTGGACGAGTGAGTAGCTGCGTGTGCTGCGGGGGGGCGGCATGGGGGGGGCGGCGGTCCCACGGGAGAGCGGTCTGATGGGCACGGTGCGGGGGAGCAGGAGGTCCTGGGGGGGCTGGGTGCGGGCTGAGAACCGCTGCTCTCTGCTTTTAGGGTTCCCTAAGCCCCAGCCCCTCCGCTGGGCAGCAAAACTGGGGTCCTCGGTGCCCCCCCGCCCTGTCCCGCCTTGTCCCGTCTTGGGGAGTGCCCCCGCCACCAGAATAATTCATTCTCTCAGAGACAGCGCTGGCTGTAAATAAGAAAGAAAGTCAGCCAGGCAGGAGTGTCCCAAACCCTGGGATTTTGTCCCGTCTCCCCCCACTCCCGATTTCTTTCAGGGAGCCCCCCTGTGGCAGGGCGGGCAAGGGGGGGTCTCCAGCTGCCGGTCTGGGCTCTGTGTGTCCCTTTGTCCCCTGGTGGCTGCAGTTTGGGACGGGAATTCATCCGGTCACCCCTGTCCCTGCAGCCAGCGGCCCGTGCCGGGCTCTGCCCTGCCTGCGGTAGCACACAGCCTACCCCTCCTCCTGCGAAATACGGCGTGGTTTTCCCCCGAGCTTTTTATTAGTGTTACAAAATGTGAATATTTTTCAGTACGGGGGATTTCAGCTGGCTTCCTTCGGCCAGAAACCGCTCCTGACACTTGAGGGCAGGGAGGCTGCTGGCAGCGCCGCTGCCGGGGGGGTGTGGGAGGAGCTGTGGGGAGGATTTCGGGGGGTGCGTTTCAGGAAAGGATCAGACCCTGCGGACCCCGGGGCAGCAGCTCCTGGGGAAGGTCGGGGCTCTTCACGCACTGTGCTCTCCCGTTGAAGGTTTACCGGCAGAGAGACGCCAGCAGGTCCTTCGGTGTGACCGGCAGCCGAGCAGAGGAGGCAGGACAGTAAGTGCGCTTTGCCTTCCCGGGGGGCAGCCGTGCCGTGGGGGCCCCCCAGGCGTGGACGTGGCCGCCCCTCGTCCCTGCAGCAGTCTCCTCTGACCAGCTTGGCCGTCCCCTTCCCTGGGGGAGCGCGGCCCTTGGCTGGCCCACAGGCATGTGCCACTTGGGGCACGTGAGCCTGACGCAGGCATCTGCTGACCGTCCGGGGTGCTTTAACCCCCCTCGGAGCAGCGGGCTCGGCGGTGCTGGCTGCGTAGGGACTGCGCTTTGGGGCTGGCTTCAGGGCAGGACCCCCTCTTTGCGCGCTTCCCTTTGGGGGGGTTGGGTTGTGAGCCCCACGGGATGGGGGTGCTGTGAGGGGTGCGCCCCACACCCCGCCATCTCCTGCTGTCTCCCTGCAGGGCCGGGCGCCGCGACGGGGACGCTGCGTGGGGACGGAGGAGCAGCACGGGGGGTGGCGGCGCTGGAAGGACCCCCGGAGAGGAAGGGGGCTCCCACTCGGGGAGTGCACTGGGCTCCTCTGATGCCGGAGGGCTGAAGCCAGCAGGGAAAAGCTCCCGAGCCTCCTGCGCTGAGGCTCCCCACAGCAGCACGGCCGCCAGGGACTGGGGGAAGCTGCCCGCGTGCCCCCCGACGTGGCTGGTGCTGGGACGTGGTGGCCAGCAGCTCTGCTCCCCCGCAGGACCCTGACTTCCCGGCCGTGTGGGGGCAGCCCCGCAGCCAAGGGAAGAAGGGTGCCCTGCAAATGAGACCCGTCCGTGATCCTCACCGGGTCCTGCCCCCGCCGCGGCTGTGAACTTCCCGGGGCTGCCGCGATGCTGGGAGCTGCAGCGACGCCGTCAGCTGGGGAACACAGGGAGCGAGGGGATCTCCGGGCTTGGGGACACCGGGCAAAACACGTGAACTGTGCTCTCGTCCGATGTCGTGTTTATTCTGGGTGGATCTCCAGGTTTGCGGGGTTGGGGTCGGGAGGGGGGCGTTGGGTGAAGCCTGCAGGAGCAGCGCCCCTTTGCCACACCGAGACCGCCGTGCGGCTTCCACCAGCAACGCGCAGAGCCGCTGCCACCCTCAGGACACAGCCGGGGTGTTTCTGCTACTTCCCACCCAGCGGTGGAGGTGTGAACGCCGCGGGGCCGTGCTACGCACCCCGAAACCCCGGGGGTGACCGGAGCATGGCCGAGAGCAGCCGGGGCTGGGCAGGGATGGGGAGCCCTGCAGGAGGGGGGGGGTCACGCCGTGGTTGTTGCAGGTGCTGGGGGCGAGGGCAGTGGTGCTGTGCTCTTGTTTTAAAGCCGCTGTGCGTGGCCAGGAGGGCGGCAGGAGGTGGCAGCACCCACGCAGGGTGTGCGCAGAGGGCACCTCTAGGTGTCTGTGCCTGCGCCACCCCGCCCGCCGTAACGCCGGGCAGTCAGCTGTAAACGCGTCGTGGTGACTGTGAGGTTTTTCTGCCTTGTTTCCCCCCACCCGCTGTGTGAAATAAATCTTGGAAACCCCTCCGTGGTGCCTTCGGGTCTGTGACAAGCAGAGGGATGGGGCCGGGCACAGCCTCTGTAGTGGTTGTGCTCCCACCGGGGGCTTTGTGCCCCCTCCCGGGGGGGTGTCAGCCTGGAAAAGCAGCCAGAGAATAGCCACCCCCATCCCACCATCATCTGGGAATTCGTACAGATAATTTGGGAGGGGCTGGGCTGGGGAGAGGCAGAGCACAGGGGCAGTGCTGGGAGGGATGGGGCAGCACCGGGGCAGCGCCCCCGCTCCAGCAGCCCCCGGAGCTCTGGGGGGCGCATTGATGGCACCTGGGGAGAGCTGCCAAGCACCTGGGCCGCATTCCCAAACCGCCCCTCTGCCGGGTCCCCTTCTCTTTATTTGCAGCAGGCAGCGGCCGCTTGGGCTTGCTGCTGGAGGAAGGGCCGTGTCCTGCTGTCCCCTGCGGGTGCTGCTGTGTGGGGCAGGGGCAGCTCCCTCTGAGACCTCTGGGTTGTGCTGCTGCTTCAAACGTTGACCCTAAGGAAATGCTTGGCGCTGGGTGAAAATCGAGGCTGCAGGGCGCAAGTCGAGGCTGCGGGGTGCTCCCAGTGCTGGAGGCTTGGGCAAGGGGCCGCTCTGGTCAGCGGGAGCCGCTCCGCGCTGGGGGCGCACCGAGCACCCCGTGGGGAGGCTGCTGGTCCTCGGAGCTGGTTTTGTCTGTGCAGGCACCTCACTGGCTCTTCCTTTCCCCAGGGGATGCCCAAGCAGCTGGGTGGTTTTATTCTTCACTTAGCCCTGCTCCCCTAGCCAAGGGGGTGCTGGTCCAGCTGCCTTCACCTCTTGCAGAAGGCAAACTGTGCTGCTGCGAGCTGCCTGGGGTCTGGGGGCTTGGGAGTTTGCTCTAAGCGCTCCTAAGCCACATTTCTTCCACGTGTCGCTGCTGCAGACTGGTTTCTCTGTTTCACTGTTTTCTCCCTTCTTTATTTCACAGGAGCCAGCTCCTGGTGCTGGACCAGCCGCGGAGGATGAGCAGCTCTTCTCTCGTCTCCAGGTCGCTGTCGGAGGAGAGGCCGGTCACCGCCCTCTGGGGTGAGCAGCGGCAGCCCCCGCCCCAGCTTCCCCCTTCCTTGGTTTCCCCCCACCTCTCAATCCCGGCTGCTCTGCTCCCTTTGAGGGCAATTTCCCTCTGCACCGCGGCCACCCGCACTCCCCTTGCTGCAGAAACCCCTGGGGGGGCTGAGGGTTCCCCATGGCACAGGGACACCCCATGGCCCAGGGGCGTGCCAGCCCTGTGGGGACACCGTGGGGACACCCGGGGGCACCCCCCTTTGCTTTCCCCACACCTGGGGCTTGCTGGGGGAGCAGCTCCTGCGTGCAGGGACGAGGCTGTGTGTCTGCAGGCTGCGAGCTGGGCACGGGCACGCGGCGCTGCGTGCTGCAGGAGGACGATGACTGCCTGGAGCACCTGGTCCTGCTGAGGACGGTAAGGCGCGCGGCACGGCTTGGAGCCCGCTCGGCTGCGCTGGCCCACGGCCGGGCTCCGCGTGCCACGGGGCTCTGCCGGGCTCCGCAGGTCTCCCTGGGGGCTGGCGCCAGGGACGAGCTGCACGTGGTGGCCGTGGAGTCGAAGAACATGTATGGAGGCTGCAAGCCGGTGCCCATCGCGTCGCTGCGCGGCTCGGTGCTCCCCATGGTAAGGGCAGGGCGGCGGGGGGGGGGAGGCTCCCCTGGGAACCACCCGGCCTCGGCGTTGGGGCTGCACAGGGGTCTCCAGGCAGTGCTGGGGGCTTTTTTGGCTGTGCCTGCAAACCCCTCTGCTCTGCCCGAACGAGATGGGGCAGAGGAGCCCCCGTCCTGTGGCTGTTGCAGGGTTTGCCCTGTGCTGGGGATGGGCTGGGGGTGCTCCGAGCTCTGTTTTTTTTGCAGATCAGCCTCAAAGGCCTGGAGTTTGTCCCTCCGGTCACCTTCGTGCTGGAGTGTGGAGCTGGGCCGGTCTATCTGAGCGGGCAGCACGTCACCTGTGAGTCCTGCATGGGGAGCGGGGCCGGGGTGGCACCGGGGGCGCTCTCTTGGTCCCGCGGGGGCTTTAGAGGCAGCTCCCCCCCATGCAGCAGCGCGTCTCCTTTTCCTAGTGGAGGATGACCACAGGTACGAAGCCCGCGAGGAAGAGCTCGCAGAGGAAGATGCAGGCGATGAGGACGATGCCAGAGCAGCGCAGGACGGGGAGTAGCCACAGTCTGGGGAGGATTTCTGCATCCTGGGAGTGCCGCTGGCTGATGGCAGGGCCATGGCAGGGCTGTTCTGTGCCGGGAGCTGCAGGTGCCTGGCACTGACCAGGCTGGGTCCTTGTCCAGGGATACAAACTGCCTCTGCTTTGCATACCGCCCTTTCCTCCTCTCCCTGCCCGCTCCGTTCGTAACGTGTTCTGAGAAATGCTCCCCCTTCCTACCACTCCTCCCACCAATATTTTAGTGCAATAGCTACGGGAAAGTGCAAATATCCTGGGGCTAGGCTGGGCTGTGCTCCAGGGTGCCCACACCAGCCTCCTGCTGCTCTTGTCCTGCCTTCCCTGCCACCACTGCCTGCTCCCAGCCTCATCTCAGCAACACTTACACCAAGCATGCTACCACTGGGACGTCACGCCACTGACCCCTGGTGCTGGGGTGTCCCCATGAGCAGCCCCAGGGGGACGGGCTGGGGTCACCCCCACCTCCCCACGCTGCCCTGGGGGCTGCTCTCGCCCCCCTCCCTCCAAGGGGCATCGCTCTGACGGGTGCCTGCTCAGCTGAACCCAGCAGCAGCACGCTGCCGTCTGCGCAGCAGCCCAGGGGAACGCAGCCAAAGGCTGCTCAGAACCAGCAGCTGCTGAAATAATTCAATTAAAGCCCCTCATGGAGGAAAATTGCCCCAATCCATCACGTGTGTGATGTTAGCCGGCAGGGGATTTGTCTCGGAAGGGGAGCCCTGAACCTTCTGGGGGGGGTGGGAAGGGAGCAGGGGCACGGTGTGGGCGCCCCGCTGGGTTCAGCAGGAGCGGGCCGGACGTACGAACCCATCCTGCTGGGCTCAGCATCGCGTGGCTGCGTCTGGCACAGCGCCGTGGCATGGGGCTGTGCCCCGTGGGTGGCTCCGGCAGGGCAGCGTCACCAGCAGGCGGCTGTGGCTGAGCTCCGCTGTCCTTTGTGAGCAGCCTGGGGGGGGGGGATTTAGTGCGAACTGAAGGCAAAGTGGCACCGGACAGCGCGGCCTCTGCTCTCCTCCAGCCACCACCTTTCTTCGAGTGCCCAAGTGTGCGCTCTGCTGGGCTGGGTGCCGGCTGAGGCAGCAGCAAGCGCTGGGGACAAAGCTTTGCACGTCCACTCTCATCTCCCCCTGTAACAGTGCCACTTTTGTGTCCCCGTGCTTGCATTTACCAACTCAGTTGGGGCTCTGGGATCCTGGCGCTGGGTGGGGGCCAAGGGAGGCTGTGGTGGGACTGATCCTGCCCGGCCAGCAGCCCCTTGCTGTCCCAGCGAGCCCCCGCGTCAGCAGCCCTGGTGAATTCGTGGCTCCTGATTCCTCAGGCAGGAATTAAATGCATCGTTAATTGGAAGTCTTGCTGAACGCCAGCCGCGCGGTGTGATCCAGCGGCTGCATTAAGGCATCTCGCTGGGTGCAGATTAAGCCATATAAAGAAATCCAGGCAGAAAAGAAACACAAAGTGGACTCAGGTCGGTGCCGCTGAATTTGCACAGTGGCCTCTCCAAAGCCCCGTGCTTGTCAGGGAAGTGCCCGGCGGTGAAGTGCACAAGCAGCTGAGGTGGTGCTGGCCGAGCTGCCCACGCTCGAGCCAGGAGCCTCCCAAAAGAGCCGTGGGAGCCCTGGGGACAGCAGCACCCAGCTGCTCCTCTCCTGGCGTCCTGCACCCCGCGGCGATGCTGCCCATGCCAGCCCTCAGCTGCCCCGTGCAAACTCCCAGCCCTGGGTTTAGTTCCCCAGCCCAGCGCGAGTGACGTCCTTGCTGCTTTGAGGAGTCAATTAAAAGGTGAAAATTTCCCCCGTTGTGTGCTGGCAGGAGAGGCGGGTCGGTGAAGGGCATGCCAGGGGTGATGCAGCACCTTGCAGGGGCCAACTCACGGAGCTCGCTGGGTGCGGGTGCGCGGGGACGGAGCCGTCGCCCCATGCAAACCACGACCCCATGCAAACCACGAGCCCTTCTGACCCCAGCTCCGCGGGACAGCCCCGACAGCCCCGTCTGTGAATGCTGTGTGGGTCCCTGGGCGCTCGCAGCCTCTCCGCACCGGGGGGGGGGGGCTGTGCTTGGGCGCTGCCTTCACCCCCCTCCCCGCGGCTGCGGAGCGCTCGCCGCATCCTGCACGGCAGCATCTCGTGGAGGGCTTTGGCATAACCATGGCAACTGCCAGGTAATTAACAGACGGCTCTCAATGTCATGGGAACAATCCACGAGCAAACAGCGCACGCGGGCGCTGGGCTGCACGCCTCCCTGCCCCTCCGGTGCAGGACGTGGCCCGCAGGGCTCCACCTGGCCTGCCCCAAAACCGGCTCCGTGTGCGCTGCCCCCACGTCCCCTGGGCACCAGGGACAGGTCTGGCACGAAGAGGCAGCCCCCAGCTCTCTGTACCATTAATGCCCAAGACAGACACTTAATTTTTATTAAATTAATGCCAGCCCGTGATACAAAACCAGGATCTTATGTTCCGAGTGCTGGGGGGTTAAAGACTTTCTGTGGAGAATGAGGGACAGTACTTCTGGCAGGGAACGGGACAGTACGAGTGAAATTTTAATGCAGAAGCTGCTCCGTTTGGGGTAAAAGCTGCTCTAAAACTGATGGGAACAGCTCGTGGTGCCCCAAAACAGCAGAGGAGCCCGCGGCGTGAGGCATTGCCACCGGTGCAGGGAGCAGGGCTGCCTGTTGTTCCGTCTCCAGATGCGTCCTTCGTGGCGGGGTGCCCTACCAAGGCGCGGGGCGAAGCAGGCAGGGCGCACAGGAGCTGATCTAAACCCACAATTAATGCAAATTCGGGCTGCCGAGCTTGCGGGGGGCTTCTGAGCGGCACTACAAAGCTCTGAGGCTGGCTGCAATTCTCCATTCGTTTCCACCGGAGACTCAAAACCTGCAGTGGGGTTTGCCTTGGGGAAGTTCGGCACGCAAGGGCTCAGGAGTAAAACAAGGGCTGGTACAGAGAGAAAGGAACACGGCTACGAGTCCTGCGCTGTGAGAGTGGGAGATAATACATGGAAATAGCTCAGGAAATTAAAGTTTGCCTGCAGCGCGTTCGGAGATGATTCAGTGGGCAGCAGGGGAGGGAGGCGACGCGTGCGGGAGGCAGGGCTGTGCCTGGGGCGCACCGGGACCCGCTCCTCCTGGGCTCTGCCTGCCACCGCTCTGCTTTTTGCCCCGGATTTTTGCCTCGAGTTTCCTCCTCGCCCCCTGCCCCTTCTTCGCAGCTGATGAAATGAAAGCGAGGCGCTGCTCTCGGCAGGGCTGTGGGAACACCTCGGTGGAGCCGCCGGAATCGCAGCAGAAAGGGAAGGCGGCCGGGCTGCTGCCAGCGCCGACCTCGCAGGAGAGCGCGGCTAATCTCGTTAGGGGCTGACCGCGGAGTGCAGGCGCACGAGGCTTTAGTCAGTGCGAAAGTAGCAGAGCATCCTTATTCAGTTACCCATTAACGTCCTCTGTGATTTCCAGAGACGTTAGGAGCGACTTTCTGGCTCGCCTGCCGCTTCGCTTTGCTTCTGCCAGGAGCTGCCCCTGCGCAGCGGCTGGGCGCAGGAGAGGCAGGCTCGCCGCGACGCTCCGTCTGCAGGGCTGCTGCTGAGCCGGCTGCAGGTGAGTGCCTCCTTCTCGGGGCCAGACCTGCTGCTTTTCCCCCTTTCCCTTCTCTCCACAGAGCCGTGGGCGCTGTTTAACCCCGTGCTGCCTCTCCTAGGGGGCTGTTTGCCAGCGTCGCCTCTTTTCTGACCCTCGTTTCCCATTTCCCTTCCCAGGGAGCTGCAGCGAGGAGCCACCACCCCGGGGAGCCCCCCGGCTCCCACCGTGGCGTGGGGCAGGATCCTGCGGGGTGGCACAGCCGTGACGAGAAGCAGGATGCGCCCCACGGCCACCTGAACCCTGCGACCGCCGGCTTTTGGGGGGCCAGGACGTCCCAGGGAGCTGGTTAGGGTCGAAGGGGCCATGGAGCCCAGCGGGGACGGTGCCAACGCCACCGCCTACGAGCTCGTCCTGCAGAACCGCCCCAACGCCAGCGCGCAATTCACCGGGGTGCAGCTCATCCAGTCCTTCAAGCCCCTCATCATCCCCTGCTACGCCCTCGTCGTCCTCGTCGGCATCTTCGGCAACTACCTGCTCCTCTACGTCATCTGCAAGTCCAAGAAGATGCACAACGTCACCAACTTCTTCATCGGGAACCTGGCCTTCTCGGACATGCTGATGTGCGCCACCTGCGTGCCCTTCACCCTGGCCTACGCCTTCAACCCCCAGGGCTGGGTCTTCGGGAAGTTTTTGTGCTACTTCGTGTTCCTGATGCAGCCCATGACCGTCTACGTCTCCGTCTTCACGCTCACGGCCATCGCGGTGGACAGGTGAGGTGGGCGCAGGGGGCGGTGGGGGGGGGGGGGGGGCCGGGCTCTGGCAGGTCCCGCAGCAGCCTGCTGAAGTTTGGTGCGTTCACACTTGTGGTATCAACTCTGCTGGGGACGTTCCAGCTCCTCCGCTGGTCCGCATCAGGCGGTGGGCACGGTTTACCAGACCACGCACACCTTTCCTGGGGGTTGGCATCCAGGGGGCTCTGTCTGGACAAACCCTGCCCCTGCTGCAGGCTCTGGCTGGACGCTGCCTTCCCTGGGGTGCCTCGGTTTGGAAACGCGAGCCTCCTGCCTCCCCCGCCGTGGTTTTTCTCCCGGGTTTTCGTACTACGCTGTGTAAATTTGCATCAAGATTACCTCGCGGCCTGGCAGCTGGATGGAGAGTGCTTGTGCCTCCTGCAATGGCCATGGGCAGGACGTGGCAGGGGGGCTGTTTTAGAAAACCGGAGTTTCCATAGATACGTCGTGCCATAAAAGCAGCCTCAGGCCCTGCAGGGACGGAGCGAGGCAGGCAGAGCCCAGAGCGGCAGCACCAGGAGAGGCTCGGAGCCCTTCGGGAGGGTTCCCCTGCTCCTGGCTGGAGGGCGAGAAGGGACTGAAGTGGGGAAGGCGAAAGCAGGGCAGATTCCGCTAGAATAGCTGAGAAAACTTTGAGTGTTTGTGAGCTAGGCTTCCCTTGGTGGTGGTGGTAAGCGGCCAGGGGTGTTTGCACTGTTCTTTTACGCTTCAACAAAGCTGTTTTTTTGGGGTGAGAAGACCAATTCACCGCTGTTTTTCCCACTAAACAGGCACCCACGAAATCACACCGCCCTCACCCCGTTCATACAACAGCCTTGGGATTTACACCAAACGATGGTTTCGGCCCAAGCCCTCCGGCTGTGGCTCGGCTTTGCCGCAGCTCCGCTGGGCTCTGCTGAGCTCCCATGGGGCGCAGCCCTGGTGCTCAGCGCTGTGTCCCCGGTGCTCAGCGCTGCATCCAGCTGAGGGGTTCGGTCTCAGCACCGCCAGGACTCGGAGATGCGGGGCTGCTACCAAGGGCAGAGCGAGGGAGCTGTGAAATCCCATTACTGCTGCTGAGTGCAGTGAGTGGGGAGCTCCCCGAATGCAGGTGCTCGGTCACGGCCGTAGGGAGAGGAGTGGGGGGCACGCAGGGGAGGGGGAAGTAGGGGATTAATTGGGGGGGGGTTATTTGCTTGGCGCCGCCTGCAGCCCTGCAGCCAGAGACACTCTGTGGGAGGGGTGCTGGGGTGCTGAGCCCTGCTCCCCAAAACCACACGAGCGACCCTTGGCGGGGCAGGGGGACGCTGCCACCCCCGGCCCCATCCAGCCCCATCCCACGGGTGGTGGGGGGCTCCCCCCCTCTCCCCGCAGGTACTACGCCACCGTGCACCCCCTGAAGAAGCGCATCTCGGTCACCAGCTGCGTCTACGTGGTGGGGGGCATCTGGCTGCTGTCCTGCGCGCTGGTGGCCCCGGCGGTGGCGCACACCTACCACGTGGAGTTCCGGCAGCAGGGCTTCGCCATCTGCGAGGAGTTCTGGATGGAGAAGGAGGCGCAGCGCCTGGCCTACGCCTACAGCACCCTGATCCTCACCTACATCCTGCCGCTCTCCGCCGTCTCCCTCTCCTACCTGTGCATCTCGGTGAAGCTGAGGAACCGCGTGGTGCCCGGGCACCCCACGCAGAGCCAGGCCGAGTTCGACCGCCTGAGGAAGAGGAAGATCTTCCGCCTCATCGTGCTGGTGGTGGCGGCCTTCGGGGTCTGCTGGCTGCCCATCCACGTCTTCAACGTCATCCGGGACATCGACATCAGCCTCATCGACAAGCACTACTTCCTGCTCATCCAGCTGCTGTGCCACTGGTTCGCCATGAGCTCCTCCTGCTGCAACCCCTTCCTCTACGCCTGGCTGCACGACCGCTTCCGCGGCGAGCTCAGGAAGATGTTCGCCTGCGAGCACCGCATCCTCCCCGCCAACAACTGCGCGGCCGCCAGCGTCGTGCTCTGAGGGCCCGCGCCCCGGCCGCCCCCGCGCTCCCACCCGTCGCTGCGTCCGCCAGAGGTTTCCCCACCGATGCGCTGCCGTGGGGTCACTGAGGCTCATCCCATCCCGTCCACGCGGGGACTGATCCTTCCCCGTGGTGGAGGCGAGGTGTCACCCCCGGCACAGCTCCCCCCCCCCCGCCCCGCGCGCCCGGGATCTCCGCCGGTGCCGCCCCAAGGTCTGTGCGCCCAGCCCCGGGGAGTCCGGTCCCGGTGGCCGTGGGGTACCCGGGGAAATAGGGGGGGGACAGGGCTGGGGTGGGCAACGGGGCTCCTGCAAGACAAAGTGCCCGGGGAGCTTCGTGCTCGGCTTTGGGGCTGCAAGCACGTCATTATTCTGAATTAACCAAGAAAATGGGGCCCGCGTTCAGCTGCAGCGAGCTTTGGGGGGGGGCGGCGGTTTGGTGCCCCTCGTGAAGCGCATCGCGTGGCCTGCATTAAATCCGCTCCGGGCGCTGGAAACGGGAATTCTCCTGCGAGATTGTTTTCGGAGGGACGTCCGTGCTTTTCGGGTAACCTCAAAGCGGGCCAGGAGACAGTAATGGGGTGACCCAGCCAGAGCTTGGAGCCCCCCGGGGGCTGTGCTGGGAGCCCCCCGGCTCTGCCTTTGCTGCTGGAGGGGACACCGGGGGTCCCACCCCACCCACCCGCTGCCCCACGTTAAGCGCACCCGGGTTAACCCACACCCGGTTTTGGGAAGCGGGCTGAGCCCCGTTCCCCCCCCCCCCCCGGCACGCCTGCCTCCCCCTGCCTCCCCCCACCCCCCCTTCGCCCACCACCCCCCGGGTGCAATCTGCTGCGTGTCCGCGTGCGCCCGGCCTCATCGGCAGCGCGGTGATTGCGCGTCCTGTGCCCGCGCCTCTTATCGCTGATGGACCCCGCTGTGGTCGCAGCCCCCCGCAGCCCCCCGCAGCCCCTTTCCACACCGACTGCCCCCACCGTGCCGTGCCCACCCCCAGCAGTGGGGTGGTGCGGGGGGGGGTCCCCAGCGCCCGTCCCCCTGGGTGCGGGCAGGGGGCCGTGGGTGCAGCCGGGGGGCACAGGGGAATGCCGGGGGGGGGGGGGGGGGGCTGGGATGGAGGGGTGAGCCCCTGGCGCTGGGGGGGTGACGGGGTGGGCGGTGGGCTGGGGGCGTAGGTGGGGGGTCTGCACCCGTGGGCGGGGGGGGGAGGAGGAGGAGGGGGGGGGGGGGCTCAGCCTCTCCTGGCAGCAGGGGTGGCAGAGGTGGTGGTGGGAGGGCAGCACAGCACACACCGGTACACAGACGTGTGGACAGATGTGACCTGTGCGCACACGTGCCTGTACACACACACACGTGCACACCCCTGTACACAGATGGGTACCTGCAGGCACATGCGCACCCCTGTACACACACACACACACACAAATCTGTACATACACCCACCCCCGTGCACACCCAGGTGTGCACACGCTCACACCCCTGCACGCAGACACATGCACACCCCTGTGCACACCCCTGTACATGTGCACACCCACACCTGCACGTACACAGCCCTGTGCACGCACACACACTCACACACCCCTACACGCGCACACATACACACGCTTGTGCGTGCATTCAGATGTGCATGCACGCACACACCTGCACACACACACACCTGTACTCACACACACCTGTACTCACACTCACACCTGTACTCACACACGTACTCATCCTCACCTGTACACCCCCCCGTGCACACCCCTGTACGCGTGCACACCTGTCCGCACCCAGACCTGTACGTACACAGCCCCGTGCACACGCACGCACGCTTGCACAGCCCTACATGTGCACACACGCTTGTGCACACGTGCATTCACACACACATCCCCCCGTACTCACACACACCTGTACACGCCCCCCCCCCCCCGTACTCACACTCGCGCACCCCCCTCCCCTTCCCACCCGAGCGCCGGGCCCCGCCCACTCCCCCAAGCCCCGCCCACCGCCTCATCGCCCCGCCCCCTTCGCCCGAACCCCGCCCACCACCCCCCGCCCCCCCTCCCCCCCGGTTCCCTCTCGCGAGAGGGGCGGGGCGGGGCCGGCAGCGCTCGGGGCGGCTCCGGCGGCGGCGCCGCTCGCTCCAGGTCCCCCCGGTCCCGGTGCCCCCCGCTCCCCGCCGGCCCCCCCGCCGGCCCCTCTCCCCTCACCATGTCGGCGCCGGGCTGGGCGCCCACGCACGTGCAGGTGACGGTGCTGCGGGCGCGGGGGCTGCGGGCCAAGGCGGCGGCGGGCGGCAGCGACGCGTACGCGGTGATGGCGCTGGGCCGGGACAAGTTCTCCACGTCGGTGGCCGAGCGCTGCCAGGGCCGGCCCGAGTGGCGCCAGGAGGCCACCTTCGAGCTGCCGCCGCGGGCCGCCGCCGCCGCCGCCGCCCTGCGCCTCACCGTGCTGCACCGCGCCCTCGTCGGCGTCGACAAGTTCCTGGGCCGCGCCGAGGTTGACCTGGCGGCGCTCCGGGGGGACGGCGGCCGCCGGCACACCAGGTGGGGACGTGGGGGGGGGGGGTGCCTGAGGGGTTGGGGGGGGGGTCCTGAGAGGAGATAGGGGGGTCCTGAGTAGAGCTGGGGGGTCCTGAGGGGTTGTGGAGGGACTTTGGGGGGCCTCAGTGGAGCTGAGGAGCCCCTGAGGGGACATGGAGGGGGCCTGAGGGGTTGGGGGGGGCCTGAGAGGAGATAGGGGGGTCCTGAGTAGAGCTGGGGGCTCCTGAGGGGTTGGGGAGGGACTTTGGGGGGCCTCAGTGGAGCTGAGGAGCCCCTGAGGGGAGATGGGGGGGCCTGAGTGGACATGGGGGGGGGTCCTGAGGGGTTGGGAGGGACTTTGGGGGGCCTCAGTGGAGCTGAGGAGCCCCTGAGAGGAGATGGGGGGGCCTGAGTGGACATGGGGGGGTCCTGAGGGGTTGGGAGGGACTTTGGGGGGCCTCAGTGGAGCTGAGGAGCCCCTGAGGGGAGATGGGGGGGCCTGAGTGGACATGGGGGGGTCCTGAGGGGTTGGGAGGGACTTTGGGGGGCCTCAGTGGAGCTGAGGAGCCCCTGAGAGGAGATGGGGGGGCCTGAGTGGACATGGGGGGGGGTCCTGAGGGGTTTGGGGGGACTTGAGAGGGCTCTGGGGGCTTGAGGGAGAACTTTGGGGGGAGCTGGGGGGGGCCTGAGGGGGCTTTGAGGGGCCTTGAGCAAAACTGGGGGGTCCTGAGGGGTTGAGGGGGTGCTTTTCAGAGCTCTGGGGGGTTGGAGGAGGATTTTGGGAGGCCCTGAGCAGAGCTGGGGGGACCCTAAGGCGTTGGGGAGGGACTTTAGGGGGGACTCAGTGGAGCTGAGGAGCCCAATAAGGGTTTGGGGGGGGCTTTAGGGGACCCTGAGGGGTTGGGAAGGGGGGTTTGGGAGGTCCTGGAGGGGAGCTGGGGGCTCCCAGAGGTTGAGGGGGGGCCCTCAGTAGGCCCTGAGGGGCTTTGGGGACCTTAGGGCAGCAGGCTGTGGGTGGTGGTCCCGGAACACCAGGACCCATCAGGAGACCCTGAGGAGGGGTGGCTGGTGGCGTCTCCTCCGTCCCACGGGGCGCTGAGGGGGCTGCCGCCCCCCGTGGGGACTCAGAGAGGCGGGGAGCCCCGGGGGGAGCAGCGGGGGCTCGGGGGGGGAGCCCCTCGTGCCCTTCACAGGGCGACCTCCGGGTGGGGACCCCCTGGGGTTGGCCCAGGGGAAGGTGCCCGGTGCCTTTCCAGGCGCTCCTGCCCCGTGCTCGGGTTTCTCCTTTTTAAATATTTACGTGCCTGTGATAACGATTTACACTGGGAGCAATGAAGTTGTCTGAGGAAGCTTAATGCGTTTGAAATGCCCTCTTGTTCGGGCGGAGAATGAGAGCCCTGCGCTGCCAACTGTTTATGTATTTTTCTTAATAAACGCTTAGCGGAGCCTGATGGTGTGTAGGAGCAGGTAACTCAGCGCTATTTGGGTTCATTTCCCTGCTGGCTGCAAGGCACCGAGCTGGAAGACTTCTCCTCGAACACCGAGTGCCAGACCCGTGTCACACTTGCACCTTAGAACACAAACACTGGTGTAGTGCCCTGGAATCCCAGGGGTGGTTACTGAGAGCGCTGCGCTGGGAGCCGGGAGAGCCGCGCGGCTGTGATGTGGTGCGAGGCAGCCCGTGAGTCACCCTCCCCTCCTCACCCACCCGAGGAGCCGGTGTTTATTCACACTACCGAAGCCAGGATCTGCTTCTTAACAAAGCCGTGGCTGCTTGTGAAGCCCTAATTACAGCGTGGCTGTCATTAAGGGCTGTGAGGCTGGTGTCAAGCCCTAATGTGTTTACGCTGCGAGGCTAAGTGCCCGCAGTCACCAGGGGTCAGCGAGGGGGTTCTCCCAGGCTGGTTTCTTCACGTCTGGGCCCAAGGAAAATTGTGGAAAGATGTAACTTTGGTGCTTCTGGGGAAACTTGCGGTATTTCCAGTCGTTAGCCTCCCGCCTGCCCTCGATTTCCTGCGTGAAGCTCGTTTCTTCCATCGTCACTTCAATGCTGTGATGACATACAGCAGCGGAGGGCTGGCGTCTTCTGGAAATGAAACGTGTTGATGGAAAGGTGGGCGCTAATGTCCTAAATGCAGTTAATCAGATTTTCAATCCAAAAGCCGCTCCTAGCACTACTGAAGAGGAGACGAAATGCAGAAGGCAGCTCAGGCAGAGCTTTACTACGTGAATTACGCCGGTTCTCTTTGCCTGGGGGCTGAGAGAAGCTTACGCCCTCCTGTGAACGCAGGATTTACTCGCAGCACGTGCGGTGATCCCTCCTTGTGTGCTACGCCGAGGCTTGAAGATGTTGGCTGTTTGCAGCTAGAATAAGAAGTTAAAGTTTGCCTCTAGTTTTGGGTGGGTTTGCCAGTAAATGATTTACTCTCCCTGCTCAAACTGAAGTGGATGTGGTGGCGTGCTCCTCAGAAACAGCGGCGCGTTGGGCTGCCTTTTGCTGAGCACGTAGTTTTTACTTTGTTTGCCTTTCAGACAGGGCCCTCGTTGCCCCTGGGAGGCTGCGCAGGACAGCACGGACGCTGTAGAAATGCAGGCGTGCGCCTGGAAAGATCGCGAGGCGGGACAAAAGAGCCCAGCCATGGCTCGTGTGGAAGGCAAAAGGCTCGTGCGTGCCCTGCTGTGCCTGGATCGAGCGCGGCAGTTGCCAGGCTGGTGCTGATAGGAAGTTGCCAGCCGTCACTGCGGGACTTCAGGGCAGGATGAACCTGAAAAACCATCAAATTTTTTGGAAACCCAACCCTTGTAGCACTGCTTGGTGCCGGTGCTGCTGTCCTGTACCCTCGAGTCTGAGCACTGACCGTGCGTGCTGCTCGCGCCTCCGCGTCCCTCTCACGCCGTCCTCCGCAGGAGGCTTCTGAGCCCCTCTTCAGCTAACGCCCTTCTGGTCTCTTTTTTCTGAAGAAAATGGCTTTTTCCTATTCTCTTTCGTTGCTTCCAGTGCACAATCAGAGTTTTGAAGTGCAAATTTGCTGGAGAGGCCGGTTTGCACCGTCTGGTTCTGTTCCTTCATTTCCATTTACCAGCTGTGTGGAGTCAAAGCCAGCGTTCTCCACGCGTCCTTCCCTATCAGGCCGGTGGAGTCGGCAAGTCTGTGGCTCTTGGAACAGCCAAAAAAAAACCAAAAACCAACAACCCCCCCCCCCACATTGGTATGCAGCTGATAATATTTCTTCCCTGGCACTAACATGCTGTGGATGTCGCTGAGGAGGACGTACGGGGCGGTAATTTAGCAACTGGAGTCGTGGCAGGCAGGCGCTGGTTTGGCAGCGTGGTTTCCCTGAGCGCTCGCCGCTCGCGGTGCGTTCCTGTTCCGGGCTCGTTTCAGAAAGGGATAAGGCTCTGTCTGTAGCAAACCTGGCCGGTTCAATCCAATCGCTGGCGCGGAGTTGTGGAAATCCCCAGAAGTTCTGTAATGCTTGTTTTGGTTCTCGTTGCGTTGATTAGGGGTTCCTTAGCTTAAGAAGCATTAAGATAGCAGCTGAGACGAAGTTGGAATGAAAGGTATGAGGGTGTGGGCTGTGTGCGTAAGCTCTCTGGTACCAGTGTCACCTCTCTGAGGCTCCTTTAGCACCCACTTCAAAGCTCTGTGAATTTCAGGAAGGCAGAGGAAAGTACAAAAAAAAAGTGGCTGAGCTGACCTACGTGAATTCCACGTTGTGTGGGTTTTTAACCCTTTCTGGTTTTGGTTTAATAAAACAAATCTCACGAATTTCACAGATTTCACTTTTTCTGTTTGCAATAAGAAGTGTTTTCCTGTGGTATCTGGGGTCATAGGACTGTGACGTAGTTGTAAGATTAAAGGTTTTTCTTTTTCTCTACACGTAGACGTTTCAGATTCTTAAAACATGGACACCCTCTGTTGTTTTAAACTATTTGTGGGTCTCGAGAGCTTGTTGCTAAAACAAATCTCCTTGGTTTGGCAGGTGGTACAAGCTTCGCTCCAAACCAGGGAAGAAGGAAAAGGAGAGAGGGGAGATTGAAGTGGATATCCAGTTCATGAGGAGCAACTTGACAGCCAGCATGTTTGATTTGTCCATGAAAGACAAGTCTCGCTCTCCGTTTGGCAAGATCAAAGACAAGCTCAAGGGGAAGAGGAGCAGTGGGCTCTCTGACACGGCATCGGAGATCGTTCCCAGCACGACTCACTCCCCAGCTGATAGCGAAGATGAGTCAGCCGAGAAGGAGAAGAAGAAATCAAAGTTCAAAACCCTGTTTTCCAAACCTGGCCTGAAGAAGACTTCCCTCTCCCAGTCCATGTCCGTCCTGCCTACGCCTCAGCCCGGGGCCGAGCGGGTCAGGCTGCGGCCCAGCGACTTTCAGTCGCAGTGGGATGACGAGGAGTCGGAGACCTCTCCAACCTCAGAAAGTGAGTAGATGAAGTGTGAGGCCTTTCCCCGAAGGCTTGCGTGCGCTTTTCACGCTCCTCAGAGCGTTCTTACTGAACAAATCCATAGCAAGTCACTTCTGCCCATGGTGGTGTGTAGGTGTACAGGATGCTAGACGTGGACGGCTGAGGTTACCTTGGGATAGCTTAGAAACCGTGGGCAAAGCGTGCACCCGGTGGTGGTGCAGCTTGGCAGTAAGCATCTGCGGTGTTTTTAGGCCGCTGGAAGGCTCGTGTGATCCTGCCTGCTGAGGGCGGACAGTGCTGAGGGACCTAGGGGACGTGGAGGCAGCAGTGTAGTCACTTGTGTCTGGTGCTGTGCTCAGTCAGTGAGCTGTGAAGCGCTGAGGCCGTCGGCAGCCAGTGTAAGAGGTGTTCTTAGATCTCGAATTTCTCCCCATTGCTTTTTTTGCAGGAGCCTTTGGAAATGCCCTGGAAGAGAAGTCTCCTTCTCCAGTACTTAAATCTCGTAAAACAGCAACTTTGGACAACAGGCAACTAAACCAAACAACCACTAGCAACACCAAGAAAGAAGGGCTCTCCTTATTCAGCGGCCTTAAATCCAAAAATGATCCGGTCTCCAAGTCCAGTCTGTGTATCAATGGCAGTCACGTTTATATGGAGGAGAGCGCGCTGAAGGACAGCACTCCAGCGTCTTCCCCCTCTCCTCTCAACTTCAGGAGGAAGCAGCTCTTTGCTTCAGAAGAGAACCTGTCTTCCAGGTCTGCTAAAGGACCTGAAGAGGTGGGCGGAACATCTCCCAGCAACGCTTTGTCTGGGTCTGCATCCCTGGAGACCTTTAAATCCATGACGTTGCCATCATACAAATTGCTTAGCAGTGAAGAGAAGCTGGAAACCAGCATGCCCCTGACCGTCGAGGTCATTAAAGAGACCAAAAAAACGGACCACAAAAAGTCTGCCTTGCTTTCCCTGGTCACAGGGAAGAAGGAAGCAGCGAAAACCAGTGACGCTGAAAGAATTCCAGAGAGGACTCCGAAGGAAGAGGAAACCAAGGCTGCAGAAGAGAAAAGTGAACAGGAGGCCAAACGTCTTGAGTTTTCAGCAGACTTAAGCAGAGGAAGTCCTCCAGAAGACAGTCACCTAGAAGAAGTCCCCACGAATAAACAACCGCTCAACCCTTTTGAGGAAGAGCAGAAACCTGAAAAGGCTGCTGCACCAGCGAAGACCAAAGCTGTGAAACCCAGGTCAGTCGTGTTTGCTTCAGATGTCGCTATTGATAGCAGCACGCGGTGGTTGTAGGCTTTAACTAGACGGCTTCCTACCACAGAGCAGCACCTGGGGACTTGGTGTGCTGCACGCAGCAGAACTGTGTTACTCTGGGGGTACCTGATGGCTTTGAGCTAGGTGTCGGACCCAAATAATAATTTGAGGTCTTTCTCAGTATGAAAAGTGGGTGATATAGGGCTGTTCCCTTTAAGCGATGCCAAAAATGCTGGTTTTCTGGGTGCAGGCATCTTTTCAGATGCTGCAGGGGTAATTCTTCTTGCTGGATCTCTTGCACAAACTAACATTCTCCTCTCAGAGCTGTGTGGCTTGAAACATACCCGGGGGCTGAAATACCAGTTCTAACATCTCTACTTCTCCCTTCTGTTTTGCTATGATCTTCAGAGGAGTTAACCTTGGAGCCCTTCTGCTTTTGGCGTTGTTCACAGCAACACGAAGTACGTTTGTGGCGTTTATACACAAGGCTTTTTCGGAAATTCTGCTCGTGTATAATTATGTATGTGGTTTCATATATATATTTATATATATATATATGTCTAAATATGTGTGTAAATGTATTCATTTTACTAATAAGGCTGTTCTGTGTCCTCCTCCCACCCTATTTTCAGTGCTCCTTCACGCTTAAGCATCTTGCATATGAAGTGCCCTACTAACAAAATTGCTTGGGGTGCATCAGATGAGATAATTGCTGCGATGTCCGCTTCCGAGCGCTGCTTGTGCAAACTGCAGCAGAAGTCTTCTGACGTAGTGGAGTGTTTTGTGAAGGTGCATTCAAGTATGTTAAGTCTCTTAGGTAGGCTCTTAAGTCTCTTGCAGTGTAATTTGTCTCCAGTGTTAGGCGTTGATGGAGGCTGGTGCTAAAGCTTGTCTGCTCCCGCCTCGTGTTGCATCTGCAAGTGACGTACATGCGAGTTTTTTGTCCCTTTTGCAGACTGGGCGTGCCTGCACAGGAGGAAACCAAAGCCACGCTTCCTACTCTTGCACCTGACTCCCTTCCCGCTTTTCTTTCTGTACCCCGTATCAGTAGCGAAAATAATCCCTTTATTTCTAAAACGGGACAAGAAGTCACAGTGCCAGGCTCTGAAAGCATTACTAGTTCTTCTGCATCTCTCCCTCCTCCTCTCGCTGCAGAGCTTTTGAGTGGCAAGAACCCCTTCAGTCCCACCTGGGAGAGGGCGTCCCCGGCCCTGGGTTCTGAGCACGCTGCCCGTTTGCCCCACCATCCCGCAGCCCCTGTTCCCAAAGCTCCCCTTCCCGGGCAGGTGTCTGGTAGTGGCAATAATCCTTTCGCTTCTGACTGGGGGCAGGGTCCCGAAAGCTCTGCCACGCGTGCTTCCTGGGCTGCCTCTCCTCCGCCTGCGCCTTCCCTCCCTTCTGGTCGCCACCTCAATGGCAATAACCCCTTTGTGTCCCAGCCCGCAGGGGGACCAGGCGTGCCAGGTTGCCAAGCTGTGGCCGGTTCTTCCCCCTTCTGCCCTCCCTGTGACGCAGGCTGTTCCTCCGCGGCACCCCCCGCTGATCTGAAACGCTCTGTGCTTACCGCTTCAGGGGGCTCTTCAGACGCGGCTGTAACTCGTAACGTAAGGGCTGTGTCAAACCCTCTCGGCGCTCTCTCTGTCGGTCCCGGTCTGGCTCCAGAGCAGTGTGACTCCACGCAGGTCCGGGCAGACGCTTCTTTAAAGGGAGGCAAGGTAGCGGCTAGGCAGTGCGTGTCCTTTCTGCTCGGGGAGTCGCAGCCTGTTCCCTCAGGGGACGAGGGTTTGGGTGGGCAGCGCCACGAGAAGCAGCTCTCTGATCTCAGGGGGGTGCTACCCACAGGTGCAGACACTGCAGGGAACAGAGCAGGGCTTGCTGACAGGCTGGAAGCAGGGAGCTGCCCATCGTCAAAGCTCTCTAGGGGCAGCACAAATCCCATCCAGAACAGCAAGGCCGCTGCTCAGGACGGTGTGGAAATAGGCAGTGCGAATACCGAGCCCTGCACGAAGGGTGGCAAACACTCTGCATCTCTCTCAGAGTGTAGTAATAGCCTCTTACCAGGGAACGGAGCTGAACGGCCGCCTTCCTCGGCGAGAGAGCTAAATGAGAAGCAGGAGACCTTGAGTGAAAAGAGAAGGGAGGAATGTACACCCACGTTAGAGCCCCGGGCGTCTCCATTTGACAAAAATGACTCATTTTCTCAAGCAGAATGTACGAAACCAGCCCCGGGAGCTCGCACGCAGCCCCTTCGGGAAGCCGATGTGGGAAGGGCTGGCAGCGAGGCGTCGGTCACGCCGAAGCCAGCACCACGGCTGTCTTTAACACTGAAGAAGTGCCCACCGGTTTCTCAAAGCGATGAGTTAAGTGACGTGCCTTCGTCAGCTGAGGGTGTAAAATCTGTGCGTGGGCTTTCATTGCATAACGAGAAACCCTCGGATGCTCGCGGATGCCTCCCCCCGAGTGGCTCACTGACAGCTCTCACTCCAGCAATAAAGCTCAGAGCTGACAGCAGTAACAGGCATTTAAAAACCGAAGGTGATGATGATTTATTCGACCGTCTCACAAATCTGAGGTCTGCCATTCCGGTTACTGCAGACCATGGTGTGAAGCTGCCTAGTCTTCCAGTTATTCCAGAGGGAGGCTCCGATGACGAGCTGCTGGGTGACTGTCAGGAGAACTGCGGTGTTGCTGCAGGTGATGAAAATGTTCTGGAGGCTGGAAAGCTGTCTGTAGGTGCAGTGCCTCTGCGTGAGGAACTGAAAGAGAGCTCTGGTACTTCTGCTGCAGCCGGAGCAACGCTGGCGGCTCCGGGAGGAGGAAATGCTCCTGGTGTTTGTACGCCACCTGCGAGGGTGCATGTGCACGGTGTCAATAACCAGAGAGCCGACTCAGGCCCACGTATGGCATCTCATTCCAGGGAGCGCAGTGGCCGTTTTGAGACACAGGAATTAAAAATAGGTGCTGATGCTGAGGAGCGTGCAGAGAGTGACTTCTCTGAGCCTTCTGTTTCCTCTTCCTCTCTGTCAAGTTCTTCACAGCCCTGCTCTACCTTTCGCTCCTTCTCCTCTGGCACCCCAAGTCATAGAGCAGAGTCTCCGAAAAAGCCAACAGCAGAGGGCTTCGCAGATAAAGCAGGAATTTCTGGCAAGAAGAAGCTTCTTCAGGCATGGGTTTCACCCTCTGAAACGTATCCTAACCAAACTCAGCAGGGTGGTGAAACCATGTCTCCTAAGCACAGGTGAGAGAATATGGGAAACGCACAGAAAGTATCTCAGTGCTGGTGTGAGCCTTGCTTTTGTCAGCACAGCTCTGTCTCTCCAGCTGCGGGAATTACTGTTCTTTTTAGTGACATGGCATTGTGCAGCCTTAACCTCTGTCCCGTGGGTTGTCGGTGCCTGAGCCCTGCGGTGCTAGCGTAGGATCGTTGCTGTAACTTAGCAGACGGCACCAGATAACTCGGAATGTCCTTGGAGGATGCTGACAGCACTTGAGGGGGCCTGCCGTTCGTAACAGTGCTGCCCCTTAGGAAAACTGCTGGGGAGGCACGGTCACGTTTTAAGAAGTGGGGTCATTTAACCAAATTCGAGAAATAGACTGGGGATGATCCTTTCCAGAAATGCGAGAGCAGTTGCAGGAAGCCTGATAAACCGGGATACTCTCTCGTATATTGGAATCGGGCTCCTGAGCCCTAAAGTAAATCGCAGCAAGCGATGCAGCTAAAACCCAGCTCCCAGGAGCGTGTGGCTGCTTCCCTGAGCTGCTCCTCCCGTGGGTTGGGGTGCTGCTGCCCGAGGAATCGCGCTGCTGCCCTGTCAGCCCTCAGTGCTTTCATCTGCAGAGCTCCGTCTAGAGCGTAGGACGCTTCTGGGTTGGCACGTGCTGAGATGCAAGTACAATTTTCTTCCTCTGTTAAAGCTGGCAAAACGAATCCTGCTTGAGCAATTGAGGATGACACGTTTTGGCAGCTTATGGCGCAAACTAAGATTGGATAAGATGTGACGTGCTCGTCACAGGGTAGTAGAAGCATTTGATATTTTGCAAGAACCATGGCTGTGTTCTCATTAAGAATGCCAGGCTCAAATGCCAGTGCACAACAGAGCAGAATAACCGCTGGCGTGCACTGCCTTCTCATGCAGACTGACCTTGCTTTTCTTTTATGACACTGTTCAAGATATTTTTGCCTTGTTACTGCTTCTTTATCTCCAATGCCTTAAGTCAATAAAGATAACAGAAAGAACTGGAGTGTATTTATAAAACACCTTCGGCTTAGACAGAAATGCCTTACCTTAGAGACTGAGTAGGGTAGGAATTTTCCCTGATTTCTTGCTGTATTTGTTTTGACTCTGCAGATCTGTGTAGTGCTAGTGTTATACCTACTGCCTGAATAACGTGAGCCTTTTTCATGTTACAGACTCCATCCTGTGAAGCCAATGAATGCCACAGCAAATAAGTCCCAAAGTAAAAACCTGAATGTCATCAGCACTATGAATGAAAAGCTGATTGAGATGAACGTAAAGGTATGGAGGAACGTGGCACTTCAAACCCAAGTTTAAGCAGCAAACTGATCAGAGTTTCAGATTCAGGATAGTTTGTCTGGGCTCCTGTCGTGTGTCCCAAGCAGAACAGTGGTCGTGCTCAGACATGGCGAACACGAAGTTTCCTTTTAGCAGTCCCCAGGGGCGGGGACAGTCTTTGTTCTTGCGAACTCATCAATGCTAGAATTGGCAGCTCTTGTTTGAGTGGGGCTTTCTCCGTGGAGAGGATTTAGGGGTGCTGCCCGACTCCCCAGAGGCGAGTGGGATGTGTCTGAGCGATGCGGTCGCTGCAGGAGGAGGGACGCGTGACTCCCTGCCTGCGCTACCTTGGCACATAGTCGTGTTCGTGACGTGTAGGAGCTGCGTAACTTGGATCAGCCAGAAAGATTGGACAACTTAGTCACTGTTTATATGCGAGCCTGATTAGTCCCCAAAGCTTCTTTTCACCCCGAAGTAAGTATGTGGCTCTTAAAGCTGAGGAGGCGGGAAAAAGTACCCTCAGGGTGGCTGTTGCCTTGCAACGTGTTGCGTTAATACCCTGTGCCCTTTGCGAGACCAGGCGCCTGCTGTTGAAGCAGGGCTGGTTCCTAAAAGCAGAGCTGTGCAGCTTGCATAATCACTCGGATTTAAAGTGATTTTTTGCATAATCTTTGTCTCAGGAGACCTCTGAAGCGAATGCTGTAGTGCCTCCTTCTGGTGTAAGTGGAAAAGAAGAACATGTTTTATTTGCACAATTTAAACTGACGTGTCGCTGTTTTCATTGAATTGAAAACTTGTGGCCGGGATTCTGGTGTGGCGCTCTGCCTTCCGCAAATGAAGTTAGGCTCGACGTTGCAGTCACTGGAGCCTGTTGAATGAGTACTCCCTGCAACAGAAACGTCTGGGCTGGCAATCTGGTCTTGCATCAGAGACTGTTTGGACTCAATTGGCAGAAGCTGCTAAGTATTTGTCTAGTTTGCTTAAGAGTTAGAAGCAGACTTCTCAGAGAAGCTGTTTGTGATGTGTTCTCTACAATAAGAGTGAAATGGCAAGACCTAATTGAGCGGCTTGTGCTCTTTAACCTGAATTTGACTGCCCAAGTCTTAGCTAGATTTTGTACAGTAGCTCTCCCCGTCCTTGTCAAAATGCTTTTTCTTGTAGTTGGTGATGCATGGCTCTAATTTCCATGCACCTTCACTAAGCTGGATGGGCTGTTGCCTAGAGTCAGCATGACATTCTTTCAGCATAAATTGCAGCAGAGAGTTGAATTATTGAACTGACGTTATGCAAAGCCTTTATGCTAAAAGCAAATGCCCGGTTGCTTTCTGTAACGGCTGACGCTCTCTGAGCCTGCCTTCTGTTTTGGAGGAGACTTGGTAAGCTCTGTAAATTGGCTCTGTGCCGTAAGTGAGGTATTACGCACCTACTCTAAAGCACTTGCTCTCTTTCCCCCCCCAAAAAATTAAAAAGCTGTTCTGCATTCTGCAAGTGCATGAATGTACAGTGTTGTGTGTGAAGTTCTCTGGGCTGGGTTTGATAATGGCCTGACGGTGCTTTATTGCAGAGAGCTCGTCTGGCCTGGCCTTGCCTGCCAGCCTCTCGTTTTTTCACGGCTTGGGTCTGGGCAGCCTGCTCTGCGCAGTCACAAAGCTTAACGATCAATGTTCTGAAATGCCATTTGGATGGAGCTTACCTTTAAAAAGATAGGAAGCGCAGTAATTCTTCTGAGAAGCAGCTGTGTTTCTGCAAATGCTGTGTGTAACTGTTCGTTGGTGCCTCAGCTCCCCAAACCAGCTATCAGATAGCATTCAGTTGCTAGTTTGCAATGCCTGTATATCTGTAATAACCCTGCCTTTCTTCTCTTGAAGAAATACGATCCTTCAGATCCTGCCTATGCTTATGCTCAGCTTACACACGATGAGCTGATCCAGCTGGTCTTGAAACAGAAGGATACGATTAGCAAGAAGGATCTCCAGGTGCGGGAGCTTGAAGACTACATCGATAACTTGCTTGTCAGAGTCATGGAAGAAACCCCAAACATTCTTCGTGTTTCAACTTCGGGAAACAGAAAAGCTGGAAAGATGTAAAAGCTCTCTGGACGTTGAACAAAGAACTGAATTCCCGCCAGCAGAGTTTGATTAATAAGGAGACAATGTGAAGTAGGTGGTACCGGTTGTGCTGCTCACACAAAATGACCTCTTTCCTGTTTCTGCCTTGAGCAACTATCACTTTGGTTAGTGGTTACATCAGGTCTTGTACAGGGAGTCCAGAAGTAGAATCAACTTACCATATTTATTTTTTTGGCCTTTTTCCATTATTTGGGAAGATTTGTTCAGGCATCTAGTCCAAAGGATGATTGCGATAGGAAGGTTGAAGGTTTTCTTTGATACGTTTTCCTTGCCGGCATTGCTGATCCTTTATGAAGATTTTTTCGTAGTTCAGTTTTGTAGCTGCTTTGATAGATCAATTACTCCTCTGTCCACATCTTAAGTTATAGTGCAATATAAAATCTTGTACAGTAGAGCTTGAGGATTTGATTTTTTTTTTCTTTATTGTTTTGAATAACTACACTGGAGAAGTCCAAAGATGTAAGCTTCAGAACAGGGCTGCATGAGCTGGACTTTAAAAGCAATTAAGGCCCTAAAAGTGGAATGCAATTTAAACCATGGACTGGAAAGTAAGGAACAAAGCTAAATTAATGACATAATGTAAATATGGTTTCAAAGCAGTTCTCCAAGGGGAAGGTTTACAGGTGGTTTTTGGTCAAGGAAACACTGAGATGTCATGGTACGTTTGTCTACCATAGGAATAAGTAGTAGTAATGCATTTGGGCTGAAGGCACCTTAAATTGGAAGTTGTTCTCCTACAGGCTTCAAATTCCCGATTCAAAGCTTGTTCGGAGAAGGAAGAAGGCAAAGGTACATCTGGTTTCTGTTCCGTATTCTTAAATAGGGATGGATTTCACTGTACACGTGCGTGGCCTGTGTCACTTGCTTTATGAAAGTTCAGTGATAATTTTGGTATTACACCGTTGCAGTTTAGTGAATCTAAGCGCCTTGGATTTTGGAGCTAGTGCTTACCTTGGAACAACCTTCTGAGGTGATCAGTCTTAAAACTTTCTTATATTTGTTACACAGCTATCAAAAGAACCAAATTGCCCTCCCCTTGGGATGGGAACAGTTAAAATTCTAGTGCTCAAATCTGATTTGGTTTTCTTTGTGACATGAAGCTCGCAATGGCATAAAAATTTATGTAGCTGAAAAAGAGTACTGGTTTTGCAAGACAATCAGATACCTCGGTCTGCTTCCTTAATTTGTGGCTTCTTTGCAGCTCAGTAGAGACAGGTATGTTCTCCCCATCTCATCAGGCAGAAAATAACGGCATAGCACTGTCAAGCAGCCACAACAGGCTTCCTCTACTGAAAGTTAAATGTGGCTTTTTTGTGGCGAGCTCTTGCCAAAGATAACAAATCAGATGTGTCTTTGCAGCTCTTAGATTAATCAGGGTTGTGAGAGTCCATCAGAAATTTAGAAGAAAGTTGAAATATCAAAAGAGTGAGTAGCAGAGAACCAAAGTAAACGCTTCTGCCTTCTGAAATTGAGATAATCTATTTGGTTACTCCAGACGTAGCTCGAAAGGGGTGAGTTTCTAAGGCAATTTTCCTACAGTAAAGCACTTTAATGAGGGACTAGCTGGATTAACTATTAACCTCTTAGTAGTCTTCTTACTGGTTTCATAAAACACTGAAAGCTACTGGAGACTTCTCAAATAGTGTGTTTTTGTAGTGAAGAGAAGTTTAATATATTTGCCTAGAGATGTACACATTTATTGGAAAATTCAAAAAATGCCGTTAATTACATTCTGTTACTGTAAACTGGCTAACTACCAAAGTCTGGCCTAGCAATTGAATCTTTTCTGACAGAGCTCTCCTTCATGGGAAGCTTGATTTGAAACAAGCCTTTTTGCTTTAAGTGTTAGGAGTCTTTAGGTACTTCTTTACTGTACCCTCTTCTGTGAATGAAGGGTCCGAAACACAGAAATTCTTGGTGGCATCTTCAGGTCTGGGCTGATGGTTTTAATTTTGAGCGGTGCTGGTTGGCATTACTGGAAATTGATGCTGCTTCTCGTGCCTTGAAATAATGAGGAAGATGAAGAAATAATTTCAGTTTCTTCCTTGTGCCTCAGTGGATCTCTGGAAAGAAGTGGTTGCCCGTACCTCATTAATAAATTTGTCTTCTAGACTTTTTTCCACAACTTTCTGGTTTTCTACTTCAATCAGAAAAACCAGTAGTGCATTTGAACAATGGCATAAAGTTCAAAATCAAAAATGGTATTACTGGTAGTCATAACTGGACACATGCTAAGGAAGACTTGGCTTGGTTTTTGCTGTCCTTCTTTTAAAAGAATAAGGGTACTACCATGTGGCTGCTGAAGTCACTGTGACGCTGCGTATGATGCTCTTGGAGCACGGATCTCATGAAGTTCTTACAGTGGATTGATTACATGCATTCCTTTTGGCAAGAATATGTATCTCGAGGTTGTATACACACAGACAGAATGGTAATATATGCTAATAATAGTCTCCTTAGAGACGAAGCCTTAAAACTTGTAATATCCTCTCTCAGTAGCCTTTTGCTAGGTTCAACTTTGTCCATTAAGGTGGGCCTCGGGTTGTCTGGCTTTTGCACCTTGGGTGGTTATCTCCTGTGGTCGCAGGCCTTGCTGCAGGGTGGCGGTCCTGTGCAAGCCACGCTTCTACTTCCAGAGCTGTGAAAACACAGCACAAATCTCGTACCTCAATCTTTTATCAGCAATACTATTTAAAGCCTTTCTTTGGCATAAGGGGACAGGCATTTTATGCTCAGCAGGGTGCTTCACGCTGACTTTAAGGGGCCTAAGAATCAAGTGTATTGTTTTATTATTTTATTATTGAAGGATTTGAAAATATTTTTCCCCGTTCATCATACTGTCTGCTTTTAGCCTGGGTTGCTGTTTGTTTTTAAATGCCCTTTGGTTTCATGGAACACTAAAATAAAAGATATCTCAATTCCAGTGTCCTGATCACTTTGTTTCCTCAAACAGCAGTTTCAAAGAGTACTGAAATATGGAGAGCTGGGGGATGTCTGGGTGCTGCTCAGTAGGTGCCTTTGCCTCTTGCAGCCTTCCTGAGGGTTTTATTTGTGCCCCTCAGTTGTCTGATCTCTTGATAACTTCTAACTGAAGTGCGAGATGCTTGTGGTTTTCTGTGTGTGCTGTGGGCTGCTTTGACCTCCACAGTGACTCCCAGAAGTGTGGGGCGGGTGGATGTGCTTTGGAGCACATTGTGCATATCGAGAACGGGTTGAAAATGCAGTGGTTGTGCATCAGTGACCTGCAGAATGAAACTAGTTCTTGGTGCTGCAGCCCCAGGACCTCACCCTTTCCTCGTGACAAGCTCTGCTGCCCGAAACTCCTCACCCTCCAGGTATTTTGGGGCTAGTCCTGTGAGCTATCTGTGCAGGAAGTTCACGGTAAACACCTCATGGGGCGGGGGAACCTGATCGACAAGCTCATCGCCATCACGAGAATTGAGACTTTCTGTGAAGCAAAAAATGTGCAAAAGGTTCTTGGCCGGCAGCCTGGTAAATTACCCCAGTGCCAACAATGCGGCCCCTAATTGTAATGGCCCCGCAATTGTGGGCCCTGATGGAGAGAGACCTGGTGGTAATCAGCCTCCCGCTGTCTCGAGGGCCGTTTACCCTGAGACCTGCGCTCAGGAGCCCTGAGTGGCCTCGCACCCGTTCTGGGGCCATGGTGAAAGGTGTGGGGGGGGGACAGGGAGGGCCTCGGCCATGGGGAGCCCCTGTCTGAGGGGCTGGGGGCCAGAGGAGGAGAAGGCAGCGCCTGGTGCCCCTGGACCCCCACAAACGATGAGTTGTGGGTGACGAGGCCGTGGTGGGGAAGGTCTTGGTGGGTTTTGTGGTGTTTTTTTTGGGGGGGGAGGGGTGTGTGTGTTTTGGGGGTGTGTTGTGTTTTTTGGGGGTGGTTTTTTTTGTGTGTGTTTTTTGTGGTGTTTTTTTGTTCTTTTTTTGGGGTGCTTTTTGGGGTGTTTTGTGTTTTTTTTTTTTCTGGGGGGGTGTTTTTTGCTGATGTTTTGTGTGTGTGTGTGGTTTTTTGTCTGTGCGTGTGTTTATTGTGCTGTTTTTTTGTGTTTATTCACGGGTTTTGGCTTCCCGCCCTGTCAGCCCCCCTCACGGCCCCCTCCCTGCGGGCGGAACGCTCGGGGCCGGAACGCGCGGAGCGGGGCCGAGGCGGGCGGCGGGGCCGGAGGCGGGACGGACCCGGGCGGCGGCGGCGGCGGCGGCGGGGCCATGGCGGAGCGGGGCCGGGGCCGGTGCCCCGAGTGCGGCTCGGCCGCGCTGGTGGAGGACGCGCACTACGCGCAGCAGCAGCTGGTCTGCGCCGCCTGCGGCTGCGTGCTGGCCGAGGGGCTGCTCACCACCACCTACACCGAGGAGCAGCACCTGCGAGGTGCGGCCCGGCCCGGCCCGGCCCGGCCCCGGGCGCTGCGGGGCCTGCGAGCCGGCCCGGGGAGGCCGCTCGGGGCCGTCCTCGGCCGGGCCCAGCAGCGGAGCGCTGCCCGAACTGCCCCTGGCATTGACAGCGGTGGCGGCTGCCTCTGTGCTCCCTGCGATTTAATTGCTCTGTGCTATTTAACGATTCGGTACGATTTAATCCGTGCAGTTCCAGCGCTCTCGGTGCCCTGCGTGGCAGGAGCTGCGCTGGGTGCTGCCAGGATTAGGCCCAGCTTCCCCCTTCCCTGCCCAAGCCAGAGACCAGCACCAGGTTTTCTTGTTAAAAATTCAGATTAAGGGTACTTTGGGGTCAGGTGCTGGGCCCGGGACACGCGGAACGCACACGAACACACACGGTGTGCGGCTTTTTGGCATCTGAACCAACTGCAAGTGTTCTGGAGTAGCCCCCGGGCCGTTTGCTGCTGCTGTTGTAGAGGAGCGGTGGCCTAAAGGGGATCCTGCTCCTTAACATCATTCAACCTCTGCCACCAGGTCTTGTTTAGTGGCCTCAAAGGATTGTTGATTGTGAAAATCGAAATCTGGCACCGTGGCCGTCCAGTTTATCTGCCCTAACAGTTGCTGTTTTTCAGAGGTGGCCTATTCCCAGAGCACCGGCCAGAAAGAGCAGCTGAGCCGCTGCATGCAGCGAGGTAAGAGCGTGCCGGTCGGTTTCATTCGTACACGTTGATTCTCTTTTGCTGCTTCCTGCTTTGCTGCAATTTGTCAATGCATTTCTGTTGCTCTCTGGAACAGTAAGAGCCTGTGGGGACTGGCACTAAACGAGGGCAGCAGTTAGTTCTGCGTCCAGCTGGTGCCTGCCTGGAGCAAACTGCCGTACCCGCACTCGGGGTCAGGGGGAAAAGTCCTCGTGTCCTTGCCTGGGGCCGGGCGAATACTGGCTGCACAGTAATGTTGAGGAGAGATGAATACGCAGATAAGAAGCTGCATGAGCTGAGCGTAAAAGCAGTGTCTTCTCGCAGGGATCCGGCGGGTCCAGGATCTCTGTAAAGTCCTCCAGCTCCCCTCAGTGTTTGAGGAAACGGCCGTGTCATACTTCCAGAGGGCGCTGCAGCACCCCGCCTTCCACCTGGTCAGCCTGGAGAAGAAGGAGCTCCTGGGGGGCTGCTGCGTCTTCGTGACCTGCCGGCAGCACAGCTGGCCGCTGACGGTGGGGACGATCTGCTCCCTGCTTTACGCCAAGCAGGAGCTGTTCGCCAGCGTCTACCTGAGCGTGCAGAAGGAGCTCGGCATCTCCGTGCCAGCGCTGAGCCTGGCGGATCTGGTGAAGACACACCTCAACAGGTAACGTGGGCCCTTCCATCCTGCCCGTTCAGCATTCGCCGTTTGACACCGATGCGTGCAAAAGCTTCTAAAATGCAGCCGGGGGTGGAAGGCTGTAGTCAGACACAGGGCGGCCTGTTCTGTTACGCAGGGCTTTTGAAAGAGCACTCCCTTGGCCTGCTCACGGCCCTGGGAGTCGGTCACCACCCGAGCCTTGGCGCTGCGGCCAGGTCTGAGGCTTCCCTGTGCTGGCGCTAGCGGTGGGCTCCGTCCTCTTCCAGCTTCCGCCTGTTCCAGCGCGCGGAGGACGTCCCTGCCCCGTTTGCGGAGGACAAGGAGCGGATGGTGGCCCGGACGCTGCAGGTGGTGGAGCTGGCCAGCGAGACGTGGCTGGTCACGGGCCGGCACCCCCTGCCTGTCGTCACGGCCGCGGCGTTCCTGTCGTGGCAGTCGCTGCGGCCCGCCGCCCGCCTCGCCTGCACCTTGGCGCGGTTCTGCAAGGTGGCGGGCATCGACCTGCCTCCGCCCGCGCACCTGAGGCTGAAGGAGCTCCGCGAGATCCTCCTGAGGATGGCGTCCCAGCTCGCTTGGCTGAGGGTGTTCAGCTTGGACAAGAAGACGGTGGTCAAGCACATCGGGGACCTGCTGCAACACCGGCTTGTCCTGCTGAAAAACGCCTTCTGCCTGGAGGGTGCAGGGGAGCAGCACGTGGAAGCCCAGGGCGAGGGATCCGCCGGCTCTCCTCCAGCAGCGGGGGCAGGACAGGAGGAAGGCTGCCCTTCGGGAGGGAAACGCAAGTGTGAGAGCAGCCGGAGGCCCTTGCTGCCGCCCTGCCTCATCAATCCGAGGAAGAGGCTGCGGACAGCAGCCCTGAGCGAGTCGGACGCTGCCCTCACTGGAGACGAGCCCATCTCTGACAGCGAGATAGAGCAGTACCTGAGGGGCCCGCAGGAGATCCGGGCCTTCAGGAAGGCCAAGGCGTGGCAGTGAGGACGGCCGTCACCGGGACGGCCTGGGGGACAGTGCCACCAGAGCACCAGGGACCGGGACCAAACCATAAAACCCGGTGGTAAGAGCGCCGCCGCACGCTGCAGGGGCGGCCGTCCGTGGAAATGGGACTGGGGGGGGAGCAGGGTGTGTCCTGATTCATGTTCTGGACCAAAACGGGTCTTTGGAAGAGCTCCTCCTGCTCTGGGTTTCGTTATGTTTTTGTTAAACACAGAAGTACAGGTGCAAGGAATGGTTTCTTGACTCTCTCTCTTTGCAGCCTCCGGTAAAATGCGTTTTGGTTAATCCAGGTGCTGTGGGGCGGGTGCCACGGGTGAGTGTGCTAACACAGAGGTAAGGTGGTGGTGTTGGCGTGCCGGGTAGAGCCAGCCCAGCCCAGCCCAGCCCCGCGTCCTTCCTGCAGAAGCAGGCGGGCAGGCAGCCCGTCGGCTTTGCAGGGAGCACGTCAGCGAAGGCTGGCGACTGCTGGGCTGGTCCTCGGAGGGACGGGCTCGCACCAAGCGCTCCTGAGTCATGCTGCAGCTGGATTTGTCCTGAAGTTGGCCTGTTTTTTGGTTCCTCGCTGATACGTGGCTGGAGTTAGCGGATGTGCTTGGAGCCAGTGGCTTTGGCTTGCACGTCGCAGGCCCCGCAGCAGTCGGGGTGAGGAGGACTCGGTGTGGCAGGCGGTCTCTGCCTCATTCGTGCCTGTCGGTGGCAGTGTGAAGCTGCTGCAGTGATTTTTGTGCTTTGGAGGGCAGAGGGGGAGAAGTGCTGCCCGTCCCTCGGTCACAGCGGGCGCGACGTGCAGGGTAAGGTGGAGGTTTCCAGCACCTCCGTTAGCAGTGGGTTTCTGGAGCTTTTCCGTGGGTTTCTGGCGCTTTGCTCCAGCTTTTCCGGGGGTGCTCTCAGGTTCTGTGCTTCACCTCCTTCAGCCGATGGCGGGGAGGGTTTGGGAGCAGGCAGAGGGGCTCGCTTCATTTGCTGCCCCACGTTCCCAGGCTAACGCAGCTCTAAGCGCGGTGTCCCTCTTGCCAAACAGCGTGCGGCGCCTGCCCGGGGTCTGCATGGGGCCGCGCAAGGAGGCTCTTGGGGCTTTCTGGGACTGCCAGGTTCAGGGATTACAGCCGTCCCCTGGGAAACTCAGCCTGGCTCACGTCAGGGAAAAACTACCCAGCCTCGGCTAAATAAGCAGCGGGAAGCTGCCGGAAATCTGTGGCAAAGGTAGAGCTTTGGATCGTGTGAGTAGAACGATGCTGGCTGTTCATTTCAAAGCATTGCACAACGCGGTGGAACAGTGACCCCTGTGTGCCTAGCGGGCTGTTGTGTTTGAACGCAAAGGCTGCGAGAAATAACAGTAAATCTTGGCAGATTTGCAAATCTTTAATATATTAAACAAAACATATCTGCTAGAAACGTTCTATTTATATAAAAATGCAAAAGACCCCTTTAAAGACATTTCTTTGGCATATTTTCCCCTCCCTCCCCCACGTATATTGCAGGAAGCTCTCTGTTGATATGTCATTTGCTCGTAATGTAAACAGACAAAAAAAAAGTGTAATTAATAATACAAAGCTTTTTATATAATACTGTCACAGTGCAGCAAGCATATATAACAACTCAGCATCAGCAAGACCACGTAGGCTGCATATTGACGTAAGGATTTAAATTGTATTAAATACCAGGCACAATAGAACATGTTTTTAAGCAGGCAGTTGGTCAGAGAAGCGTGGCAGAACTGCGGCAAACCCAGCGGTAATCCAGCCCTGCGGGACGAGGGGTCCAAAGAGGGAGGAGCTAGTTCTGAAGGGGAGAAAATTCTGCCATAAGTGCTATTGACTCCACCAACTTCTGGATCCCGCGGTCCCCTTGCCCATGGTGTACACGGAGGACTGGCCTGCGCGCCTCCTAAGCGCTTCTCAGTCCCTTGCTGATCCCTGTGACCCCCGTGGGAGGTAGGTAAAGATTGTTAAACCCATCTGCACGCACAGAAACTGAGGCGCAGGGAGGCTGAAGATGGCACAGGTCGCACGGCGGCTGGGCTCAGCACTGTGCAGGTACAGCACGGCCCCGGCTCAGCCCTGCGGTAAGGCACTGCTGGTGCCCGCACTGTGCTAAAACAGGCGTGGGGGCTGCCGGCCTGCCTGCGGGGTAAACCACCTCCTCTCGTTCTAGGAAACCTGTAAGCAACCCAAGACGCGATGTGGCAACGCTCCTAGAGCCTCCTGCAGCAAGTATGGCCCTTCTGTTTGCATGCTAGAAAAGGGGGAACTTGTTTTCAAATGGGGAAAAGTGAGCGCTTAGCCAGGTCCCAGCCCTTTGGACATCCCACGTGAATGGTCCACAGGAAGGTCCCTACCACCACCAACACATCTCCCTCACTAACATCTCCCTACCACCGCCACGGGCATCGTTCTCTCACCTCTCCCAGGGGCAGCCCCTGCCTCCGCAGAGCTCTTTCCTCCTGTCTTACACAGGACAGACTGCGAGGCCGTTAATTATGGGGCTGCCTGGTTGTTTTTTTTTTTTGGCTACGTAAGAGCAGAGCATGGCATCTTCTGAGTGTGCACAGCTGGGTTAAGGCTGAGGACCTGCTCTGGTGTCTGTGCCCAGGGTTGGGCTCTTTGGTTTGCTGGAGGCGATGGAGGATCCGCGTTCATCTGGCGGCCGGGCAGTGGTGCTGCTCCACCCGCCCCCAGTTTGCACAGGTTACCCCTGTGAGGGGCTGGGGGCACGTCCTTGCAATGATTTTCACGTCTGGCATCCAAATCGTGCAGGTATTGCCTTTTCTTGGACCGGTGGCTTCTCTTACCTTGTGCTTGCTTTGAAATATGGCTTTCACTTTGGCGACTGAGTAACCCACAGGGCTAAATACTGTCTCTTAAAAACACACGGATTAAAAAGGATTGCAGGTAAAAAACATTTCCAACTGAGATGCTTCTATCTGACTCGTTCAGAAAAAAAAAGCTCGTCTAGGCTGGGGCCGTGCAAGCGTCTGCAGGATGGCATCTTATGTAAAGGGCCCCTGGTGTGGTCCCCTCGGCCCCGGTGGGAATATTGCAGTCGTGGCACGAGCGGACTATTGCCAAAACCCCCGGGGGCACGCTCGCCCCATGGAGAACACTGGTAGGTAACACGGAGGCACTTGCGTCAGTTACGGCTCTGTCTATACATATATACATTCAATAATATAGAAATTTGAAAAATAGACATTTGTTTCCTCTGTATATTATAAAATAGCATTTAGGATCAGTCCGAAGTGACTTGCAGGAGCGATGAAAGCACGGCTGCCATTCAGGCTGCTGAAGAGCAACGCTTGCCTTTCACCTCGAGACCAGTGCTGCGGAAGGCCGGGGCCTCCCTGGGACGGACGGGCCCGGCGTCGCCCTCCGCCCGGCGGGCGAGCGAGAGCCGTGTGTGCCGCACGCCCGGTCCCGCGTAGTGCACGTAGCGACGCTCGCAGCCCCGCGAGGACGCCCCCGGCAGCTCCGGCCGCGGTTCCCGGAGCCGCCCGAGGAGGAACGCGCTCCAGGGCCGCGGCCGTCGGGTCCTTCCCCTCCCTTACACGGTGGTTTCGCTCTTCCAGAGGCCGGTCCTCATCCCGGCCACGCTGTCGGCGCTGGCGAGGTTGACGTCGTACTTGCTGCCCTTGAGGCCGCCGTTGTGGCTGGCCACGTTGAGCGGGTAGGACCGCCGCTTCGCCTCCTTCTCCACGGCGCCGGCCTGCCGCAGGTTGTCCCTGCTGGCGCTCCTCCGCCGCGCCTCGGCGAAGTCGGGGGCCCGCCGCCCGCCGTCGCTGCCTTCCGACTGGCTCGGCGCCGTCTCCCCTTCCTGGGGGGCCGGGGGCCGCGGCCCCGCGCGGCCGACGTTCAGGGGGCTGTTCCTGCTGCTGTGGTAGCTCTCCGAGTGGCTGTTGTGGACGCTCCCGCTCTCGCTGGAGGGCTGCTCCGAGGAAGGGCCCCGCAGCATTTTCAAGCGGTGGTGCTTGCCTTCCCGGTACTGCTTAGTTCTGCCCTTGTGGTTCCTGCGCCCGTGGAGGTTGCTGGCGTGCCGGCCCGCCCCGGCGCTCTTGCCGTCGGGCTCCGGCTCCTCGCAGGAGGCCGGCCGGGCCTCGGCCTGGCTCTGGGCCACGTGCAGGTTGGTGAGCTTGCAGCGGCCCGCGGCCGAGCCGGCGCTGCTGGGCGAGGAGGACGACTCCGCGGAGCGGGCCGCCTCCGGGTCGCACCCGATGAAGACCTGCGAGCCGCCCAAGGCCGCCGCGCCGGGGTGGACGTACGCCTGCATGGGCAGCGCGTCCCTGTAGGAGGGGCAGCAGGAGAACCAGGAGCCGAGCACGTCCCGGCGCCGCACGCAGTGGTGGACGAAGATGAAGAGCCCCAGCGCCACGGCCGTGACCCCGTAGAGGCAGCTGAAGATGATGTTCAGGTACCAGCGCTGGGACACGGCCACGGCCCCGAACGTCCACAGGGCGACGTACAAGGCGTGCGTGGTGACCAGCGCCCAGAGCTGCACTTTCAAGGAGTAGACGCCGTCCGCCTCGGGGCAGGAGGGCCCCGAGTTCAGCGTGACCGAGATGGACCCCGAGTCCGTCAGGAGGTCACCACCACCGCCCCCCAGCCTCGGCGGCGTCTCCAGCGGCTCGGGGACTTCTTTCTCGGGGGAAGGCCGGCACTGGAGGTTGAGCCCGGCGCAGAGGAAATACATCCAGGTGACGAGCAGAATGAAGGCAACGGGGACGTAGAAAGCGCCCAGGCTGGGCCGCCACACCAGCCAGCAGCTGTGAGGGAGAGAAGGGTTTTCCATCAGCAGAGCTGTGGCCGTGCACCGCGGCACCTCGGTGCTCAGCACCCTCCTCGTGGTGGCTGCAGCCGTGCCCCGGGACCTGCCTCCACCTCTCACGAGTGGCCGTCAGCCCAGCCGTCATTTTCCCAATAAATGGAGAGCCCCCAGGGAAGATCCCACCAACCCTCCCCAAACGTGCCCAGGTTCCCAGCGCGAGGGAGGAAGGCGGGGAGCGGCAGGACACCTACTAGGGGTTGTTGTCGTGGTAGTTGTGGATGTTGACGGCTGCCGTGATGCCGCAGATGATGAGCGGGATGCCGCCGGCGATCAGGTAGAACCTGCGAGGGGAGGAAGGAGGTCGCTGCACACCGGCACCGGGCATGTGGACGCGGGCTGGGCGGCAGCTTCTGGACAAACAGGAGCTGATATTGCCCAGCCCGGGGGGTCCCAGCAGGCGGTCGCGACAGGGGCAGGGGCAGCGCTGCTGCTGCCCCGCAAGGCTGGGGCAAGGGGACATCGGTACCGTAGCATGGGCCGAGGGGCCGGCTGCGCCGCGTCCCCGTCCGGCTGCCGGGGCGCCCTCCAGGTCACCTCCTTGTACAGAACCCGGGCCTTCACCGCCATCCACAGCAGCGTGGACAGGGAGGAGTAGTGCAAAATGATGCCGACCTGCGGGACGAGGCGCTACGGTCGGCACCGGGGGGGGGGAACGCTGCAGATGTGCCCGTGTCCCCCTGCGGTGAGCCTGTCGCGGAGGCACGTACCGCCTGGCAGACGATCAGGTAGCCGGTGAGGGTGATGCCCCCCGCGAACACGGCGGACGTCATGGCGATGTGGAAGCAGAGGTTAAGCAGCATGTGCCAGCACTTGCGCGTGATGTGGATGGTGCTGGAAGAGAGCAGAAGGGCAGCGGTGAGGCCGGAGAGGCTGTCCCCAGCGGGCTGGGCAGTCGCTGCGCACACGAGCAGGGAGCAGGGAGCTCCCGCGGCTGCCCACGCAGGCACAGCCCCGCCAGTCGTGGCCGAGGCCGGCTCCAAACACTCACCCGTGGTTGACGATGTAGGTGATGATGGTGGTGAAGAGGCAGAGCAGCAGCACGGCCGTGCAGGTGTACATGGCCGGGTGCAGCACCTCCATGGGGCCTCGCGCCTCGCTGGGGAAACCGCTCAGCTCCTGCAGGGCGCCCCGCAGCCCGTCAGACCCCGCTCCGCGCAGCCCCCCCCCGGCCCCAGCCCCCTTCTCCCCCACCTACCATGAGCACGGCCACGTTGCTGAGGTGCCGGCAGTGCAGGGAGGTGACGTTGGGCTCCCGGGCGGCCAGCTGGCAGCCCTCGGCGCTCCAGCCCCCCATGCCCCCCAGCACCTCGAAGTTCCAGTAGGCGGCCACGGGGTCCGCACCCTCCCCGGGGTGCCGCAGCGACACGGCCACCGGCTCCGTCAGGTTTCCGACGCCGCAGCCGTCTGCGATGGTGGAGGAACGGAGTGAGCAGGACAAGAAGCACCAGACACCCCTCTGCCTGCACCCCAAGGGACGGACACTGGTGACCACCACACGGGCACGTTGCCGCCCTTCTGTTGCCACCACCTCCCCGGGAGGACCCCCTTCGGGAGCACAGCCACCCCCCAGAGATGGCTCTGCTCTGCAGGAGCAGCAGGGAAAGCACCCCAGGAGCCCCCATCCCAGCGACCGGCAGCCCCCCTGACGCACAGCCCTTACACGTCCCAGCGTAGATGACCGGCGTGGCCACGCTGCGGCGCTTGCCGTCGTCCGCCAGGCGCGAGGAGTTGCCGGTGCTGCAGAAGAGCTTCCCGTTGCGGAAGACCAGCAGCTGCAGCTTGCAGTCGGCCAGCGGGGCCGGCGGGACGGGGCTGGCGAAGAGGCTGGGCGGCAGCTGGATGGAGGCCAGGGCGATGCTGTTCTGCGGGGCGCACGGGCACCGGTGAGCACCGGCCAGCCCCTCCCGAGGCCCCCCCCCCGGCCCCCAGGTGACCCGTACCTTGATGTGGAAGCTGGTCAGGGAGACGTTGGGGCGCCCCGTGGTGCAGCGCAGCCGCAGCTGCTGGTCGGGCTGGGGCTCGGCCACCCGCTCGGCCGGGGGGCTGCGCCCGGCGGGACCCCCGTCCTGCCGCTGGAAAGCCACGCAGCTCAGCCCCACGTAGCTCTCGGGCTTCACCACGTACGCCTCGAAAGCGATGTTGCGTGAGTTCTGCCAGTCATAGGGCAGCCGTCAGCCCCGGCACGGGCAGAGCCCCCCCCCGGCACGGGCAGAGCCCCCCACCCGCGCTCCGGCCGGGCTCACCACCGCCATGTGCTGGGAGTTGCTGCTGAGCGTGTGCGCGGCGATCTTCTCCAGGGAGCGCACGATGCTGGTGCACGCCTTCTCCTCCTTCTGCGACATCCACAGGATGTGGTCGTCCACCAGCATGATGTTGCTGGCCATCTCCACGATCACGTCTGTGAGCTGCGAGGAGAGCGGGCGGCGTCAGCCGCGGTTCGCTCCCGTTCAGCCATCCCCAGCAGCGAACACCCCAATTCACGCTTTTACCCCCAGAAAGCACCAGCAGGGCTGGGGAAGGCAGGGGACGGGAGCGGCGTTACCTGCTTGATCTGGTCCACATAGCCAATAAACTTCTCTATCATCTGGGCCACGTAGAGGACATCAACCATGTCCGAGAAGTTGGCAGCCTCCGCCGTGTAGACGCGCAGCTGGTGGGCCAGGGTCAGGGCGTTGGAGGCGTTGATGGGCATCTGCGGGGGGGGGACACGGTCACCGGCTGTGCCCGACCCCTCCCCGGCCAAACACAGCGGGGCCGAGCCCCCGGCTCACCAGCACGAAGGTGTAGAGCACGCGGGTGATGTCGTTGGTGTAGAGGCAGTGGGAGTAGTCGCCCTCCTCCCAGCGCCCCGCGCGGTCGCAGCGCCGGGACGCCTGCTTCTCCGCCGCCGGGCCCCCGCTCGCCGGCCCCGAGGCGAAGGGGTACTGCAGGCACGACTGGTAGGCGGTGATGCCCGCCAAGGTGCGGGGCCACCTGGACACACAGAGACGCCGTGACTGCGGGGCGATGCTCCCCAGAAAGCTGCCGTCCCCCTAATCCCAAATCCTGCTCGGCTCAGCACAGAAAAGGCGGGGGGGGGGGGGGGGGCACCGCTAATTTAAGCCACATTGACTGTACCAGTAATTTATATTCCGTAACGGCCCCGCTGAGGTTACGGCGGGCGCCCAGAGCCTTTCGTCTCGTGCCAGAGAAATTCCAACACCTCTGCTGCTGGAGCCGGGCTGCACTGCCGGCACGGGAAGCCCTTCAAAGGCGCTCGCGCTCCCTGCGGCCGCTAATTGCTACCAGACGCCTGGTCACCTGCGGGCCCCCGCCCGCGGCGAGCCCCCTGCCCCGGCACGCACCGCACACAGGGGGACGAGGAGGCCCTGCGCTACACACAGCCCCGTCCCCCGTGGCCACGCCGCCGCCGGTCCCTACCTGAAGTCCCCGCGGTTGTTGGTGACCCTCTCGGCAGGGCAGTAGGACGCGGAGGTCTCCAGCACCACGATCTCCACCTTCTTGCTGACGTTGCCCTGGGAGGTGGAGACGGCGCACTCCCACTCGCCGTTGGCGGAGACGTGGATGTTGGAGAGGATGAGCTCGCTGCGGGCAGAGGGGACGTGCCACCCATGTCCCACCCACGGCGCTCGGCACCCTCAAACCAGCGAGCCCCCCGGTGCCCCCATCCCCGTCCCGACCTGGTGATGAAGGTGCAGTCGTGGATGAGGCTCTCCTCCACGATGACGCCCGTGCGCTCGTCCTCCTCCACCGGCTCCCGGTTGTGGTACCAGCGGATCTGGGTGCTGTTGTCCAGGTAGGTGGCGGTGCACTGGAAGGGCAGCCGGTCGCCCTGGAAAACCACCTGGCGCAGCGACGGGATGAGGTGGTGGGTGTGCAGCTCCGGGGCGCCCGCTGCGGGGGGGACACAGGCGGCCGGGTGAGCCCCCCCCCCCCCCCCCCCCAAGCCCCGGCCGCGCCGCCCGCCCGCGCCCCGGCCCCCGCTCACCGCAGCGCAGCTGGCTGTCGCGCGCGCCGCGCAGCGGGACCGCGTGCACGTGCCGGGGGTAGACGCACAGCGTCCGGTCCGAGATCTGCGCCGAGCGGTTGCGGGCCCAGGGCAGCACCCAGCGCAGGTTGCAGTCGCACGTCAGGTACTCGGTGGCGAAGTCCCTGCAAGGGCCGGCGTCACGGGCGCTGCGGCTGGAGGCGGCGGCGCGGCCGTGCACGCAGCAGGAGGAGGGGATGCACCCTGCGCTCGCAGCCGGTGCCGGGTGCGCAGCTGGGCACGGGGACGGATTTGGTGACACGGGCTGCGTACTCACACGACTTTCAGCGAGGGGAGCTCGTCGAAGACACCGGGCGGGAGGCTGGAGAAAATGTTCCCTGACATGTTGCTGCAAGACAGGAAAGAAAGGTGGCATGGAGGGCACCGGGACCCCATGGAAACCTCTGGAAACCCAGGCCCCTCGCCATGGCCTGAGGCTCCTGGTGTCACCCGCTGCTCCAGGCGGGGCTCTGGGCTGTGCCCCAGACACCGGGAGGGGACCCAGGAGTCTGAGCCCCCTGCCACGGCCTGCTGACACGGGGCCCCCATCGCCCGATGCCGAGCGCAGAGGGCACAGTGGCTTTCGTCTGGCACTCGGTGGCCTCTCAGAGAGCGAGGAACGGGGCTGGCCGGGAGCCCCAGGGTGCCACTTACAGCCGGAGGAGGCTGGAGAGCCCCTGGAAGACGCTGGCGCTCAGGCAGCCGATGCGGTTGTTGGAGAGGTCCCTGCAAGGCAAGCGGAGGGGACATCAGCGCTGGGGACACCCCGCTGCCCCCGGCCCCCCTGGGCAGCCCTCGCAGGCACTTACAGGCGCTTGAGCTCGGGGAGGCCGAGGAAGGCACCAGGCCGCACCGTGCTGATCAGGTTGTTCTTGAGGTCCCTGCGGGGAGACGGGCACAGGCCTCAGGGCGCGTGGCTGGGGGGGCCTGTGCCATCATCCTGCCCCATCCCCGCGCAGCTCCGTGGGGTGTGAGCACGTCCCGTTCCTCCAGCAGCGCTCGCCAAATCCCTCCTCTTCCTCCTGCCCGCCTGGCCTCGCGCCCGGCACAGCCCCGGCTCCCGCCAGCAGCCTCCGGAGCGGCCCCGCAGCTCCGCTCCCGGCCAGGAGCCACGGCCAGGAGGAAAGCGTCGCTGGATTCGCATTACAAGGGAATTACCTCCCGGAGAACACGGCCACGCGAACTGCCGGCACGGCCACGCTGTTGCCAGCACACCACGGCCACGCTGCTGCCGCCATCACCCTCCCGGAGCAGAGAGGGGCTCCTCGGGGGGACGCAGCGGAGCCCCACACGCCCCACGGCTGCCGTCCCCTCCCGCAGAGCCGTCTCTGGAGCAGCCTTATCCCGGGCGCGTTATCGCCTGCATGCGGGATGAGCGCGCACCGCATTGTCTGCACGGCCTCACCCGGGCTCCGCAGCCCAGAGGAAGCTCGCTTGGGTCGTTGGCCTGATTGGAGGCGTGCATCTGATCAGACACATTCCAGGCGTGCGCCGGCACGGGGCGGCTGCCACCGCGGCGGGGACCCAGCGGTGGGGTGGCGCGCTCGGCTGCGGCACCCCCAGCCCGGCATGAACAAAAGTGTCCCACCGGCGTGCGGGGATGTCGGCCCAGCTCCGACTGGCTGCAGGATGGGTGCCAAGGGGCGTGCCAGGGGAGTGCGAGGGGTGTGCAGGAGCATGCAAGAGGAGTTCAGGGGCGTGCAGGGCGGCTCAGGTGAGGCAGGTACTGAAGGAACAGCTCCCCTCACCTGCGCCGCCGCCCGCGCCGTCCCCAAACACGCCCCAGCCGCCCGACCCCAGGACACCGGCCCCCCACAACCAGCCAAGCACAGCCCGCAGCAGCAGGGGGGACGCAGCAGGCCAGCCCCAAACGCTGCCAAAACGAAGCAGCCCCAGCTCTGGCCAGCATGCAGCCGGGGCCCCCGGTGAGGGATGGCACCCAGCAGGGACCAGGGCATGCAGCCGGCCCGTCAGGGAGCCCTCCTCGCTTCATCCCCGCCGGCCAGGCCCTGGGCTGCTGCTGCAGATTTGCGATAATCTGCAAATCCTCTCCCCGCACCGCGTTTGTTTGCCTTGGCATTTCCACTGGTCCTGAGCCCCTTCCTCCCCCTGCCTGGCACGGAGACGGGCTGAAGGTGTGAGAGCTGGGAGCGGCACCACGCGTGCACCGAGACCCCATCACCGTGTGTGCACCAGGACCCCCATTGCTGTGTGTGCGCGGGGCTGAGCCCGCAGCTGCACAGGCAGCACAGCAAAAACAGAGGGCTGCTCGCAGCCCGGTGCGGACGGACAGACGGACAGACTCCCTCCCCACAGCATCGACACCCCGGGAATCCCCCCGGGCCCACGGCCCCGTGCTCGCGGCACCAAGCAGAGCTGGGTCCTGTTTCCCCTCCCCGCGTGCCGTGTCTGTGCGGCGCCTTAGGCTTTCTTGGACCTTTCCCGGTGCTTTCATGTGCGGGACGTTAATAGCGGCTTTCAGCCGTGCTCCCCAGCCGCTGTTTACAGAGCACGGGATTGATTTACCGTGAAAGCCACTTTTCTCCTGGGCGCCCCTCGCTCCAGAGCCGCTCAGCGCAGGAGAGGGGCTCGCCCCCAGCAGCGCCCACCTCTCCTGGCTGCCTTCCCCCCAGGGCCACCGTGACCGTGGTGGCTGCTGTCACCCGGCCGAGCTCGGGGCCACCCCAAAAGCCACAGCCCGGGATGGGGCAGGCAAGGGACCCATCCTGGCCCAGCCCCAAGCCCTGCGTGGGGAAAGCAGCGGCCCCGGCGTGGGGCAGGGCGCTCCCAAGCGGGGCTGCGCTAATGAGGGCGGCCCCGGCTGCATACCGGCCCCGCTCACCCTCATTAATCTCATTAGGCCGTTACACATCAGCGGAGATGCCAAGCTGCCAGCCCCGAGGGGCGCTGCCCGTGGGGCTCCCCTGCACGCCGCGGAGGTGGCTGGGGGACCCTGGGAACAGCTCGGCCCCGACGGCCGCATCGCACCAGGTCCCAGCAGCGGGCACGGGGCCCCGGAGCCCCAGGAGCCAAGTGGGGGCCCCTGGCGCCCCCGCCACATCCCCGCCGTGCCAGCGCAGCCCCTCCACGGGGCACGTCTGTGCCGCGGCCCCGCACCGACCCGATGAGAACAATTAGGGCTGCTGTCGGGGGCAATCAGGCGAGGCGCGGCGTGACGCTGGCCGGCCCGAGGGACGGGGGGAGCGCGGCCCTCGGCCAACCCATCACGCTCCGAGCAGGGTTTGGTGCAGCGGAGGTGAGGGGAGGTTACACCGTGCTCACGCAGCGCGGGCTGGCTGCTTGCTCAGGGCTCCCGGAGCACGGAGGTGTTTAGGAGCCCTCCGGTGCCCAGGGGCTGCAGAGCTGGGGTCCCCGCGGGGAGCTGCCCCCGGCCCTGCCATGTCCCCTCCCGGGGCGCACCGTGCCCGCAGCGGCCTGGGCTGCTCCCTGCCCGCGCACGTTAATCCGCCCGTTAATGAGAGTTCGGTGCCAGGAGGAGGGAGGGAGGGAGGGAGGAAGGATGTGACCCCACGCTTCGAACCACAGCGGGGGGCAGGGGGGGGGGACTCGGCTGTGCAGGGACTCAGGCAGTGAAACTTGGGTCCCCAAACCAACTGCTTCGAACTAAGTCCCAAAACAGTGCCGTGGGGATTTCCGTGGCTTTAAAAATCCCCTATCGGCCCCAGCACCAGGCACCACGCACGCACCCTAACACAACCAAAAGGCAGTGCCACGCACAACTCACCCCAGTGCCATGCATTGTGCCCCCGCGCCCTGGCGAAGCAGCTGGGCTCTGCTGCTGGCCGGGGCAGGTGCACGCTGTGTAACTCGAACAAGATTCACGTTAATAAATGCTTCCTTGTTCAGGCTAATGAGATCCAGGCTGTGCTGGTCCCTGGGGAGCCGCCGTCGCCCCCGGCGAGACCCTCGGGTGGCTCCCCAAAGGAGCCGCATGGGGAGGGGGATGTCCCTGGCACCGCGTGCTGTAGGGCACATCCCTAGGGATGATGGGGGCACGATGCCCCGCAAGGACCCGGCAGCGGGGCCACCACCCTCCCGTGAAGGGACAGGGACCCTTGAGCTGTCCCCAGAGCAGGAGCCCACCCCCGGCCCCGGGGCCACCCCAGCCCTGCGGGCCCCATTTGGCTCGGGAATGCGCGAGCCCCTCGACGGGCCGCTGCGGGGAACAAAACGCCTTCAGTGCGCCCGTCCCTTCTGCATACCTACAGATCAAATCCATATGGGGGCCATAAATCTCCCCTTATTAAGGCTCCCACCATAGAGATGCCTTTCATGGAGAGATAAGAAAGTTGACTTTGTTCGGGGGGACAATGTCGCTTTTCATACCGGCCCCCATGGAGCGTGCCCCCCCCCCCGGTGCCTCCCGCCCCGACGTAGCTCCCAGGGACCCGGGGACGCCCGCGGGTGCCGGTGGCAAACCCAGCGCCTGGGGGGCAGCGCCCGGCCCCACCGGAGCACCCCGGGAGCGTCCCGCAGCGATTTTGGGAGCGTGGCCCAAGCTGCGCTGCTGGCACCAGGCTCCCGCCCGCCCTCGGCCCCCCCGCTCCTGCCCCAGCCCCCCGGGCACTCACAGCTTCTCCAGAGCCCGCAGCCCGAAGAAGGAGCCGTTCTCCAGCACCGTGATCTTGTTGTTGCTCAAGAGCCTGTGGGGAAGAGAGCACAGGGAGGGGGACAGGGACGGTGCCGTTATTCGACCTGCCACAGAGCCGCCGTGCGTGCCGAGCGCCCACGGGCTGGGGGGGGAGTGGGAAAAAATGGACCCATGGTAAGGTGCTGGTGACTCAGGCACAGGTTTTTAGGGCCAGCTGGTGACACAACAGCCCTGCACCCTTGTGGGGACACCATGCCGTGGTCTGTGTCATGGTGGCACCGGGCTGGAGGTCCCCAGGGCCGTGCCGGCTCTTGCCGCTTCGCTCCCATCACCTGCCTGGCCTCGTGTGCATGGACCTGCACACGGGGGTGATCCCCCCAAAACCTGCTCCGAGGGCCTCCAGGGGACCCCCTGGGGCTCCCCCAGCTCTTCCCCACGAGCACTCGGAGCTCACTGAGGTGCTCGGATGGCGCTGGGCACCCCCGACCCCGCTGCCCCGCGCCTCGCTCCCCGCCAGCCCCGCGGCGCGCACCGGTGAGAGGCAGAGGGAGAAAACGCGGCGGGGAGGGCGCCCTGGACACGGCGTCCGGGGGAGAGGAGCAGGAAAAAGGGCTCATTGACGGCCGCGCCGGGGCTGTTTACACACGGGCGGTTTCTGCAGCGGGGCTGAATGGCGGCTGTGTGCTGCGGGCAGGCCTGGCCCCGCGCTCCGGCCGCCCTCCTCCGAAAACCCAGCGAGCGGGCGGACGCCGCCGCCGGCATCCGGGTTTCCCTGGCCCCGTTCCCACGTTGTGGCCAGGACCCTGAGGCCCCCCAGCTCCCGGGGGGCTGTGGATGAACCCCCCCCACGGGCTCAGCCCCCCGTCCCACTCCCTGCCCTGCAGCACACGGCGGGATGGGGCCGCATCCTGTGCTAACGAGGAGCTGCCACCGGGCACCGCCGTGTCCACAGGGCCCCGTGACCCTGCCGGCCGTGGGGAGAGGAAGCGTCCTAGGCCACCAAATTGCTTCCACACGTGGCAGCGATGGGGCCACATCTCACCATCTCCTCCCCAGCACCGCAGCCCCAAGCACCCACACGGTGCCCAGCCCCGTGCCCCTGTGCCCAGCTCCCCCCCAGGAGCTCCCCCCAGGAGAGCCCGTGCAGCAGCCGCCAGCACTGGTGCCAGTCCACACCAGTAGCCCCAGAAAACTGGCCAGATGGGATGGCAGAGGGACCAGCAGCACCATTCCCGGGGCACGGCATGCTGCAGCCCCTCGCCACAACGTCAGCCGGGGGCTGTTGCTCAGGGACGGGCTGGCCCCAGCGGCTCCAGAAGGTTTTAATTCCAGCAGTAGCGGATTTCACAACCCAGCAAAGCCTCCGCGGGCTGTGCGCATGGGGATGTCTTGGGGGCTGCCCGATAAAGCAGGGATGGGGCAGCAGAAATCCCCCACTCAGGACCAGCCCTGCTGAAACACACTGTGCGTGCACCAGCACCCTGGGGCTCAGGTCCCCTCTGCTGTGTGCTCCACGTCCCAAGGGCGCAGCTTTGGCCAGGGGTTACAACCAGGGCTGAAGCACGGGGAGCAGGAGGATGGGTGTCTGCACAGGGGGGGCTCAGCACCGCTGGGAACACAGCCCCAGGCAGGACCTGAGCCCACCCGGGCCAACGCAGCCGCCCGGAGAGAGCCCCCGCGCCAGGAGATGCTCGCTTTGTTCTCCGGACCCCTGGGACCTTCGAGGCTTCTGCCATAAAAACAAAACTCCCCTCCTTAAAAGGCGAGGCGCAGGCAGGCCAAGATGAAATCAGCATCCTGTGTGATCTGCAGCCAGGCTGCGGGCCGGCCGCGCTCACGGCCGGGAAGGCAGAGGTGGGGCGGGGGCGCCCTCCCCTCGCCCACCAGGCGCTGCCCGGTGGAGCGAGCGCATTTGGGGACCCCCCCACCCTTTAGCTGGGTTCCCTGGGCATGAAACACATCTACCAGTAACTACGCGTGAGACCAGAGTCACGGAGCAGAAGAGTCCCCAAAATGCAGCCGATGAGTAACGGGGGGACGTGGGCACGGCACGATGATCTCCCTGCACCGCGGGCACTCGCCCCCTGCCCGCACGAGAACCCCGACACCTGCTCGGAGCCGGGGCTGCCACAGAAGCAGTGAGTCTCAGCTCCCCCACGATGAAGGGAAACCACTAAAACAAGCCCAAACCCCTCCCCAAAACCCAGGGGTCTGGACACAAACACCAGGTTGGGCGCGCTGCTGCTGGGCGCATTGTTCTCGCTTCGTGAAGGAAACGAGGTCCTCGACCAAACTGAATATTTGGCGCATGAAATTTGCAATTATGATGATTTGATTGAAAACTTGCTTCCTGAGGAAAATTTTCCAGCTAGCCACCCTCGTTCTTCTTTTCCCTGTCCCGCAGAAGCCAGCCCAGTCATGCTGCCCTGCCACAACCGACATCCGCAAACGCGCTTTTATTTTGCTTTCACTAATTTTTGCAGATACCGTGCTCTGCGATGGTTTGGTTTTGCTCAAGGAGCCCCACCAGGCTCCAGGGCACCCCGTGGCCCCCACGTTTGCAGTGACACAGCAGCGTGCGGGGGTCCCCGCAGCACCCGGTGGCACCAAATTAACCGAGACCCCCCCGGACGCGATGGGACGAAGGCGCACGAGGCCGGCAGGAGGGTGCCGGGCCGAGGGCTATTTCAGGGTTTCCGCTGCTGTCTGGAGGCAGGACGCAGAGCGCTACAGATGTTCCTGGGTTTGTTTGGCTGCAAGAAATTCCCCTCCTTATTCCAGCGAGGGGAGGAGGCGGCGGGAGGGCGAAGCAGCGGGTGACCCGGAGGAGCGCTCGCCCTGCGGCTGATGGCATCGGGGGGGCCCAGCTCTGGGACGGGATTTGGGGCAATACCCCTGCCCCGCGGCCGATGCTCGCCGAGTTCCTCGTGGCCAGCGGCGCAGGGGGGACGCGGTCCCCCCATGTCCCAGCTGTCTGTGGGGCTTGGCAGGCCATGAAAGCACAGCTTTGCTCCTCAAGAGCTTTGCTTTGGCTCCAGCCCAGGCTGGGACTCTTCACCTCCGAGCAGGGCGCGCAGGCAGACGCCGAGGCAGGAGACACCCCGAAACCTGGGCTTAAACAGCTCTGAGCGCACCGGAGCCACGTGCCCAGCACAGGAGCGATACAAAGCACTGGGCACATCGTGCTCACACAAAAACCTTAACGCCCTCACGCCTCTCCAGCACCCTCCTGCCCCAAAGGCTGCAGTCCCCATCCCTCCGTGGCAGCACCAGTGGCTCCGCAGCTGAATGGCTGCATCGTGCCCCGAAACACGCCACCGACACGGGACGACCCCACACCAACGTGGGACGCCCTGCCAAGGGGCACAATAATCGGCTAATTGAGCGGCGGCTGGAAAAGCCCCCTGGACAATGCGGGGATTACAAACCGGGGCGTGGAGTCAAACGCAAAGAGCAGGGAGGGGGTGGCGGGGTCTCACTGGGGAGCACCCTCCCACCCGCGAGGGGCTCAGCCTCTGCCCGGGGTCCCGCATCCTGTCCCCAGCCCGCTGAGTGTTGGGGGCACCCAGAGCCCGGAGGCGCGGCGATGGAGGAAGCCCTCTTCCTTTTTTTTTTTTTTTCTCCCCTCCTCATCTCAAAAAGAGGAGCCAAAAGCGAAAAAAACAAGATTGTTTTTTCAAGCGTGCTGGAATCCACTTGGATAAATAATGGCTCCAGAAACTGGGCTGCTGAAACAATAAACTTCCTATGTACCCAACCAAAAAAGGAGGCAGGAGACGTCGCTCCCCGCGGCCGGGCGCGCAGCAGAGAGGGAAACGCGAGCGGCGCGGAGGTTAATAACGGGGTGACGGCCGTGGGGGCGGGGAGGGCCAGCTATGCTTTGCTCGCCGAGCGCATTAATTTAAAGCATATGCTCGCAGCAGATACGGCGGAGGCTGTGCCCTGCGCAGAGCTCGGCGTTCGCAGGGATTTCAGGAGGAGCGGAGCGGGGGCCCCCGGCCGGCGAGGTGCTCTTCCCTCCCTGCAACGTCACGCCGGGCTATTTCGGACGGTGAAAATTATTGTCCCAACCCTCGGCTTTTGTTAGCGCAGGAAAAATAAGCCCCAGAGGGTGAAGCAGCCAGAGCTGGAGCGGCGTGAGTGTGGCCTGCGGGGCGAGGGGCACACGGGGAGGGCGAGAGCCTGCACTGAGCCCCCCGAAGCAGCCCGACGCGCTCCGGTGAGGGGCTCCCTGCAACCTCCCTGCTCGCAGCCATGGGAGCATCTGCGCCTCTGCAGTTCACGTCTCCAAACTCTCTCCACATCGCAAATGCCAGAAGCCTCCCTCTTTTTTTTTTTTTTTTTTCTTTTTTTTTTTTCCCCCCTCCCAGTGAATCAAGGCTGCAGCAGAGCCTGGACTCGCCGGCAGCGGCAGGGCTGGGATGCTGCGAGGCGCTGGGCAGGTCCCCTCGCCGTCACCTACACGGACACCGTGGGGTCCCCCAGGCCCCCACCGCTTCAAGGAGGGCAACAAAAATTTGGGGGGGAGGAAGGAAGAAAAAAACAAAAAACCTGCCCAATAAATACCGAATAAACGGCTGAAAAAGGTTTCAGAAAGAAACCATCTGCGGGGCTCAGGACAAACAGGCCTTGGAGAGGGGAGTTCAAGTAGAACTGGAAATTGGTCGTAAGTCAAAGCCCTCTATTCCCTGCAGACAATCTGTAATTTAGTGCAATCAAGCTGTGCACATAAATGAGGCCTGTGCTGGGATTCCACATCTGGAAGAGGTTTGGGCTCCTGCCCGTGTGACAGCGGGGCTGGCCGTGGCCAGCGCGGCTATCTGGGCCTGGGGAGGGACGCGGCGCTCTTTCCATGAGGCTATTAGCACGGGGTCAGCCGGGGGGAGGGCGTTGAACCTCGTTAGTGCACGTCTGCACAGCCCCAGCCCCTCATCGCCACACCGCAGGGACGTCCGGGGCTGCAGGGCATGACGTGCGGCCACCGCAGCACCCCGGGATGCCAAATGCCCCGGCCCCAAACTGGGGGAAGCCACAGCCCCGGGGCCCCGATGGAGTGGGACGCGCAGGGAGCACCACGACGGGATGAAGGCAGGTCTGAGGCCGGCACAGCCGCACGCAGCTCCGCAGGCACCAAGTCACAAAGGGGACGAGCTGGGGAGGTCGGCGTCGTTCCTTCCTCCCCGGGTGGCAGAGCACACACACGTTTGCTCAGGTTGCACGGGGGCATCGGGATGAGGAACATCCCGCCTGCTGAACCCCACACGTGTTCCCGGGCAGCACCGGAGCAAAGCAGCAGCTCCGCCACGAGGGAGGCCTTTTCCCTGTAACGACGTGGGCAGGGGGCTCCGTACCTGCAGCATCCCACCCCCAAGACGTTTCTTGGTAAGACTGCGGACCTGCGGGACGCTGCCTGCTGACGTTTAGGCAAGAAGCGCAGTGTCCTGTCTTGTTAGGCACCCACAGCTGGGATGGATGAGGGCGGCTGGTGCCCAGCACCCTGCTCCCAGGCCAGTGCAGCCCCCAGGGCACCCAGGCAGGGCTCCTGCCACCACGGCTGCCCCACACGGAGTTAATTCTCCAGCCCAGCATCTCTGGTTTTACCTCCCTGCAAAGCAGACACCCCACGAGGGGCCGAGGGAAGGGACAAGGAGTGGTGACTGGAAAACAGCCACGTCCCCATCCAGGGCAGCACAGGAGAGGCTGGAGCGGGAGCAAAACCGTCAGCGGAGCCGTGGCCGTGCCCAGCGCCCCCCGCCCCGTGCTGGCCGCGCTGCCAGCCAGCGCTTCTCGGTCACAGGGGGGTAAACAAGCAGCAGCTGCCACTGAGGCAGCCTTGGATTCCTCAGGGCAGGCCTAATAATTAAAGATAAATAAAGAAGTAAACCGAGAGTGTGGGAAAAAAACAAAAGCGAGGCAGAGCGAGAGACGCGCGGCGCGGACCTCCTCCCGCCGGGAACGTCCTCCTCTCGTGCGCGGAATTAGCGCCGCTCATTAGCGCGGACGCATTCCTGCTTCCAGGCCGGACCGGATGAAGCCTGGAGCCGGGGCTGTTTCGGAGCGTTACCCTGCACCGAACACGCCCGGGTGTGCTGCCCGTGGCCGGGGCAGCGCCGACGCCGAGCATCCCCGGGGTGCGCGGGAGCCCTGCTCAGAGCCGGGGTCGCGGGAGGCGGCTGTCCCCGGCAGGACGTCCCCAAGGCGCGTGCAGCCCGGGCCACGCCGCCTCCTCCTCTCCTGCCCGCACCCCAGTGGCTCCAGGAGACACTCACGAACCCGGAGCCTCTGGTTTTGATTGTCCCATCTGGAAAGGGTTTAGAATAAATCATGTTTACTGCGAGAGAGCAGAGCCCAGGGTCACCACATATTTGTAGGTTTCTGCCTACGCCTGTAGGTTTTATGTCACGTTTTAGTGGGATCGTGTAATGTCCTAATCCTGCTGCACGGTCACCCCAGCCCCGTGACCGCCCTCCTGGCACGGCGCCTCCAAAAATCCCCTTCCCTCTCAACCCCAACGCCGCAGGGTGCAGCCCGCAGCGCCCACCGGGAGCCACACCAGGCACTGGACTCGCGCTGGGCAGTGCCGTCGCGTTCGCTCCCGCTGAAGAAAGCCCAAGAGCAGGCAACGAGGCAGACACTTTTCCCAAACACGAGCTGGCAAAGGGCTCTGAAGTGCCCACAGGTATTTCCAATGAGCCGACACGTCAGAGGGCCCTAGGGAGAGAGAAATTCAGAGCAGAGCCAGCGCGAGAGACAGCACGAGCACAGAGCCCAGCCTCCACGCGCCCCTGCAGCCTCCCAGCACGAAGGCGAGGCCCTGCACGAACGTCACTCCTGCCGCTTCGGGATGCTTCACGCTTTTATTACGACTGTTGTGTTTCAGAGCACGCTCATGGTGCCCGCACGGCACAGCTGTGTTTCACAAACACACTGCACGTGCACTGCGGTGGGTCACCATCACGGCCACCCGACGGTCACAAAACGAACACCGCCGCCCCAAAGCGAAGCCTCTCCAGTGGCACACGTGGGACCAGGAGCCTCCTTGAAACCGGGAGTGCCTGGCACTGGCGGGACAAAAACGTGGCCAAGGGGGTGCGAGAGCAGACGGGACCATGAGCACCGCAGCTCCCCGGCCCCGAGCTCACCGCACCGCAGCGCTCCCCAAACCCTGCCGAGGGGCAGGAGGTGGCAGCCGGAGCCCCGGCTCCCCCAGGGACAAGGCTCTGGGCAAAAGCGACGTCCCCCTCTGCAGCGGCTGTGCCGTCCCTGCCCTCCAAGCCAGATTTTAATTCAAACATCTCCTCTGGAGTTATAAATAAACACCGTGACCCGCCGCCGCAGCGAGGAGGCGCGCAGGCTGCCAGCGCCTGCCCAGAGCCCCAAACCTCCCCGCGCTGAGTTTTTAGGAAGCAGGCGACGGCTGCAGACCCCTGCACAAAGCCAGAGCCCCTCGCTGCTTCTCAGCAAACGTTTCCAGCAAAAGCAGCCGCTTTCAAACAACAACATCCTCCCCCGGAGCTCGAAGCAGCCAGCGCTGCGCGGGGAAGCGGTGGGAGCCCCCCGCCTGGCTGCCCGGCCCGGGTCCCCTCGGAGCTCGCGGTGCCGCGAGCCCGGGGTTACACGGGGCAGGAAAAGGGCTTTTGTCGGGGCACATCTGGGGAAGGAGGGCAGCAGGGAGGCAGAGGAGGAGAGCAGGAGGGCAGCAGGGCAGGAGGGCAGCGCGGCGCCGCGGGGCGAGGGGCGCGGGTGGGCGCACGAGGGAGCGAACGCGGCCGGGACTCGGGGGGCCACGGGTGGGGGGCCACGGGCACCCCACGGCTCGGGGTGCCCCCGCTCCGCTCCCTTCGCCCCCCTCCTCCTCCTCCTCCTCCTCTTCTTCCTCCCCCCCAGCATCCGCCCCGGGGCACCGGGCGGGGCAGCTCCGGGGGTCGCTCCGGGGGTCCCCCCTTCTCCCACCCCCCCACCCCCGCGGGGACCCGGCGCCCCTTCCCCCGGTACTCACAGCGTGGCGGTGCCGTCGGGCAGCAGCCGCGGCTCGGGCGGCGCCGGGAGCCCCCCTCCGCTGCACAGCACCCGGCGGCGAGGCGCGGGGGGGCCGCTCGCCTTGTGCCGCTCCGCCGCGCACTTGCAGCCCAGGCTCTGCACCGGGCAGCCCCGCGACGCCGCCGCCGCCGCCGCCAGCAGCAGCAGCAGCAGCAGCGCCAGCGCCGCCGCCCCCCGCCACCGGCCCCGCATGGCCCCGGCACCGGGCACCGGGCTCCGGGCTCCGGCTCCGCGCCCGCCGCCGCCCCGCTCCCCGGGGCGGCTCCGGCGGCGCCTCCCCCGCTCGCCGCCCTCCGCCGCCGGCCCCGGCGCCTCCCCCGGCCCGCCCCCGCGCCGCCCCCGGCCCGCCCCGGCCACGGAGCCGGGAGGGCGCCCGGAGCCCCGGGGGCAGCGGGGATGGGGGCCGGGGGCAGAGGCGAGAGCCCCGTCCTCGTCCTGCGCCCGGAGGGCGAGGGGTGCTCCAAAGAGAGAGACGGAGCCCTGGGCAGGGTGGGGAGGGGACGGAGCTGGAGCCCTGGGCAGGGTGGGGAGGGACAGGGCTGGAGCCCCGGGCAGGGTGGGGAAGGGACAGCTGGAGCCCTGGGTACCAGTGGGGAGGGACACAGCTGGAGCCCCAGGCAGCGGTGGGGAGGGGACGGAGCTGGAGACCTGGGTACTGGTGGGGAGGGACAGGGCTGGAGCCCCGGGCAGGGTGGGGAAGGGACAGCTGGAGCCCTGGGCATACAGAGCACCCCCTGTCTGCACAGCCCCTGCTGTGACCCAGGGGTGACGAGCACCGGGTGCTGCAGCCCCACTCATCCCCCTGCCCGGAGGGGCTCTGCGACCCCCCTCGCCAGCCCCCTGCACTACCCCGATCGCCCCTGCCCAAACTCCTGCAGACACTGCATGTGCCTCCCTCCTGGCCCCGCTCCGCGGTGAGCGCTCGTCCCCGCTTGCTTCAAGGTTCTGCTTGCTTCAGTGGTTTTCACGCTAAGCTCAATATTTTTCTTCCTGCTCCCCCTCCCCTGCCCCGCTGCCTCTTGCTCTGCCCCCAGCTCCCTCTCCTCCCAGGGCCCATCTCCTCCACGGACACGGCTCGCTGGAGTTTTAATGAAAAGGGATCAAAAGCGTGCGATGAAGCCTTCAGGACACCCGCGCCAGGGAGCAGAGGAAGAGGGTCATGGAAAGAAGACAGGACGGGGCTCGGGGAATGCAGTTTCTCTCCAGGACCAATAGTTCCTGAGTGAGAAGAGAAATTGACTCCTTTCTCTAAATAAATACATCTTGCTGCGGCGGTGGGCGGTGGGAAGAGGAGATGCTCGTCAGCACACACTCCCAAGCTGCTTCCACATGCGTTTTTGTTTTGGGAGCATGAGCAGTCGAGGTTCCTGCGCAGTTCACGAGCGGTTTAGCCAGCGGTCGCCTCGTTTTCCCAACCCGCCCGTAGCCACGCTCAGCCCTGCCCCAGCGCCTCCCGCATGGCAGCGACGAGCGGAGGCTCCTCGGGTCCCCGCGAGAGCACAAAGCGAGCCCCAGCTGCGGGAGCTTGGCACCGACGCGCCAGTAAAACAGAACCACGCAGCGTACCCGCGTGTCCCTCCCCGCCTCTTTTGTTTTCTTTCCACTGAGCGAAATTTCCACTGCAGAAATGACCCTCCGGTGCTGAGCGCCGCAGGATGCTGGTCCCGGACCCTGCAGCTGAAACTGGAAGAGCAACAGGAAACCGCCTGCGTCCAGCATCCGCCCCGGGATCCTGTGCGTGTGCGGAGCTGGCTGTGGCCAACGGGAGGAATGGTCTCTTTCTCTTGACTCCCCCCCAAAAAATAGGGAGCCCTGCCTCGTCCTGCCTCCCACTCAAACCCCGCAGAAGGCACCGGGCCCTTCCCTCCTCCTCCCGCAGAAGACCAGCCCGGGGTCCGAAGCCCGCTCCCCGGGTGTCCCCACTGCGGGACAGAGGCTGCTGCACCCCGTCCGCGTGCACCAGATCCCGACGAAGTGGGCCGCAGTCCCGCAGCGCTGCTGTGCTCGGCGACGTTCTGCCGCTGGAGCGAGCCCTGCAACGAGAGGCGCTTCTCTCCGGGAACTGCAGCGTGCGCAACGGCCCCGGGAGGCACCGCACAGAGCCGCCTCGGCACCCACCAGGGCACGAGCTGGCAGCAGGACCCCAAATTTCTGTGCCTCTTTGAGAGATGGGCCGGGCGAGACCGCAGCAGCTCGCACGTCGCTCCTCCGCAGCGAGGCCAGGACTTGCACTCCTGCTCTCACCAAGCGCAGCTCTGACCCAGACCCGGACCAGGTCTCGTGCCCCTTTCTGAGGGCAGTGACTCCATAACCGTGGCTGGAAGGGCCCTGGAAAACCCCAGCATCAATCTAAGAGTTCCCTGTGCGTGGACAGGACAGGACTTGGCACAGATCTCGAGGCCTGCAGGATACTGGTCAGTGCTGGAAGCATCCGAGGACAATCAGGGCTCTGGAGCTGTCTCCGCAGCACATTGAAGCAATCAAGCCACTGTACGTGGTCCTCAGAATCTCAATCCCCTATAAAGTTACCTCCAAGAACAGTCAGAACCTTGTCCAAACCAATAACAAATGCGAAATGCTCAGCCCCATCGCCGCTGAGCTCAAGCAACGCGTCCCACGTGGCTCGGGCCCTACGGAGCTCGGGTTCTTTCAACCCCTTCCAGCCCCTCTCGACGCCTCCCTGGAGCCCCCCGGCCCCGATCCCTTCCGACGCCTCCTGCCAGGGAGACGAGGCGGCATCCGATTCCAACCCAACGTTAAGGATGTGCCAGTGCCAAACCCCGCACCCCTCGCTCCCACTCGGGGGCAGAAACGCTCCCCGTCCACTGCAGGCGCAGGGAAAGACAACAAGCACGGGGCTCGAAATTCCTTTCACTGGGATCCAATAAAAACCTTGGCAGTTGCCGGCCTTCCTGCCGGAAACCCGATATCCAAGAAATAAACACGCTTCCCACTTTGAAGGGCTGCAGCGGGCTGCGGGGCCGGGACGCGAGCGGCTCCCGGCCGCCTCCGGACCCTCACCTGCCCAGGACAGCCCCAGTGGGTGCTCCTTGGGTGCAGCCCCATGGCCCTGAGCTCCCCTGGGCCAAAGCTGCCCGGGAGATGGGGCAGCGACGAGCTCCAGGAGCCCTGGCTCCTTCTCCCAGCCACGGGGTAGCCGCAGGGTGCGAGTTCCAGCAGCGCCATCCCTGGAAGCGAGCTTGGGGCCAGCGCACCCCAAATCGCAGCAGAAGCAGAGACAGCAGGGGCACGGTGATGCGGTGCTCGGCCGTCACGCGGGGATTTGCAGGTCCCCGAGCGGGCCTGGCCATCGCATCAAGCGCCGCACAAGGCGAGCAGACAGCTTTCACGGGCCTCCAGGCCCTCCCCTCGCGGAGCTGGCCTCGCACCCAGCGCTTCCCCTGCACATCTGCTGCGGGAGTCGCAGCCCGCTGCTCGGCAGGGAGGGCAGCTCCCAGCCAGATCCTCTGCGGCACAGGAGATGTTATCTGATAAAAAATAAATCACGGCTGGCTCGGTGGAAGAGGGGAAGCGAACGGTGCCGGGACTCTTACCTCCTGCCTCTAGCAGGGGGGGGCTGCTGCTGCGGCACCGCCGCTTCCCCGCGGCCGGCCTCAGACGCTCAGCTCACCGAGAGCCATGAAAGGAGAAGCGGCCGCGCGCTGCCCCGGCCTAGGATAATCTGCAGCTTTATTCCTTTTAGAGGCAGCCGACGCACAGATGTTCCTCAAATCCCCGGGGATGAGTTCCTCCCCAGCAGATGTGCCGTCCTGCTCGCCTGCCGGCGCTGTTCCGCGGTGCTGGGGACCCTCGGGGGTGTGCGGCCGGCCCCCAGCCCACCCGGCACTGCAGGGGCTGGGCACGGCCAGGTTCTCTGCCCGCTGCAGAGGCTGCGAAGTCACGAGGAGGGGTCCCTCCGGCCACAACCGAGCCTTTGCCTTCTGGATGCGTTCCTCCAAGGCAAACATTGACAGTGAGGTCGCCCCTACGAGCCGGGGAGCCGCTCAATAACAGGCTGGGAGCCTGTACCTGCGCCTTGCTGGCTCTGCTCCCGTGACCAGCAGTTGCCAGCAGCTGGGTGACCTCTGCAGGAGGAGCGGGGGGTCTGTGCCCTGTGCTGCCCTGGTGGGCATCTGGTGGCACCAGCACCGTGGCTCTGCGCCCTCGTGGGCAGGCACCGCGTGCCCGAGGAGGGCGAGCGGGAGCGCAGGAGGGCGCTGAGGACGCAGGAGGAGCAGAAGGCACCTGCGGGTGCTGCACCTACCTCAGCGAGGCTCGGCCACACGAGGAGCGCGGTAAAGCTCCCAGACGTGACGTGCTCAGAAAAAAAAAAAAAAAAAAGCCTGCTGGAAGTGGGATGGGGCGAGAGAAACAGCTGCAGAGCGAGGCAGCAGAAGCCGCGCCGTGCTCCTCTCCTCCTTAGCGCCTTGTCGGAGCGCTGCAGCTGCAGCCGGCGCGGCTGTTGGGGCAGCACACCCAGCCCCGTCCCGCCGGCCACCTGCGCAGCCCGGCTGGAGGAGAGGGGACGTCTCGCAGCTGGGAGCCTCGCAGCACCACGCGGCACGGCTCTCCGGAGCCACAGAGGGCTTGTGCAGGAGGCCAGCATCAAAGCCGGGGGAGCTCTCGACGTTTTTAGCAGACGGCACGTAACGGATGGGAAAAGCAGAGGACCACACACTTCTGAGAGCCGGCCTGCTCCTACAGAACCGCTGGGCTGTCAGACCTCCAGGGCACGGAAGCCAGGACAAATCCTGCCCTGCCACACAGCCACCCGTGAACGCTTACCTTAACTACTTCATTAAGCGTGGCCGGTGTTCGGTTTCAGCTCAGGAAATAAGCACAAAACGCCTGAGAGAGGAAAAGCAGGAGGCTGAGCCATAAACCAGACAGTTCCCACAGATGTTCTGCATAAAACCATCCCACTCTTCTGCGCTCCAGCAGAAAGAACCGTCACGGTGAAACTCTCTTGTTTAGCCAACGCCTTAAAAGCAGCACTTCTCTAGCAGACAAACGCTGCAGGGACACTGGCTGTCTTTGCACAGTTCAGTCACATTCGGATGGAAGAACACGTCTCCTGAGTTCGTTCTGCAAAATAAACAAAACTTTTATTGCTGTGAAGTTTGCGGGCGGACCTCTGGCCAGCGTGTTTCACCGGCGCTGAAATTCTGGGGAGAAAGAGGTGGAAGAGGAAGGGATTAAATTCAACCGTCAGATGGAAAATAGTTAATCGGAAGCCTAATTACTGAGCCGTACCTGCCCCACAAGGAGAGCAGCCGCTGTCCCTGCTCCGTGGACCCGGCGCGGTGCCCCGGTGCTGGGGAGCAGTGCCACCCAGAGGGCTGCTCCAGAAATGGCTCACTGCATCTCGCGTCTCGCCCAGCGCAGCAATGTTTTGCCCCCCAGATCAGCCTTCCCTCCCTTTGCCAGCTCTGTTTCAGCTGTCGTTCAATCCACCGCCCTCCCGCTCCCTCCGGAGACAACCGAGTCTCACCAGACAGTAACTCCAGGTTAGGGCAAGGCTTCAGCAACTCCCGGGGCATTTATTCACAACGCCAGAACATAAAAATAACATCTTTAATAGCTTTATAGTTGGCACAGATGGCATTCAAACTCACCACTTTTTATTAACAAGCTATGAAACAACACACGGTGCAGTTCCAAGGAGGGCAGCTCCGGCCGCGTGTGGCTGCTAGGCCGTGTGGCCGTGACAGGTTGGTGCTTTACTCTGTTCATTTACATTCAGCATTTATAGTCAGAAAGTAAAACCAACAGCTAGCTTTAACCACACACACACACACACAGATAAGCCTGGGAAGGATGTTTCTGTTGGCAACCAAAGTCTCCTCCTCTTGGCAGTACACAAAAGCCCAGAAAACGTAGTTGTAACACACGTTACAAGAGACTTGCCGCAGCTACCGTTGGCCAAACAGCACGTGAGATAATGCAGGAGCTTCTACTCGCACCTTGAAGAAACGGTTACTACAAGGAGAGCCCTGTCCCCTCCTCCAGGAGAAGCGAAGGCCAGACCAGCACTTCGCACAGTAAGATGTGGTCTAGAAACCGTCAGTGGTGAGAGGATTTATCTCAGGAACCCAGAACCCAGCGGAATACTACTACTTTACTTTCTGAAGTACCTTTCCCAAAGGACTTCCAGCAAACCTCGCTGCTGCCCTCTGAGATGAGCAGGCTGTCGCTGTCCTCACACAGATGTAGACGGGGTGGTGGAGGCACCAAATGGTTACGTGACCTGCCTTGGGAAGCAACAGCAAGCCAGGACAGCAAGGAGCTTGTAGAAAAGCCCCGCTTTGACCAAACAGAACGCACGGTGTCAAGAACTACTATGTGGGACGAAAATAACTCCCAGCCACACTTCACGAGGGGGAAGGGAAAGGTTGAAAGCATCCCAGAAGGTTCGAGCAGACATGTAACTGACGGGAAGAGTTAGCAGTGTCAGTCTGAGAGAACAAATACGAACGTCAGACGAGAAGACGGTCCCACACTCGCAATCTGCGTCCAAAGCGTGAGGCCATGAACTCGTGCTGGCGACTGCATTCTTTCTCCATCCACATGTGCTTGTTGTTCATCTGCTGTTTAAATGGATGTCATCTCTCCGGCATCACTCAGTGCCACTAAGTGTTACAGCATGTCTCTGTCACGTAGTCCCTCTGCAAGCATTGCTCAATAGCAACCACGTGCAAAACTTTTACTGGGGGAGAGGAAACATTTATAGGTCTCTCGCAATACTGCAATTTGCTTAACGAAGAATTTAGTCCTCAGCAACAACAAAATCACTGACACTGCTGCGGATACATCTTGCTCATTAGCATCTCCATCCTGACAAATATTTAGTTTCTTCAACCTAGTTATCCAAAACGAGCCCGAAGTAGCCGAGATACTACAGTCACTTTCAACCTTCAATTTTCTTATCATTTGTTGGTAATAAAAATTTCCAGTTTCTATGGGTACTCTATAATCACAATAAGTTACGAGGCGTTTCTGGCCTCTGTTCTGCCACGAGGAATTCCCTCTCACCGTCACGACCAGGTGCTGACGAGGAGGGAGGTAAGAATGCATAGTGTGAGGTCTCTGATCATCTGTCCTCTGTCGAGGCCACTTTCCCACCTAGTGACCCTGTGCTGCTGAGGCCTCTGTTTTTCCTTTAGTTTCACCTGGGGCCTTGCCACCACCTGCTTTGTTGGAATAATCTCGCTCTCCAAAAATAGTGCTTCCAATCCTGACGTTTGTGGATCCAACCTCTATCTAGGAAAGGAGACAGAAAGGAGGAGTTCAGAGCAGGCCGCCACCCACCTGCCAGTGCAGTCTGTAACCAGCCTCAACGCTCCCCACGCCACAGAAGGACAGCTCCCCGTGTATTCACCATCTGCAGCTACAGACAGGGTCTATTCTGATCCCCGGAAAGGTATCCCAGGACCAGGAGAGCTGTTCTTCGTGGAACAGCACCACGAGGATCTCCATCCAAGCAGAGGACGCCTGCGCTGGACACCTGTTTGCCTGCTGCTGCTGAGGGTAACTGGGCTCCCGAGAGGAGCACAGAAGGGAGCGGGACTTACTGCATGCTGGAAGTCTGTGGACATGCCCATGCTCAGCTCCACCTTCTCAATGGGGAGATTCAGCTTCTCACACACTTCCTGCCGCAAAGACAGCAGCACCTAGGAGAAAGGAGGAAAGAAAGGATCACACGTTTGATGACAGCCACGCCAGCTCAGTTCCAAGGTTTCACGGATTACAATTTCTGTCTTTCTTTGAAGTCTCCTTCATACAGAAGGCAAAGTTCCCAAATTTCCTGCTGAGGCGTGCTCTGCAGCACTAAGAGAGCACCGGAGATTCCCCATTACAGGCTGCACTACTGACAATGCGTGCACCTACAAGCCTACACGTCCTTTGAAGACAACCAATTCTCACACCAGCATGACAGACAAGGAACAGAGACCCAGTTCCTCTGCCTGGCGCAGCCCTGTACACAGAGTGTGCAAAAAGGGCTGACAGAAACCTCATCTGAAAGCAGGACCAGAGGATTTAGAATAAAAATTGCCACCTGACGTGCCCCTGCCAATATCCTGGCTACAGCTTCACGGAAGAGATGAGACCAAAAATAAACGCGCACTTGACCTCTGCAGAAAGGAGCCCAACACCTTCATTAACACTGAGGCTGCACAGGTCTGTACTGCCCTGAGCCAGGTGTGCATTTCTATCGGTAATCTACAGTCGGACTCGTATCCTGACTGTAACGGGAGGCCAGCCAACAGCTGACAGTTTCTTCTAGAAAATCTTACCTGGAAGTCAGGATTTGGCCCCTTGCTAAGGTCATGTCCGACGCTGCCAATTGTCATCAGCCCCACGAATTCCAGGCTTGGACACTTGTTGATGACATGCTCCACAGCAGCTGTGGTGTCTCTGGGAGGGAGGCCATGCTTACCTGGCAAAAAGTGGGGTGATTTGTGCCAAGCTCTGCCAGAAAACTCCCCTCCCCATAGCAAGGCAGAAGCTAACTGATGGTGAAGTTTCATTTTAGCATAGAGAAACTCCTAAAGAGCACAAACCAACAAATCTCATTCAAGTTGTTTCCTCTATCGAGTCAGTGAGACAAACGTGTGTGTCATCAGAAAAAGCGTCCGCCACTTACTGTCCTCTCCACTAGTGTTAACTTGCACCATGACTTTCAGCCTCTGAGGCGACCCCTTCTTCTGCCACGAGCTGTTGACTCTGTCTGCCAGCTTCACAGAATCCACCGTTTCCAACATGAACAGGTTAGGGACAGCTACAGAGAAAACACAGAGGCTTTGGGCTGCCTGTGCGACACACGAGCAAAGGTATTTACAATTGTGAAAAGCTAGCAGCTGACTACAGCAAGAGATAGCAAACAGACTGAATCAGGACTGAAAAATGGGGCAGTATCGCACTGTTTCATTTGCTAACTGGCGTTTCTTGCTGGCTTGCAATCATTAGTACTAATAGGTGAGAAAGGTGGTTATTATTTGAACGTTGGAAGAATACTGCCTGTGGGGTCAAATAGAGATAAACAGAGCTTACCGATCAACTTGTTGACGTTATTTTTCTGCAGATGGCCAATAAAGTGCCACTTAATCTCCGGGCAAGAAGACAAAATCTGGAAGCAGAGAGGAACAGTCAGGTTTGAATGACAATTCCCCCTTCCCCTATGTAGTCCCTGTTTGCCCACAAACAAAACACCAGACATCCAGTCTTCTTCTTTTGTTTACCAGACACGGGTTTTGTTTCCCTTGCTAGGCAAGGTGTTTTTTCAGCAGCAGGATCAAACCGCCTCCATAACGAACTCCCTAGGAAAAGCCAGGACTTTGAACAGCTCTCAGGACACAACTATGCGAGGAGAGAGAATGCTTAAGAAACTGTCAACTTACTCTGGAGTCCGATGCCTTTTCTAGCAACTCTTGAACCTAGGAGAACCCAAGACAACCTCTTGTTAAGATCACACCAGACAGGATCACGCCGTAGGAGCAACCTCGCTGGAAGCGGGGCTCCTGAGGCCGCGTGCACCCCAGCAAGCACAGTGCCGGGGCCCCGGCGAAGCCCGCCACACTCACGTAGTTCTCCCCGAAGCTGCGCTGCCCGTGGCTGTAGGCGTCCATCACCATCTCGGCGGGCTTCGTCTTGCTGACGGCCACCAGCCGCGGCTGCACGTCCGGGAGGCCCTGGGGGAACAGGGGGTAAGGGGGGGGTCCCAGGGGGCGGGGGGGGTCCCCGAGCCTCCCACATCGTCCCCCAGGCCCCCAGCCCCACTGACAGGCCGCCAGGGCCCGGGGACACGGCGGAGGGACACGAGAGTCCCGTCAGACCCGGGGGGGGGTCCCGTGGAGGAGCAGGCCCCGTCTCCATGGCAACCAGGGCCTGCCCCGGCGATGCGGGCCCGTCTCCATGGCGACGGAGGCCTTGCCGCCATGACGGGCGGGCCTACCCCGGCGGGGGGCGCTTCCCCCCCCCAACCCGCGGCCCCTCACCTGCGGCCTCCGCGCCGCCGCCTGCTGCACCCGCTCGGTGACGGCGCGCAGCGCCGGGCCCAGCCCTTCCCCGGCGGCCATGCCCGCTCTCCACATCCCCGGCCGCCCCGCCGCCTTCCGCCACACACCCGCCGCGCTCCGCCCCCCGCCCGCAGCCAATCGCAGCGCACCGTCGCGGCCGCCGGCCAATGGCGGCGGGGGGGGGGGCGGGCGTCCCGGCGGCGGCGCCATGTTGGGAAGGTCGGGGCGTCATGGCGGACAGCGCAGGGGGCAGCCCAAAGGCAGTCAAAGGCACCCGGGGGCGCCCCAAAGGCACCCGCGGGGCCCGGGGACAGCTCGGGGATGCTGAGGGGAAAGGCAGGGCCGAGGGGCCCGGCTCTGGCTGCCCGCGGCGTGCACCCTTCCCTTCCCTCAGGCCTTACCTGGGTCGTAGCCCAAATTTGTGAGCGCTGTGCCACGTCCGAGGTCGCTGCCGGGCTGCGATGGGTGGCGAGGAGCTGTCAGCATCTGTCCCTGCACCCCAACATCCTCCTCCCGCAGAGGAGCTCCATGGGGTTTCCACCGGTTGCAGCTTCTTAGAAAGAGAAGGCGTCGAGCAGGCGCCTCTGCCAGGCTCGGAGCAAGGCACCTGCGGCAACCCGCGACCTTCACGAGGAGAAATAAAGCCTGGTGGCCAGCAGCTTCGGCTGGTCGGAGGGCATGTAGCCCCCGACAACGCAGAACTGACTGCGAGCTGCGTGCCTGGCACAGTCAAAAGCAAAACACCACAAAACCACCCTAAGATCCACCCCCAAAGAAATGGGATTCTTGCCATCTGCACAAAGAACCGTTCCTCCAGGGTGCAACTTCCAACGCTAAACAAACAAACAAACCATATAACCAGCGCGGGCTGCACCACTTGCTCTGCATGCCCTATTTGAGCAAGGAACTGTGAAGGCAGGGATGTGCGGTGGGAGATGCTTGGAGCGCAGCCACAAAACGCAGCAGCCACCCATGGTAGCCACACAGTCAGAACTAAGCCATGGGGAACTGGAGACCCCACGGCTGTGGGGCTGCAGACAATGCCAGGCTTTATCACAGCAAGTCAAATGGAAAGAATGGGAAACTGCCAGCTGGAACCCATTAACTAAAATATTTGCCTTAATGTGCAGAACTCGCCCTCCCTCCTCATATTCTGAGCAAAGACAGTATTTACACAGCTGTTCCCAAATACCCAGAAGGTTCCTGCCCTTTGTCTGGTAAAACATGACAATGATTTTCTGCAAACTTTACCAAATCCTAGACGTTTGCCACCGAAGCCTCGTTCCTGTATTTTTCACTACCCGGTTTAGCTAAGCAGGGTGAGAACGCCTGCAGCGTTCCTCAGCTGGCTGCTGAGCCGATGCACCTCTGCCCGTCTTCCACCAGAGCTCTGCTTTCCTGCTCCCTGGGGAGGGAGAACTCTCACAGCGCAGCAGCCCGGGCACTCGTCTGCCCCTCGTGCTGCTGATCCCCTACTGGAGATTTACCTCGGTAAATCTTTTACCCCTGGTAAATCTTCCCCTGCAAATATATCCAAGCATCGTGTTAAAGGTCATCCATAAAAACAGACAAATTAAAATTGAAGGCCATTTTATTATCATAGCAAGTATCAAAATAAAAAGGCTTTTAATTCAATACATAAGATCAACAACCACGCTGGTAAAGCATCACCATGCTCCCGCCAGCAATTCCCAGCTATCAGCAATGCCACAAACCTCTCTTTGCTTTGTTAAACAGTGGTTTTAAAATTCAGTCTTCATTTCAAGATTGCAAGATCATGGAGATTATGACAGAATGACAGTTAAAGAGAGAGATCAAATAAAGGTTTACATGTAGTGACTACTCTGGAAAATTAAGGAAATTATACATATAATGAAGAATCTGAACAAAAAACAACAATCAATTTTGGCTTGTAAAGACTGGTATTATTTCAACTTGTTTTTGCATTTTCCACTCATTACAGTTTAACTAAATTACTCGGTTTTCAATGATGCAGAATCATGAAGGTTCCACAATGGTTTAAAAAATGTGGGTTTGAAATTAATAATACTGGCTACTCCTTTTTCTGTTCTCCCCCCTCCTCTGAGAAATACTTTAGCAGTAATGTTTTCAATTAAAAAAAAATCTTTACGACCTATTTATTCCAAACTATTGTTTTACTGTAAAGTCATACAAAAACATATTTTATAATACCACTTTGGTTTATTTGGGTCTTTTCATTAGTGAAAACACTTGCATAAAAAGCAGGTTTTTTTTAGTTACTAATGGAAATCCTTTATGTGAATGTAGAACAGTCCGAAACAAACATTTAGGTACTCAAAGATTTAGGTACCATCACCTCATTCCTATTTTTCTGCTATTCCCTGTTCATAATCTTCCTGCAGAGACCAATTTACAAAAGTGAGTAATATTACAGCCTATTGATGCAATTTTGGACCACTGTTTTCTAGTGTATCAGTCTGGAGATGGAACTTTTCCTAGCTCAGCTTTTCCAGCAAATACAAAGATGACATACGAGATGGAACTTTTCTCCAGCAGAAATTGATGGTATCTTTTATTTTGCATTTTCAAGTATCAACTGTCATTCTCCTAACAGGGAAAATAAAGCTGAAGTGAAAATACTGGAATGAGCAGCAGAAATTCATCCCATTTCTATCTTAGTGTGACTGCCTTATTAAAAAGACTAATGCATATTTAGAACACTGAAGAGTGAAACCAAGAGTAAGTAACTAACTTCTTTGGGGCAGAAGATCATAAATTCAATAGGTTGGTCCCTGACCAACTTAGTGCTTACACTTTCATCATCTTATATGGATATATTGGCTGCAAATTATAACAGCAATTAATAAACAGGCTCTCCTGCCAAGTGGCAGATGGATTTGCGGGAGAGGATGAAAAAAATTCTCCAACCCTGAACTTTTGTCTTTAACACCCCCTCCATTTTTGTATCCGTGTAAACTAAAAGCTATTACCTCTTTGCATCTGGTATGTGAAAAATTAACCAGTTTTCTGAAGTGAAAGGTATACTACATAGCATTGTTCTGAGCAAAGAAGGAAAATTCCTCTTTGAACAGTCCAGCAACAAGAGGTTGTCACCTTTGCCCTGTAGTTTTTTTCGGGATGATGCTTTGTGTCCTTTGCTACTAGCAAATCTTCCTCTCAAGATCTATTCTAAAAAAAAAACGAAAAAAAGAACCAACAAAACAAACAAACAAACAAAACCAGTAAAACTGTTCTGTTCATTTCGGTTTACCTCAACATTATCTCTAATATGAAACTACAAACACTGAAATCCAGTTGGTCTTGCAGACCAGCAGATGACGCGCTGTAATGACCGTGGGCCTAGTCATTCAAGCAGGTACTCACTAGGAAGGCTTTTTGCAAAGTCAGGGTCCCTGAGACAAAAATTATTTTTCTCTCTAGTTTTTCTAACTATGATGACTGTGACAAACAGCATGCTTGCAGTCTGGTTTCACCAGGAGCTAAGTCCAATTAGCCACTGGCAGGAGACTGCCCCTGCCAGCATACCTAAGCCCCATACCTAGCAGATACACCGCTGGCAAGAACTACAAAATTCCGACTCCCCTTTGCCCAACCCAAATATGACAAATGGAAAACAAACCAGTGTTATGATGCAGAAAATGAGTAGTTTGGGCCACTACCTGTGTGATGCGTGGTCTAAGGCTTAGATCCCCCTCCAAGGTAATTAGGTAGCCTGCAGCACTTAACTACAGCTGTTATAACTCACTGTGCACGTGGTCTTAGCTGCCCTACTGAGGTAAAACACATTGGCTTAGACCTCAGTAAAAGGTGGTTTCATGTATTTGCTACACCTTGCACTCAGGATGGGCCTGGAGTGGACACAAACCATTACTCCCAGTGCCACAGAGCACAGGCAGTGACCCACCATCTGGCCAATGTCCGGGCCTTCAAGCAGACACGGGTAGTGTACAAAAGTCTAGCACCTTTTTTTTTTTTTTTTTTAAGGGGTTTGAAATTAAGTACTGGAAATTTCCAACAAGAAAAAAAATGGTCATAGCAGCAATCCCCCTCCCGCCAAAATCTCAAAACTTACTTACTTTCAACTGCTACAAACCACCTCAATCCAAAATCAAGTACCCATCTAAGCTGGCTGCAGAACAAATAGCCTAGCTAGCCTCGCCAGAGTAATTGGGTTTATGAGCCCATCGGCAAGGAGAGGTGCATCTAGCAGACGTATCTGGAGCAGAGTGCTTAGAAGTTACCAGAAAAAAACACCCCATAAATACCAAAGTCATTGTGTCCAATTGTCATACAAAAGATTGAGAGGGTTAAGTCTTAAGTCTTTCAGTACAGGAAAGGGGGAAAACAAAAAGGAACTTCCCAGTTCATGTTTCTTTTGATATAAAACAAATATAAACGTTTCTTTTCAGTTGATGTTATGAAGCAATTTTGTGTCCTCACTGGTTCCTGCCCCATCCTCTTCGTGGACTCCCTCTGACAGTCCCTCTGCAAATTTAGTCTGGCTACCTGCATAGTCCATGAACATGTTGGGGATATCTTTGCCAAAATATATCTTGCTGTTTGCTGCAATGGCCTTGTATTTCATCAGCTGCAAGTACTCAGGAGTTAACTTCATCTGCACAAAAAGAAAACAGATCACCAACAGCTAAGATTCATTTGAAAGCAAATTTCTGACGCGAGCATACGAGGCGTCCACTTTTCCAGAACACTCATGGGCATGCTCATCCTCTCTCCAGCTGAAGAGACGGAGTACCCAGAAGGCAGCTCTCCTTCAGCGTGTCTAAGCAAAGCTCTGTATTTCAGTGACTAAATGGCAAAATGAGAAAGTGATGGAAGCAGCTGGGGAAAAGTTCCATCCACACGTACCACAGAGATGGAGATGCTCTAAAGCCCATAATTCACTGAAAGCTCTTGCAATGCAAGCTACTAGAAAGAAAAATACAACTGGCTTTTTTCACAGAGTAGATTGAAGAGTCAGTTTCAGAAAGCAGCGATCGTTCCTTCAGGATAACGACACTACAGCAGAGAGAATGGAGTAACTGGGACAGAACTTGCGCACAAACATCTCAGACCTCCAGCCATTCTTACTGACCCTTTCGAAACAAAGTCTTCCTGCTGGGACTTCCTGGGAACTTGCTGTAGGCAGTAACAAGCCTGGCAATTGTACCCATATAATTTTTTCTATTTCCAGTATTTTTTTTGACTTTATTTTTGCAGGAGCAAGACTTTGCCAGGCTAACTAGTTTGGTGTATAAGAGCAGCTCCATTTGTTATTTACCTGAATTCTTGTTTGCTCTAAGCCTGTCACTTGAGAGATCTCCCTGCCTTGACTACCTGCCAGCTCGCAGATTGAAATGAATCAACACTTCTGACTACAAAAGGATGAAAGGGCAACACTGAAACCAATATTCTATCTACAGCATCTAGCAGAGATGTCTCCAGACATAACCAGGTATTTCATATATTCTGACACAAACGTATCCGTTGAGAGAAGGAGAACTTGCAAATAAGGATCTAATTATTGTTTCAGGTTCAAAGATAACTTTTCTGTCTTTGGCTTAAACAAGACACAATGAGCAAACAAAGACAGACTGCTCCTTTGCTGAGTTCTTCCATATAGCCTAATGTAAGGAGCCCTGCTTCAAGGCACAGAATAAGGAAACAACAATACCTTGTTGGCCTCGGCAACTTTCATAGCAGTATAGCATTCAGCATCAGCTCGTGCCTTCTCTCTTGCAAGAAATGCAGCATCTGGAAGAAAACATGCTCCCACATTCAGATTTTTATTTCCAGTCACGTTAGCACCATTTGCAGCTGGAAAATTTTTAACGCAGCCAGTACCACATCTAAACCATAAGGGATACGACAAGGGCAAGAGGGAACAAAATGGGAAACCCAGAAACGGGATCTCCCTTTACATCTAAAATGCTACAGGATGATAATATTAAATAAGTAAATTGTATCTGCAACTGAAGGCCTCAAAGCATTTTATAAACATAAGGTTTTTATTACCACCCTGTCACACAGGCTGAGAATATTCTTTCTTCTCTAGCCAGCCACTAACTCTCGTGCTGCAAACGAAACAACTGTTCCACTGCAAAAGTGGTATTTACCCACGACATTTGCACAGGACTCCAAGAGCAGCACAGCAGACTGCTCTACAGATGAAGTTTGTTGATGCGAACGCAATTCCCCAGATGGGATTCTGTCTGGGATATTGAGGTTAAGATTCTGGCACACAGGGGCAGGCAATTTTAACCTTTACAGGCTCTGCCCCTTGGACAGATGTTGGAGAGCTGTTCTGCTGCAATATCAAAAATTGCGTCAAGGGTCTGATCCTGTGGGATACCGAACTTCCCCGACTGCTAGCAAAGACGCGTAAGGAAAGAAACACTTCCCCTTTCTGTATAACATTCCTGTTTTTTTTTTCTTTTCATCTGTCAAATGACACTGATGTGGTATCAGGCCATCAAGTTAAAGCTGAGTTTAATCTGTCTGATTCAAGGTGATCTCTTTATGTTCCTTCTGTAACGAGGAGCCACATATTTGTAATACATGCTAGACCAGATCTGAGAGCGGCACAGCTGGACAAGCCATTTGTTTACCTATACTTGCAGGGAGTTGCGTGAGCAGCTACACTTAAAAATTAGATGGATTGTCCTGAGACTTCCACTCCTCTGGCTAACAACCAGAGCGGTCTGTCAGGGACGCTAGAAAGAATGAGGGAGACCTGAATCCTCTACTGGCATGGAATTGAACTGGCACGGAAGCTCCCCCTCCCTCCTTTCTTTAGGATCTTTAGGTCAGTCACTACAGAACATTTACTTACTGGAAGTTATCACTCACCTTCGATCTCTGAAATTCGTTTCTCTGTTTCTTTTTCCATCACTTTCTGTCCGTAAGTTATTTCAGCAACTTGTGCAATTTTTTCTGCCTCTGAAATGAAAGAGAACATGTCCACATTGTCATCACACAGTCTTCCTATTGCTAGAACCAACTTTACCCATGGAAATCCTTCCCACCCTCTTCTGGTGGCAGTAAAATGTGGGGAGAATTTTCAGCCCTCAGAAGGTGTCAGCCCGTTTGTGGGTAAAGCTGGAACCCATTTGGGTTTCTCTGGAAGAACATCAGATCAGCAGCAGAGAAATCACCCAACAGCAAACCAGGTGCATACTTTCCCCCTCCCAGTTTGGATTCTGTTTTCTGCCTATCCCAGTCACACACCCCTATAAGCTACTGCCTTCAGGCAGAGCTGTACAGACCAATGAGGGCCTTCTTCCTTTCTGTCTCCGCTTCCTTCTCTACCACCTTCTGCTTCTGTGCTGCAATCAGTAGCTTTGTCTTCTCGCTCTCCCTAGGGAGCCAGAAATAGTCAGTTACAAAACGCGAGCCTATCAGGTGGCCTGGCCTACCTCACCTTCAGGACGAGCCCTTGGCTTAATCCTCCCTCAAGTGTGTGGTTAGGGCAGGCGGCAACGATGGAAGTGAGTGCATCTACCTGCAGAGCTTTTTTTCTAAACTAAAGCACCTTTTCCTCCCCTTTATAGCAGGAGGATTTTTCAGTCAAGATGGCGTGAAACATTCCCTGCTACTCTCCACAGACTGCCACAATGCCTTCCAGCAGAGGCAAGTCATAGAACAACATCTTGACTATACACATGTGCAAGTTTAATGGGTTACTATTAACAAGGACACGATTAAAACGAAGTGAGAAATTAAAATCCTGTAACTTGCCCTCACAGATTGTTACAAATTTCCCACAAGACAGATGTATACGGCTTTGAAATCACCCTTCATTCAGTCACGTGGGTCTGTGCACTCTACTTGCTAAAGCCTTTTCTCTCTCACTGCTTTGTGCACACACTGAGAAGTTTTAAAAGCGTGTGTGTACATATATGCAAAAGAATTTAAATACTCCGTGCCTGCTCCCAGTCGGGGAAGAGAGATTAGAGTCAAGAACAAGTCCTTCTCAACTGGATTTACGGTAACAGATAAGAACAGGCTGATTTGAGATTCTATCGTGCCCTTACTGCACATGACTTACCACGATACCAAAAGGTCAAGCAGAATGGACGAGAGGGATCTTACTCTGGCCTACGTAGACTCTGTTGGCAGAGTGCTCAAAGAACATAAGCATTTCTGAATGATCAAGTGCAAGAAAAGGCAGCTGGCTCACAGCATTGAAAAGGGATCAGTATGTCAAGTGCTATTAAGGAAAGTTATTTCTAAGCTTTGCAGGCCCTCAGCCTGTTGAATCAACAGTTTCTCCATCCTAGTCAAACAGCAGGATTAGTGGTGGAATCTATCCACCTGCCACTCACTCGCATGCTCTGGGAAGTGTTTGTAAAGTAGGGCCAGTGTCAAGGGGAAGGAGGCCCCGGGAAAATAATTCCTGCACTCAAGTGTTCAAAATGGAGCAACACCCTAACTCGGCAGTGACCTGCCAGCCATTTACAGTGACAGACCCATCTGGTGCAGCCTCACCAGCCCCTTTCTGAATGGCAGCAAGGCAGCACGAGGCTGAGCACAGGCCTGGCAGAGGGCACTCTGATCAGCGCACGCTGTGAAAACACATTAATCTGGATGACCGACTCCTTTTGGTAACAAAGGTGCAAGTCTCAGGCACTTACATGAGCTCATAATTCCTCCGGATTGTTTCAGGGATGTTTGGCTTTGTAACTCGAACTGCCTGGAAAGAGAGACAGAAGAAAACATAGGCAAGCAGCCAACAATCAAAAGGCAAATGGCCCTGAGGCTGCAGAGGGTGGGGGAGCTAACACTTATGACAAGCTCTGCCAGACAAAGCTTTTACTTGCTGCAGAAATTGTGACCAGCTCCAAACTACAGAGAGCAAACACCGGACCGACCGATCTCCTGACATGACAGGAGGTTACAACCTGCGTGAACGAGTAACCAGGGAAACACCACGAGAAACCCAACACGGCAAAGCTACAAGGGGACAGGAAGGACACTGCTCTCATTCCTCACGTTAAACAAACTGGATCATAGAATCATTAAGGTTGGAGAAGCCCTCCAGGATCATGTGGTGCAACCGTCCCCCTACCACCAGTGTCACCCACTAAACCACGTCCCCAAGCACCACGTCCAACCTTTCCTTAAACACCCCCAGGGACGGGGACTCCACTACTTCCCTGGGAACTTTAAAGCTATTTTTTTCACTTTAAAGCTTTAAAGGAACTTTATAGCTGTACTTTAAAGCAATTTTCTAAAAGTTACAGCTTATTTCCTGTTATCCCTTAACCCTCACGGTCTGTAGATCTCCAAGCAGAATCCCAATTACCTGTATAATTAATCCGGGGGCCATGGTAGTTAGGTCTTGCTGCAATGCCAGTTTAAGGTTTTCATCGATCTGATCTGATGGAGGGAAGGAAAAAAAAAAAGTAACTAAAAGCCCCCCAAAGGCAGCTTGCTGCCAACAGGTACAGAATTAGCTGGAACAGCTCAGATTTCTTATTCCTGGAAAGTAAGTGGAAATGTAAGTTTGATATAGAAGTGGTGGGCTGAGAAAGACCATCCCTGACCTCAGGGCAGGTTCACATCTCAGCACGTCGAGCAGCACTGACCAGTGGCAAGGACTTGGGAAAGACTACAGGAACACGGCCAGCATAAAATGAAGACCTTCCCAGTTTCCAATAACCTGCAATTTGGACTCTTTTTGAGCCAAAAGCAGCATTTTTATAGTAAAGAATCTCTGTTCTAGCCCACTTTCCTACTGATACCTTCCCAACTGGATCCTGAAGTAGATGTGGTCCAGCTAAATCATGACTGATTAGTAACTGTGCCTACGCCAGCAGCAGACAAAGAAAATGGGAAGGGAGAAATGTAAAATGGCTGCATTAGTTATTTTAATAGGCTGCAAAAATTTCATCAGTAAAGCCTGTTTGGCTCAACGCAGAACATTTAACTCCAGCACAGCTAAGAAATTTCAAAAGGAAACACAAAATAAAACCCTTCTTCAGTGAAAAGCTCTAAGGACAGCAGTGTTTCCAGTTGGGGCCTGCTGAGAAATGCAAAGGGAAAATAAAATGTAATAGCCTTGAAAGTGATCACATCGCACTCCTTGATTATTTGCTTTGGTCCCAGTTTAGCTAGCTGGAACTCACACTCACAATGAAGTTCAGCCAGGAGTTTAGGAAACAGCTGTTATCAGTTTCCTGCACCTGCTTGCAGATGTGGGGGCAGAGAATGACATAAGTCTGCCTGAAATGGGCTGTGCCCCATTTCATAACTGTGGAGCCAGAAAACATTCAGCTCAGACTGAAAGAGTTACACAGGGGTTTATGCAAGTTCCTTCTGTGCAAATTGGTTGTCTTGAGTCCATTTCAAGCAGTTGTCATCAGCAGCTGCCGACATCTGGAGCCTCCATCGACAAAGAACCAGAACATTCACCAGCAGCCCTGTAAAGGAAGAGGAGGGGAACTGCGCCCTAGTCCCACGCTTGGTGCAGAGGCCCTGTCAGAAACGGGACAGCCAGGCTTCTTGGAAAGCCCCGCTTAAACAGAGAAGTGGTTTGCAAACACCTTGTACTCTTTCAGGCGCCTGGCGCTAAAAAATCCCAGCCACTAATTCTGTCGGCCCTGGGTCCAAACCGTTCACAGCAACACTTCACCCACGGCCAGCACCGCTGTGCTGCCAGATGCTGGAAGGGACTTCTTATCACTCAAAGGCCATAAAGAAAACGCTCGGCCCTGGCAGGGACTGGCCCATTTCTCCTAAGAAACCAACGCGTTTCTTCAGGCTGTCTCTTGTACCGGGCTCCAAGTGTTTGTGCTGCCTGATTTCCCACTGGTCCGGAGAGAGGAAGGGAAGGTCAGCCGGCCCTCGCCACGCAGCCCTGGTTTCTAGCACTCACTCGCAGAGCCCAGGAGCCGCAGCGATGTGCATGACACACAAGTAATCAAACCGACAGGGCTTTTGGTAACAGCAAAGAACAGAAGAGCGGCTTTTCCATCTGGACTAGCAAATCCTGCAACTGATTAACCAGTCACATTTGCTAAACACACGTAACACAGCAGAATTACTGTTCCCTCTCCTAAAACCCTCTGCTACCACTGGCAGGTTTGGGGATTTTTGTTGTTGTTGTTATAATACGGTGAAGCACTCAGCACCACAAGACGATAAGGAGCAAACAGCTGTAACTGGTTAACAATTCCAAACAGAGCAGACACCAGATCGATATGTAAAAGGCCCACCAGCTGGGGCAGTGACTTCTGTACCAGCAGAACACGCAAAGAGCTCGCAGAGACATCGCTCAAGGAGCCATCAACCTGGGAGTGAAAGGCAGAGAGGCAGCTCACCGAACAGCTCGATGTAGACCTCCTGCAGCGTGTGGACACTGCAGAACTGGTTCAGCTCATGGTGAATCTTGTTGAAAATGAGAGCTTTGTCGTAGTCAGCAGTGTAGTTCTTCACTATGTCATATACTGCAAAAGGAGACGTGACAGTGGCATTAACAGCTGGGACAGAGGGATGCCACAGGCTGGGCGCTCGCAGGAGAAGGCTTCTGGCTCAGTCACAGCAGCAAGAAACACAGAGCCAGACTGAAACGAGGAAAGCACCGCAAGAGAAGGCTGCACCACAGCCAACTACTTCATTTAGGGGAGTTTTAATTATTGCTGGTATTTCATCCCATCCCAATCAATATTCTGCCACGTGCCTTGTAAGCAGAGTGACACCTTAGTGTCAGCAGCCCTCGCTGCGTTATCTGCGAGTCTCTGTCCTGCAGACACAGGAGTTGTGCCTGAGTTTAATACAGAGACCGTGTGGTCTCTGTGCAGCACGGGAAGGGCATCCTCTACGCGGGGTAAGACACTGATGACCCAGGCAGTGTCATCATGCCTGTAACCAACAAGACATTCAAACAACCCACACAGAAATAAATTAAAAAAAAAAAAAAAAAGCCTGACTGGTCATTCTCCTGGTGTGTCAGACTCCAGCCTTCTGCTCACAGACTCCCCTGCCCCGTGCACACCTTGTTATTCAAATCAGAAGTTCTTCACCGAAGCATAAAGCCCAGTGGGGCCATAATAATACAAATAATAAAAGTGATGGATGGTATTTGGGTATTAGCGAAGCAACCAGTAGCACAGAACAAGTATGTGCAAGAAATAATAAACAGTATCTGGGAGAGCTGGTTTAAGGTTCAAACCCAGGAAGTACGGGGCTCCACAAGGCACACAGGGGAATACCTGGGGCACTCCCTAGCTCCAAATCAAAGCATGAGCAGGCACAACCTCTTCACCTTATCTCCGACTAGCAAGATCACCACCACCACCTCTGGCTGGCAGGATTATCAGGGTCACAGGGGAAGAACTCACCTGCACTTTGGATGAGGAAATTCACCACCTCAATTCTGTCAAAATAAATCATCACTCCTCCGCTGCAGAAGAAAGAAAAATAAAAATAAAAGGGGGAAGTTTGCTGGAGGCCACGAGCTCTGCCCTGCAGCCGGACGGCCTCTGAGGGGGGACACTCCCCTCTAGCGGGTGAGCGCAGCATTCACACCTCCGGCAAGCACCGCTGCGACACTACGGCAAGCACCCGCACCTTGTACAGGCTCCTGGTGTCTCCAGCAACTGGATCATGAAATGTGGAGCCAAGCTTAGAAAAATCATCTTTTTAGTGTTTACTATACGTAAATACAAACCGCTGGTCCCTTCCCTATATCTGTCTGTCCTATGATACCAAGCAATCCACTTTCTTCCTGTGCTTCAGCTCAGGCAAGCACAGGAGGAGTAACTTATTTACAAAAAGAATGCAACTTTCATAATATTAAATCCTTGCGCATAAGTTGCTACAAAAAAAGACGAGAGTACAAGGTGCAGCCTGTTTGTAGCAGAATGTAACTGCACTGAGAATTAGAGTACCAACTCCTGCGGCACCTGCATGAACGCCAAACGTGGAAGCTCAGGGAATCGGGTAGGGCTGGAGGTGGGAGACGGAGCCCCTGAAGGCCGTGCGTTTTAAAGCACACTGGGGCGAGGAGGAAGGGGAGAAGGGAAAGGACCAAAAGGAGCCCAGCAAAATCGGGGAAGCACAGGGGACAGAAGCTAAGCGACTCACCTGGTTCCGCAGGGCACATTTTTCACCTCGTCCGTCTGCAGCGTGGTCTGGACGGAGAAATATTTCAGAAAAGCCCCTCTGGAGCCAGGCCTCGCCCCGGCAACCGGGGTTGGACCCGGCCCCCCGAACCCACCCCCCGGTCCCCCTGGACCCCCCCGGTCCCCCCCCGAGCCCCCCAGCCGCACCTGCACCGACTTGTAGGACGTGATGAAGGGCAGCATGAGGTGGAAGCCGGGCCCGCTGGTGGACGTGAGCAGCGCCCCGCCGCTGAGGAGAGAAGCGACAAGAGAGAAACGCGGCCGTCAGCGGCGGCTCCGCGCCGGGCCCGGCCGGGCCGGGGAAGGCCCGGGAAGCCCGTGGGAGGCCGCGGCGGCCGCCTCACCGGTAGTAAACGCCGATGTGCCCCTCCTCGATCTTGTGGATGGCGGAGAGGAAGGCGGCGGCCAGGCAGCCGAGGCACAGCGCGGCGGCGGCGCCCAGCTGGGCCATGCCCGGCCTCGGCGGGACGCGGCTCCCGCTGCCCGCCCGCCGCGCGTCATCACCCAGCGACCGCCGCCGCCAAGGGGCGCCGCCGGGGGGCGCCGGAGGGCCGGGAGCCCGGGGACCGCGGGTTCGAGTCCCGCCGGCGCCTCGCTGCCCTCGGTCTCTCCAGGCAGCCCCCTGCCCGCTATGGAGAGGGGGCGATGTGGGGGCACAGCGCGACCTGCACCACCCTGCCTGGGCCTTGAGGACGGGGAGACCCCCTCACAGGAGGTTCTCCCATGAACTGACCTCTTGCTCATGTGCACAAAGCACCACGCTGCCCCCCTGAGCACTGCTGTGCCCCTACCTGGGCCTTGTGTCCAGGGAGACCCCTCACAGGAGGTTCTCCCATGAACTGATCTCTTGCTCACACACATGAAGCACCATGCTGCCTCCCCAGGCCCTTTGTGAGGGGGTCGGGCACTGCCGAGCCCCCACCAGGGCCTTGTGTCCAGGGAGACCCCTCACAGGAGGTTCTCCCATGAACTGACCTCTTGCTCATGTGCACAAAGCACCACACTGCCCCCCTGAGCACTGCTGAACCCCCACCTGGGCCTTGTCTCCAGACAGACCCCCTCACAAGAGGTTCTCCCGTGAACTGACCTCTTGCTCATGTGCATGAAGCACCACGCTGCCCCCCTGGGCACTGCCGAGCCCCCACCAGGGCCTTGTGTCCAGGGAGACCCCTCACAAGAGGTTCTCCCATGAACTGATCTCTTGCTTGCACACACGAAGCACCATGCTGTCCCCCTGGGCACTACCAAGTCCCCAGCCAGCCCCAAGGCCACCCAGCAGGGCCCGTGCCCCCCGACATGCCCCCCACGGCCTCCCTGCCGGGGCTCGGCTCTCCCACAGCAATCTGTTCCCCATCTGGACCAGGCCAGACCGAGGGGCAATAACGGGGAAAGTGACAGAGCACGTGAAAATATATTAAATCTTCCGCATCTATAATTGTTGAAGGGGACTTAAAAAACATAGGAGAGACGTATAAAATGTCAATAAAGTAAAATAATTTGATCTTTACAGTTGATAGATCTCCTAGGGTTATATATAACAAACCTGTCAGAAGGATTCAGCGCCGTTTAGAAGTAGGGAATGAAATATCTGCTATATTTGTCAATCCAAATTTTACAGCTCTTAAATAAGCGCAAAAGGGCGCCAGAGATGAAATACACCCTGTATTAGTTTTTTTTTTTTAAATGCTTGCCCAGATTTAAGGCCCTGATAAAATGTATTAAATCTTTAAAGGTTTAATGAATCTAGTATGTGTTTCATAAATCAAGAGCCTCTGCTCAGCCCCCTCTCAGTTTAATAAGGGTAAACTAGGAAATTGCTCTGAGCTGAAGCAAAATACATTCATATAATATTGAAAAGTAATAGATTTTTAAATGTGGGGTGTTCTGGCTCGCAGGCGAGGTTTTGCTTCATAACATCGGCGCTATATCATTACCCTGAATGGGAAACCATCTGTGGCCACGTGTTTAACAGCATCAAGATGTGAACTAGCACAAAGGTAAATATTATTAGTAATAATCCTGAAAAAAAAGCCAAAAAAATCATTACTTCTAGACCTCGGGCCAGGAACATTCGGGGGTGTCTGTGCTGTGACTCTGTTTTTAGCAGCGTGGACCTTTTTACACTAACAAACGGTTTATTGCACCCACTTCTCGCTGGCACTCGAAGCCTTTTTCATCTCTGCCCCATTCTTCCCCATCCCACTGAATTGAAGCCCACGTAAAAATATTTTGTGGGTTTTACCGCAAAGGTTGAGAGGAGCTTGAAGGTCTCTGAGACTCTCTGCTCAACGCTGTCACCCCCAGCCCCTGCTACCTGTCCTCCCCCGCACCAGGACAGGACGGGGCAGGACGGGACGGGACCGTCCCGGCGGGAGGTGAGGCCAGGACCCACGGCAAGTGCTGCGTAAAAGTCTGTCCAACCTCATTAACTGTCACGGGTAACAATACCAAGCTGGCAATAAAGGCAATTTTGAGCCTGTTGGCCATTAATCACTGCCTGACAGTTGTGAATAGAGGTGGAAAAACTCTGTCCCTGCAGTTCCTGCTTTGGCGTTTAAGGTTACCTCCGTGTGCAGCCTGCAGGGAGCAGTGGGGCGGAAAGCTCGCCCTTGCCCAGTCCCCATCCCTGTCCCCACCCCATCCCATTCAATCCCCATCTCCATACCATTTCCATCCCCATCCCATCCCATCCCTGTCCCCCAGTGCTCCCAGCATGTCCCGGCTTCTCCTCCCCAGGCTTGGCCACTCCTAGGGACGCTGCTCTGAAAGGCAAACCCAGCACTTCGCTAACCACGAGGCCTAATAGCTCTTTAATAAGGTGTTGGGAAAGTGCCTCAAAGTCAAAGCGAGTGCTGTGTGCACGGAGTGCCATCGTAGTTCCTGGCTGCCCCAGCGCCCCCAGAGCTGGGGCTGGATGTGGTGCTCTGCAGTGGGGCATTAGTGGGGGCACAGGGCTGAAAAGGCATAAAAACCCGATTTGGGTTGGATGGGGAGGAGACACAAAGCTGTTTCCCAGCCTGAGCCTGAAGGAGCCAGAGAGGCTCGTGGGGCTGCAGGACAATACAGGGTGCCCTGACCACCTTGCGCCAGGGTTTTGAAAGGGAAAGAAGGTGGGGAGAGGGAGGGCGCGGGGGGAGAATACTTAACAAATTAAGTCTATCGAACATTATTTGCAGATTACGGTGCAGAATTGTGTTAAAGTATGTCCGGGCTCGTTACATGTCAGTGCTAACAATACAGCACTTGGCAATCAAGGCAGTTCTCTGGCGCTGGCCATTAATCATCCCCTGACAGTCCTGAGCTGGAAACGAGGAAACCGCTCACATGTGCTAGATGCACCTATTTACCCGTGCTGTAATCACGGCAGGAAAAGTTTTCTTTGACTCCCTGCCTGCCCGAGCCTTGCTGGCGGGGCGATAAGCAGAAGGGTCCTGGTCCTTATTTCATGTCCCAGCTATTTCGAGGGGCACGGGGGCACGCGGAGAACACGGTTTGCATTTTAGCTCCGCCGCAGTGGGACGCTGCCCTAGGGGAGCGTCCCCCCCGATTCCTGTGCATTGCGTTTTGGAGGCGCTGCCCACCACGGGGGTTTGGCTTTGCAGGGCTGGCCCTGGGGGGGCCGTGTGGGGGAATGAGCGCAGAGTGGAGCTCGCCCCGCAGACGCCAGCGCCATGGCCGGGTGCCAGGGTGCCAGGTCACCCTCCCAGGAAATAAAGGAGCAATGTGTCCAGCCCCCCCAGTGCTGCTTTCTAAGGGGAAATGATTAATGGTGCTTGGAAACCACAATTCATCCCGGGAAAGAAAGTAGATTTACCCAAAACATGCGTGAGAATTAGCGTGCGGATCGGCTCCGAGGCAGACGCGGGAAAGCTCCGGGCGAACAGAGCCCGACTGTGCTGGGGAAAAGCCCCGGCTGGAGACGCTGCGGCGACGGCGGGGCGGGAGCAGGGCCTGGGTGCCCACGGGCCATCGGGGTGGCTTCTCCCCCGTCTGCTGGCAGCACAGAGGGTCACGGTGGAGGAGAAAGGAGACCTCAGCCGTAGGACCCCCGAAAAGGGGCAGACAAGCCCCTGCCAGGGGATGGATGGTGCTGGTGGGACCCAAACTGCTCGTTCCCAAATGCCCCCATGGTACCGGGGTCCAGGGAGAAGCAGCATGATTTTGCACCAAAACCCAGCAGATTTCCTGTCTGTAAATGCCAAACGTTTTAGCAAAAGCTGATTTTCAGGCACAGGGGAATAGCCTCAACCTGCTCATGCCCAGGGGAACCACTGGGATGAGTGGGGCGGTGCTGGGGTGCAGCGAGCATCGAGCCATCGCCGCGATGCTCCGGCTGTCCCCGTGACACTGGGCTGCAGGAAAGCTCGGAGAGGGGCAGAAGGTGCCTTTCCTCCACAACACATCCTGATGTATCCGCCAGCGGGCCCGGCCGTGCTGCAGGAGCAAGGCACGGGCCAGAGGGTTAGGAATTGCATTAAAGGGTTTTCAGGCATGAGTCCTGACCGGGATCCAAGCAGCTGTGCTCTCCCCACAAACTGTGCAATGTTGGGCTGGGGACAAGAGCAGCCAGGGAAGGGGATGGGCTCCCTTGGAAGGAATTAGGGATGGGTGGCGTGGATTTATGGCCCGATCCCGGGGATAAAAACAACAGTATCTGCTCTGGATCAAGGCAGCGGCCACGCGCGGTCCTGTCCCAGCGAGCGGAGGTGCTCCGAAAGGGCTTCAGGCGGCTGATTTATTTGTGGGATTCCGGGAAGGGCTGGGGAAGCCTCGGAGAGGTGCTGAAGCCCAGGTCAGGAGTCAGCGGTGTCTCGGTGATATATTTAGAGTGGGATAATGCGAGTGACAGGAGGAAAAAAAAATAAAGCTCCGTGGAGGAGGTGCAGATACATTCCCTTGGCCGGGGAGTTACTGGATGATCTGAGCCAGGGAACAGATAGTTGGATTTCCCTGGTTTCTCCCTTCAAATAAATCACAACTCCAGAGCCCTTTAAACTCTGCAATATGATCTGTTCCAATAAGGAAGGGAATGAAAGGCTGCGTCTCTCTGGAAGCCTCCAGAGCCATAAATCTACTATGTACAAACACATACCAGATTTCCAAGTGCATTTATTTTATTGTATTGTTTTAACAGAAAAATCAAACTGCAATAAACTCAGTCCCTCATTAGCCGTCTCTGTGTCCTGGCCAAACGCTGCTAACGAATAAAATCAGGACAAAGGAATGTGGCTGTTGGTCAAGAGCCCGGCCGGGCGCTGACCCCCCGAAAAGCGATTCCCCGCAGTGGGGCAGCCGGGGGGTGCGAGGGGCCGGATCCTGCCCTGCCTATGGCCGGGCCTGTGCTGGGTTTGGCTGCTCTGAGTCCCTTTCCGGCCAGTTCCGCAGGGTTTTCTGCACTGGTTTGCAGAGGACCTGGCTGCACCGAGCCCCACTTCGGGCAGGGGCGTGCGTCCCCCTGCCCCAGCCTGCTGCGGGAGGCCGAGCAGCCGCCTGCGTGCAGCAGCTTGCAGAAGTGCTCGTGAAGCACGGGGCAAACGCTCCCCGGGCTGGCAGTCGGGGCAGTTTCAGGGCTGTCGGTCATTAATCATCCCGTGACAGTCCTGCAGGGGCCGGCCGCACCAGCACGGCTCCCTGGGGACTGGAGAGCCTGGGGAGGGGACGCGCTGGCACCACGCAGCGCCCGGATTTGGGTTTTCCCAGGAGGGGGGTCCCAACCCGAGCCCCCACCCTGCAGGACCCCTCTGGGCTCTGCCATCCCCTGGGGTGGCCGGGGTCTGCGTGACCCCCAGAGCCCGATGCTGCACAGCACCGCCACGCCTCGTCCCTCACAGCCGGTCTCTTCACGCCTTGTCGGCAAGCACCATTTTGGGCTTAAAAACCAGAAACGAGGACAGAAACAAGGGTGGAGGGCGGGGGATGCAGGGGCACCAAGCAGAGGGGTCCGGGCACGGAGCGGTGCTGAGTGCAGGAGATGCAGCGCCTCAGTCTGATCCTGGAAAAAAGGAAAAGGAAGGCAGAGCTGCCCGGGAGGGAACGAGGCGGCTGTCCCCCAGATTTATGGAGCCGCAACGGCCGGGGAGCCCCCCCCAGCGCCCGAGCCCTGCCTCAGCCCACAGAGAAATTCTTTACTTATTGAATCACATTTGTCATCTCTAAATACATATGCAGGCCCGTGTTTCTGAATCCATAAACATCTTTAACTAACTCCGCTCAGCTAGGCCTCTTTCAGCAGTAATTTATATTTAACTTTTTCCATATGCGGGGCCTGTCGCGTTGGTGTCATTTCCGGGAAAGCTGGGGGGGCGCGGGGGGCGGCGTGCTTGGGGCTGCTGGAGCAGCCCGGCTGCTGGCACGGCGCGAGAAATCCACCCGGCAGAGCCAGTGCTCATTAATCATTTGAACTACTAAACTGCCAGCTCCTTTCAAGATCTTTCAAGAAGTGTTTTCACCCAAAATAGAGTTGAAAACGCGCCGGGCCCTACTTTCAGAGTCTCATCCATCTGGCCATTATGGGGAGTGTCAGGCGGCTCTGACAGACAAGGCTGCTCTGTTCGAGGGGCCCCGGCTCCCGCAACCTGTCACAGCGCGGGGCTGAGCGCGCCTGACAGCTCCATTTGTACCTACAGAAGAGATAAAAGCGCCCTCACTGCGCCGGGCGGCGGCGAGGGACGAGCGGGGGCGCCCCGGGGTGGGATGCAGGGTGCTGACGGCATCCCCAGAACCCCGCTTTGTCCCGGGAGAAACCCAGCCCCTGTCCCCAAAATCCCATCGCCGCACCGTGCCGGCTGCTTGGGCAATGGGCATCATGCACGGGGTTGGAGCCCCCTCCTGCTGTGCTGCAGCCCCGTGCCCTGGCACCGAGCATCCCCTGCAAAACCACCCGGGGCCCCGTCCCCGCCCGCGGCTGAGCCCCCCCAGCTCTCTCCCCGCTGGCTGTGCGCAGCCCCCAAGTGCGAGCAGCGTGAGTCAGCCCCCAAAAATAACACCGCGGGTCCCAGCGCTACGAGAGCTTCCTCCAGCCTGCGGCTCTTTCTCACGCAGAGGATGCAGCAGCGCGGCGTGAGGCTCCTGGGGACCTCGAGCTCTTCTCGCAGCTCTCCTGGGGAGAAACCCCTCCGGACCCCGACCCGGGGTTTGCTCCTTGCTCTTGGACAGGCTCGCAGCAGGGCTCCTCTGCACACGCGCTGCATCAGCTGCTGCCAGCCAGAGAGGTTTGGGAACCAGCGAAGTGGCAGCCGAGGGCACAACACGTTTCTGCAGCTGGAGGAGGAAGCGAGGCGCGCACCGAGCGAACGCTTCCCGAGCAGTTGTTCCTAATCTGAAATTCAGACAGAGCCTAAGAAACGTGCATAAACACCAGAAGGCGCGGAGGTCTTTTCAGCTCCATTCCTCGGTGGTAAATTCCTGTTCCCACCCCTGCCTTGCAAGGGTTTGTTATCTGAGGTGGGTTGAGCAATAATTTTCTTAAAAACATGAGGTTGCTCCACGCCTGTGACAAATCAGCGGCTCGGCGCGAGCACGGCTCGCGCTTTGGTTCATGTCAGAGACATTTTCCACAGAACATGACTCTTTCCACCTTGGAAGCCGGACCTGGCCGCCGTCCCTCTGCACCCCACGGACGTCACTGAGGCTGTGCAGAGAACTGGAACAGAAACTCGTGAAGGTAACAATTGCTCCAGCAGAAACAATTAGTCACTTTTACAGGAGCTCTGCCCAGCAAAGCTCCCAGGCTCGGCGCTGGGTTCGCAGCCAAGGCTGCGGTTACCAGCCCCATCCTCACACTGCTGCGAGCGGGGACAGCCCCGTCACCGCGCCACGGGCACGAGAGGGCCGATTGTCCCCAAGTGCTGGCGGCAGAAGGGGTCCTGTCACCACGCTCAGCCGGGGGAAGGCCGGAGAGGAGCACAGCAGAAGCCAGCTCTGGATTGCAGCAAGCGAGCACGCCGGGAAAGAACAACACAGCAAATCGTTCGAATGCTTCCATCTCCCCTCGCCTCTGCCCCAAGGAGAGGAGCGCAGCGAAGGCGGAATCTCAGCAGAAAGCTCCAGCATGACTTGAAGTGCCTCAGTCCCCCTCTTCTGTCCTCTGCTCTCCAGAGCCCATGCACTCCCCTGGTGTGAGCGCTCACCAAGGGCAGGCACCGAGCACCCCGGGCTCCCGTGGGTCCCTTTCTCTCTGGCAGCAGCGTCTCCTCCTCCTGGTGAGGCACCAGGGGCAGCGGGGACCAGCATCGCCCCACAGCCCGGCTGCTGGATGGGGTCTCAGGGGGGTGCCAGGGGGTGGCCGGTGGAGATGCTCGAGCCGTTGCCACGAGTCCTCTTGAAAACACGGAGGGGAAAACCAGGCCATTTTGGTTCTCTGATCCGCCAGGGTGCCCGCGGTCGGGCTGCAGGAGGCCTGATTTATGGGCGATTATAAAACCAGCCGAGGCTGCTGCGTCTGCTCACCAGATGCCAGGGACGCTGCGTGTCCTGCAGCCGCCGCCTGCTTGCTGGGCCACAAGGGCTCCGGCTCTGGGTGCCAGCAGGGACCATCCCGGCGCTGGGCACCACGAGGTGCTGGATGTGCCACACCTGCCCAGCGCCGAGCGTGCCACCCCGCTCGGTCCCTGCGTCAGCATCACTTTGCTGGTGCAGCATCAGCTCTCAGCATCTTGCAAAGGCACCTCCGGGGTCGGTCCGCCCGTGGGGAGGTCACATTCCCCCCGTCCCGTCCCATGCATGGTGCTGGAAGGTGGGGTGAAGTCACGGCAAAGCTGCTCCGGGAGGTTTCCATAAACGCTGTGTTAGAAAACATTATGGTCTGTGGAAATCTGTTTGTTATTGTGAATTGAGCTCAAGGAATATACTCTGTAAACTAAGCTGTCAGCCGAGCGTCTCCCCCAGCATTCTCCAGCGAGCGTTTAGCTGAAACATTTGTGTATACAGAATTACGACTCTTCAGTTATTCATCATGATAATAAACAGAGAGATAACTATTAACCATGCATCACAGTAATGAACAGTATCACTTACACGCGCGCCGGTGTAAATCTGAGCGAGCGGGGCTGCGCTTTGCAGGGAGCCAGCGCGGGCGCAGCTCCGCCGCGGGACCGGGGCAGTTCACAGCCCAACGGTGCCCCCGTGCCAACGGTGGTGCTGAGCAGGATCAGACACCGCAGGAGGCGGCAGGAGCCACGGCCGCGTACGGTCACCCTGGGCGCTTCCCATGCCGTAGCCAGCACAAAACGGGCGTCCTGTTATGAGGAAGGCGTCGGCGCATCCCCGCTGCAAGCAGGTGCCGGTGCCGCCGCCGCCGGGAGGACTCGTGCCACACACCGGGTTTTGGGCAGCGAAGTGACAGCGGTGGCTCCTCAGCAGTCACACAAAGCCCTGTGAAAGCCTTCTCCCCTCTGCAGCTTTCCAGGCCGTTGGGCACCCTCTGGCCGCTCCCCTGGCTTTGGGGCTCTCTGAGCACCTCGAGGTCTTCGCTCTTCTCCACGCGCCTCCTCTTGCTGGCGCTCTCCTGCTACTGACATTGCCTGGAGGCAAACCACAGGACACCCCTTTATGCTCCTGAGCCCTTCTCCCTTTGCTCCCCCTCCATCCCCCCGTCCCCAGGCTTGCTCTGCACAGCCCCAGCCCCAGCCAGGGGGGCTCAAGGGGACGCTTCCCCACGTTCGTTCCCCCTGGGAAGGCGCCCGCGGGGCACTGGCAGGGGGACAGGAGATGTCCCCAGCGGGGAGGAAACACAGAGCCTGTATTCTCCAGGGCTTCCACCAGGGCTCACACGGAAAGAAAAGCTGCTTTATGCAGCCGAGAAACTTCTCATCCACCCACCATCGCTGCTGCTCCGGCCCTTGCCTCCGCAGCCTGACCTGACCTCCCCTCGGCGGGCGCGCACCAGCCCTTGAAGACTTCGTGCTCCGCTCTCTGAACCGCTTTGTGCGCCCGCGGGCAGACACCTCCGCACGGGCATCGGGGGGTTGCGTGCCGGAGAGGAAGGAAAACAACAAAAAAAAATACGGCCTTGCTCTTTCGCTCGCATATTTATTGGGTGGACAGATCGTTTGTGGTCAGATGGGCTTCGGGCTTTACAAACGGGGATATTTATACGGCGCGCAGCACGGCGGAGCTGTTTTGCATGTGCGTCCAAGTCATTCCCTCCCTGGCACAAGGTATAATGTTGCCTTTGTTCAGCTGCCTTCCACGGCCGGGGCAAAGCGGGAGCGCACCGTGCCTTTCAGCCGGAGCCCCCCTCCGCCGCTCACAACAAAATCCTGCATGTTTTCCACTGAAATAGCACACAGTCGCAAAGTGTCCTGACTCCTTCCACACACACTGCGGCCTCAGCAACTGCTGCAATAAATCAATAGGAAAATAGAGGCTGCCAGTTAGACTAAACAAGTGCATTTGCAAGGATTGCTAACCCTCATTAATCACTCTGACAGTCCTAAAAACACATTTCCCCTTTAATGACTGTATTTGGATAATCAGTGCTTTTTCCTCCTCAGTCAGAGCCGGGGTAACTGACAGCTGGTGTTATTATAGCCGTCCACGGGAGAGCGCTGGGATCAGGGTCACCTGAGAGTCAACCGCTGGAGGTCTCTTGCAATTCAGGGCTAGCTGGAAAAGTTGTTGTTATGCAACAAGGAGGAGAGCTGCTCGCTGCCAACACGGCCTCAAACACACATTTCCCGTGTCCTAACACCCACCTGTGTTATCCGAGCCTCAGCCCGCTCCCGGCCCTCCCTATCCCACCTCCTGCCCCAAAAAGCACCCCCTGCCAGCCGACTGTGAAAGGCCCTTTCTTGCTGCTCCGCGCTCCCTTTAGGTGACTTTTGCTTCCCGGAGAGGTTTGAAACCTTGCACATTTTTCTGTATAAATGATGCAACACATTAATGCACAGCACATTATGAAAATGGTAATTCAAACCCATACAACTCTAAATTAAGCCATACATTATCCGACCCACTCAGCCATATATTTTGCAGAAAGACAGGATTGAATCAAATCAAACCGAAACTGTGGAGTGCAGGTTGTTAGACAGAATGATTAATAAAGTGCATCCCAGTGCTCTTATTGTAAAATGAATTCTGCAGTAACCTGGGCATACATTAGATAGGGAGTTATTTAATATATCGGCAACACAATAATTTCCTAGCAGATAAAGCCCCCGAGTGTCGGCTGGTATCAGATGATACTTTGCAGTGTTTACACATTCTGGCCCCGGTGCTGCAGTCTTTAGGGAGGGGGAAAAAATATTCCTCGGGGAACCGTCTGCACGGCAGGATGCATCTGAGCAGCATCCCGGTCTGCCTGGAGGCGGAGGGGAGGTGCACGGGCTCGCTTTTGGAGCTGGGAACGTCCTGGTGCGAGGAGGGGTTTGGGGAGCGAGGGGGGACAGAGCGCGCGCCGTTCACCCGGGGCTCTCCCTGCATGCAGGCGGTGCTGCCCACGGAGCCCTTGTCCCATCCCCGGCTGCTCCATGGCAGCATCGCACCGCAGGCACGCTGTGACCCCACAGCCCGAGGCCCAGCGGCATCCCTGAGCATCCGTGGGCATCGCGGCACCGCAGCATCGCCTTCCTTGCCCCATGGCGCAGGGAGAGCCTGCACACAGTCCCGCAGCGCTGGCAGTGAGGATGCCTCAAAGCCCAGTGGAACAAAATGCCCGCTGCAGGCACCCGCAGCAGGCGTGGGGTTTGGGAGCTGCGGCTGAGGAGCCGAGATTTACGCCAGGGACCAGCGGTGCCCGAGCGAGGCCGACACCGAGCAGCCTTGCCGGAGGGCACGGGGCAATGCCCAGGGAGAGGCGACGCTGCCGAAGGGCAGGGGGGACCTTCGGGGTGACCGTCACGCCTGCAAACGCCCCGCGCAGCTCTGCAACAGCGGGGACCGAAGCACAGAAGCTACCTGGCAGCGCCTTGGCCTGCGACCCCGTGCCGTCCCCTCCGAGGGGAGCACCCGCTGCGATGCTCAAAACCTCCTCGCTTCCAGCCCGGTTCTGCAGTCCCGCGGCCCTCATCCTGCCAACACCGGCAGTGGCTGCCGCAGGCAGACCCGGAGCAAAGCCAGACCCAAGCTACGGCCCCGGCGGGGTAACCACAGACCCACAAAACTGCTCCCCGCAGCCGGGGGGGGGCTCAGGGTCGGGGCTGCCCACCCCTCCGAGGGGCCACCGCACCCCGGCTTCCTCAATTCCAGCGGCCGCCAGCGGCAGAGCCCCGGCCACCGCCCACCCTCCGGCCACGCGCCCGCGGCCGTGCTCAGAGGAGCGGGCAGAAAAATAAAAATCTCACTGGCAAAACAAGCCCCCGTTCTAAGCGCATTATTTTTCAGCTCAAAGGACACAAAGGAATTTAAACACGGGGCATAAGGCAATGTAGAGAAGGCAATTAACTGGGATTAATTGCATGACTCACCCAAAATGCAACAGGAGCAAAGCACTCAACAGCAGAGAACAGCCATGTGGGGCAACGGGAGCACGGGGGGCTTCACGGGGTGCAGCCGGGGGTCCCGCTGCGAGGGTCGGGCTGCTGCTGGAACAACAGCTCGGGGATGGCCCCGAGCAGCGGCGTGGGGTGGGCGCAGCGGGCTGCAGCCCCCCGGCCCTGCCCGTGCTGCTGCGGGCTCAGCGCCCAGCGGGAGCGAGGGGGCTCGGAGCCCCTCGCCAAACCCACGGCGCTCCTCGCACGGCAGCGGTCACCCGGGGAGAGCAGCCCGAGCCTGCGCCCGGCTGCTCGCACAAGGCACGGGAGCGGGACCGGGGGCGCGTTAGGCTGCGGCCCCCAGCCCCAAAACCCAGCCCCTCCGGTGGGCGCAGGGACGGGCACAGCACCGCGACCTCTGCGCCCCGGGGGTCTCGGGGTGGGGGGGGGGGACCGGGGCTCTTGGCATCGCTTTCAGCTCCGCTGCCTTCTCGAACCTTCCCTGCGCCCCCCCGCGCTCCGCTCCCTCGGGACCACGACCTCGGGACCACCCCGCTCCGCACCCCGGCGGCACCCAGCGCTCGGCACCCCGCGCTCAGCACCCGGCACCCGCCGCAGCCCCCCGGCCGCCGCCGCTAGGTGGGGCTCGGAGCTCGGCGCTCGGCGGCCCCGGGGCTCTGCGGAGGGTGCGGGGGGCACAGAGCCCCGGGGGGACCGGGGCGGGTGGGGGACACCGGGAGGGTGAGGGGGGGCCGGGGGGGGATGGAAGAGAGCACACACCACAGGGTGAATATAACCAAGTATTCATTTATTAACAAAATAAGACTTACCAAGCCGGAGCTCTAGGCACCCGAAATGCTCGCAGCCCTCCCGCGGCGGGGCTGGGGCTGGGGGCGGCCCCGCGCCCGTCGCTGCTCCGTCCTCGGGGGGGGGGGGGGCCCGGGCCCGGTGCCGGTGCCGGGCCGGGGGGGGGGGGGCCGGGCGCTGCCCGGGGGCGCCGCTGCTGGGCGAGGGGCGGCACGGCCGGGCCTGCTCCCGTCCTTCCGCCCGCGGCCACCCCCGTCCCCAAAACACAACGAAAAAAAAAAAAAAAAAAAAAATTAAAAAAAAATTAAAAATTAAAAAAAAAAATTACATCTGTTAACTTTACAAATGGAAACTGAATCCCAGAACGATAAACGAGGAGGGGGAGGAGGAAGAAACGTTCTTTTTTTTTTTTTTCCTTGTGTGTCAGGAGTCATGCAAGAATTTCTCGGGGGGAAATTAAGAAGGGGAAGAAAAAAAAAATCAAAAGAAACAGAAGGGAAAAATAAAAGCCCCACACCTGCAAAGTAAAGATTTTTTTTTTCTTTTTTTCTTTTTTTTTTTTTTGGACACAGACTTTTTGCATACCATTGATTCATTGGTGGATTAATGCACTTATATTCCCAGCTTTAAGCTAACATACAGTAAATAAATACACAGTCCAAGGAGGGAGCGGGGAGCTCGGGCAAGGAGGAGACCGGAGGAGGGGAAGGGGCTGCCGTAGTTACTGGTATCCGAGTGCAGAAGCTGAAGTTAGTCTTTGGCCGTAGAGCGCGTACGGGGAGTAGTAAGGTCCGGCGGCCGGCAAGGACGGCACCGGCAGGGCGCCGGCTGTGGGCAAATGGCTCTTGCCGTACGGGTGGTACCTGTTTAGTCCCAAAGTGTGTGGGCTCCTCAAGGACAGGGAGGCCGGTAACGTGTTGGGGCTCCCGGGGGCGGCGGGCGGGAGGTGGAGGTGGCAGGAGGCCGCGGAGCCCAGCCCGGAGGTAGGGTAACCCGCCAAGAGTTTCTCCGCCCCCGGCAGGGCCGTGTGGGTCCGTAGGTGGGTGAGCAGCTCCTCCGAGGTGGCAAACCTCTTGTCGCAGGGTCCGCTGGCAGACACCCAGTTGCATATGTGGGGCAGGGGGTCGTTCTGCAGCATGAAGCCGTAGGTGTAGAGGGGGTGGCCGGGCAGGCTGGGGGTGCCGCTGGAGGAGAGCGTGGTGTGCACCGAGTGCAGGGGGTGCGTGGGGTACACCAAGGGGTATCCGCTCTTCAGGCTGCCGGGGTCATGCACGCAGCTGGAGCAGTTGCTGGAGCCCAGGTGCGAGGCGCTGTGGTAGCTCAGGCAGTACGGGTCCCGGCATAATCCCTGCATGAAGGAGGGCGGCGAGGCCCCGGTGAGCGGGCTGGAGCTGGGCGGCTTCCCCGGCAGCCCCAGGGCGCCGGGCAGCTGGCCGCCCACCAGGCCCGGCTTGGTGGGGTCCAGCCCGGGCACGAACTGGGAGGGGTAGCCGGCGTAGGCGCCCACGATGGAGCCGTGGTAGCCGATGCTGGAGGGCGGCAGGGGGAAGACGGAGTGGCCGGGCTTGTAGGGCGACACGGGGGCCACATGGCCGGCGGGCGGCAGGGCGGGCGGCTCCGACTTGCGGCCCGAGGGGGGCTCGCCGTGCGCCCCGGGCTCGGCCGCGCCGCGCCCCAGCGCGCCGCCCGCCCCGTCGGGGCTGGGCTTGGCCGCCTCGGGCTCCTTCTTCTCCTCGGCGCCCTTGGGCTCGGCGTGCTGCGGGGAGGCGCCGCGGGAGCCGCCGGGCGAGGCAGCGGCGTGCGGGGGGAACGGCGGGCAGGCGGCGCTGGGCACCCGAAAGCCGGCCTTGTCCGCGCCGCCCTCCTTGCGCGGCTCCGCGCCGCCCTTGGAGTAGGGCTTGAAGCTGGACTTGTCCTCGGGGGGCGCGTCCCCCCCCGGCGGCTTGAGCGCGGCGGGGCGGGCGGCGGGCTCCTTGTCGGCGGCGGGCAGCCCGGCGGCGGCCACGGCGTTGAGCTTGGAGGAGGGCGGCGGGTCGGGCTTGCCGATCTGCGAGCAGGTCTGGGCCAGCAGCGCCAGCGGGCTCTTCTTGGCGTCCAGCTGCGGGCGGAGCGGAGCGCGGCGCCGGTCAGGGGGGGCCCCGACGGCGCCCCCGGGCCGGCCCCCCCACCGCCCCCCCGCCCCCCCCCACCGCGGGGCCGGCGGGCGCCGAGCCAGGGCGCGGGGAAGGGAAGGGAGAGGAGGGGAAGGGAAGGAGAGGGAGGGCGGGGAGGGAAGGGACGGGCAGGGAGGGGGGCCGCGGCCGGCCGGGAGGGAGGGAGCCGGGCACGGCCGGCACCGGGGGTTCGGGGGGCGTCCGGGGGGAGCGGGCAGGGGGGAGCCGGGGCCGCGGGGGCGTCGGGCACTGACCTCGATGGGGCTGACGGGCGTGGAGGAGAGCGGCTGGAGGTACTCGGGGTGCAGGAGGTGGCCGCTGTGGGCGCTGAGCATCTTCAGGACGCGGATGGGCAGCCGGCTGGCCTGGCGCAGCGGGTCGGCGGGGGGCGGCCGGGGCGACGGGGCGCCCGCGGCTCCGCGGCTCGGCGGGGTCCTCGGCCGGGGCCCGCCGGGGGCTCCGCTCATTTGGGGCGGGCGGCGGCGGCGGGCGCGCCGGGCTCCGCGGGGCCGGGCCGGGCCGGGCGGGCGGCGGAGCGGCGGCGGCGGCGGCCCCGGCGAGACAAAACCCTTCCCCTTCCCCACCGACACGTCAAATAGCCCCGATGGCGGCCGCGCTCCGAGGGGGCCGGCGCCGCGCACCAATCCGCGCCCGGCCGGGCCCCCGGGGCGGGGAGAGCCGCCGGTGGGGGGGGCGAGCCGCCGTGCTGCCGCCGCGCCGCCGCGTGGGGGAGAGCCGCCCGGCTCGGCTCGGCTCGGCTCGGCTCGGCTCGGCTCGGCAAGACTCGGCTCGGCTCGGCATCGCCCGGCTCGGCTCGGCGTCGCCTGGCTCGGCTCGGCTCGGCTCGGCGTCCCCCGGCATCCCCCCCGGTTCAGCACGGCTCGCCTCGGCACGGCACGGCACGGCGCAGCCGGGCGTAGCGCAGCTCAGCGTGGCACGGCGCAGCTGGGCATCGCACGGCTCAGCACGGCACAGCGCGACTAGGCATTGCGTGGCTTGGCGCGGCCTGGCGCAGCTCGGCTGGCAGGGCACGGCTCAGCTTGGCTGGCACGGCTTGGAATAGCACGGCATGGCCCTGCTGGCACGGCTCAGCTGGTGTGGCTTATCACGGCGCGGCACGGCTCAGCTGGCACACCACGGCGTGGCGTGGCGTGGCTCGGCTGCTGCGGCGTGGCTCGGCTAAGACCAGCCTGGCACAGCTTAGCACGGCACGACTCAGCTCAGCACCCTGCCGCAGTGGCCCGTGCACCCGCCCTGCAGCGCTGCCCCCTGCCCTGGGGGTGGGGTGGGGTGGGGGGGACACCTCCAGGACGCAGCGCGGGCCCTGTGGGTTGCTGGTAGGGCAGCGGTGTCGCCCGGCCCCACGCTGTGTACACACTGATTTTGCACGTGGTGCAGTCACCGGCATTTAAGTGATTGCTATCGGCGGCAGCGTTGGCTATCGCGCAGCGTTTGCCGTGGGCAGGCGGTCACTGACCTCACGCCACCAGCGACCCGCAGCCAGCGGGGTGTGTGCCCCGCGCACCAGCAGCGCCGTGAGCGGGCAGAGCTGAGCCAGGCCCACAAAACGTGCGATTTCCTTGCATTGCTACCAAGAATACTCATTTCTTCCAGTGGTTTTCCACTCTCTTTGGTTCAGTCTTAAAAATTTGCCAGTGACGGCACAGACTCCCTTATAACTAACTAAACCTCTCGACAATTAACTTCCAATTTCTAGTTACCTTTCCCGGACGGCTTTGCATTATGTTCACAGACCCAGGGGGCTCCATGGTCGGGGGCTGGAAGCCTCCATCCCGCTGGGCCCTGGCTCTTGTAGGCTTTGGCTGGGGGAATGGGGGCTTGGAGAGACCTGCAAGGGCTGATGGGCACCACAGGGGTGTGCGAGGCTGGTTTGGGGCCAGGACTGGTGACTTTGGGCCCCATGAATGTGGCTCCTGGAGGGAGTGGAGGAGAGGAGCTGGGCACCATGCTTGCAGCACCAACGCAGCTGATCCAATCTGCCCGGTCATGTACCAAAACCCGAAGGAACGGGTTCTCAGCACACTGGGGTGATGTCATTGCTGCTCCGTTAAAATCAAGGCTTATCTGGAACAAATTACCCATTGAGAGCCCGGTAACCCTGTCTCTCTGATTGGCCTGGAATACCGTGAGCATATTCGTAATGCGGAATGTTTGACATTTTCCTGCTTTCTTTCATGTGCATCTGGCTGAAGGTCACCAACGGGGCGCTGCGTGGCGGCGGCTTGCGCGTGGCCGGGGAGGCTGCTGGGGGCACGGACCCACCTCTGCCTTCGCTGGGTTTGGGTTTCGGGTCCCTCCTGCCTGCCCAGAGAGGGAGAGAGAGACAGGGACGTATAATTAATCATATTAAACCCTGACAGGTGCTTTATGTTACAACAATGTTGCTATTATTAAGTTCATACCGCCACCCCTTCCACAGCCTGTGCACGCCCGGTTCTGGGAAAAAAACCTTTGCTGGATCTCCCCCAGCGTGCCGGCATCGCCGTGGCACAGTGCGGCGTCCAGGCCGCGTCTCCAACCACTATCAATCACGCCGATTGTTGGACCTGTCAATTTTGCCTCTTTGTGAGGCTTTTCTCTCCGCCCCCCCCCCCCCCCCCCAAAGCTGACCGCAAGATTGATTCAATCCGGACAGCGTGGATGTAAAAGGAGAGGCCTGCCTTTCAAAGGAGCCATTCAAGTCAGAAGGAAATAGAAAAAAAAATCTTTCCTCAAAGTAATTCAAGTTGCGTGCCAACAACAACACGGCGTTAACAAAATAAAATAAAATAAGGTGGGACAAGTGTGTAACTGCCGGGCCATCCAGCAGCCGCTCGCGGGGCAGCGGGCGCCGGGGCTGCTTCGCCGCCTCCCCGAAGCTCCTGTGGCACCGGGGAGGCAGCACCTCGGGTGCAAGAGGCCCCAGCACCAGCAACTTTTCCACCCGTAATGGGAGCTGGGGTGCAGCAAAGCTGCTCATCGGGCCCCAGCTCCTTTCCCTTCCAACAAGCTGCTGAATGCCGAAGCCGTGCAGGGAGCGCCGGCACCGCCGCGTGCACTGGGGAGAAAACTTCTGCATTCGGCTGGAATAAAACATCATGGAAGGATCACTGCAGATAGTGAACCCTGCCCCATGTTGTACTGTTATGAGCGCTTACTGTCTCTGATTATATTCTGCATGTTAAAATCTGTGTGGGTCCCACTGTCATTAAGAGCAACTGGAGAGAGAGAAAGTAAAACGTCCTCACTTTGTGCCCAGCTCTGCCCCGCCACAAGTCCCCCTGTGCCTGCCTCTCGCCAAGGGTGAAGCAGGCGAGACCCCTCGCCACATAAGAATAACACGGTGCGCTAAATGAAGAGCAAAATATTTTGAATGAAAGTACAGCCAAAAAAGACAGAAAGCCTCCACGAGCGCTTTCAGAAATGACTGATGGTGTTTTGCTCATTAGGTAGTGCCAAAAGGTGCCGTCTGGGGAAGGCGCAGGCGGTGCCGCAGGTATTTTTAAAGAGGGGAAGAAAAAAGCAAACCAGGAGAGGAGAGACGTGCAGGGCAGCTGGGACCCCTCGGCCCAGGTCTGGAAGCGTGGCTCGGGACGGTGTTCCTGCCTTCCAGAGAGAGCCCTTCCCAGGCAGCCGTCCTACAAACGTGCAATAAATGCTTGCGCATTAAATGCACGAGCACTGAGCTGCATCAAAAGGAGGTGTTCTCCCCAGGGAGCTCCAGCAGCGATCCCTGGGCTGCTCCCCTGTTCCGCAGCGGCTCCCTCCCCACTGCTGCTCTCTGGGGAGCCGTGGGGGTGCCTGGCAGCCCACAACCAGGGTGGAGACGGGGGCATGGGAGCACAACTGCCATCAGCCAGGTCCCACAAAGGTCCCGGGGCAGTTGTGGGGTCCCCAGGGTGCAGGGAGGGACTGGGGGGACCCGACCTGGCTGCGGGCTGGGGATCCCAGAGGCTCATTTAAAGCCAAGATTTCATCAGTGCTGTGGACCTGCTGCTCCATGGGCGAATCGCCTCCGGTGAGCGGTTCCGTGAGTGAGATCCTGTGCGTGTGTGCGAGGCAGAGCGCGGAGCCGTCGGGCTGCCCGCGCCACGTCCACCTTCCCCCAGCGCTGCGCCAGCCGGGGCCGCGCCGCGAGCTGCAGAACAAGTGCATAAAAATGATCTTATTTATTACAGGAGACATGTTTTAAAACAACTGACAAAATTGCAAGATGTAAAACGACAAGCAAGTGCTTTTTCTTTTTTAAACCCATATAGACTTCTGGCAATGATAAAAATAGTGTTTTCTTTTTTAAAGTTGGAATTAATCTTTCTTTCGAAAGCAATCATGTAGCAGGAAAAGCAGGAAGACGCTCAGATATTAACTGGTGCTCACTGGATGATGGTTACTTATTGGATAGCCTGGTAGCTGGCTTTCCTCTGCAGAGCAATTAACATTAAAGAACTGCGCGAACATTAAAGGAAAAAAGGTGAGATTTTTTTCCCCCCTCTATTCCCTTGATGTGTGACTAACAGCTGTTTTTCTCTGTGACAAATCAGTGGGGTCTTCCTGTTGTTGATGTAATGAAGCTGTTTCCTGGTGTGAAATTCTACAGGATAAATTGCACGAGGGGGAGGAGAACATCACACACTTATCAAAGTGCTGCGGAGGGAAGAAAAGCGCTCCTCTATTCGGCAGGGATGGGCAGCAGATCAAAACGCCCAGCGTGGCTGACATCGGGTCACGGTGACATTAGTTAAGACTTTTTTTTTTTTTTTGCCTGTTTATCTTCTCAGCGTTGTGCTGCGCCGGGCAGAGTGGCGGTCTTTACAAAGATGCTTTGTCAGCGGGGATAATTCGGGGCATTTTCCCCCGTGACCCAGCGCCAGTTAACACCGCGGTGGCGCAGGGAGGTGTCCCCGCAGGGTAAAAGGCTGCAGGGATCTGCACCACGGGGTCCAGCTCGCGTGCCTCAGTTTCCCCATCTGTAAAATGGGAACGTGAGAGAGATCCCCACATCCTTTAGCACGGGGAAGGGGCCGCGGGTGGGTGCTGGCCCCCTCCAGAAGCGATGGGGGGACACGGACGCGCCCTGCGGCTGGCACCTGGAGCTCTGCCTCCGTGGGTGCATTGAGCCCTCAGAGCTCTGTTGTACCTCTGCTTTCCTTTTTTTCCTTGCCAGTGTTAGTTAATTAAACTATGCAAATTAAAACAACTTAATTTATATAATATCAGTACCAGAGCCTCAAACCATTTGGTGTAGCTCATCTGGCGTGTACGTTACATAAAATGTTTGGAGCGGCTCTAATAAAAATGAAAAAGGCTGTAAATCAAGTTTAATTTATTCATTTTCTGTATGGTATGAAAGCATGCCAAAATCAGATTATTTATGAGCCCTTCATAACAATAGGCATTTTTATTGGTTGCAAATGACAAAAGGGCTTCTCAGAGGGATTTTTTTTCTTCTTTTAAATTTTTCGAATGCCTTTTCAGAAACATTTACTTTTTGGACTCTATGATCTCAAAGAAAAATATTTAATCATTGATACAGTAAAAATAATTTATATTTAGATCCTGAAAAACACATCAGACTTTAAAACATAAATATACATAGCTAATCCGGCCCAAAGGCTCAGGCTTTTCTGCACACCACAGGTTACGGAAAAGAGCTGTGATTTGTGCCCACTTTCTTAAATTTCCCATTAAGAACAGAATCTCCCATACATCTTCGCAAGACGTCTGAGCAACTCGGTTGGTTTTCTGGCTTTGTTTCTTTGTTTGTTTGCTTTTACCAATGAGCTGGGGGGGGTTCATGGGCACCCACGTGCTTTAGGTGCGCTCTGCCCTCGTGGTGCACGCCTGTGCATGGCCGCACGCTTGTGCCTCTGCGCACAGACTCGGTGCACCATGGATTTCCTTCTCTTCACCCATCTGCAGCTAATTCCCAAAGCCTCCGTCTCGGTGGTGTAACTGCATCCCACGAGCCCTCCCACCTGGTAAGGTCGGTCAGCCGCGCTGATGCACAGAGAATCAGCCATAAAACCACTGCCTGGCCTCTGCCTCCCACCTTTCCCTTCGCTTCAGCCACCTTTTGTCCGTGATCTGATACAGGTGGAACCAGAGCTGGGGCTGGGCGAGGGCTCCCTGCGGAGTGCCGGGGGCAATGCTGCCGCCTGCCATGCCCTAACCCTGTCCCCATCCAGGCCAGGGGACGCTGGCTTGGCCGGGCATCTGCCTGCAAGGGACGGGGCTTTTGCTGCGCCTGGCCTGGCCCATCCTGGGAGAGAAAGGAGGAAAAAAAAAGAAGAGAAAAAGAGGGAACCCCCTCCCCGGGAGATTTAGCATCCAGGATCTGTCAGTCACCGGGAGCTTTTGGTAAAAGGGGCCCCTTGTCAACCTCTGCCTTTGATGTGACTGGGACAGAGGTGCTCAATTAAAAGCCTATCAGTCTGTAAGTAAATCAACGCCTATCAGGCTTGTCACATCAAACAAACGATTATTGCACGAACCCGCCCACCCCATTAATCTGGCTGTTCCTTCTTGACAGCTCAGGGTCAGGGCACTGTAAATCCTGCACTGGATTGCAGCCACCTGGAGCAGGATTAAAGCAGCCCTGCAGCATGTGCTGCTGCACCCAATTACTCCCCGGCGGTGGGGGGCACCCAGCAGCCGTGGGGTGCTCGGCACGGGGCTGGGGTCCCCATTGGCACTGGGAATTGCAAGGCCACCAGTGGTTTGGTGGTGCCACGGGGCCGTGCCAAGGGTTGGTGAGCATTGGCATGAGGGATGCTCAGCTGCCTGGTCCAGGGAGCTTGTGGGTGCCAGCACCCAGCGCTGGAACAGCATCACCAGCACCCACCTGGATAACGTGGGAGCAGCTCCAAAGGGGGCTCTGGAAGGCTGTGGTCATGGAGGATGGTTGTGCTACAGCCAAGAGCTTGTGAATCTGGAGGGTCAGCTGTGCAGCTGTGTCTTTCCACGGCTCGCTCCATCCCCCCGTGCGCTGCGCAGGTCGTGTGGGATCCTGTGACCACCGGCAGGGCTTCACCCCTGGGTGCCTCTCACTCCCTCGTGCTAAAAGGAACGAAGGGCTGAGCCCTCAGATGCTCCTCGGGGCAGCAACGCCAGCACCACTTGGGTTTTCCCATGGGACAGCATGAGGCGAGGAGCCTGGGGAGCTGCAGGGCTCTGGAGCAAGCACCAGAGCCGGGACCGAGGCGACCCCGGGGGAGCACCCAGTGAGCGCGGCCATGCCGCTGGCTGCGGAGAACAAGCGGCTCCATTCAGGGGGAGGCCGGAGCCAAAGCTCCTTGAAAACCTTCTGTGCTGCGGTGGGGCAGCCTCAGGGCAGCTGGGGCTTGTGATGCCTCGGCACAGAGGCGAGGGCTGTTTTCGCCAAGGGGAAGCCCAGCCTCGCATCACATGAGGGCAGCGCGCGGGGCAGGAGCGAGGGAGGACGCAGCTGGGATTTGCTCCCGTGGTCCCCACCCCACGGCCGTGCAAAGCCCGGGGGGGCACAGCCCCAAGGGACGGGGCTGGTGTGAGCGAAGGTGACACCAAATAGGAGCCAGACTCGCCGGGCCGCGTTTGATACGGCGACACGGCATCTTGTGCCGATAAGCGGTGTCGGCCCCGGGCGGATCGCTGTCACCCCTCACTGCCACCTGTCAGCCCCCCGGGCACCCTCAGCTCCCCAGGCACGTCGGGTGACACCGCTGGCCCCGCGCCAATAACGGCACCGTGTCCCCGAGCCCTGCCTGCCTGGGGTGCTGGGCGACGGGGAGCTGGGCCCCCAGGAGTTTATCTCCCACACATGATCAATGCCGAGTTTAAGTAAGGTTTATTGGTATCTGTAATTTAACATGACATATTTCTAGCACGAATTACTCTGAGATCATCTTGTGCATAAAATATGACAGGAATCTTTTAAGTGCAAGCATAGTTCTCAGTTAATTTAATAACTGAGATGGAAAATGGAATAGCATTAAATTTAATATTATACATAATGCTCCTACACTTCCTTCACCTGCTGCTGGCATCATTTGTTTTCCCTTCTTCCTCATTTACAGCCCTCTCAGCCCAAATTGTCCTGGAGCTCTGCCTGCCCACCCAGCCGGGGGGGCCTCGAGGGGCTGCGACCCCCAGGAGCTCGGCTCTCTCCTGCTCCCTGCATCTCCCCATCCCATGCAAAGGCACCGGGATGTGGTGGGTGCCCCTCGCCTCTCCCTGCTCTGGGGCGAAGCAGCGGCTGGCTGGAGCACGAAGCCCGGCTTTTCCCTGTAATCCCCCTGCGGATGCAGCTCTCGCACGTGCTAGCAGCGTGCCTGGCATGGCCTGGAAACCCTCAGTCCTGGTGGTCCGAGTCCTGCGGCGGAGCTGCTTCGCTCGCCTGTTATTGCGCTCTGCTCCTTCCTGTGGGTCTCCCCAGAACGACCTGTTTCATATGCCACATGCTGAATAACAACATGGATGGCCTTCGTGGCTATGAAACTAAACTAGCTCTTTATTAAGGGAACTGTTTCCAAAACGAGCCTGCAGCCAGCATCTGGCCCCGTGCGCGCAGGCACGTTCAGGGCTCCTCTTCCAAACTCTTCCCACTCGCCCTTTCCTCCGTCCCCCAGCTCCGTGCAGGCAGCCACCAAGAGCAAACTCCATCTGCAACTGTTCCTGCTTGGCGCAATGATAAAACCAGGCCCTGCTGCAGGACAGCGCTGCTTCGAAGGCAGAGAAGCAGTTGCACGTGAAAGACCGCAGTGCGTAAAGATGCTTCTGGAGCAGATCGCAGCAAAGCTCCGTCCCTGGCACACATGGCACAGGAAGGACCCTGGCTCTGCTGGGAGCCACCCAGAGCCTGCTCTGCTGCTGTGGTGCCTGATGCTCCTCCTGCCTCTGCACCCAAGCCAGGAGGAGGTGAGGGTTGCAGGATGGAGCTGGGAGCGTTCAGACCTGGAGACGCTGCTGAGCAAACCAAAGCTGCACTGAAGGCGTGTGCAGCCAGCTCCGCGGCTGGCGGCAGACAAGGGGTTAACTCAACCCGCACCAGCTAATTCACCTTTCTGCTCAAACCTCCAAGAGGAGGGGAGGACAGGGTGTAATTGCTGGGCTAGCAGAGCCTACTTGACCCGCTGAGCCCGTCCCTGTTCATGTCTTGCTCTTGCCCTGTGCTTGCAGCTTCGCTGCTGATCCCTGCAGCCGCTGCTCTCCATCAACGCCTGCCTGAAAACAGCTCCTGCTGTAATTACCCAAACGGCCGAACCCACCCCCCAGGACGGCTGGTGGCAGAAAAACGGAGCTGACCCAATTCTGTGAGAAATCTGCCCAACTGCTGCACATGGTGGCAGAGCCCGACCTCCCCAAGGGTGCACCCGGGACGTGCAGCGGGTACCGGGGATGGGTGCTGGGTGCCCGAGAGGGGTCCCCGATGGCAAGGGGAGGACCAGGAGCCGACATCCCAGGCTCTATTTGCCACAATGGCTGGAGACAGTCCGCACCAGGTTTTCTGTTTGCTGCAGGATTTGGGAGCTTGGCAAGCGCTCGGCGAATGCCCGTGCGCTGCAGAAATGATCAATAAAGCTCTCAGCCTCGTCCCTTCCCATCCAGCCTCGGCGCCTGATTTAAGGGGCTCCGGTACCGTGCACATCACCTCCGCCAGCAAGGTGTTAGCACCGAGCCCCGGGTTATTGCTGCGAAGGAGCTGCCGGCAGGATTGGTGCCTCCAGCCCTTGTCTGGTGTGGTTCAAAGGGCTCCCGTGCTGCGATGAAAGCGGTGTTGTTGGAGGGATTACGGCGGGGAGGGGAGGCTGGTGTTGCTAGGAACGAAGTGGGCTCTTTATCAGAGAGTAGCAGAGCCTGACAGCGCTGTAACTCTCTCTTCTTAAGGAGATGAGCTTGCAATAAACCGAAGAACACATTAGAGGTAACGAGACAAAATGGCAGGGTTTTGAAAGCCCAGCAAAAGCAATAATACAGCCTCGAACAGAGAGACCACTCAGCTTACCTCTGGCTTTTGGAAACACGACAATGTTTTTGCAATGCTGCCAGAACAGTTCTTTACTGTAACTTGGAAAGTCTCGCGCGCGGGTTTCAACACCTCACTCTCACACCACATAATGCAAAAGCTAATTCTACTTTCAGGCTGATGTCAACATTCCCCTTTATTGCCACGGCGAAATGTGAAGACTACATTAATTTGCATTTGCTGTGTGCAAGTAACGCGTTCCAGATAATCATGGTAACTCCTCAAAGGTATAGACGAGAATTTCCTGGATAATGTGCTGGATGGAAAAAGCTGATGAGATCCAGGAGAAGGAAACGGCATTGTGTGTTTTCATAACTCCACCTGGAAGCCGCGGAGCCGAGAAATACGGGCTGCGGCGGTGCAGGCTGGGCTGGGCTGGCTTCCTCGCCGTGGGGAGAGAGAAACTGGGGGGCTGGAGGCACGGGGGGCATCTCCGCTCCTCCTGCCCCTTCCCCACCCTGCTGCAGCTCAGCCCTCAGCTTTGGTGGGAGAATTAGGGCTCTTCTCATGGTTTTGGCGGGCAGAGAGCAAGCTTTTCCCACCTAAGTGCTGCCCGGAGCCCTGGGCAGTATGAGGCAGCCAGCGGCGGCTCCGGCTCACGTAGGAGCAGAGGCACGGAGCCGAGACCGAGCAGGTCACGGGGAGATGCGCAGCACCGCTGGGAGCTGCCTGGATGCCTTCTGATTCCCACTTCAGCAAATTAAAACTCACCGAATAAGCCCCAGCCTTTCCCACCAGATGTGTATTTCTACGGAGAAAGAAGCCAGACGCCGTGGTGACTGGCTGGGTTTGAGCGGACATTTGCATTAACTTGCTGGAAGAGCATCTCCCGGTGCCTAGAAGATCCAGGGTTTAAGAAACAAGGCATTGAAAAGCCTCGGGAAGGGGCACAGCTGTACCACGAAGCCTTTAATACCCAGTTGCAGCAGGCATCCATTTCTCCATGAAACAAATAGCCCATCACTAACTAGAAGTCACACAATTATTACTTTAAGCAGTGTGCTGAAAATATAGACACTCGGCCCTGAGATAATAATGACCCTTTGTCTATGGACCTGATGAATACCTCGAGCCCTGGGTGCCTGCACAAAACTCGCCTCGTGCCCTGCAGTAAATTAACAGGGGTGGACTCCGAGGCTCCTCCTGCACGTGCGCGCCCTGGCCGGGGTACGTGGGCAGAGGGGATGGATTTTCTGTCACCCCTGATGTATTGTGCCCCAGATGATGGCAATGATCTCGCTTCGAGGTAGCATCTCTCCTGCTGAAGCCTTTCGAGGGGCTCTGCAAGCCCAGGAGCTGGGAAGTGCACCCGGAGCTGCCCGAAGGAGAGGGCCGGGGCTGGGGGTCCGGGGGCTGGGGACCCTCGTGGCCAGAATCTGCCCCAAATCCCGTCCCTGGCCCCTGCCCCATGGAAACTGCAGGCAGGGATCCCGCGGTGGCGTGTGGGAGCGATGAATTCATTTCCATTTATGATCTGTTATGATGATACCCCTGAAGGATAAAAGTCTATACATAATAATCTCTCTCTTCAGCTTTGTTAACAACTTCAATTAACAGAGAGCTGTGTAATGCTTCATCAGCCGTTTGGATTACAGATGAAATTAAGCCATCATATTTATGAACTACGCGGCGAGTTCGAGGAGGACTCCACATATTTTACATTTAATAACTTGCCCTCTCATTTTATTTATAATGTTAATAATGATTTGGTGGCTGCTTTGGGGGGAAAACATAAATGACAAAGAGAGCAAGTCAGGCGGGGACGGAGCGAGGAGCCGTGCTGTATGGGAGCAGCTCGCTGTCAATACCGAGCTGCGTGGCCCCTCTTGGGTTTGCTTTCTCCTCTATTTCTGGCAGAGCAGCCCCACAGTGAAGTCTGTGGGGCCAGGCACAGGCGGGCAGCGCCGCCAGGACAGCGCCTCGGTGCCACCCTCGCCGATTAATCTGCAGCCGGGAAACTCGCTGCAGCCCTCCCAGCGCCGTCTGTAGCCCTGGCACACCGAGAAGCTGAGCAAGGTTAATTAATTTGAGCAAGGACTGAAGTCTAAAAGATGGGGAGCAGCGCATTGAAAGATGATGGCTGGCAAAAATCATTAGAAGCATCTTTCAACAATCTATATACTGTTATCGATCCTGTTATAGATCATGTTCCTTTCCCCTTTTTTGCAGGATCTTCTGGATCAATACAGCAAGTGCATTGAGACTGTAGCAACACATTTAAAACCTTATAAAAGGTTATTTAGTTGCTAACAGTGCAGCAGTTTCTGCAAAGCCTGCCAAAAGGTTACAGCTTTTTGGGCATCATAAATTACAGACGACAGGGAAAAAAAGTAAGTGCGGTTTTCTTTATTGTCTCAATGATGGATGGGCTCCTGAACAAGACACAAAATACATCATATCACCTTTAATGGGACCACATTTCTGTAGCCATAACTCACAATTTTAAAATAGAAAATGGTGAAATATGGCGTTGTATATTCCACTCCTGACATATTTATGAGTCCTTCCCTTCTTATAAATACAGTGATTGCTATTTCAAAGCAGCATGTCAGGTATGAACAGAGCACAAACAGCTGGTGCGATTGAAAAATTATAGCCAGAGTTGGACGTTTTCAAAAACTCTCTCTAGCAGCAGTAAATTTACAATGTTTGCACTAACTGTTATTAAAACCAAATCCATATCTTGGCAACAGGAATCCGCCGCTCCGAAACAGCTGGCGTGACGGTGCTGCCGACAGCCGGGGCGAGCCCTGGAGCGCGCCCGGAGGGGTGGGCGGTGGGCTCCGGGCAGCAGCCCCCGGCCTGGGCTTTGCTTTGGGGCTGACCTGGGGGTCCCATCTCCACCAGCCAGAGTGAGCTGGGGTCCCCAAGGGGAACCAACAGCCCCCAGGGCTGCAGCTCCGGGCCCTTTCCCATTTTGCTTCAGCCGGGGCTGGCCGCTGAACGTGCCGCCCGCGCACGTTGGGAGCCCGGTGCCATTCCTGGATCATTATTTCCATTCACTCCGCAGGAGCGCTTTGCTGGTGAATACCTCGCAGGAGAAGGAAGGCTGCCAAGAGCCCTCCTGAACATCGCCGGCCCCTGGGAGCACCGAGAATTCTCCAGCCTCATTTAGGCGCACAAAAGGCCTCTAATTAGCTTTTTGTTTAGTCCGATTATGAATGTGAGTTTTGACCTTTCAAAGTGATCGGCTTCCTAAGCTCACGAATTTGCATCGCGTGGATTTCTGTGCCTCAACCCCAGCCCAGGGCCAGGCTGCTGGGGCTGGCTCGCCCCTCTCTCCCCGCAGCAGCCCCCAGCCCCTGCCCAGCCCACCCCTGGCCACGGACGGGGACCAAGGGCATGGGGGCTCCTGGCCCCCTCCCACCAGCCCGAGGGGAACAAGGGGCTCTTGGTGCTCTTTGTGGCAGTGAAATCCAGAATCCTTTATCGTTGGTTTACATTCGTTTATCTGGGCAAGGCCCTCCAGAGGTGCATTTTATTACCCTGGATTATTAAACAAAAAGTTTTTGATAATGAGACGTCAGGAGCTCGGCGCTCCTGCCGCAGCCGCCTTATCAGCCGTGTGCTCGGCGCGCCGGCCCCGCACGGCCCTCGCTCAGGGTCGCTCCTATCTCCGGCTGCGATTAGCCAGCCCCGCTGCGAGATGTCCTGGCTCCTGGATCATGAATAAAAGGAGATAAATTCTTGCTCGGGGTAAGCCTTCTTGGAGAGCTGCTCCTGGTTTTGATAGCTGGTGGCTTTGGGGGCTGAACAGGAAGGTGGGGGATCGGAGATGTGGAAATACCCGCCGCCCCTGCCTTTCCTCCCCTCCGAGAGACGGAGGCTGTGGGCTCGGTGCAGGATGAGGGTTGGGGAAATCCAGCACCTGAAACCCTATTTTGGTCTGGGGGGAAGCGGCGTCACCCCCATCCCACCCTGGCCATTGGGCTGCAGCCCCTCCAGCCCCCCTGCAACCCTCCATGGAGGCTGCGGATTTGGGGCGGTGATTTCTGCACTAAACGCCCCCAGTCCCTGCGTCCCCCTCCCCTGCGACCCCCGTGCCCACATCCCTGGTCCTCAGCACGCCGCGAGCCCCCTTCCTCCCCGCAGCCTCCTCCCTCCCCAAACCGGTGTCTGTAATATTTTCTTTCCTGCACACATGCAAGGACCTTTGAGTTGACTGCTCTGTTTTATAACATTGCTGTTTCCTGGCCTGGCTTTATTACATCTGTTCTTTGGGGTATGGTGTTATAAATTGGGTATGTGATGACGTGTAATCACTAACTGCAAAGCCAATACATTTTCGCTGCAACAGCAGCAAGACAAATAAAGGAGAGAAGGAGAGGCTGGCGAGGCTCTGACAAAGGGAGATATATACACAGGCAGATACAGATATAATTTAAAAATCTGATTGGGGATTGAAAGCAATGTTATCCTAAGGAGCACCGGAGGTGCCGGCATCCTCGCTTGCCGGGCTCTGTGAGTCCAGGACCCAGCACATCCCTGTGCTGTGTTCCCAACGAAGCCCGAACAGCCCGGCCCGGCGCGGGCGTCACGCTTGGCAAGCGATTAAAACACTTCTTAGCCCTGTAACTACGTCTGGTGGGGCTGAGGCTTGAGTCAGCGCGAGCCAAACCCAGCCGGAGCTGCTGCAGCAGGGTGAGCTGAACAAGCCCAGTTGTCCTTAGGAGCAATAATCACTTGTGCAACTGTGCAAATGTGGCCGGCGAAGATGGGATGGGAGATAAATGGGAGGGAGTCAACCAGCTGCAACTTAAGATGTGCCTGTATGCTGCTGCACTGGTTTATCATGATAAATGTCATCGGAAAATCAATTCTCTGTGTACTTTTGGGAATTACAACTATCATTTTGGTGTGATTTATTTGCTGTATAACACGGACAAGGGCTCTTTGTTCATCATTTTGAAAGTTCATTTAAAATTGCTTGGAGTTCTTGGTTTTCCACGACGGCACGGCCGATGGGTGTCTGCTCTTGGTGCAGTGCGGGGAGGGAAAGCCCCGCTCCCCCTGCACCCCGCTTGGGTCTGCGGGGTGCCCCACAGCCCCCCGGCCGGGTGACGCCGGCGCCTGCTGCAGCGCCGCTTCTCGGGTGGAGCGGCGGTGGCTGGGATTTGTGATGCACCGGGGGCAGACGTTCCCTTTTTCTTTTCCCTGCCAGCCACCAAACCTGTTCGTCCTGCCCTTCTGCTTGCGTGGGGAGGCCGGGAAGCTTCCCGGGATGGGCGTCCCGCCTCGTTTCGCTCTGCTGCCGGCACCGCTGCCCTGCACGCCCCCGCCGAGAGGAGCTGCCACGGGGCCACGGCGGGAGGACACCGGGAAGGGGATGGGCTTTGGGAGCGAAAGGACTGAGTTGGAACAACCCCAAGTGGGGTAAACGGGCCATGCCGAAGATTTAGGCTGGAAATTAGAATGAAGATGAAACTCCTCAGGGAGCGAGCCCAGGCTCCCCAGGCTGCGAGGGGCTCTCGCCACCTCCAGACCATGGCACAGCTTAGTGTTCATGCTGGCTTCATCCCATGGTATTTAGATAAAGTTCAGGAAAACCATTGGCATACAAATCTCCGAACCACTGGGAAGTTTAGACCCATCAGACATTAATCATTTGTTGATAAAACCCGCATCTGAGCCCTGGAATTGTGCCCTTCCATGGGAGGCTTCAAGGAGGAGAGCTCCCTGGGATGCCTGCAAGGGATGGGTGAGGAAAGGACCCCTCTTCCTGCCCCAAAATGAACACCAAAATATCACTGGAAAATTGCACCTCAGATCCAGGGGCTGTGTGAGGCCTGATCCAGCTGCGTCCCCCCTTGCACTGGGGCAGCCGTTCTCACCCGCCTCTTGGATGGGCACCCGGTGTTGGGCTGTGTTCCCAGCGCCTAAAAACAGTGCTGGCGCTGCACATGTATTTTTTTATAGTTGTTTATACCAGGTGTGTGCTTCAGCATTGGGGGCTTTAATTACAAGGAGGAAGAAATGCGCTCGGTGGTTTTGCATTACAGATTGGAGTGTAAACCTCAAATAAATCATGCGGAAGCAGTTGACAGTGAGCAGAGGCTGTCGCGGGGAGAAAGCCAGGCCACGGCAGCTTTCCTGCAGCCCTGTCCCCAAGCAGCGAGCGTGCTGCAGGGCCCCCTGCCCACCGTGCTGCCTACATGGGCAGCCTGGAGGTTTCTGGGCTGCTCCCAGTGCAGCGGCACTGTGCAGTGCCATGCAGTGCTGTGCAATGCTGTGCAGCACCATGCAGTGCTGTGCAATGCCATGCAGCGCTGTGCAATGTCGTGCAGCACTGTGCAATGTCGTGCAGCACTGTGCAATGTCATGCAGCACAGCGCGATGTTGTGCTGCACTGTGCAAAGTGGTGCAGTGCTGTGCAAAGTTGTGCAGCACCATGCGATGTCGTGCAGCGCTGTGCAAAGCTGTGCAGTGCTATGCAAAGTCGTGCAGCAGCATGCGATGCCGTGAGGCACTGTGCAATGTCGTTCAGCACTGTGCAAAGTCATGCGGCACTGTGCAAAGTCATGCAGTGCTGTGCGATGCCGGGCAGCACCGTGCACCTCTTGCATTGCAGCACCAGGGCTGCCCACCCTCCGCCCAGGGACCCGGTGCCCTGTGCACGACCGGACTTCTCCGCTGCCCCGTCCCCGTCCCCTGCCCCCAGCCAGGCTCTCGCCGCGGCTCCCTTCTGGTTTTCATTACCCTCCTCCGAGCTGAACACGAACAGCCTAATTTGGAATAACAGCCGAGTGAGTGCGAAGGGGAAAAATCCTGCACTCTCTCTTTTCCTGAGCTAATCCCCTGACAAATTCTGCGCAGCCCTGGCTGTGGTCTTGTTCCAGAGATGCCCCTGATTAAAATGGAAATACTCCCCGATCCTCTCCCTTAAAGGAGAAGCTTCCTTCTGTTTATAAAGCTTTCCAAAGGGGGGTTTATGATTTTATTTTAATGGCTGGCCTTCCCTAGGAATGTGGCAGCCGGCTCAATAGCTGCAGGAAACATTGCTGCCCATAAACCCCCTTCATTCAGCGCTCCCTGCCTGACATTGTCATGAAACGAAAATATTCCTGATGCTTATCAGAGGCCCACATCAAAGCGCTCAGGTCATAAATCTCCTGGGGACTGTGCTGCAGACTCCAAATAAAAGCAGCTCCCTGGGCTGGGGGTGTCCCCTCTGTGTCCCAGCCCTTCCCCCCTTCCCCCCCTCCCTCCCTCCCAGTGCTGGGCTTTGCACCAGACCTCAGCAGGGCTCCCCCACCCCAGCCACAGGGCTGGCAAAAATCCCCCTTATTTCATCCCCAGCCGGGGCTTAATCAAAGTTGGAAAAAAATCAGGTGTGTGCGTGCGTGGGTGGAGAAGGCTCTGCAAAAAGTGTGCGTGGTGGAAGAGCTGTGGTGCTGCTCCCCAGCTGGTTTTGGGTGCTGGAGCGCGCCCAGGCGCATGGCTCAGGGTGACCCTGCTGTCCCCAGGCCTGAGGAGGCTGACAGCGCGATATGCAGCTTGCCTAGCTTTTGTTGCAAACTGGAGTCGGGAGTATTCCCGCAGATCATTTAGATTCGGGTAAATCAGCATTTTGTGCTCCCAGGAGGATATTTCCCACCAGTTGGGCTGTGGGGTCACCTCCAGGAACGGGAGCGCTGCTCTCAGCTGGGGATCGGCTGCTCCGTGAAGACCTTGAGTGATGGATACTCTGTCTCACAGGTAAGTTGTTCCAAAAGTTAATTATCTTCCTGGTTGCTCACTTGGGAATTTAACCATGCTCTGCTGAACTGACGCCCTGATGAACAATTACAGAAGAGCCCAAAGGGGAAGTTTCCATCTACCCTCAGCAGCCGGAGTCGAGCCCTGACAGCAGCCGGATTTGCAGCCTTCAACGCAGCCAGCAGGTCTGGGCCAACCATAGGGGGCTTTCTCCCTCGTGGCACCAGCGACCAAGGCAGCTGGAGCAGCAGCAGCAGCACCCAAGGGCCCCAGCTGAGCCTCGGGGCTGCAGCTCTGCCCTGCACCATCCTGGGGCTGCCCTGGCCCCTGCAGCCTCTCCCCTGGTGCGTGCAGGCGCGGGCGGCACGTTCCCCTTCCCTGCGAAGCAGGGCGATGGAGTTGAAGCCTTGACGAACAAGGTTTGAAATGCAGAAGCTCTCGGAGAGCCAGACACTAATGTGACATCTCTCTCCAGCACTTGCCATTCCCTCCCTCCCATGGCTTTGATGTTAACTTCTTACAAGCTCTGAGATGGCTGTAGGATTTGATCAGTAAGCCATGCATGTTAATAGGGAGAAGCGATAGCAATGCGAGAGGCTCCTGTCTTCCAGCAATGCAAGGGGTAGGCGCAGGCTGCGTGCCCTGGGCGTTGCAGCCCATTTGCTCTTTCGGGGTGTTCACCCAGGTCTTTTGGGATGCTGCAAGCCCTTGGCCCGGTGTGCCACGCTGCACTCACACGGACGGGTTATTCCCTGGCCAGGAGTCCTTGACAGGGGCTGAAACACGCTTGGCCACACTGTTAGCACGTGGTCCTGTCTCTGTTGACATCCTCCTCCAGAAGTAGGTTAGCTTTCCCCTTGGCTATCAAGGCAGTGTTCGTGATGCTCAGGCAGTTGTGATATTTAGTCACTGCACCGGTGTCGGATGGGTCTTAATTATTTATAGCCTTTCTATCCTGTTTTCTCAAGTCATTTGGGAAGAGGTGACAGGTGAAGACTTCTTGTAGCAGACGCTTATGAGGCGGGTGAGGTGCCTGCCGCTCAGATGAGAAGAAAAGAAAAAGTGTCTTCAGCAGGGGAAAAATGACAAAGCTACACAGGAGCTGCCTTAGTTAATAATCAAGAAGGGAAAAAAAAAAAAAAAGAAACCCTCCTTAGGTCTCTGGAAAAGAAAAACCACATTCCTCCTAAATAGATGGATGCTCTGGGAAGCAAATGCCTCCCCTTTGCATCTGTGGCCCTTCATTTAGGCCTTTATTGCTCTTTTATGATGTGCTGCAGGGATTATGACCAGGGACAAGCCGGAGCCGTGGTGCTGCGCAGCCCTGTCCCCAGGGCGCTGGCAGCTCGAGGGTGGTGGAGGACAGAGACAAGCGCCCGTCGCAGCCTGCACAGCCCCGGCCAGGCGCTGTCGGTCCCTGGGTCTGCTGGGCAGGAGGAGGCTGCCTCGTCCTTCTCTGCTCCTTCCTGCTCCATCCCACCCGCAGGTGGGCCAGCGTCGGGCTGGGGACGTGGCCACGCGCAGGGCACGCGGAGGCTTGGCTGGCTCAGCCCCGTGCTGGCCGGTCCCGGCTCTGCGAATGTCACCTTGGTCATTTTAACCACTGTAGATCCCTGCTAATTATCATGGATTCACCACCCAACTATTCTTGGATGAAGGAGCTATTAGGTACAGGGAGGAGAGGGAATCCACCTTTCAATCAGTCTCTGACGGACCTGGGGCAGCGCGGGCAGCCTGGGGCTGTCACAACACAGCGCAGCTCTGCCTCGCACACCTTCCGTGGGGTCTGCCTTTCTCCAGGCACGAGCACAGCTCCCATCCCGCTGATCCCCATTCTTGTGGGGTCTCCGGCAGCAGCGACGGAGCCTCCCGGTTACACGGGATGCAGCTCCCCTGTCTCACCGGTGCTGTGCTCGGGAGGCGGCGCAGGGCAGCGATGAACTCCCGGTACCTGCCGTCGGCTCCAGGTATGACACATGCACAAAGGTACCTTTTTATAGGTAGGAAATTATAGGTGCCATGACTTCAAAGGCTTTTGCAACAAGAGCTTTCCCTTTGATAAATGACAGCATCATTAATAGTGATTTATTACACGGGCTATTTCGACAAACAGAAATAACCAGTTTCTTTTCATTTGGCTTGGTGGTTTTTTTTGCTCTGGGCTACCCAGACATACGAGGTGGCTGGTAACAGCTGTTTTACTGCTGGTAAGACATCTCATTTATTAACTTGTCATCATGTGTCATAAAGTTTAGCAAAATGCTAGATGATTGTGTACTTAAGGTAGGTAATTACCCCATTATTAAGGCTGCCTTCTTTATTTATTTGCTCTTCTGGTGGTTTGTTCCTACCTTTGCTCTACATATTGCTTTAGTCACAGGGCACAGAGATGTGCTGCCTTGTAATTATCAGCGTGCTGACTTCCACTCTGCTCTTAGCGAGACATGAAAGGTGTCGTGCCAGCTGTCGCTGGCTCCACGGGGATGGGAATGGAGCCGCTGCATCAGAGGGATACTGTTCAGGGAGCTTTGGTGCCTCGGGGTCGCCTCTGACCCGGTCCCCATCACCGAGCACCTCAAAAGCAGCTGTAACATCAGCCAGAGCTGGGAAATCTCATGTGCTGGAGGTGTCCAAGAGCAGGATGTCTGATCCCAGGGCAGCACGCTATCACTGACCCGGATGGGGTGATGGCCTGCACGAAGCATTCCTGTGTCGTAACTGTGCCTGCTGTGCCAAACTTCTGATTAAAACTCCTGGAGCTGCCCCATGAGTGTGGAGATGGAGGCAGATCCACACCTCGGTGAGGAGCTGCCTAGGCAGAGGAGGTTAGCCACGGGCAGTGCAGGATGCCGGCGGCCCCCGGGGCTCCCCGCAGCTCCCTGCCCCTTTCCGGGCACGCTGCTGCATGAGGCTGCAGGAGGCTCAGCCTCACGCCCCGACCTCTTCCCCTATCTCCCCAACCCCAGCTGCCCAAATAAACCTTCTCAGGTAACTTTCTAAGAGCTGAAATGTTGGGAACCACCTCGTAGCCGGCTGTTAGCCGGGCAAGCAGCAGCTGCTGCGCTGGCTCGTGCGGCTCCTCTGCTCCAGCGGTCAGCCAGGGCGGTGGGAAACCCCCTGGAGAGGTGGCAGTGGGCTGGGTGCCCCTAAGCCCACACCGGCTCCACAGCTCTCGGTGCCGTGTCGGTCCCCCAGCGAGCAGGGTGACGCCGGCTGCACCCTCGTGCTGTGCCTGGGGACGGCCGGGACCTGCCTCAGCCCGGCTGCTCTGCCAGGGCTTTGTCTTCTTGGGCAATAAGGGGAGATTTAGTGTGCTGCAAGGGGATTTCAGCTGCTCCTTGCCCCGCAGGGAACTGGCGTCCCAGTTGCCAAAGCCCCTGTGGCCTGCACCGCCCCGACCCCGTTGGGAAAGGCTCCTCCAGCATTAAGCCTTCCTGTTTCCCTTCCACAAACTGCAAGGTCAGTCAAGATCAGAAAGAGAGAAATAACTACTGAAAACAAACAAACAAACAAACCCAACCCCAAAACAAAACCCAGAAAGTCCCCGCTACCTCACACGTTTCTTTCTGGCTCTGCCGTGAATGTTGATCAGGAAATTTCAGCCGTAAATCCATCCCGTGTGGTGAGAGGCTTTGTGTTGTAATTAACAAGTGACTATTGCGCAGCAATTACTTGTAGGTTAAGATTCAATTTCCATAGCTACCAAAGGTACAGCGAGTGGCTTTCTTCAGTCTTTCTGGGAGCACTGATGCTCTTAAGACAACAAAACGTGCGTTGTGGTCAGGGCCCGTGCCCGGGGTCCGTACCTGCTGGGAAGGAAAGCCCGGGGTGTGCGGGGAGAAAAACCCCCCTGGGCCCCACACCCACACGTCTGCAATGCCTGTTCCGAGGGATTAGGAGGGGTTTGGCAATGCCGAGGCTGTGCACGGGGAGGATCGCATCCACCCAGCACCTGCGGAGCTGGGGAAGCAGCGATGGGACCCCGGTGCCCTGCAGAGGGGGGACGGGGATGGAGGTGAAGGAGCCTCGGGGGGGGTTGGTGCTCAGAGAGCTCAGGGATCGGGGTGTGGATGGGAAAACCCTGCCCCAGAGAAACCCCCAAGGCCCAGAAGTGAATCTTCCCATTTTCATTTATTAAAATAGCATTTTTAGCACAAAGAGATGTTAAAAGTGAAAACGGGCAAAATACCTCTTGCATCCCCCATCGATTTCCTGGGATATTTACCACCGTAGCGATATTGATCTCCCCAAAGTGCCGGATGTGCTCGCTTGTTACGTTCGACACTTGCAGTGAGAAGGTATTTTCTGCACATAAACCAACGAGCACACCATATAAACCGATCCCCGAGGATCGGGGCTTTGGTGGCAGCGCAGCCCCAGGTGCGCCCCTGCTGCTATCAGGGCTCTCGGGCACAGCCCCTCGCCCCTGGGTGCCCGTTGTGCCGAGGGACACGCGAGCCCTCTGCATCCTTGAGACATCCTCATCCCTGCGCATCCCTGCACCAGCCACCTCCCTCCACCGGGGTGGAGATGGGGAAGGAGACTTTGACTTGTGGTTCCCCACCCAGGGGGGAATTTCCTTACAGTAACTTCTCCGGTGTTGTTTTATGTGGGACTTCAGGTGCCGGGGTGTGTTATGGCTGAGTGCAGTTGCACAAGTCTGACGGGAGCGCAGCGAGGAGTGGTCGGACCTCAGTGGCTGCCCTTTGCCAGGCAGCAGAAACCCTTGGGTGCCTCCAGGCCCCTTGTTTCTGCCTCCTGCTGCCCTCAGCTCCATCCCCACAGCCTGCACCGGCTGTGCCTGCATCGGGCCGGGAGCTCTGTGAGGCTTTCGCAGGTCTCCCCCTGCTCCTTGCCAGCTTGTGCGTGTGACGCCCAGCCCAGAGCCCAGCACCTTATTTCTCATCCCAGCAAACCCCTCCTGAAGCCATGTCGGAGGTGTCCAGGGTCTGTCCCAGCCCCGTGTGATGTTCCAGGAGCAGTGGGTGAGCGATGGGCAGGAGCGGGGTTTGCTCACCAGGTTGCTCCAGGTCACTGCCTCCGCTTTATGCTCGCTTGAAGCCAGAGGTTGGAACGCGGTTCCCGCCCCCGGAGCTGGCACTGGTGGGGCACACTGTGGCTCTGCAGCTCCTCAGCCCCAATTTTCGTGTGCTCCAGGCTGGGCACTGTCTCTGAGAGCAGCTTCCAGCCAAGAGCTGGAGGGCGCGGGCTGTAGGAAACCGCGCGGTGTACAGTTTCTGGAGATCCTTTCTGCCGCTGTGTCAGCCCCGATTACATCAGTCAAGTCGCATTACATGGCCGGCGGGCTCTAATGGGAAGTGACAGACGTGACGGGGCGCGGGCGGGCTCTGGAAGCGGCACCAAGGTCCCCGAGGACCGATCCCCCTGCCCCTCTCACTGCTCCAGGCATGGTCCTGCCTCGGCAGCGCGCATCCTGCTCGGCTGGGCACCGGGAGCCAGAGCAAAGGTTCAGCAGGGAGAGCACCGAGCTGCCCAAGCTGGCTCAAAGCCTTCGGATGCAAAATCCTGGGGGTTTGCTCCTCCCGGGGCTCGCCTTGCTCCCAAACCATTGTGGAGAGGTTTCCCAAAGCGGCTGCGACCTCTCCTGAAGAAAGAAACCACCACAAAGCCTTCAGAGGGGATTTTCACTCGCTATCATTCCTCCCCGACCTTCAAGGTCTGCGGTTATTGGCATTTTGTTCTGGCTGAGTCAATATTAACTTCTTAGGCCAATAGAGAATGAATAGAAAATAATAAGCAATGTACGGTTGATATCGATTTATGATTATTTGGGTCTTTTGCATGAGTTTCTCACATGCAAAGTAACTCTCAGCCTGCAAGGCTCACGCGTTTGTTAGCACCAAGAGACACGAATGGGGCTGAGGGAGAGATTTGCTGCAAGGTTAAAAATACCTTGTAAAGAATGTGAGGAGTGACTTACAGCGCTACCTGGCAGGGGCTCGTGACCACTCGGAGAGCTCTGGGATCATCTTGCAGGTCTTAAAACATGCTAAAAATGTTAAATCAAATGAACTTTGCCACTTCCCTCCGAGAGAGGCGTTTGGAAAGAGCTTGAAAACCAGCATCGAGTCAAACTCTCAGGTGGGAGGATCGTGTCTGTGCTGCGATTACGAACCGGCTCTGTACGACATCAAAAAGAATCACAAGGAAAATTGCAGAAACAGCTGAGAGGCATTTCTCATTTGAAAAAAAGGAGCGGGAACAGAGAGGACGTTTTGGGTTGTGATGTGGCTTTGAGCATCGTGGCCGCTCGGCAGGGCTGCTCTGTTTGGGGCTGTGCATCTCTGCGTCCTGGTGCTGCCGCGGGGCTGCTCCTGCTGCTGAGCACCGCTTCTGAGCAGTGACCACAGCCCGGGGCGGGCAGGGGGCACGCTGCAAGCCCCTCCTGGCTGCCCCAAAGGGGGTGTCCCTGCAAGCGGGGGGCTTCCTGCAGCGGGACCACGCTCGCCCTGTCCCTGTCGCCATCCCCGCGCCACTTCGTGGGCAGCCCAGCAGCTCCGCGCTGGTGAGAGCTTTTTCCTCCTTTCTGCCTTCCCAGCCCCGCCGTCAGGATGTTTATAAAACTCGGAATCAATTTGAAGCCCGGAGACGTTCAGCCGGGGAAGCACAGTGCTGATAGGGTCAAAAGGCCCGCCGCCAATACGGATCACACAACCTGACGGATTAATTCGAGCTGTCAGAACCAATATGCTTAAAAGCACGCGCGGAGGCGCGGGGGCTGCTTCCCAAAACTGAGGGTCACATTTTGCTGAGCTCCACGGAGCAAAGTGGGGCCGTAGGACCCAAATCCCTGCCCCTGCATGGTCGGTGCTCAGCACCCCCAGCACCACGGCCGCGGGCTGGCGGCAGCAGCAGCAGCGCTCCCCTTCCCAGCGTCCCCGCGCTCCCTTGCTGGCACGGAGGCAGATCTGAGAAGCTGCAGGAAGTACATTTGTTATTGGGAACGCTTTGATATTTCGCATGTGAAATGTCTGCATGCTGGAGAAGTTCAGGCATCTGGCAGGAAATTACCATGAATCCTGTTTCTCTTAACAGTCACACACACGCATGCCGCGGCTCTCCTTCCCTTTTCCCCCTTTTCCTTGCTCTCCCTGACTGCCGGCCTTCTCCTCTCCCCACCTCGGGGCCTGATCCAGCCCCGCAGAGCACCCCCAGCCCCGTCCCTCTGCTCCCACAGCACCCCTGGCAGCAGGGGGCCCTTCCCCAGCTCCGATGGGGAGCGTGACAAAGGGCTTTTGGGCGGCACGCTGGGCTCTTTTATGCACTTCTGAAGTGACTTCATGGAGAGAGTCCTCCATCTGGCTGAAAACTGGAGCCTCCCCACGGAGCTACATCCCTTGTGCCGTGACACCGCTGCTTGGGCACGGGTGTCCCCGAGCTCAGCAGAGCACCCCAGGGGCGCTGGCTCCTTTTTCCTTGCTCGCTGCTCCCCGCACCAGGGCTGCAGGGGCTTTTTGTAGGGTTTGTCACTCGGCGAGAGCACCCCAGGTATTGCAGTGTGCTCCTGGGTGCTGGCAGAGCTTGGCCACGGATCTGAGGCCGTGGGCACGCAGGCGGCGGCCGCGCCGCAGACACCGAGAGCGAGCCTCCGACGGGATTTTCGTGTTGCTTCCTGCTCGCTGCAGCCTCGCCGTGGAGTTATCGCTCCCATCAGGCTGCTGTCAGGCGGCTACGTTCCGTATCACTCACCGCGAGCGCAGCCCTTGCCAAAAAAATTATGACTGTATTAAATGATTTTATTACAGTAAACTGCAGATTGCGCAGTGTAAACACAGGTGGTGCAACACACCTCGCTTTCAACTGCGTCCAGGCCAGCAGGAACAACGCACTGGAGCAGGATCTGGCCCTGGCCCCTCTGCTCCCCAGGCTTTCTTCCCAACGTGGATTTTCCTCCTCCCCACCCGAGGGCAGCGAGGCACAGGGACCCCAGCCAGGACCCCCTTCAGCCCCTCTTTGGGCTGCATTTTGGGGCAGGCAATTTCTAACCCGGTTTTGGAAGGGCCGCGGGAGCCGTAGGGTCAGAGCAGAGCCCGGGATGCCTGCCCTTCGTAAAACCGGCAGGTCTGCATTTTGCACGAGGTTTTAATTTTTATTGTGTTTGCTCCAGTCTGGGAGGGAAACCTAATGGGAAGCGACTGCAGCCGCCCCCCCCCCACCACCTCACCCTGCTTTGGGTCAGCTGAAATGCCAGGCCATGGAAAACCTGAAATATTCGGCACAGGGTCCCCCTGGGGACAGCGGCAGGCGCGCTGGGGCTGCGGGGGGAGCACGTGCTGAGCAGGCGTGAGCGCCGGGCCTGCAGGAGCGCCGAGGCTGGGGCAGATCATGCGGAGAGGAAGAGGAAAACCGCCGCCTGCTGCACTCGGAGCATTTCAGGGCACGCTGCAGGGTGCACTTTCCCAAGACCGTGCAAGCTGTGCAGCAAGGGAAAATCCCAGCAGATGTTACGCAAAAGGTGCGGCGTGAGGGTGGTGGGAGCCCCGCGGCCGTGCCCGGGGAGGACGGGGACCGGTGGCACGGATCAGCCCTCGGTGCAGGAGCCATCGGAGCAGGAGCAGGGCCCGCGCTGGGGTGGACGTGAACAGAGGCCCTTTGAGGATCAGCCGTCGCCTGCAGCTCCGCAGACAAAAATATCTGTGGGAAGGACAGCCCCGAATCTGCCTCCTCCCCGGTTTGGCTAAAGCGCTTTGGAGCACGGGCTGTCTTTTTCCCCTCTCCTTTTACTTTTACAGGTTTCATTTTGGCTTTGATTCCGGCAAGTTTACTGACAGATTACTTCATTTTAACTCTATGGCTTTCCTGTCTTGTGGGAGGCATATTTCTAAGTATCATATTTATCAAAAGGTCTGTGCAAAAACAAGGGCCAGAATTACTCTTTTGATGGTTCCCCCAATAACTACAACCGCAATAAATTTGTCAGGGACCTCTTGTGCCGGGGTCTGGGAGCGGGATGTGGGCACGGTCGCCCCAATTTGGGGGCCGGTCCCCCCCCTCCCGCGGCAGCGGCACAGCTGGGCTCGCTGGCGGGGCCGCCCCTCCCGTCCCCAGGGGGACATATTTCCCCCTCCTACAACTTTAAATCAGAGCAGCATTTCAATAAATCACGGTGAACACTTATTTATTGGACATAGTTTTGGGGCTCTTAAAGCACGGAAAATAAATTTAATGGAGCGTTTGGAGCATTTCTCCAATCTTTTGAGGGATTACTTGGGGAATTTGTCAACGGAGCCAAACACAGCAGCTTGATCCAGAGAGATGGGAAAGAAATTATGGGAGATACTCTACAAAGGCCCAGGTGTACCCTAAATCACATCAAAAAAGATTAATGTCAAAGGATTGCTTGCCAGCAGAGTTGATTGGCAGCGCTGCAGTTTATTTAATAAACTATCATTTTAGCCAGAGGGTGACTTTAATCTGAATTACATTTTCTTGTTTTGTCATACGCCATGCCAAGCGATTTATTGAATACTGTTGCATACTTCTTAACCTCAAACACTGAAAGAAAAAAGACGGAAAGCCTGGAGAGCCCCTGAAAAACCTTGAGACAGCAAACCCTGCTCTGTGCGCGGGGCCGCAGCTCTGCTCCTGCTTTCATTGGGCTCGGCTGGGGAGATGCGGGAGCAGAGGCAGGAGCTGAACCCTGGACTGGGCGTTTTGTATGTCTCTGAGCCAGGCCACGTGGTGCCAAAACCGCTGCCCGTTCCCTACCCCAGCCCCAGGCTGGGTTTCGAGGCTCTCCTGCCTTCCAGGATCCCTGAGGCTTGGCGTAAGAGTGGCGATGGACAGAGCACTGCAGCAGAAAGCAGCAAGGACAAAAGGCTTTTGCAAAAGGAGAGCAAAACAAAGAGGAAGAAGCGTCTGGGATCCCCTGCGCTTCCTTCAGCCCGTGCTGATCTCCCCAGGGGAGCTCCCAAAGGACCCTGCTCCGAGGCACCTCCTGTTGCCTTCCCGAGAGCCCCGCTGAGCGCTGGCGGGGCGCTCCCTTCCTCTCCTCCCCCTGAAGGATTTTGCAAAGATTTCTGAAACCGTGGAGGGATGCTGGAAGTGTCACAGCAGGGGGACAGGAGCCCCCAGTGCCCCGTGCCGAGCCCCACCAGGCTGGCACCGCGGCACCTTGTGGACCCGTGCTGCGAGAGCTGGGGCCCGCTGACCCACGGGCCTCTTAAATAATGTGTTTGTGCAAACAGACAAAGAAATCCTAACTAATAATAATCCTCGTTCCAAGATTATGATTGAGTTTTTCCCCTGTTCTGCTTGATATTTCTGCCAAAGAAAGAAAAATCCTTGCTGAAGTCTAGCAGGAAATCCAATAAAATTTCTTCAAAAGATGGGTCTGACATTGAAAAATAGCAAAATTATAAAAGTAGGCCTCAGAAAAGAAAAGGGGAGAGTTATTATATCTGGCACCTACCGAGGGCCCAAAGCTCCCTCTCCAAATGAGCCATCACAGATTGAAAGTGTTTAGCTTCCCGTTGATTAAATATGGTGAAGGACCCGAGGCGTGCCAAGCCTTGGGGATCGAAAGTTTGTTTTCAGTCAGAATGTGTTTTCAGTCAATGGAAAAAATGGTCGGCCTGTGCCGGGGTATGTAACTGAGAAGCCTCAGGTTTGGAGTGAGTAATGACTGTGATGCAGAAATGCAGGAGGGTTGTTAATCATTCGACCCCAGCCCCCATAATTCAACTCAGCAACTCGTACGACTTTGGAAGTCTTTTTATTTTTTCCCTGCTCTTTATATATATATATATATAAACCATTTTCCCTACTTTTTTTTTTCTTTTTTTTTCTTTCCTCGTATTATTCTTGTATCCCTTTTCCCCCAGGTGAGCGCAGCCCCGTGCCATGCCGGGCTGTGGCTGAGCCGTGCTGCTGGGGCTCCTGGCTCCTGCCCCAGCCTCCCCTGCCTGTGGCATGGGCCAGGAGGGGTCCACGGGCAGCAGAAGCCCCGTGGGACGGCGAGCACGGGCAGCACCAGCAGCCACGAGCCGACGGCCCCGGACGGACATGATCCCGCCAGTGAGACCTGTTGGCAAAGGTTTGGTGGAAACGGCTCTCCTGGAGAGCGCCGTGGGAAACCGCACGTCCCTGCAGACAGAGGAGGCCATTGAAAATACCCCCCCATTTTTTTTTTTTTTTAATTTTTTTGGCAGAAGAGGAACCATTCCCTCGCTAGGCTGTGTGCCTGGCCGAGCGGAGGCTGCAGCCCGTCCCCACAGCGAGATGCATGGAGCGGGCGATGCTCGGCACCAGCACCGGCACCCAGCGGGGACCAGGCCGGGGGAGCAACATCCCCTTTCATAGGGAAAGTCAGGGCAGATGGGGAGGATCAAACACACCTCTGCAGCCCCGGGGTGAGCTCCAGGCAGAGCCCGAGTTCAGCGCCGGGTCAAGAGGTTGCTGCTGGGAGCAGCTGCAGGGACAGGGGTGGCTCTGGGGACAGGGGTGGCTCTGGGGACAGGGGGTGGCTGCAGGGATGTCCTGAATGGCCACAAAACCATACCTGGTGCACAAGGAGCCTGCATAAATCATCCCTACGGCCACAGCTCCCGGCTCCCTCCCCATCCCGCTCCATCCTCCCCATCCCTCCACATCCCTCTCATCTCTCTCCATCCCTCGGGTCCCAGCGTGGGCTTCTCCCCGTGCTCCTCCCCACCACCTCCCCACACCCCTCCATCCCTTTCTCACCCCCCCAAGAGATGCCTGACTTTATCCATTAACTTTGTTTGCCGAGCTGCTTCTCATTAGATGGCCAACAAATTCCAGGAAGACAGGACACCCACTGGGCCTAAATGAAATTAGAGAACAGAGCAGTGCTACAAGTGGTTTAATTCAAATTATAGTAAGGCATTATTGCCAACTGCAAGTGCTCAGAATCATGAGTCAGACCCCCACAAGGAACGAGACAGGCTTAAAAAAATCATGACTTGTTAAGTATATAATTAACTTTGGGGTTATTTTTATTTACCTTCCAGTTTTTAGCCTTCAGGAATCAAATTTTTGAGCTTGCCTGAATGAATGCTGGAAACCACTTAAAATTAAAGAGGGGGGAGAAGAAGAAGAGAAGTCTCCCACATTCCCACGATGCCAGGGGCTGGGGATTGAACGCGACACCACGTGTCACAGGAGTGGCAATAGCATCTCCGGAACCGGGACCGCTGCGGAAATCAAAGCCCAGCGTGCTCCTCCGAGTCAGGAGCTGCGGGCAACTGAAAATATCGCCCGCAGAGGACCTCTGGAACAAGGCGCTGCTTTCTTCTCCAAAGCAAGTTCCCTGCTCTTGCGTGTCCTGGGCGCTGCACAAAGGGGCTTTGATGGGAGCCCTGGTGAGCTGCCGGCTCCGCGCACGAGGTGAGGGACGAGCCGGGGAAGCAGGGGGAGGCTGCAGCATGGCAGGGACCTGCCCCCAGCCACCTGCAGAGATTTGCAGTGGGGAAAACAGCAGGAGGAGTTAAAAAAAAAACAAACTCTTTTCAAGTATAGAAGTACTGCACCTCGCAGGAGAGGCAGGACCCCCAGGACCAGCCCCACCTAGCACTGCTGCCGTCAGCGAGCACTGTGCCAGCAGCAGCTTTTGCTCCTGGAGCTGTTTTCTTCTAGGGCATCATTTCTTTTTTGCAGGGAAATGGATCTGTGCGGGACACCACGGAAAGGGCTGAGGCTGATGTAACATCGTGAGACTCCTGGGAGCATGCATGATGTTGGGCAGGAAGCGTTTGGGGAGGCTGAGCAGGGTCACTGTGTGACGCCAGCTGTGTCAAGGAAGCGTTGGGACACGGCTGGGCACTTTGCTGGGCAAGGGCCGAGTTTCTCCATGTGCCCAAGCTGCTCGCGCAGCCTTGGAGCAAGCGGAGCCTGGGGGAGCCGAATGGGCCAAGCCTCCCCTGCTGCCTGCCTCAGGTTGTGTCTTCGCCTGTTTCCGCTGAACAGATAGTAAGTACCCTGCTATCTTTCACTGAAACATCATGTCCAATTTATCCCTTGATTAAACCCATATTTTGCTTGGCTATATGTCAAATATAAGAGGGCCGCACTCAAGTGAACTAATCTTGGTTTACTTGCCAGTAGGTAATTTGATAGACAATTTGGCAGGCATCCACTCTAGAATTAAGCAAACCTGAGCAATAAAGATGTAGAAAAACAATCCTGAAAAGCCATAATGAGCCGTCTAGTTTCATTCAATAGCAACTTGTTCCACTTTCGCTTCTGCTGCCACGCAGGACCCGGCGCCTGGCAGTGCCCGGGCGCAGGGGGCACCGCTCGGCCCGAGCCCCGTGAGCAGCCCTGAGCCCGGTGCTCCTAACACTGCCCTCAGGGTGGCTCCGGGCTTGGAAAGAGGAGCCCTGGCTCCATATCTGCTTGCTGAAGAGGCGGCAGGAGGATCTGCTGAATCCAATCTCAGAAACTGCTCCCGTACCCACGTCCCTGCCCTGCTCCTGGGGGTGCCTCCGCCTGCAGCTGCACCGGGGTCACGCCGTGCGTCCCGCCCCGTGGCCGGGCAGGAGGGATTCCCCCCGTGCTTTTTAGCACCAGCAGGAAAAATTCCTTGACACCACTTTCCCCCCATCAGGTCTCCGATTTAGGGTGGCAGACCCCGGTCGGAGCAGCACCGGGAGCACGGTTCTGGCTGTCACTGTGACGGGGGGGTGCGGACAGGTTGTCGGCAGCACCCATGGGCGCACTCCTCGAGCAAATTCCACCAAGGGCTGTGATGCCTGCAGAAGGTCCCCAGAGGTGGCACGACCAGGGCTGCGTTTCGGTGCTGTGCTCCTGGGGCTATGGACAGAGCAAAGGGGCTGTCAAGCCGCCGCCGCGCTGCTCCATTCCTCATAATGGCATTATGTATTGCTGGTATTAATCATGCCGCTAGGTAAGCATTGTGGCACTTTTATGGTAGCTTTGAAGCTAATCTGTCACTAATGCCTTCTGGATTATCATGATTTCTTACAGTTGTGATTCATTAACTCAGATGCCTAATAGAATTAGTATTAAACATCTTCCATAGATTTCTGCCTCAACATGTTGAGTTCTGAAAGCCTTTTCAATATTTCATTGTGTTGTATTAAATGGCATGTCAGGCACATTGTGTGGTCTCCTGCAGAACCTGGCGCAGGGAGAGCCACTGGGGGCCAGGCTGGTGGCCGGGTCCTGGGACCTGGGCTGGAGCATTGCAGGGCCGGGGCCAGATCCTGCCTGGGGAGGCTGTGCAACATCACAAAGGGTTTCCAGACAAGCTCAGTGGCACAGCTGCTTGCTTCCAGGCACGCGAACCCGTCACCAGATAATGAAGCTGGTACAGAAAAGGTTAATCTGCTTTGAGGATAGAAAATGCAGTGCAGGTACTAAATATGATTGTGATCATTACTTGGCCCTGGAGGAATCCTCTCCCTAGACACTGCAGTGCCATTCCTAGTAGGACTATTATTCCTAATAATCAATATTAATTTTCAATGCATTCTCTGGGGCTCAGAATTATTTTCTTGTTTAGGATAAGATCTGGATCCTGAAGCAGCATAAAAAGAGGTATTATTAGTATTAGTATTATTTGCATTATCACTATTATCTTGGGTTTAAAAAAAAAAAAAACTTATTTAGATAGCCATCTCTCCCCAGCAGCAGGTTGTGCAGCTCACAGACCTTTATCTGCCTACCTCCATCTGCGTGTTGCGGGTAACAAAATTTTACAGTTATTATTATTAATAACTCAGGGCCAAAACCAGAACAACATTGCATGAGGCTGTGCATGTCTCCATGAGGCCGGGGAAGGCAGCATGATGCCGCCCACTTGTTTTGGTGGTTTCCCTAAGTGGTGAGCCCCCAGTGAGCGGCTGCCTGGCTCTGCTGGGGCACCCGGCCCTAAAAATGAGCAGCCCGGGGACGGTGCCGGCAGCGGGCTCTGGGAAGAGCCTGAACTTTGGGATGCTCCTCTGAACCCGACGGCGAAACCTTCCCGGAGCGCACCCGCCCTGACCCCAGGAACCCCGCGCGGAGGCCGTCAGCTAGGAAAACAGCGCGGGGGAACTTCAAAGCGGTAATTAGGAGCAGCTGTGCAAATTGACAAACCCAGGAGGAGCGAGGAGCTGTACCTGTACCTGCCTGCTGCTCCTCCTGCCCTTGTGGGGTCTCGCGGAGCCCCCAAAATGCAGCCGGCACCGGTTTGCTTGGCACAGAGCAGCGGGGCCGGTGCTGTTTCCCCGCCAGTGTTAATAAAATTCCTCTTGCAGGGTTTGAGAAAGAAACGCTGCTTTTAGCGAGGCTCCTCTGGAAAAAAGGTCAGCTTTGGGGCAGGCGTTTGACTGATAGCCTGCGAGCGGTGAGGGGGAGAGGGGTCGCTGGGAGGCTGTGAAAGGTGGCTTGTCCCGCTGCCAGAGTCAACGTGTGCCTGTGATTGAAGCCCACATCCTACCCCGCTCCCGCTGCCATCCATCACGCCCGGCACCGACAGCCCCACAATTTGTAAGCGGCCCCGCTCCCCCTGCAGCGGCTCTGGGTGTCACGGGGGGGACACAAGTTCACAAACGAGGGGTGACGGGGAGCGAGCACCCCCCTGCACGGAGAGCCTTGCGCAGGAGAGGTGACACCAGCCCTGGACTGGGGTCCCACCGCCTCCGGTCCTGTCCCCCCCTGCTTCCCGGAGAGAAGTCTCCTCCATGGGAAGGGATGCGCCCCCCGCTCACAGCAATGCTCTGCTCTGAGCATTTTTCTGTCAACATGATGGATTTCCCAACTGCAAGTGGCTTCTCAGAGAAACCCTCTGATTTTATTTTATTTATTTATTTTGGTGAGCGAGTGAAATAACGTGCATGTTGAGGGGAAAAGCAATTCTTAAAACTTCTTCATTATCTGACCTGCATAAAGCGGGCTTTTAAACCTCCTCAGTCTTGGTTACAGAAACAGTTTGCTTCTCTCCTGGATTTCTTCAACGAAACCCTGAAACTCCCCAAAGCAGAGCTTGGCCGGGGAGAATCCTCCCCCCTGCACCCCCAGAGAACATCGCCGCTGGGGCTGGGGCTCCAGCGTTTCTCCCCAGATTGGAAACGCCACTTTTCAGAGGAACGTCCTGCTTTAAAAGGAGGAAAACCAGGCGGTTCCAGCGCTGGGATGAGGGCTGCTCACTGCAGCCTTTGTTTCAGGGAGTGAAAGAGGCGGTCACGGGACGGCAGTCAGCCGGCAGGACAAGGAGGGGGGCGAGGAGAAAACTTTAATTAGGGTAACTTGAAGGCGGGCTTTAACCGACAGCCGGCGGGAGGCCTGGTTTGATCTCCTTGTGGGACAGAGCGTGTGATTAATTGTGGCCTGTCGAGGGGACGGACACCTGCCCGTCACATGCCTGGGCTCCCGGCACGGGCTTTGATCTCGCAGGCTGCGTGGGAGGGTGCTGGGTGGGCACCTCGGTGTGCGCCCCCGCGCTGCTTTCTTGCCGGCTGCGGGGGGTCTGGGGGACGGGAGGGGTGGCGAGGAGGGGTCTTGGCCTGGGGTCAGCCCAGGAGGAGTCGGGGGATCACCCCAAGGGTAAGGTCCATCCCCGACCCAGGAGGTCTGTGCGCCTCACGGGAGAAGCAGACAAGAGAGCAGAGGGGATGCTCAGACCCCAACACTGCCACAGAACCGCCCTGGAAACGTCCCCTCGGCCCCTGGACCTGCTCGTGGCCAGCCCAGGGCATGGCAGGGCTGATGCTGGGGCAGGCGAGGGGGTGCCCTGCGTGGTGTCCCCATCTTTCACCATCCCACTAACGCCCCGTGACCGTGTGCCGCCAGCCGGGCACAAGGAGGGGAGCACGGAGCCACCCAGGGCTGCTTGGGGAGCAGCCTCACGAGGTCTCCTCCATGGGGACGGGGTCCGGGTCACCCAGCCCTTCTCCAGCAGGGTTTTCACACCTGGGGAGCCATGCAACATGGGGGGAACTGGGTCCGTGCCCTGCCTTGTGTGCAAGAGGGAGCCTCTTGCAGCACCCTCCAAGCTCCGCTCACCCACCCGCGCTCCCCACGCGTTTTGGCCGTTGCATGGGCACGCGGGGTGATTGGCACGGGCACCTTTGCGCCTGGGCCCGGTCCCGGGTTTATTCTCAGCGCTGACATTTGTGCCAAGCAGGCAGAGCACGCCGTGCCTGCTGCCCACAGCGGGAGCGGGTCCTGCGGGGTGAGAAAGAGGATCCCGACAGCTCCAGTTTCAGCCTGACCTTGAGAGCGCAGCGGGGAGGGGACCCCCTTGGGCTTCCCCCCATTGCAGGGGGGCACCCGGCACGTCCCGGTGGGGACAGGCAGCAAAGTGTTGTTGTCCTCGGCAGCTGGCTCTAAGGGGCGAAGGATCAGGGGACACGGCACTGCAATGGTGGGTAGAGCCATGCCCATCGCTGCTGCCACAGCTTTGGGAACCTCCCTGAGCTGTTTTTTTCCCCCCTGCTTTTCCTCCCGGCTTTGCACAGGGACTGGAAGGGCTCTGAGGATGTCCTGGGAGCTGGTTTGACTCCTACAAGCAGTGAACGTCCTGATTCTGGGGAGAGAAATGGCCTAACCGAGCTAGAGGCAAGTATGGGAAAGCCCTTCTCTGTTCTGCATGAATATAACAAAAACAAATTTCCAAAAGCCCCGGACAAGCCCAGTAAGTCTGTAATGTGGTGTCCTGTTCCCTAATCTCTTCAGTAAGGAAGCAGTGTGTTGAATTTAAAATATCCCTCTGGTAAATGCTAACTATTTAAAGAGTGCTAGGGTCTTAGAAATGCAAAACAAAGATTTGTTGATTAAAAACACATGGTTTGTTCTGGAGGCATGAGTAGCCAGAAAAATCAGTTCTGACAGTATTTTGGCTTTTTCAATCCCACAAGACATGATGGTGATTTATTATAGTGATGTCAGCTGTGGTTGAAAAAAGTTCCCTGTGTTGTCTTAATAAAAGAGCTTTACCTTGAAATCATTAAACTCTCAGCCTGTTTATTTGAAGCGATGACTGTGAATGTGAATGGTCCCCTCTAAATCACTCGGCCCTTCGCTGGAACATATGCCTGCACATGAGGTGCGGTGACAGCCTGGAGCTCGCCTCGCTAATGCGAGGCGTGTGATGGATGTGATTAGCGTGGCTTTGAAACCTGGGGGGGGAGATAAGCGTGCGGGGCGGGGAGAGGAGCCCCCGCCTCACAAAGGGGATGGGAATCAGGGAGACAGCTGCCTCTGTCCTCTGCTGCCATCCGGGCAGATGTGCAAAGTTTACGCTGTTTTCCACCGAGGCAGGTGTGCGGCGCTGCGTCCCCGTGCGGCGCTTTGCCCCGCAGCGAGACAAGGAGAGGGGGCTGGAGGGAAAGGTGGCAGAGAGGAACGTGCCCAGCGGCAGCATCGCTGCTGTAAACACCATTAAATTGCAGACATGTTAGAGTAAAATGTCCAGCTGGGTACCAAACCCAATGTCAGCCGCAAGGCTTTAGCGGGGAAGAGGAAAACGAACTTTTCCTTACCACACTTAATTTTGCTGTCGAGATATATAGGTGTCATATGCTGCGCGCAGGGTACGGAGCGACGGAAGAAGTATAACAGAAATAACCTGCCAGGCTCGGCCCACCATCCCTCATCCCGGTTATAAACTTAGCTGAGCTCAGCAAACCAGATTAGCGCAGGAGTGATTTACCTGGGCGCACACGGTGGCGGCAAGCATTGAAAAAAGAAGCCCACATCCCATCATGAGACCTACCAAAGCAATGCCCTTGCTGCCTCGCCTTGCCAGCCTCTCCCGGCAGCAAATTGCAGGATAACCTTGCAAAAATCAGGGTGTCCCCTATTTCGCAGCGGGGTGAGGGGCAGGAGCGCCTGCAGCCTGGCCCCAAGCCCTTCCTCGTGGCTCTGGCCACAGGTCGGAGCCGAGCGATGTTTGCTTCTTGGGTAAACACCCGTAATCTCCCCAGCCAGAGTTTATCGCCGGGAAGCGAGTTAAATTCTTCTCGGATAATCCCCGCGTGCTGCGGTTTTCTGAGCACGGGATTTCAGGACGGCACGTGATAGAGGCGGGCGGCTGCGAGCAGGATCCGACCCGCGGGAGCTCCGTGCCCCAGCCCCGAGGAGATGCGGCCCATAAATCCCGCACGCCGCACAGTTCCTGCATGAGGCTGCCGGGCCGAGCACGGGAGCAAAGCCTCTGCCTTTGGTCTTCATCGCAGCAGAGCCCTTGACGTGGGAGTTATATTAGAAATAATACAGATGTTGAAAAAAAAACCTCTGCGGGTTGTTTACACTGAAACCCCCGGTATATGGTGGACGGGAGAGCGCATAGCGCGAGCCGAACTCTGACCCTGCTGAAGTGCATGGGAATGTTACCAGAGACGAGACGCTTGGCAGATACTAACAGATCATATATTATCTGCCTTAGCTGGAAGAATTATATTTTTCCATCAGCATGATTATTTTTATTTGACTTTTAAGTTGAGCTGGAAGACAGCGTGGCTTACATCCATCATTGCTGCGGCTATTAGAAAATTAACCCAGCTTAATAAACTTTCTGCATGGCTTGCTTCTGCAGCTGTGTATCCAAAGGAAAACAAATATATTGACTGGTCCGCTGTGGAACCACATCTCCGAATAAGACTTGCTGGAAGTGAGGAATGGCCTGGGATGGTCCCCATGTGGCTGTGCTGGAAGAGGCTCGTGCAGAGCTGAGGGTTTGGAAATCTTCCCAAAATTCACGTCTCTTCTCTGCCGTGTGCCCGCCCTGTGTGTTACTGAGCCAATGCCTGGGCCGGGCGCAGGAGCCTCTCCTCTCGGTGCTGAGCACGGAAGGCAGGGGGGAGCCAGGAGCCTGCTGCAGATGGGATTCGAGAGGGAAGAGCCAACGCTCGTCTCTGAACGGAGATGGGAAGTTACATCAGTCTGCTGCAGGCCGGCACAATGCGCTGGGTGCTCACGCCTTGCGTCTCCCCCAAGAGAGGCAATAAGAGGGAATTCAGTTGTGTGACACCATCTCCTTCCTTGGTGTGCTGGGCTGCTTTTCTAACCTCTTCTTCAAGCAGCAGCCCCCCTTTGTACTCGCTGCTCCAGAAAAATGTATTTAGCGCTGGGTCTGAGCGCCTGGGGCTGGGGGGACGGGGATGGGGACGGGCTTGGGATGTCCTCTCCTGCAGGCAGCGCTGCGGGGCCAGGGCTCTGCTGCTGGACCTGCGCTGAGCATCGCAGGACACGGCTGGGAGAGCCTCGAGAGGGGCCTTGGGTTTGTGGACGGGGACCGGGCAGGAGGCGGCGGCACCTCCCGCCTGTCCCAGGCTTCTGGAGCACCGGAGAACTGGCCACAGAGAGAGCAGAAGACAAAAACAGAGAGGTCTGGAGGGGCAGAGCATCACACACTGATCGTCCTCGTGGTGTCACAGCTGTGCCAGGGTCCCTGGGCACCAAAACCCCGTGGGTCCGGGCGTACAGCGGCGTGCAGGAACAGGGGGGTCCTTCCCTCCCTCTCGCGTCTACAAGCAAATTAAAAATTAAATAAATAAACTTGCTAGTTTACAAATAGAACTGTTACTTGTTACTCACAGTATTAACAGTCTCCTTTTATATTTTTTTTTTCGTTTTTTTTCGAGGCTGTGAAAGACGTTTGTTTCAGTTGCCAACATCTCTACAGAACTAATGTGGGTGGATTGTGACAGATATAATTTCTCCATCCTACAGTTTCATCAACTTGAGTTCTGTTAAACTATACCCGCTGGGCTTAGCTCCTTTTAAAGTTTCCGCTTTGACAGGTAGATTTATTAGTCTTGAAATTTGTACAAATCAGATGTCACTCGTGGCAACTTGTCAAAATGTCAGTCTGGTGAGGGAGGCATGAAAGGATTTTCTGGAGAGAGACGGGAGGCAGGCTTTAAAGAGCTCGAGCAAAGCAGAAGAAAGGAGCTGGGAGGGATTGCAGACTTCTTGATCCTGGGGGTTTTACTTTATTAAATATCTAGCGCCATACAGTGGGAGATGCTGTTGGATCCTGCCCGCCAAGACATCAAGGCTGTCAACATCCACTGATGGCTCCTATCTCGCAGCCAGTCGAGTTCCGCAGCTTGTTATGTATATTTAGGGCAAGGCTGAGGCATGGGGAGGGGAAAGTTCGGCTCATTTTTTTCAGGCTGTTATGTTTGCAATGTTCCATTACAGCCCTGGCAGCCTGAGCACGGAGCCGTGGCGCATGCTCTGCAGGGTAAAGCTCGAGCCAGGGAAATGGGAAAGGGGTGAGAGGAGCAGGGAAGCTCTGCCAGCCACTGCAGGAGGTGATGGCTGCAGGGCTCAACCTGTCTGGACAGGATTCCCATCCCCATCCCATCCCATCCCATCCCATCCCATCCCATCCCATCCCCATTTCAAACCCATCCCCATCCCATCCCATTCCATCCCATCCCATCCCCTCCCATCCCATCCCAGAACCCCTGGAGCTGGGGCAGCCGGGTCTGCACAGGCAGCGCCACAGCAGAGCCCTCACATCTGCGTGCACAGACACACACAGGGCTAATTGGCCATGGGAAGCTGTAATTAAAAACACTGACCGGCGCTCTTGCTGATGAAGGCAGGAGCAGGTCAGAAGCGCTCCCATAAGAAGACCGCGTGCTGCAAGGGGCTGGGACACAGCAGCCTTCTCCCCAAACACACGGACCAAATAATTTTGACACTGAAGTTTTTCCATGGAATAAATTTAGGGTTGTTGAAGCAGAAAACTTAAAAAGAAAAAAAAAAGTATTTTAGAAAAGCAATTCAAAAAACATTATTTTGATTGCCTTTTCCAAGAAGATCAGGAAAATCTCCACCAAAATCAACATTTTTACATGAATATTTACATTTTGTCTGAAAAATCTGTTTTGGCTGAAAAGACACTTGTTGAAATTTGCGTGATGGGCGATGTCACCTCCCTGGCGACGTGGGCACCGCCTGGGCCGTGGCCACGCATCACCAGCAGCCCCTGCAGGGCCATGGGAAGAAGATCCCGCAGTTCCCCGCTATGGCTCCTGACACAGAAAGGGGCAGCACAAATCCTGCCCTGGCTGCCGAGCGGGGCTGCCCGCGCCCCTCCGGAGCTGCCAGAAGCTGCCGTGATGGATCAGGGAATTTTAGGGTATCCTGCCTGCCGCATCAGTTGTATAGCACCGGGGCTCGATGCACTATGGAGAGATGCTTCCCAAAAACGAGGTCTGGTTAGGAAAGGGCCTTCCCTTCTCCAGGACGCCAGGGAAGCTGCGATCCCTGCCCCAGATGGAGAGATTCCTAGCGCGGCTGATCTCGGGAATCCACTCGGTGATCCAGAGCGGGGCACTTCACCTTGGGTCCATCCATCCTGACCTTCCTGTCTTGCTCTTCGCCTGCCCAACGGAACTGTGAAATTACATAAAACTGAAAACTGAGATTTTTCCTTTTTTTTTTTTTTTCAGTTCCCAAACAGAAAATTGGGGTTTGTGACAGGGCGAGGCCACGGCAAGGGAGAGGCTTTGCTTAATTAATCGGCACCCAAACGCCTCGCTTCCTCCAGCACCGCAGCGATCCGCTCTTGAAAGGAGGAGAGGGGGAAAACCCACTTCAGACGGGAAGGTTTTCTTGAAAAGCAATCACTTGGTGTCACATCCCGAGCTGCTTTCCTTTCATGTGGCAAGCGGATGATGGCAGCTTGCTCCCCCTGCTCCGCATCAGGTGCGGGGGCCCCGCGCCGCTCGTGGGGGCAATGTCAGAGGGGCAGGAATGGAACAAGGGGGCAGGAGGGGGAAAAAGGGTGGGATTTTGTGCCCGAGAGGGACCCAGGCTTCCCCACGTGCTGCGGGGCGATGGCGGCGCAGGCGGCACGGAAAGGGAGAGAGCAGGAGACGGAGAGGGAAGAGGAGAGGAGAAAAATGCCTGGCATGAGTTCAGAAAGCTCTCCAGCTCACACATCTGGTTCTTATATTTCAAAGTTAATTAGTCATATTGAGGCTGTCTGAAGATAAATTTATCATCCAGAAAAAACACAAACAGTTTGAAAAATGAAAGGAAGTGAGGTGACACGGCTTGACGTTTAAATAAATCATTTTAACATGATTAAAAAACTTGTCCTCCCTGACACCCGGCGCTGGATACTTTGCAAAGACTTTTTGACAAAGACAAGTCCCGGTTTGGCACACAAAGCCCCTGCCTTTCACTGCCACACAGCCAGCCTTCCCCAACGCTTCCCCCAGCGACTGCAAGGGGGCCCAGCCTGGGCTGAGCCGGAGGCTGGGAGCCCCCCAGCACCCCCGGTGGGGGGCACCCAGAGGTGGGACCTGGCCCTGGGGGAAGGCGCGGGTGTGCAGGGGCGATGCTGCTGCAGCATGCCTGTCCCCACGTCCCCCCCACGAACCCCGTGCTGATCAAGCCCAACGTGAAGGTTTTTCCCCCGTTGGTGACGCTGTCTCACCAGCGGTGCCGGTGGGGTGGTGAAAGGACCCGGTTCTGGTGCAAAAACCCCCTCGTTTTGGTAATTCTCGCCGGGTGGCTGTCACCGCGTGTTCCACTGACACCGTGCAGAAGTCTCCTTAGGTCTGGGGCTTCGGTTTTACATCCACGTTATCAAATTTCCCTGTCACTGGGCTGAGTGATGGGAGGTGTGCGGTGGCACGAAGCGCCCGCCCTGACCGAGCATCCTGCTGCTGAACGCTGTGAGGGCGAGTGGCATGGGGCTGGCCCCGAGGGGCTGGGGACTGCTTCACTGGTCCCAGGCACATTTAAGCTTTGTCAGTCCTGGCTGGGTTTCCGAGGTCTTTCATGCCCTGGGTCCAGCCCAGTCCCTGAGGAGCCAGTGGGTTGTTGGCCAGCTCCCAGCCCGGGCGCTTAAACGAGATGTCGAAATCCCCCCAGCTCCAACGCAGCCACCGGACCTCGGATAAGCCCTTGCTCCCTTCACCCTCCAGGCCTCACTTTGTAAAGCTGCAAAATGGGGATTGCATGGGGCCTGTCCCTCCCCTGGTTCCCAAAAAGCCAGGTGCAGCAGACAGATGGACGGACGGACAGACGCACGGAGCAGAGAAGCCCCCCCGTGTTTGGAGCTGCAGAAGTTGAGAAGGGTGGGAAGACACACGTCTTGTAAAAAGAAAAGAGCTCTCCCGGGCATGAAGGAAGCAAAGTGACATAAAGGAGCATGAAATAAAAATAAATAAACAAAAAAGTGACGCTTAATGGATAAAATGAATATTCAAGTTGTTTCCAGGGAGGAATCTTTGACTTTGGTGCTGGTTACAGCTACAAGGTTTGTGCGTTTTCTTGCTGTCAAAGCCTTCACCGTAATTGTCCAAAAGTTCCTTGATTATCTCTAACAAAACTGTCAGCTGCCTTTGAAGTATCAGAACAGTCTCATCACATCTTATTAAATAGTAAACATCATTTGCAAGCCTGCAGAGCCAGGCAGTGGCGGGCGGGCGGCGCGCAGCGGGGCAGGGGTGCCGCGGGGCTGGGGCAGAGCCCTGCAAGGCACCGCAGAGATCGTCCCTGCCAGGTCCCCACGGGGCTCAGAAGGAACTACTGGGCTGGAAATGAAATCCCTGTTTTGGATCCCACCGAATGTTTTCATGCTCTTCCTTCCAGACAGATTTGGGGAAACTTACTTCACGCGTTGAAGTGTCTTTCGAGAGCTGAATCTTTCATAGAAGAGTAATTGTGCAATTAGCTACGAATTAGTAAAAATTCATTCTAATTACTTCCAGGTGTGACACATCTTATGCTCAGAAGCGAGGAGGGGACTGACGCTGCCCTGTCAGCGTTTGCTTTTGGAGCGGAGACACCTCGCGGGGCTGCCGTGGGATCATCTCATCTCGCCAGGCTGGGACGGGAGCTGTGAGCCCTGGCGCAGATCGGGTCCTGCTTGGTGCAAACCACCCTAAAACTGTGAAGATTGGCCCATTTACTCCACTCTTGGTCTCAGAAATGGGCTGGTGGCTGCGCTCCATGGAGCTGGAGCCCTTTCTGCCCCCCCAGCTGAAAGCGTCCCCTTTGGCTCGCTGCTGGCCGGGGTGGGAAGCCAGGTGGATCCTATTGTGCCCCGGTGCGTCATTAAAAACACTGGAAATCTCACAGTAAAGCCTGCAAGATTTCCAGCCTTAATTCCAGATCAAAGAGGCTTTGGGAAGGAGCATCCCAGGTTTGAATGCTTATCTCAGCCAGACCCAGTGAGCTTTTGAAGTTGCCCCATCAGTCACTAATCAAAGATCTCCTTTTAGATGGGGAAATCAAATCCCTTTCAGCAGAACGGGTGGTTATCAGTTTCTAAACATCACTTGTCTTTCCAGTGACCTTCTTTTTGTGAGCTGACCCTGGGCCTGTCACTGGAGCAGGAAAACCTTGTGAGAATTGGCCCTGCAGTTTGCAGAGCATTGGCACACGCATAGCTGCGCTTTCAAATCAGCAAAGAATGTGTGTGTGGAAGCAATAAAACCCTTCAGAGGTAAATAAATACATGCTGTATTCCCCATTTAACACACCGCAATTGCCTTCGACTACAAGCGCTAACAAAGAGCCAGCATTTCCACTCAAAAGAGGAATTCACCAAACTATCGGCCTCTGTTTTACCTCACCGTGCTCAGACAATGTCGAGGGGACGATAGCATCTGGGAGGACCAAGACCTTAGATCCAAGTGGCCCTGTCTGGGAGGGTGGCACTGGGAGCATCACAGGCTGCTCCTGCTCCTTTGCAAGGGTGCAGCCAACCTCTGTGCAAAGAGACCGAGGGAAAATCCACATTTCTTAATTTTCTACCCCCTCTGCAAAAAAAGTAAAGCCACCAGCGAGGATTGTGGATGCTGAAGCTATCTACGATTAATTTTGACACACGGGGCTGAGACGCAGAGTGAGACATCGTCCCCACAGCCCCTGCAGTCCCGGTGGCATTGGCCACAGCGGGGCTGGAGCCAAGATTTTGCCCTGTCCAAAATGCTCTGATCACCTCCCAGGCTCGCAGAGGTACACGATGTAAAATTAGCAGATACCTTGCAGCAAAATCTCTGTCTATATTGCAGAGCAGCATGGATCCGGCCATGCCTGGATTGAGTCTGAATCAGCATAATGACCAGTTTTCACTGAAAACGTTGCATCTTATTTAACCTAAATTACACGGAGCTTCAGGACTCTGCCTTTGAGTCTTCTGGCGGGATTGCACATAGCTCTCTGGAAAATTGCCTGAGAACTTATGTCCAATTTTGTAACTTGCTGGCTTACCAACTTTTTGACAAGCTGCTGGGAAACCTCTTCTTGCAAATAGCTTGTGGGATTGACATTTGCACTGTCAAGTAAAACTTTTCCCTGGACAGCCTGGAAAAAACCCAAGCACGCACAGGCCTGTCTTCACTGCTGCCACTTGGCCGTACCCATGAATGCCAAACTGCAGCAGGACTCTCCTGTGACCTTTCCTGTGATCCTTTGCTCACCGAAACCTCCAGGAAACAGCTTGTGCTGCTAAAATTCCTTGTAGGATTTCGCCATGCAGGCGTGCAGCGGAGAGCAGCACTCTGTCCTGCCACCAAGAACATTCTCTGGATGCGGTTACGGTGATCGTGCCTATGTGATCCCTTCTTGTAAATTTGTTGTGCAGAGATCGGATGACGTGCTTCTCTTTTCAGACACTTTCCTAATGGGAATTTACACCTTGGAACTGGAGGTGGAGCAGGATTGGGACCACAGCCCAGAGCCCCCTGCTGCCTGCAGCGGGGCTGGCACAGCTGATGTGTCCCCCTGCTGTGGTGCTGGGCCTGCTTTCCACGCTGGAGATCCATCACCCACTATTTTGGTCTTTCCTTCTATTTTTGGAAATCGTCTCACGGCTCCATATCCTCCCCTGTAACCGGATTCTTCACATCCCTCCATGTCTCTGCGCTCGGGGTTAACCCTTCAGGCTGGGGCTAAAGAAAAAAAAAAGGAAAAAACACAACAAACGTGGTGCAGTGGATAGTGAGGGCTGTAGATCACCAAACCCCTAAACAGCACAGCTTTTATTGGGTTGGAGCTGATTTCTTTCACGTTTGCCTGGGCGACTTTGCATAATTAAAAATAGGCCTCTCTTATAAAAAATAAACAAACGGTATCACTGTCCTGTGCAGGAACAGCCTGGGGGCAGCTCCTGGCTGGGTGAGGTGCCTGGCACAGCCGAGCCCAGCTCCCAAGGCTCCTTTGAAAGCTCCGAGTCTGAGCACAGGAGGCTGGGAGGCAGAGCGCACCGGACCGGTGCTGCCAAAAACTGGAGTTTTTTTTTTAATAAGGCCTCAAACAAACTAATAAAAAGACCCCGTCAGCAGGGCAAATTTCATTCCAGCTGGGAGCTGGATTCCTGTTAAAGGAAAGTGCCAGCAGGCCCTTTAGCTCCAATGGCACTACCAGACATAGCTATAATTATGAGCCTTCGATTGCTGTGTGAAAGCTGTTATGAATTTCAGTGGGCAGAGGGGCACAGAGGAATAGTAAATCACCCAAACAAAAGGTATGGGCAGCAGGGAGTAGGCTCCGGTGTTAACCAAGCACCATTGTAAAGAGCTTAAATTATGAACATGTGCCATAGTTAAAGCAGGATCTGCAACTGGGAGCTAATTGTCCTGGAGGCACCCAAGCATCTCTGCAGGCACGGGAGAAATCAGGTTACGCTTACCGGTCCTTCGTCCCTGGGATTCCCAGTGCTCCCAGTTCATCCAGAGGAGTGGGAGGACAGCTGCAGTTGGGGACTGTGGTCACCAGCATCCTGTGCCTGGGATGCTCTGACCTCCTTGGTTGCACTGGGATGGGGCTTCTCCATCCCGCTGCCAGGCTCTGTAGGGCCCCATCCATCCTACAGCTTTGTGCAAGCAGAGCTCTCCAAGCAGGACTTCCTACTAGCCGTTAGTTCAGCCACTACTGTCAACACCCGCCAAACACAAACTCTGAGTAATCTGTTGTTGATTTGTACACGGATTTGTACCGGAAAAGGTTTTTGCTAGCCCCCCCGGCTTTACACTGGCCCCTTTATTGGCCCTGGAGGCAGCGCTTGCGCAGGGCGAGCGCAGGGCGCAGCTGTAACTCATGGCACCGCTGCTTAATGCCATGGAGGGACCTGAATCGCCCCAGCCCGAGCTCCTGCGGTATGTTGCAGCAAGGCATGCAGTGTTCGGGGGGCACAGCCATGTTCAGCATCATCCAGACACCAGGCACAGTCTGGGAGCCTGAAACTTCTGGCCAAAGCCAGCAAAGAAACGAGTTTGTTCGACAGCTTAATGTCTTGCAGGTGTTGTTGGAGCTGCTCTCGAAGAAAAGGGCCTCCTGCCCCGCACCTCCAAAATTCATTTCACCCAGAGTTTTGCTGTCTTCCAAAATGCATCGTCTTTCCCCAGGCACTCCAGGGATCCCAAGGGTGACCCCCCACATTTCCAGGCACCATTTCAAGCCCTTGCAGCCCTACAAAGCCCACATCTGGAGGAGCACATGGGTCCTTGGCACGGCCGTCGCTCACCCCTGTCCAAATGAGGAGCACCTTCAGGTGGACCCCAAAATGTGGCTCTCCCCATGTGCTTCCCCCCCTTCCTGCCCCCTCCTTCCCATCCCTGGGGATCGTGGTTATGTTTAATTGTGGCTCTGTTTAACCAGCCACTTGCTCGCTCATTGTCCCAGGTCTCAGCATCCTCAGTCACCCTGGGGCGGCTCGAGCAGCACCAGGAGAATTCAGATGTTGGCCAGGGTGGTGCTTCCCCCTCCCCGTGATGGGTTTTCATGCTTGGGGAGATTTGTCTGCAGACATAACTTCTCTGCACCCCGAGAAAGTCAGCGCTCTGCCGAGACAGCCGCAGTATTAATGTCCTGAACTCGGAGCAAGGAGGGGAGCGTGTGTGTGGAGAAGCAAGTCTGCACCAAACCACATCAGTAAAATGAGAAAGCCAAAGATTGCACCATAAATAAGGACCAGTTGACATTTCTTAAATTCATAGCTTTAGCACACAGCAAAGTGTCTCCTTTTTATCAGGAATTTGTTGACAAGAGTTGCAAAAAGATCTACAAATAATACTGAGTGGGGCTATGAAAATGTATTTGTGGAACATTTCAGTATCAGGGATCACCATTATATCGGAAGAATCCATCTTCCTGGAACATTTTATTAGTATCTAGATTTTATAGCTGCTCCCTTTTAATTTTTTTTTAAATTTATAATTTTTTTCACCCCTTCAGCAAATGCAGCATTGGCAGAAAAGAGGGCGAGAGGGCAATGGGGACAGCCCAGCTCCTGCCTCGTTCCCAGCGCTCCCAGCCCGGCCGTGGGGATTCAGCTCCAAGCTGCCCCCATCCCTTTCCATCCCATTATGCCATTCTTGGGGTCTCGGTGCCATCCGGGGATGGAAAACTTGTGGAAGTGCCAGGGAACGGAGCCTGTCCCCCAGGGAAAGCTCAGCTCCAGCACCAGCACCCGTGGTTACTCTTCCCCAGTTGCTGTCCACGGCCCCGCTGCCGCACGCGGGGCCCATCCTGCCCTCACCCCCCCGAGCTGCAGCCTGCCCGGCAGAAGCGATGATAAATTTCCAGCAGTGGCATTACAGACAGTCATAAATAACGCCTTGCTCTTTGGTGCCGGCAGTTTCCATTAGGGCTGTCTGGATTGGGCTGTTGATACCCCCAAGTCTGCGCTGGACCCAGCCGTAAAATTTATCAGCGTGCTTTCTTCACCCCATAAATCATCCCGGCTGGGAGCCATATGGTAGATAAGGCCCCAACAACACCCGGCCCCCAGCGGCAGCGGGTGGGCAGCTCTTTGGAGGGGCACAGGGGCACTTCTGCCTCTCGGTGCCACCGGGAGGATGCCACTCGTCCCCTGCACACCGCTCCCTGCCCTTGGTGGCACGTCCAGAGCATCTCGTGGCTGTCCAGACCCATACCAGCAGCTTATTAGAAGGAATCACCTCTTGTCCACACCTCACGCAGCTACGGGCATTCCAAATGTAATTGTTTGGTTGCTGAATTTTGATTATTTTGAGCTGAAAGGGCCCCGTGACACAGGGACCCACGTTTCTCTCTCATCCCCTGTGGCACAGTGGCGGAGGAAGGGCAGCGTGCCTCAAAGTTGAGGTTTTTTTCCCGTCCCTGCCTTTCCCACCTTTATTTATTTCTATGCAGAGCGAGGTGTAAATTGACACCAAATCAGCCTGTTTACATTTCACACCCACTTTGCACAGGAGAAAACGTGTAAAGTGGTGAAGAATGAAGCCTATTGTTGCAGGGTTTGATTAAAAAGGGGGAAATATTCCCCAAGGTTTTGCAGTAAGGATTTACACATGCGTTTAGCTCCCTCTCCCCCCCTCCATGAGTAACTGAGATACAACCGGATGGTGACTACATGGGGAAAATCAGAGTTTGTGCCTGTGACTTCACAGCTGGATACAGCTTGGTTGGATAAATGAAAATTACCTTTTCGGGAAAACACAGGCACCCGTCCGCTGCTTTCCCCACTCGTGGCTGGCTTTTTCACTTCTGGTCTGCAGCCCCAGCTCTACCTTACAATCTCGTTTCCATTCCAATCCACTAAAAGCAAAGCAGAGGCCGCGCACAGGGGCTCTTTCCTACCTGCCACTGGGAATTGGCTGCCCCCCCGGCCCTTTGCTGCCCCCAGGGGCGAAGCATGTGTTGGAGTAAGGAGCAACTCCAGGAATCCCGGGCTACCTCGGCGGAGGCCTGTCTTGCAGAATCTGCCATAGTGAACTCTTGGGAACACATTAAATTAAGTGTCCTAAATTCGCCTAACTATGCATTTAATTTGGCAGTAATAGGACACTCTCTGTATAATAGCGGAGTTGCTGTATAATAGAAGAGTAGCTGCATATTAATATTTTGATTATTAAAGACGTGTATTGGAGGCTTAATAACTATGTAATATATTATTGCTTAATTGCTCAGACTCTTAAGTATGTTTTCATAATTAGCTGCTATTTAGTTAACGTAAATATCCAGCTTATTAAATATAGAAATGCATTTCTGCTTGCAGCGGTTATTTTGCATAACCGGCGAGCCCGGCGCTGCTCCGTGCGGCTCCGTGGGGACCGACCCTGCCGTGGGTGGCCCCGGTGGCCACACGGCCACTTCCCAGCTAGCACCCAGGGGCCACAGGGCCACCAAGCTCGTCACAGCCGCTCCGAACTTTGCAGGCTGTCTTGGACGTGGTGGGAAGGCTCCCAGGGCTCAAGCCTTCGCTTTGTCTGGTTCCTCTCAAGCAGAGATAATTCCCTCTACCTGGGCCAGACAGCTGATGTGCTTCCTTCTTCCTTAATTTGGTAATAAATCTGCCAAGCTGGGAGGCTTCTGAATGAGGCTTTTGCTCCGGTTCCTGCATGGAGGACCCATAAAAACCATATGGAAATGAAAGACAGGAATGCGCATTTCATACTTGGGCTGAGCGGGGCCCACGGCTCGGGGATCGTCGGCGTTTATCTGGTATAAACACCTGAGCTCGCCGCCAGCTCGGCTGTGCGTGGGTGCGAGCAGGTACATGCCCTGGGGACGGCAGCCTTTGGTGCTGAGCATGCATGTGGGTGATCCTGGCAGCAGCCATGGGGAATGGGGGGACCCTGGTGGCACCCAGCAGCACCTTGGCTTCTCCTGCACTTGTCCTGCACTCCTCCTCATCAGAACTGGTGTGAAAAAAAAAAAAATTAAAAAATAAAAGAAATGAAATGAAATGAAATGAAATAATAAAAGAAAATAAATAAAATAAAATAAAATAATAAAATAAAATAAAATAATAAAATAAAATAAAATAAAATAAAATAAAATAAAATAAAATAAAATAAAATAAAATAAAATAAAATAAAATAAAAAGGTGATGCCTTAGGAAACCTATAGTCAGGGCATGCTGGTGGAAATTCTCTGTGTGTGACTGAGCCCTGGGCTGGGACTGCAGGGACAATGCTATTTCAGGGTGTTCCTGCTTGCTGTGATGATCTTTACAGGCCTGTTCCAACCCAAACTGTGCCCTGTTGAGCAGATATTGCTGGGACACTGCCAGGGATGCTGCAGGGATGTGGGGTGCGGAGGGGCTCTGCAGGCGGGCCTGATCCTACACCCCCAGCGGCCCCGTACTCTGCCTGCAGAGCTTTGCAGAAATTGCAGAAATTATCTCGTTTTGACTCCATGCACGGTTGTGATTGAGAGCTTCGAAGGTCAGAGCCAGAGGTGAGCACCTGGCCCCCACAAGACCCCTGAGCCCCCCGAGGTGGCCGTGCTGCCAGACTTGGAGGTTGGGGCAATTCTCGTCAAGTGCTGGGATCGAACAGTCTGAAGGGCTTTGGGTTTGTTTTTCAAGCTCACAGATTTGGGCCAAGTTTCTTGTTTTGGTTCCTAAATGCTACATTTCAACGTGTTTATTGTCCCACCGCCTAACAGGGGAGGAAGGCTGAATGAGCTAATAACTCAGCCACTGTGAACATGTTTATTTGATTTTTTTTTTAAAGAGCTTTAGCAAATACAGTGCGTACAAGGAAAGAAAAAGCCCTGATGCCAGCATGCATAATTCCTCTAGGAGCAAGCCTGATAGGAACACAAAAGCGTGCATGCTTCCAAACTGTAACCAATATTTGCACATCGGAGTGACTAATTCTCCACTCTGTGCCACAGAACAATAGGCATAATAGCAAGGTACATTAATGCAAAGCGTGATTGTCTGGTGCCGTGGTTATTTGACACATAAACAAGGAGAGGAGGAGGATTTTTATCTACCTGTATAACTATTCGCTGAACAGCGGGTTACAAATGTGCTCAGAAAATGCTGACCCAGGGCTGCTCCTGTACCTCCTGCGCCGGATTGGCACATGATTTGCAGCACTGCGGGAGTTCTATAGCTGACCTCATTAGCAGTGCATTTCCTGGCTTGTTAGCATCATATTTGTATAATTTACGGCACCTTCGTTTTTATGGAATGTGTTCCTTGTAGAGTGTAATGGCAGCAATATATTTAACCTCTCCTATTTAGGAATGCTGTTGCTGAAGGCAGCCTGGAGATATAAAAGGGATTTTTTTTTTTTCATCCCTCTTTCTCTCTAGCATGCATATTTTTTTTCCACCCAGTTGCTACATACCCAAATATACGTGGAACCTGTGAAGTGTTCATAAAAGGAAACGTGAAGCTGTGCTCAGGAAACCGCAGCTTTTGCAGGAGCCTTCCCAAGGTCAAGCCCCTAAATCAGTGCGGTGTCATCCACCCAAAGCCATTACTCAGCTGCTGGAAGAGGAATGGAAACTGCACCAGCAAAGGGAAAGGACAGCCCCGCGGTGAAGGCAGCATGCAGCAGTGGGATGGATTTGGGCTCAGCTCCTGCTGGCCTGCCAAGGGTACGGCTCCCCATGAGGGCAAGGCTTGGTTCCACCCCTGGGGATGCTCCTTTTCTGCTCCGTTTCCTTCACAGGCACCTCTGTGCACTGGTGTGGCGGTGGTGATGTGGCCACACGGGATGACAACGATGATGATGATGATGCAGCCGAAGCGTGCACACCCTGGTGAGGGGCAGACTGAGGTCTGGGTGCCAAGCTGGGACTGCTGCCCCCTCCCTCAGCCTGCCTGAGCGCTCCAGAAGCGCCGTCGTGCTCTCCCCAAGATGTGTGGGTGTCACAGGCTGGGTGCAGAGCCCCTGCCCACCCAAGCTGTGTCTCTCCAGGGCCCCCCAGCCATGCAGGAGCACCGTGGCCTGTGGGAGGAAGCTCTGCTACAGCAACCGGCACCATCTTCAGTGCAGAGGTGTCTGAAATAGGGCAGACAAATGCCTGCAAACGCGTGTTGTCTCCATCTGCACACATCACCCCAGGCTCCTCTTGGATGGAGGAAGTCTCCTGCTGACGGCTGAAGTCAAGCAAGAAGAGCCCCACCTGCAGAGCTGGGTGCTGCAGGGGCAGGCTCCAACACGAGGGCGTAAGGATGGGTACCAGCACCCGCGGGACACAGCACCCCCGCTGCCGAATCGCCCCCGGGGCACGAGTTGATGCCAGCTCCTCTCAGGGCTCGCCCTGTGCTCCACCGTGCTGGCACCGCTTGAAAGCAAGGGCCTGTGGCTAACCCATCCCCTGCCAGGCTATAAAACCATGCTTGTTTTCGGTTTTACTTGAAAGAGGCTGAAGGGGGGAATTAAGAAGCTTTTCCTCAGGAGATGGAGCCCTCCGAGCCTGAAGGGCACCATCCTGTGCCGGAGCCACTCGCGGGGCTCAGAAGGGCCTGCAGCGCTCACCACGGCCAAGTACATCCTCCATCTGCTCCAGCAGAGCCCTGCGGGAGCTGTTCCTTGCTTTTCTCCTTTCCCTTAAGCCACAAATTCGCCCCAATGCAGCTGTCTCTATTTCAAGTGCTCTAGGTCAGGGTGCTCATGTGCTGGACCCGCTGCTCTCAGCTCACGCATCTCAGCCCGAGGATCCCCTCGGGTAGGACGAGGAGGCTGTACAAGATCCTCCTCCTTGCCCTCCCACCGCTGTTTTTTGTCTCTGTCTCCTTCCTCTTCTCTCCTGCAGGGCTCTGGAGGTGCCCGGCGCTGCCATCCAGGGTCCCACCTTCATGAGGGGAGCGCTGCCTGAGGACCACGCAGACACAGCACGTGGAGCTGCTGTCCCCACCTGCCTGTGGCTGCCTTGAAACAGGATCTGGATCCCTTATAACTTGATTTAAATCGAAGCTGTCTCATTAGATGGCTGTGTACCTGCTTAGTTGTCTAAACATCCCATTTTCATGCTGCTCAGGTCGTCTGCGATGTCTTGCAGTGATGAATTCCCCAGGTTAGCGGGGAGTTGCACAAAAACGCCTCTCCTGGCGATGCGGTGCAGCCTGTTTGCACCTGCTGTGGCTCCGGGCCGTGACGGCGGTTCCGGATCGCTCTGCTTCACCCCCCCGGTTCGATTTGCTCAGCCTGCTTTGCTCACACCCACCCCAATTCCATCCAGTCTTGGGCTGGCGGGACCTAGCACGGGTCCCTGCTGCCAGGGGGCAGATTCGGCTTCGCTGCCCCGTCGGGGCAGCCTCAGGCACCCGGGGAGCCTGCAGGGAGGGGACACCTGAGCCTCCACCACCACCACCACACCATGCAGGTTAACAAGCATCGCTTCCCTCCCCAGTCAACCACGGCTGGCCAAGACGAGAGGTCCGGCGAGGCTCCAGGACCAGGCGAGGCCGCCGCTGCCCCGCAGAGCTCGGGGGGCACGGAGCAGGATGGGGGGCACAGCGGCGTGGGGCCGGGTGGCAGCGGGTGGCATCGCGCCCTGCTCCCGGCGCTGCAGCAGCCCCGGCGGTGAGCGGCAGCAGCACTCCCGTCTCCGCGGCTTCTTGTTAGCTGCACTCTAAGCAGGAAAGTGACTGGCCCTGACAATATAATTTACATTGCTGTATAAAACTATCTGTGGAAGCCAAGCTAATTTGTGCCAGATTAGGCTATTTGTCTCAGCCACTGTCTAACGGCACAATCTATCAGAGGGCTGTTTTCAAATATCGCTTTTCAAGCGTGCCCTTGAGAGGCGGGAATTGATTGGGATCTTAGAAAGCAAAATTACAGCAATAACTTAAAAGAAACAATAATTACTGAATCATACCAGTGTCAGCACTCTGCAAAACACGAAATAGCCATCAAACCCCAATCCAATATATTCTGAAGCAAATTTATTGAATGGAAAAAGCAGTTGAGTGAGGCTTTTTTTCTCCCCTTTCCCTTCACCCCCTCTCTCTCCCGGTACATATGGTTATCTCAAAACCGCAAGTGAATGAGTCGATAATTCTTGTCATTGACTGCTCCATTTTCAGAGAGTCACGAAAAGATCCATTAGCTACCTCCCGACTCGGTGTCTTTCCCCTTCCCCTCCAGTCATTTGCTAGTCTGCGCTCCTCAGGCAAACAAACATATATAACTAATCATCTGTTAAAGCGCCGAGTCCCCTAATAAATCTCTGCAACTGAAATACTTTAATGGGTAATTAATTGATCCTGTTCCAGAGGAGTAATAAGATAATAAATTAGACAATATTTCACTCAGTTGTGTCAGTGTACTGCTAATGGTGCTGTAGGGCTAAGCCGAAGGATAATAAATTAGCCAGAAATTAACTGCTAAGAGCTTTCTGCAGAGAAATTGGCTGACAGGCAAGGCTTTGTGATTTAGGGCCCCAATGCCGTTGTGGTGCTCTCCATTTCATTTATTTATTTTTCAGTGCTGGCGAATATTAACTCTTGTTTGGGGCCGGAGCGAGCTGCGTGGCACGGCACGGTGTGGCACGGCACGGCACGGCACGGCACGGTGCAGCAGCGTGCAATGGGGCTGGGGAGCAGCAGATTTATTGCAATCTGGTCGCGCTGCATGTAGGTAAATTACTTTTGTGCTGACTGTAAAGACTGTCTCTGAGGCAAGTTATTACCCATCCAGCAAACAAAAAGGAAATATTTTCTGGTGCATCTGTCATATTTCTCGGGAAGCTTTGGCAGAAGCACGGGGAAAGGTGACTCCAGGGGACCGATCCTCGTGCGGTGTAAAGCAGCACGGCCCTGCTGAGGTCTGGCTGCTGCTGTGAGCTGTGCTAATGAGGACCTGAAGAGGTTTTGAAGGCCGGCCCGTGCTTGCAGCCCCCCCACGCAGACACTGCAGCAGGGGGTGCTGAGCGGGGTTGGCTTTGTCTCGCCAGGAGCAGGCGGTGCCTTGCCCCCAGCCCTGCTTCTGCTGGGGCAGATGCCCCACGGAGCAGCCCTGGGTATAAAAGCACCTCAAGGACCCCAGTCAGGGCCAGTGCCTATTAGCAAGGTGCTGTGGTTGTTGATGGCATCACCCTTCCCTTCCCCTCCATCCTTACAGCACCAAGTCGGCCTGCCCCGGCTTCAATAGGGCCAGCCTCCTTCCCGGCCTCCCAAACCCCAGCTGGGGCTGCAGCGGGGGCCCTGCAAGGCAAAGCGAATCTGCTTTGGGCCCAGGGCATAGCAAGAGGAGGAAAGTCAGGATTCAGAAGCACTGGAAGGGATGTACAAAGGGGCTGAGGAAAGGACGAGGCTGGTGAAATGCCATGGGAAACTCCCCGGTGCAGGGGACGCTGCAGGGCATCCCGCAGCACCCTGCATCCCGCAGCATCCCACATCATCCCACAGCACCGTGCATCTCACAGCATCCCGCAGCATCTCACGCAGTGCAGTAAATACAAGCAGCTCAGCAGAGGCACCGAGGCCAAGGGCCTCTCCTTGGGCTTGCCCTCTCGCACTCCCCCTTTTCTCCTTCCTGCTGCCATTGCTTCCTGAGAGGAGGTGAAGAGAGTGATAATCAGCCAGGGCACCAGGAGAGCTCACGGACGAGATTAAAAGCAAATCAAAGAAGAAAAATTGTGGCACGGTTTATGTCTTCCTAATTAAAACCCCGCCAGCCTCCCTTCTCTCTCCCCCCCCCTCCCCTCTTTCCAGCTAATGTTACACTAACGAGCTGAGTTTAGTGGCATTTATGTAGATAAAAGTCCTGATGATTGATCTCAATGGCTTGTTAAAATTAGTTTCAGTCCACCATATTGATTTAATTCCATTGCTTGAAAGTGCTAATTAATAATGATAATAAAAGTGTCTGGGCTCATTATTATCAGGAGGCAGGTTGGGAAGGGGATGAGGGGCGCAGAGGCTCGCACGTCGCTCACTCCACCTAGAAGTGGCCTCTGGAAAGCCGCTGTGGGGAGGGAGCAAACAGGGCAGGAGAGGAGGGGACAGGGGTTTGGGTTACCCTTACCAGGGTCAGGTAGGGCTTGTGCAGGACACCAGGAGCCGGGACACGAGGGGACGTTGGCTGGGACCTCCCTGGGCTGTGGGTTCCCTGCACCCCAGAGTGGGTCCCCAGCCGTGCCGAGTCCAGCCTGCCCACTAATTATGCTCCTCTTGGATCGCTTCGTGCTTCCTAAAATGTTTTGCACTGAGGTTTTCTAAAGACTCATCCGCAGGCCGAACTTCAGTGTCACAGAGCAGCCCTAATTAAGGAATTTGCCGAGAATGGGCCGCCTGCAAAATGGTGCTCACACTCTCCTTCAGATACCTGCTGTCTCCAGCTTCTGAAGCCTCTTTCCTGGGGAAATTAATTAGTGTAATTAATATATTTATGCAATCATTCAAAGTGCTGATTACAGACAACTGCAGAGAAAACTTTTAACAGCAGCCGCCACCTCTTCCCGCGGCTCAGCGGTGTAATTTCGGTGCGTTTGCTTATCTCGGCTCTCGCCGGCCACCCTGATAACATCGGGGTGTCCCCTGCCAGCTGCTGGCTCCCTCCGAGGCTGGGATGTCCCAGCTCCAGCCACGAGCTCTCCCCTTCCCCTGCACCCCAGGACATCCGCACCGCGCTGGGGCTGTGGCAGGATCGGTGCGAGCCGGTCCCCCCAAGGCAGGGCACTGCTGCCTCTCCCCTCGCTCCCTCCTCTTTGCCCCTTCTGTCCCTCATTTCTTTCCCTTTTATTTCTAAAAATTCTCTGTCTTTCCCATCCATCATTTTCTCATTCCCTCTCTCGCATACACAGCGAGCCAGCTAATGGAGTCTGCAGTAATTCAGTCCTCCTCGACAGGGCTGTAATTTCAATAAATAATTATGGGACTTGATTTCATCTCCCTCCTTCCTGAAACGCGGCTGCACAAACTCGTCACGGGGCCGGGCAGTTCATTAGCAGCGGGACTTCAGGATGGCCCCGTGGGTTTGGGGGCTCTCAGCTCAGCCCCTGCCTTTCTCCTGGTGCCGCTGACTCCTCTTGTCCAACGCAGCATCCTGGGCTCCAAGCTCCATCCACGTCCCGATGATGGGAGGCTCACCCCCTGTCCACAAGGCCAACAGCACGGATCCCACCACCGCCACCAAGGGGACAACAGCACAACAAGGCTGACCACGGCGAAGACAAATCCGAGGCCAGGTGAGGCCAGCAGTCCCCCGGCTCTGCAGGCAGCCAGACCGCAGCTAGCCGTCCCCAGCGCCTTTGGTCTTGGCTGAAAACAAAGTGAAGGTCCCTGAGTTCTCCTATAAATGGTAATGATAACACAATTATCATGCAAAACAAAAATTAAGTTTAATGGTGCAAAGCCAGGGTGTACTGTGGAGGTAATTCATATTAATTATGTTTGGATTAAAAGCTTATTTCTTTTGTTAGCATCTGCAAGTAGGAACTTAGCAGTAAAAAAAGCCGCATATAATTACTGCATCTTATGGAGGAGCAGTGTCGAACTTAATGGAGCATCCCCATTCTCTCTGGGCACCCGACGAGTGGTAATATTTCACATTTTATGAAATACAGAAGAAATAAATTACAGGTTTAATGATAAGCATTACTTGGGCTCGTAATGCAGCGCAATTGGCTACCCAACGCGCGCAGACCTGCAGACCCGAGCGGCGCAGGGCTGGCAGGCAGCGGCTCGCTGTGCTCGGTGGGGACAGGGGGCAGCGGGGACAGGGGACTGCAGTGAGCCCCGAAACCCTGCTCCGGCCCCCACTGAGCTTGTGGGGGGCTCCTGCCTCGAATTCCCTCCGCACACCGCCTGCCAAGATGAGTTTCTGAACAGCAACGTGCAAGGTCCGATGGACATGATAGCTCTGCAAAATGTTTTGCTAGCCCGAGGTCGTGTCCCACCTGCCTCTGTGCTGCAGCGCAATGCCACCCCTCGCTGTGACCACCCCCCCCCCCCCGCCTTGCTGCATCCTGCTGTCACCCCCTTTATCCCCGGAGAGCTGCCAGCACAGCTGAGGGTTCGGTTTCATGGGTTTGGGCTCCCCTGGCCCCTCCGTGCCAGGGAGGCAGGTGGGGCTGCCCCGCAGCTGGCCGGGACAGGACTAAATCCCGCCGTCATCGCCGCTCCCTGGGACGCTCCCCCTGCTCCTTGTGAGTCTGGGGCCTGACGGCGACGTGGGTGCCGGCTGCTATTTTAATGCCTCTGTGCTGCTGCTGGCAGCCAGGCGATCGGGGGTCTCCTTTTAAGCACAAACCAGTTTGGGGCTGGTCTACAAGAGCTGAGGGGGCTTCAGCTTTTACTGATGGAAGTGAAATGGCCACTTTTTAAAACATCCCCTTTTTTTCTAACCAGAAAAGCCTCCGGTCAGGGCAAGCTGAACCCCTCTGGAAAGCAGCTCCTGCTCCTTGGGCAGCATCGTTTGGCTTCAGCCTCCTCATCACAACCCACGGCGCGGGCACTTTGCTGCTTTCCCCATTTCCCAGTCTGTGATTCTCAAATTTCTGCGCCCCCCCCCCCCACGCCCCGCAGCTTTTCTTAAGGGGTTAAGGTTGCATCGACACCGTCATTAGCGTTATCTGGTTATTGATCTAGGAATTAAAAACCTCTACAGCTGGGCCTTCAGCTCCTGCTCTAAGGGGATGTGATGTTGCCCCATGTGGGGCCGGGCACCCCCAAGCATGCAGAGCAGGGCCACGGCCACGTCCAGAGCCCCGTGCGGGGACGGGGGGGACAACCTGCTCCCAGGGCTGCTGTGGCCCCAGGGGATTCGCTGTGTGCATACATCAGTGCGTATATACATGTACACACACACACAGACACAACAAAGCAGCTTCTATAAATCAGCACTCTTCCTGGCTTTTTTTTTTTCTTTTGACACAATAAATCTATTTTTTTTTTTTAACTCATGGTAGCGATTGCATCATCTCCCTTTCGCTTCCTTCCCCACCCCGCTCCTAGAACAGCACAGATTAAGATAAAGTGATAGTGCTGTGTCAAAGAGTGCTTTACTGCCACACTTGGGATAGAAGAGGAGAGGTTAATTTATCATCGCTGGGGAGAACTGACAGAAGAGAGATATACTACCGAAGGGGGATTTAGCACAGGGCCAAGAAACTTCACACTATTTTTACCATCTGTCACATGCTCTAATAAAGCAGGACAAAATATGAAGAAAGGAAAAATGAACTATCAAACACTGATGTAATGCAGCCCATAAATCTAATTTAATTACTTTGCATGGAGACAGGTCCTCGAGTCCGTGTGAATATACTGGATTTTCTTGGCAACTTAACAACTAAGTGTTTTAATAACATCACACTATAATTTATTCTGCTTGAAACACAAAACCTCTTTTGTGCAAGTTTTTTTTTTTTTTTTTTTTTTTTTTTGGTGTGTGAGAACTGTTAATTTTTCCTGCTAATGTCAAAACTGGCATAAATTCACATGTGAACTTGAAGCCTGACTGTGAAAAAAGGCGGAGGTTAGCGAACGCCTTTTTATTGTTCGCTGCTTTCCGCGTGTGCCTGTGTGTGTGTACACACGGGGGGCTGCGAGCGCCTGGGAAATAATTGGGGCTGCTGATGACTTAGGTGCAGAGTTGTCTGGGTAATTAGATTTTAACGTCACGACAGAGGAGTGGGGGAGGAAGGAGCGGGTGTTGGCCAAAAAGCCAAAGAAAAGTGGAGGAGGGAGAAGGAAAAGCGCGGAGGGCTTCTGGGGGAGGCAGGAGAGGGATGCGAGCCCCCGGGGCTCCCCAGGGGACCCGCAGGGACCGAACCAGCGGGGAGCAGGAATGAGTCAAAAAGTAGAATTATTATTCAATATGTGTCCCTGCGAATCCGGATGCAGTTACAGAAATTATTGCTAATAATGAAAGCTATATATCAAAGGTTATAAAATTCCTCTGTACTGGGACACTATTTTTCTAGGCTTTGTTCTGAACCATTAAAGATGACATATTGAGTTTGTGTGCCTCTGTGTTTAGTAAGAGACATTTAAATCTGATTTTAACCTAAACTGGCAATTTTGACATTTGTCTCCGGTCTTTAAAGCAGGAGCTATGATGCCACCGAGCAGGGGCGGCGGGCTGCTCCTGCCCAGCCTCCCTGCCCTCCCGCAGCGGGGAAGGGGTGAGCAGGTAATTAATTTGTTAGATCATCAGTGATTCATGGAAAATAAAACCATCTGTCTTTGGACAGCTCTCTCTGGGAGGAAAAAAGTTTAAAAAAAAAAAAAAAAGAAAAGGCAAAGAACGAGGAGAAAAGCATGCAGGGACTGGGGCACCTGCGCGGCCCCTTGGTCCACGTGCGCTCCCATGGGAGCTGATGGTGTGCGTGGTTCCCCCGCCTGCAGCATCTCGGGGATGCAGGATGGTGCCTGTGGGTAAAACCGGTCACTTCCACGGGCTCAGAGAATGAAATAATTTCTGCTCCAGGGGTCTCGTTGCTCCCCACAAAGTTTATTTGAAGTGAAAATTCCGGAGGGTTCAGCCTAAGCAGCATCCTGTGCGTGCTCTCACCATTTGCTAAGCCCTCCTCTCCCTTCTTTAGAAAGATGGGGGAAATAGGTGAAAAAAGAGAAACTGGGGGCATTTTTCAGTGCCATTTACATTTATCTGCCCTGGCCAGCAGCCCATCTAAGCTCACCGACAGAGGCGGGGGCGATGCCCCCAGCCCAGGACTGGTCCTCGCGGGACCCGGCCGCGCAGGCTCTCAGGGGACGCCAACAGGATTCACTCACCCCATGACTTCAGTGCCAGCACTGCTGTCCATCGCTTTTTTTTTTACACCACCCGGGCAGTCAACACGTCAGATGATTTACGTGCATGGCAGCAACCTGCTCCTCCTGGCTGTGCCGAGGCAGCAGAGGGGCCTCTGCCCGGTCCCGTGGGACGCGGCGGAGTGGCAGCGGGGCAGGTCCGGCCCCGAGCTCACGTGGAGGAGCGAAGTGTGGCATGTGCACGCCGGACTTTGCAGAGCTGGGATTTTGGATTTCAGCTTCCCTGAAGCTTCACCCGAAACTTGCCTGAACTTCTCGTGCAATCGTTGATTTTTCAACACTGAAAATTTTAAATAATGCAGAAGAGGTTCCCCCCCCCCCCCCCCCCCCCTCCGTTAGAGCAAATCCATCAGACTTTGTAATAGCATCTCAGGGGAGGAAAGTGAGTATTTAAAACCAAAGTGCAGCAGAAGACACTGCTTTGGGGATGTGGAAAGGTACTGCCTGCCTGTTATTTGTTCAAGGATTAGAAACCTTAAAATTCAGGAATCTGTAAGTGCTGTGGCTCTCTGTGTGCATGAGTCTGCCCCAGGCAGACTTTGCTGGTGCCCGGGCACGGCTCTGGGTGGATGTTGGATAACGGGAACATCTCAGCCTCCTGACCTGGGCCAGCAGGCCCCGTGCCTGCTGCAGTGGATGCTGCATAAATGCGGAAGAAACCACAAATTCCTTTAAGTCTGAATAATCTTCTCCAAGCCCAGCGTCCCACCAGCTATACTGAACGAGAAAATCTGTGGCTGAAAACTCAGTGTTACTACACCCGGGGGGGTGCTGGGGGCCAGAAGATGCTTGCTTAGCACGTGGCTGTGTCAGCAGCGAGACGGAGACCTGCGCAGGCTGAGCCCCACAGGGCAGCTCGGGGTGCTTTGCTCTCCTTTTCCTACATACAAAAGGAAAGAAGTGCTAATGCAAGATAAACCATGTCGCAGCCCCGGGCATCTCGCCACCAGCTCCGGACCCAGCCAGTCGTTTCCGACCCAAAGAGCTGCGACTGCAGACACCGCGTGCCGAGGAGCGACCAAGTGATTTATTGCACAAGGGCACTTGCATCCTGTAGCTAATTAATCCGTGCACTGGGGGGCTGCTCTTTAAAGTACAAGAGTGTCAGCAAGCCAGGCCCTGGAATCATTTATTTCTTTTCCTAAATGAAATTCTAAGAGAGAACCTGGCTTGTCCCAAGCTTGCTGAAGTGGAGCTACAGACCCTGAAGGAGGTTATCTTCAGTTCCAGCTACCGAATGCCCCTCCGTACCCGGTGTGCTGGGGAGCACAGGTCTGCAGGTGTCTTGGGAGCGATGCCCCTGCCTCCAGGAGAGCTCTGGGGAGGGTAAATCCTCCCCAGGGTGGCAGCAGCTCCTGCCTCTGCTTGGCTCTGCTCTTCCCATGGCAAACAACTGCCCTTCTCCCTCCCTCTGAATTCCCATCCCTTCCACGCGATCCAGGTGTGCGCCCTGGTGGGGACAGCTCTCAGTCGGTGCCTGCATCTGCCTGGCACCATGGGGGCTTGGTCTCTGGGGGGGCTTTCTAAAAGCAATGCACAGAACCAGGCCCACGCTGCTCAAACGCATCACAAGGCAGCGGGAAGGAGGGCGAAAATGCAGTCAAAGTGGATCTGCAATCTACTTTCTTATTGCAGAAATAGATTTTGTATAATACACTAGGCATTATGTGGTTGCAGAAATGTGCACACCTTCAAATATATTGTTCAATAGATTGGAATTTATTTCGTTCTATTTTCAATGTCCCTCTCCCCCCTTTCTTTTTTTTTTCCTGTGTTGGAGATAATGAAAACCCTGGTATTTAAATTCAGTTGCAGCTCCTAGCTTGCACAGATTGATTGCTTAGGAAAAATATATATATAAAAAAACCCCTCAGAGCATGTATGCATAAACTAGATGGTAGATTAGGTTACTGGGAGAGGAAACGTACAAATGTACCGGGAGTGTACCTTTTGCAAGAAGATTAACTGATGGCAGCAGCAAGTTGCTGATGAAAGCAGTTTGTGTAAGAGCAGACCCTGGCGATGGAGACCCATCACTCACCTCTGGCAGCGGCTGGGCCGGTGGCACCGCGGGCACGGGCACGCACCGGGGGACAATGTGGGCAAGGGTCTGCCTCGGAGGCCTCCTGCTTTGAGCTGCCGGGGGGGCATTTAGCACTGGGCAAAGCCCACGAGCGTGGCTGCGATTTGAGCCCTGCGAATGAAGGATTAAGCAGACCAAACCAGGACATAAATCACGGTTTCCCCACAAGCTTTGCAGCAAGCCGGACCCAGCGTGAATTCCCCCACAGCCGCTGTTTGGGAACATGGGAAGATTTACAGGCCCAGCCCTGGGAGGCAGCTTGAAGCCTCCTTTCCCATGGCCGCGGGGCTGCAGCCACCTGCTGCCCCTGGGTGCGGGTGGCTGTGGGCTGGGTGCCGGCTGGGGACGCTGCCACCGCGCCAGCTGCCTCTCCCCACGTGGGCCCGGGGGGGCTCAGTGCAGCCACAGCATGGCACGGGCACTGGGGGGGCTCAATGCAGCATGCCCGGGGCTGAGGCATGCCTAAATTGCCCGTGACTTCACCACTGCTTCCCCGGGGGCTGCAAAGTGTCCCCAGGTGCTGGGGAAAGCCAGAGGAAAGTAAAGTAATTTACAGGCTCACTTAGGGCAGGGATGGAAAACGCTTCTTAGCTCATGCACGAGCCGAGGCTGGCTTGCTTTTGCCTTTCTAGCAAAGACAAGGCCAGGGAAGAGGCAGAGGGTGATTTTCCCTGGGGGTAAGGCAGGGAGGGCCCCAGGCATCGGCCAAGCCGGGGCTGACACCTCTGGCTGGGACGAGGCAAACGCTGCTGGGGCAGTGGAGGAAAAGCACAGCACGGGCCGTGTCCAGCTTACGCATCCATGCAGGGTGCTGGAGAGCTCTGCGTGGATCCCATCACACCTGGGGCTGCCCTGGGCACAGTAAGTCCCAGCAGCAGGGGCTGGTCCTGCAGGGCTTCGCCCCCAGCTCTCGTCCCCCTGCGCACACGCAGACCCTCCAGCCCCCGGGCTAATCCCACGGGAATCACCGCAAACCGCCAGGGATTTGTCTGGGTGCTGCTGCCGTGCGCCCAGGCCTTCCCCTCGGAGAGGCGAGACGCTTTGCTGCGCACACACACAAGTTTTTACATGAGTTTCCTGAGTTCATGGATAAAGTCCAGAGCTGCCAAGCTCCCAGTACTTTGCCATGTCACACTAATAGCTTCCAGATCCCATCACATATTAAATTCATGCGGTTTCAGCGAAGCCATCTATTTAATGCAATTCGCTAAATGCCTGCGTAGCTCCGCTGACAGTGACATATTAGGTTTGCAGTCTTTTGCAATCTGATATCTCTGAATTTGCCACTGTACTAAAGATTTGATTAATGTGGTTCCATTTCGGTGCAGTAATTGGCTGCGACTGTTGTAGAAAATAATCAGGCTTTCATTCCTTACAACTGCACGGACATGCTAATGAGAGAGTGGGTTAATTAAGCCCCAGGCAGAAAGCGACAGTTACTGATGACTGTTATGACAAACCACCGACTCGGCATTTGGGAGCAGGACAGCAAATTTGCACTTTATGAAATTACAGGAAAACTGGGACATAAGGAATAAATAGTTACATCTGTTTGGTGAAAGGAAAAGAGCGAGAGAAGAGCAGAGCGAGCTGGTGGCTCTTCCTCAAATCAGGGCACAGACACGCAGGAGGAAAGTTAGGAGCCCAGCAGCGCAGGGAGGGAATAAACTTTTATTTCCCTTGCAGGAGCTTCCCAGAGCGCTCAGCCCACCGGTGGGCCGAGAGATGCCCATCAGCAGGAGAAATCCCCCTTGGGGAGGCAGTGCCCAGTGCTCCTGTGTGCCCTGCTCCTTCTGGGGGCAGCTCCAACCCCCGGCTCCTGGGGGGGACCGCGAGCAGCCAGGGTGGTGGCAGCATTGGTGACCTGAGATTTTGGCTTCCCCAGACGTGCCTCCGAAGGGCTGAGAGGAGGGGGAGGCTCCTGGAGGGAGAAAACCGGAGCCGTGCCCTGACATCAGAGCTGACATGAGGCTTTGGAAGAACATCAACACCTTCCCAGGGCCCAGCAAATCAAACCAGCCCCAAGAGCTCCTCACGGAGCCGGGCAAGGAGTGACCCAAGGGCACTGCCTCTGCCGGGCAGCTCCTCCAGCTCCAGCTTTGCAATGCTAATAAGTAATTTGTAAGGATTAACTGGCAATCTTTAAAACTTGCCTTTTCATGCTAGGGATATTTTGCAACATAAGCACTGCCACCATATAACCAATGATTTAGCTGAGGGGTTTTATAGTCTGAAATGGCTTTAAAATTTGTTTGGAATTACCTTGAGTACATTTTAAACACTTAAATTGTCATCTTTGCATTTTGGACTATTCATGATGCACTATAGGATTTTTTTTCCCCTCCATTAGATTGCAGAGTAACTCTTCCATTGTTCCATCAAGCCCTCCCGAAAAGAAGCCCATAGCACACCCAACACACACGTCACGATCCACAGACCCACGCAGGGGCTGTGGGTGGCACCGCTGGGGTCCGGGGTCCCACCTGCAGCTGGACACACAGCAGGCAAAGTCTCCTGGCCGAGAGGAAACCTGGGGACTCTGGGGCTGGCATCGCTGATGGAGAGAGAAGCGCGAGCATCCTCCATCCCACTGCAGTCTCAGGAGTGGCATGAGATGCCCAGACAAGCGGGGCTTTTACCAGCACATCCCCAGGTGGGATTTCAGGTGCATCCAGGGAAGGCAAATACCATCAGGGTTTTCTTATGGGTCTCGTTAAGGCTCGAGGATTATTTTGTGTTGTCTTCTGCTTTTCAAGAGTGATGAGATTTCAGGGGGGCTCTGGATCCCACCTCCCCGTGGCCGTTCCCCGCTGTCCCCGCACTGTCCCCAGCTGCAGCACCGGGGTGCCCCCGGCCGGGACGGCCCCGCTGTCTGCCGGGGTCCTGGACGGTTTTATACCTGCCAGGGCCTCGCAGAGCAGCCCCTAGAGGAGAAGCCGTAAAAATGGTTTATGTAGGAATAGGTTGGTTTCTGTGCAATAAAACCCGGAGCCATTGAAAAGCAAGCTCCTGTGTAATTACAAAGACAGAGGAGATCGCTTCCATATGTCTGAGTGGGTGTGAGGGGCCCCGAGCCCGCATCTGTTCTCTTTGTTCTGGAGGGGGAAAAGGGAGAGAAAGAAAGAGAAAATAGAAGACAGAAAAGGGAAACGGGGTCTGGTGGAGAAAATGACCTCTCGATAAACCCCGGCCAGAGCCGGTCCCGCCTTTGAGGATCAAGGCACGGCAACATCTGGCCCCGGCCGAAAGCACACTTGATCAATAAATTGTGCTACCAGGCACAGAATCAGAGAGATCTGAGAGCCATTCATTAACGAGCTCGTTAAGTGATTGATATGCTTAATTTTCCTGTCAAATGCGGACTTCCCTTGTAAACATGTCAATTGAGAAAAGTTCAAGCTTGTCACTCGGATTTATGGCTGGAATAACATGTAGGTGGAAAAGAGCGACGCGTCCCCTGTGGCCCGTGTTGTTTCCTATTACAGGCAGGGCCATGAATCCAGGTGCTGCCGCGTCCTTCTTCTGCCTCCTCCTCCTCCTCCTCCTCCTCCCTGCCCACAGCTGAGATAACAAAACCAGACCGGCCGCTGGAAGCGCCCCAGAACTTGGCCCCAGCAGCAATTAGCCCATTAATTTGTTCATCTTGATAAAGCTTCAGGGTGCCTTTGATGGGCTGCTGTGGAAACCCAGATCCTACCTGGATTTCCTCGCTCTATATAGCTGCACGGTTAACCTTACCCACGACTGGCCATTTTTAGCTTAAAGTGAAAAAAAGCTTAAAAAGCCTTTGCCCTTTTCCCTGCTCCCACCAGAGCCTCATCACAAGCACCAGGTGTTGGACACATCTCCCCACTGATGGTATTTTTTGGGGGGATCTCCAGAGACTGGGCTCGTTTCCCAGGCTCCTGGGACTGGGTGAGTGTGGCCAAGCCTGGCACAGGGTCTCAGCTCCATCCTCAACCCCACCATGGGCACCAGACCATGGTGTTTTGGGGTCCTGGGGAGGTGTCCCGCCAGTTTGTGCGATGCCAGCCCCGCTGGGTGGGCGCCTGCACCGAGCAGCTTTGTCCTGCCTTTCCCAGAGAGCCCCTCCTGGGCCGGGCACCGCCAGAAATAAGCTGTTTTGTGACCGATTCACTTTTATTTCTGTTAACTTTCGTCACGAAATAGCAGTCATTGAATCGACACCTCGGCTCCCTTCAGCGTATTCCCTCTAGTGTCATTTTTTGATAAATGCCAAGAACAGCCGAGCAGCAGGAGACCATTATCCTGTGACACGCTCACGCTGCTCACATTACCTCTGAAATAACACGGGTGCTCGCACGGGTCCCGCAGCAGTCGGGGCAGGGACTGGAGGCCAAGCAGCCGGCGAGGCTCGGACGCTGCCGGTGCCCCCCCAGCGAGGCTCTGCCTTGGAGCTGCCCGGCCCCAGGTAGGGGCAGTACACGGTAAGTCCTTCCCAGAGAGGGGGAAAATATCCAGTTTTTAGGTTTTATGTATTCCGCTTTATAGCTTACTTTAGGCAGATTTCTCCCAGATTTTGGAGTTATCCCTCCTTCCCCTTCCTTTTTCTTTTTTAATTTTTTTATTTTTTTTTTTTGTCCAATGACATCTCAAAGACCCCACAGCCTTAGAGATAACAGAGCAGGAGGAGGGACCGGAACACCAGAACCAAACCCAGCACCGTCCAGGCTTCCCCTAATCCCTCACATTTAGATTTTGTGTTTCTTAAAGAGAATCGGGAAAGCTTGAAATCTAGTTTGCTACGGAAATAGAAGTTCCTGAGGGTGGTAGTGGGACACATTTTTTTTCTTTTTATAGCAAAATCACCAGAAAGCCTGTTAAAGCCAACTGGAGATCAGGCACTTGGGAGGGGTGGCTGAACAGGGTCGGGGATCAGGGAGCACAGCCTCCTGCCCTCGCTGAGGGCTCACGGAAATGAGGAGCTGAGGGCGAGGAGGCTGTGATGAGGCTGCGAGGAGGCTGCGGCCAATTTCTGGGCCCTCCCTGGGCAGTAGGAGTCCGATCCTGTTCCTCACATGACAGGGATTTGCCATCGTTTTGTGTTAGCCTTGCACGATCTCGGTATTTATTTTTGCTAATATGACACAATTAAAGGCTAATCATATCTGTACCTTTCATATCATGTCAGGCAAAATGAATGCTGTTAGGAGGATGATACTAACATGACACGATAGCGCACGGTTAACGCGACGAAACGTTCAGATCGCATTAACGTAAGGCTGCAGGGAGGGAGAGCTGTGTGAGCCTCCCCCTCCGGTGGCTCCCTGCAAGTTTTGCTGCTTCCCACTTGAGTCCGTGTGTCCAAACAACCTGTGGGTGGCTGGGGTGAATGTGCCTGGGCTGAGATGGAAGAGGAAAGCCCAACGGCGATGGGAGGGGAAAACCCATTGGTGTTGGAAGACAAAAACCCAATGGCGATGGAAGAGGAAAACCCAATGGCGATGGAAGAGTAAAACCCAACAGTAATGGAAGAGGAAAACCCCATAAACTGCAACTTTGCCAGCCACATCCCTCTGGGCAGAGATGGCTCGTGCACCACTGGCTGCTTCCCCTTGCATTGCGCACCCTGCGCTCACAGCATCCCTGAGGCTTTGCATCTTAGGCAATCCTTTCCACCTAAAACTTTGAGGCATGGTGGCCAAACTTGGAGGAAATAATTAACAATTATTTCACAGGAGAAGGTTCCAGCTGGAGCAGTATCTGGTGGTTGAACATATATCTAACAAAGGATTGTTATTTAAGCAATAACCCTTGAGAAATTGGTCGTTACCAGCATTAAACGACTCAGCCCATTGCCAAGGATGGTTAACGCTCTAATAAACTGGTCATTAACTGCAGTAACAATGAATTTCGAGGGGATTATTGCTATTATAAACCTTAATCAATGGTTTATAACAGCAATAATGTGGTCCTTTCTTTTAATGGTAAGTAGTGCGGCATGAGCAGTCTGCTTGGAAATATTTTTGGTCTGGCTGATAAGACAAAAAAGCAGGCATTAAAAGCCTCCAACTCTAAACGCCTCCAGGGAGGAGAAAAGGCCCAGGGAGGTCACCCAGTGAGAGGTGGGATGGGATGGGATGGGATGGGATGGGATGGGGATAAGGATCAGGATGGGATGGGATGGAGATGAGGATGAGGATAGGATGGGGATGAGGATTGGGATGGGATGGGATGGCCTCTGGTGAGGAGTGACCCATGGTGGAGTGGTGAGGACGCTGCCCAGGGAGCAGGAAGGAGGGAGCCAGCGTCAGGCGCGATGCAATCAGCACCTGCCAGAGTTTCCATCACATGCAGGGACCCGAAGGGTGTGCAGCCACTTTCTTGAAGAGTAAGACCTATCTCTACCTCTGCACAAAGAACTGCAGATGTTTTTAGGGGTTATAAATTACCCTGTCTCTCAAAATCCAGCTGCTGCATGGTACGTGGCAGGGCAACCTTCTGCCACATCCCCACAGCCTAGAAGGGTCCCTTCCCTCTCCTCCCCTGCTGCTTGTTTGAAGGCTCCTACTGCGGCCTTTTGTTTGCCCCGTGAGACGGACATGCTGCTTATTTGCAGTGTGATAAAGCCGAGGATCAGGAAAGGCTCACACTCAGCCTCAGGTGTGCAAAGGACCCAGGCTCAGCGAGTAGATGAGGAAGAAGCCAGCGATGGTGCCGGAGGAGCCCCCTACCTGCGGGGTTTGATCCCGTGCCTGGGTCCGGGTGAGGCACCCCTGGTGTCCGAAGACCTCTCTGCTGAGGGCCGAGCAAGCAGCCCTGGCCTGCTCCCTTTTGTGTCGTGCTGCACATCCCTCAGAAAGCAGTCTGTGGTGATACAGCAACATATCGGTGTCCTTCCAGAAGGCTTTAAGGAGTGCTCCCCATCCTGAGCGAGTAGAGCTGAACCGAAAGCTGCTGCTTTGCTAACTGCGTGCTCAGCGCTCCCAGAAATCCCTCGCTGGACCAAGGCTCAGCTCTCGGCCATGTGCAGGGAATTATCCCCGCTTCTGCTGTGAGCAGCCGTGGGCTCGGCCCCTCTGCCTTTGCCTCAAAGCTCCGGCGGAGCTGGGGAGCTCCCGGGGGAGCTGCGGCCGCTCGCGCTGCACAGCCCGGCCAAGGAGCGAACTCTGATTATGCCCTGGCTTTAAGGGAGTTTTTCTCTCTTCTGTGCTTGAGATTTTTATGGATCCTCAGAGCTGGTTCTCAATCCCTGCTCTTCTCTCTGCGCTCCTGCAGCAAGCTGGCTGCGGCTGCAGGAGCAGGTGCCATCCCGTCTCAGGGAAGGTGAAACCATGAGATGTTTGGGGCTTTGGCTGGCTTGGGCCAGTCCCCGGCATCCAACATCCCTTCCACATGGTTCTCTTCTCCCTGATGTGTCCATGTCCCTTGGAGTGCAGGGGCTGGTCCGTGACGCTTCTCCCTTCGCTTTTTTTTGGAAGGCGGCTGCACTGGAATAAATTGGAAAGTTTACTTCATGTAGCATGGAAATAAAAAAGCTCATTCAGAAAGTTAATGATTTATTTTATAGTTTCATTATCAGGGTCACATTACTCAATAGCATTTCAAACATGTCATTTGTACAAACTATGGTAATTAAAATTTATAACGTACTTCATCAGCGGCATATGAATCTTTTAGCCAGCACTCTGCTGTCATATAAACAGTGTAATTTCAGCTGCAATTCACCCTTTATTGGCTCTCATTTGTGATTTAACAGCCATCAATGACTGTGCTATAAAGAATAAATTAACCATCCGTAAACCTTATGATGACAGGGACAGTCAAACAGACTTAAACTGCCTCCACCAGGCTCTGGTTAGCCAACAGGGATCAGGCGTGGGAGGTGCCGGCGTGAGGGCTGCTCCTGGCCCCGGGGTGCTGAGCACGCTGCACCCCCTGGGGTGCACCAGAACCTCCCCAGTGGGCTGCTGCCCCCCTGCCAGCGCTGCCCTGCCCGGCAGGAGGAGTTCCAGCTGCCGGCAGGGAGCCCCTGCTTCAAGATCTGCTCCCTGATGCTCTTGCTCCAGAGGCACGTTCCCAAGAGCTGCTACATCCCTGCACCTCCTGCTGCAGCCATCCTGACAGCTCCTCCCAGTGCTCCCAGTGCTCCCGGCAGCCAGCCTTGCGTGGGCAGAAGGGCAAGGGATGGGCAGCACAAACCCAAAGCCCAGCAGCTCCGGCCCCGGCCAGCTTTATGGATTTGAGAGCAAATCTACCACGAGCGATTTCTTAATCGGGGGCTCCTTGCAGCCGACAATTATCCCGCAGCTTATTTGTGCCCATCTTTTGCAGAGGGAGCAATACGTTTTAATGGGATCCCTCCTATGCTTAGAGCTGACACTGTACAAAGCTAATAAATGATATGGATTGGATTTGTTACTGAGACATCTCCAAGGAGCCTGGGTCATACAGGCCAATAAAATTGGCCTCATAAATTTACCCTGACACACAGGATTACTCCAGCATTGCTGAGGTCACCTTCTCACACTGATTTATTGCCAGCCCATGGGTTAATAATACTGTTTACAGGGTTGTTGTTTTCCCCTACACGTAGCAGATATTAATCAGCACGTCCGTGCCTTTTCGGCGCTCTGTGGGCGGGTGCAGTGCTGGGGAGACGTGGGGTGAGGACATGGTGGGGAGGGCGAGCTTGATTTATTTTCTAGCCAAGACTTTTTGTGTTTATAAAAACCTTCCGAAAGACCTCTGCAAGAGGAGCGAGACCTCCCCGTCAGCGAGTCCCGAGGGCAAGGAGGGGGCACTGGAAGCGATTTTGGCCGTTCCCGTCTCTGGCACGTCGTGCCGTGCTTGTGCGGCACACACCAACCCCCATGGGAGCACTGGAAAGCGTCGCCCAAACTTCTGCTCCATCCAAACACAGCATAAAACCCAGACAGCCCCCGGGACACCCCCTGGCCCCGTTACACCCACCTCGGATTGTCCTTCCCCGGCTTGAGCCCAGCAGGCAGAGCCCAAAGGCTGCTTTCCCTTCCCAACCCTTGCACCTGTACGCCCGACCACATCACGAGGACAAGGCCGGGTTTTTCCTGAAAAAACATGGAAAGACACAGCCTAGCGAGCCTGCTCTCTGCCCCGGCCCTCTCAAACACACCTTGGGCTTTCTTTTTTCTTTTTTGTTTGCCAGGGCTCAAAACCCTGCAGTAAGGGGGGCAGAGCTGTGTGTCCGTGTGTCCATGTGTCCGTGTGTCCATGTGTCTGTCCCTGCCCGGTGACATTCCCAGGAGTGCTCCCTGTCCCCTTCTCCAGCACCAGGAGCGGCTCCGCGCGCTCAGCAGCCGAGACCCGGGGCAGCCAGCCTCGCTCCTGCTGCTTCGTGTTATTTTCATCCTGCCCTAATAGGAGGGGACAGGTGAGATGTGCTTCAAAACACTGTAATCATATTTTAAATGGAAATGAAATGTGTGAATTAAATGTAAATTACAGCAGAATGGAAGGACAATCACTATTAGTTAAGGTCTGACACCTATTTTTGCAGACCTTTCCTAAATGCCACAACTTGTTTCTCTGCGCTTGTGACGAGGACTTGTAATTACGTGGCAGCTGCTCCTGCAGCCAGGCGGGCGGCGGGTACCGAGGGGGGCCGGCGTATTTCAAACAGCGATGGACTGCTTGTTGGTTCTGCAAAATTATGAAGCAGCAATGATATTTTTATTCGGGAACCATGAAAATAAACCTTGGTGTTTTCCCCCTGAAAAGGTGAAGCGGTAATACAAAAGGACGTTTTTATAGAGTCAAATTTATTTAAGGGTTCCCCCATTTGCTTTTATATTGGAAAAATATGTGCCCTGCCAATGAGCCAAAATTTCTTCTTTATCTTTAATCTCTTCCCCACCTCCCCCGAGCCTCTGGCTGTTCCCACAGCCCCGCGGTGCCTCGCAGCCTCCCAATGAAGCCTCGCTTGATTTTTCACGATGGGAAGCATCCACAGCCCCCCGCCTGCCACGGCACCGGGGTGCGAAACGCTGTGCACAGGGACAGATCCTGCCCTGGGGATGCTGCAAAGCCAGGCAGCAGCCGGGGATTTGCTCCTGGGCATGGGGATCTCCCACAGCAGGGTCAGAAGTGGCACGCCGGGGCCAGGGCACAGTCAAGGGACAGCATCCCTGCCTGGGAGAAGTTGGCCACAATTCTGAGACAACTCGTATGCAACGAAAACGGTGCCTGGTGGGGGAAATGGTGCTGAGCAGCTCCTGGTGGCACCCGTCCTTGGGTGGCATCTTCCTCTTGTGCCCAGCGTCCTGCCTGTCCCCCCGTAAAGACAAAACGTTTACTGATCCCATCACTGCTGGGGCGGCTGTGGGAATTTTTCAGCCAGGAAAAAAAAAAGAGCAGCCCTGTCCCGAGGAAGCTGAAAGCTAAGTGCTGATTTAACCTGCTGTTAGTACCTGCGGCTACTTGGCAAGTTTTTGATTTTCTAAGTACTGGACAGCAAATAGTCAAATGAAAACTGATAGCTCCGAGACCCTGAACATATTGTCCAGGACATTCTGCTCTGATGTATATGAGCTTAGGTGAGGGAACGCCTGGCTCCGGGTATCACGGGGGGCATGCAAATGTCATTGTACGCACTCGCAGACATTTAGCCACACTCGCAGACATTCAGCCACACTCCAGCAGCAGGGCTGGAGCAAGAAACAGGTTTTGTTCATTTCTCAGGTTTCCCTTCCCCTTTTCAAAGCAGAAGATTATTTGCACTTAATTTCTTGCAATGTTGTACAATCCTATACATCATCCCGTGTTGGGATAATCACAACATTTAATTCTGGTTCCAATAGTTCTTACAGATATATATATATGGTACATTGAAACAAAATGCGTTTTGAAATGGAAAAAAACCCTATGCCATTTAATTCCTAAAAGGTCAAACTGAAATGCTTTGGCCTTATCGAAATGATTTTCTCCTTTGATTTTTCTTTCCAAATGCAATTTCATCAAAATCAGTGCATTTCCGCAAATGTTTCACCTTTGGTGAAATGGCATCCTCTGACAGGGAAGGGCTTGGTGTGGAAGCTCCTGACCAGCTCTTGTGGCTGCCGGCAGGCAGGGAGTAGCTGGGAGTGAGCGTGGGGCTGGCCCCGTGGGCACTGAGGTGTGCCGGGCTGTGCCGAGTTGTGCCAGGCTGTGCCGGGCTGTGCCAGGCTGTGCCGGGCGCGATGCCGCGGTGCCCCTCGCCTCCCTGCCTGGACCACTGCGGGACGCGCGGCTGCGATGTGCCAGAAACTCAGAGAGAAGTTTGCAAGAAGTCAGGACACAAACCAAAGCAGGGCAGAGGGGAAAGCAGCAGCTAACTACAGGCAGAAGAGTCCGGGGATCGCATGGACAGCACTGCCATGAAAGCAAGCATGCACCAAGCCAGGAGGCTTTGCACCACGGACAAACACAAGGCAGGACTCAAACCGAGCTGTTCCGGCCGGAAACCAGCAGTGAGGAGCCCAGGCGAGGGCTTTCTCCAGTGCCACGGTGCCCGTCACTACACGAGCACAGAGCTCAGCCTGTGCCCACGCACCGAGCAGGCTGGGGCTACGTGCCAGGGCTGGCGGTGGCACAGCACCGACCCCCGGCACGGCACCGACCCCTGGCACGGCTCTGACCCCCGGTACGGCCACAAGAGCTGGGCCAGCAATGGGATGAAGGCGATGGGATGAAGGGGAAATGGCTCTCATTCCTATCAGGTGATTCACCACCCTGGCCTGTGCCGAGTCCTCCCTCCTCCCTGAGCATGCAGGGAGGATCCAGAGCCTTCCTGCCTGTTTTTACAAAGCTTGCAGCATTGTCAGGAAGGAAAGGGTACCATCTGGTTAGCCCTTGTTTACTGCACACCCTGCCAGTTTGAGCTTATTAATCATATTTACCCAAGTATCTTAATTACTCCCTGTCTAGCGACTTGCCTTGCACTCAGCTGTTGACCCGCTCCCCTCCCCTCTCCCTCGCTCTTTTTTTCCCCCTTCTTTTTAATTCCGTTCTATCATTAATCACAGGAGCAGCGTGGGCAGAGGAATCCGCGGCTCGCCTCGCACCGCCGTGGTGCTGCATTCGCCGTGGCCGGACCGGAGCTCACGGCCAGCCCCCGGCAAACTGCAGCACGGCCAAGTGCAATCGGGTGGCCAGGACCCCGTAGGGGACCCGTGCCCAGCTGGGTGCATGGGTCCGGGTGCTGCTGGGTGCTGCTGGGGCCCCCTCCCTGCCATGCCGGGGCTCGCCGTGCCGGGGCTGGCGGAGGGCGTGAGCGCGTGGCGAGGAGACACCATTAAGGATGGTAATTTGTTGATCCAGGCTCTCCCGGCGCTCCAGCGCGAGAGTGGCACCGTTTTCTTTACGACCTCATAAAGTCACAGCCGAGAGGCCGATTTGGAAAACAAACTGCCTCAGGTTGACAGATAATTAGATACAGGGGACATATTATACGCCTTTGCATATAAATGCGCTCTGAAGCACGTTGGTTCATCAGAAGTTTAGGCTACAGGAGGAGCAGGTAGTCCTGGCACATCAGGATATATGCCCTGGTGCCGCCCAGAGACGACAGCTCCATTTTATGGCCCTTTCAGCTCCCGTTTGCTGTGTGCTGTGAGCATGGCTGCGCTTGGGAGGCCGAGCTGCCCGGTTCGGTTCGGGCTGGGCTGCTCCTCCCCGGCAGCCCCGCGAGCTTCCCCCTTCCCCCGAGACGGGGCTTGCGCTTTGCATCTTGGATTTTATGCTCCCGTGCTTGCAGCAGGGAGGAGTGGCTGAGCGGGGATTCATTACTATTATTACTATTTTTGTGTTCCTATATCATGTCCAAACCTCACTCTTCCTGCAAGTGAGCCCGCTGAGAACAGCGGAGCAATTCGGGGATGACACGGCCCTTGTATTTATACGGCAATTCGGCATCCTGCTCTCCCAGCCCCCGAACCACGAGGTTCCAGATATTAAAACAAAACAAAACAGTTGGGGTTCCTTTTATGCACTTCAAGATTTAAGGTGCCATCCAGCCGGGTTGTCAAGCTCTCAGGGTTTGCTTTTCCAAACGAAAGCCAAGATCCCTGCACGACCACACGTCCTGCTGGGGGTGTTTGCAGAGCATAACCCTGACGTGTAGGATTTGACCAAATTCTGTGTGCATTTTGCATGTACCTCTGCACTCGCTTTTCAGGGGTTTCTCCCCCTCCAGATTGGATCTGCCCCACACTAAGGTAGCCTCTCTTTCCCAGCTCCCCCCCTACATCTCCCTCTATTTTTGGGGGGAGGCAGAAAATGTCAATTAAATGGCCATGTTCCCAAGGAAAGCTTCATTATCAATCATTCTCCCCCAGAAAGGGAAAATAAAAATGTGTGTGGGAAAGATAAAGCTGTCAGAAAAGGAAAGGGAAAAAAAAACATCCAACCCTGAACCCCCAGCAGCCCCCATGGAAGGAGGGGATATAAATAGAGTCGCTGTCACTTTGATGAATTAGATCTTCTGTTAATTAGGATACATTGATTTAAGGGTTGTCCAACCAGATAGACCTCTTTCCTTTCCCTTCCCTCACAAACTGCAGCCCAGGGTGGCGGCGGTGCATCTGCACCTTGCCTCTCCCTGCCTCCTCCTTCAATTCCATTTCCACTTCTGCGTCAGAAGGGAGCCCGGGCAAATCCTCCCAGGTGACGTGGCAGAGCTGAGGCTTGAGCATGCCTTTGGTGGGGAAAATGCTGGTGGGCTGAACCGTGGGGTGTTTCTGGCCAGGATTTACCGAGGCTGGGGCCTGTGATGTGGTTCGGCCCCAAGTTCAGCTCGGGATTAAGCAGGAGCCCTGCCCGGGGAGCAGGAGCCAGCGAAGCCAGGCGGAGCGAAGCACCCGCCGTGCCGTTTGGGGAACGTCGGCCACGGAGGGATTGCACAGGGCGAGTCAAGATCAGGGCTCCAAAAAAAAAAAAGCCCGGCATCTGCAGCTGAGGCTGCGTCTCCAAGTGCACGTGGGCGCTGCGTCAGCAGCACATGGAGCAGCGAGATTTCAGCAGGTGGCACAAAGCAGGGCCCTGCGTGCCTTGCCTGAGCTGCCCTGGGGGGGCTGCAGAGCCCTGGGCACTGCGATCCTGTCCTCCCCGTGCCCTTTGTGAAGTGGTGCTCCCCTTGTTCTGGCCCTGACAGCAGCTCTTGGCTCAGGTGAGCCCCGGCTTTGTGCTCTCTGCACCCGCGACCTCTCCTGCTCCTCCCCGCGGCCCCGCGGCAGCCCTCCAGGCTTTGCAGGTTTCTCTGTGCCTCCTGTCGTCACTCGAGCACCAGCGAGTCCGAGGGAGAGAGGGGAGAAAAAGTGCTGTGCTGTGTGGATTATTGTGTGTTTGTCATCTGGAATGGTATAAGCTGTAGGTACAGCATCTCCCAGCGGTGATTTATGGCCCCTGTCAGGCAGCACCAGCGCTTTGTCTGCTGTAGCGTGGAGGATGAATGCGGCGCTGTCAGCACCGGCAGGGCAGTCTTTCTCTCGCTCTGCTCCGCACACTCGCTCCCCATTTCACGCCACTGAACATAAACAATCTTTTGTAAACCTGACAGTCACACTTGCTTCTTTGGAAACATAAAGCAGGAATGTATGACTCGGCTTTCATTACCCAATTTCCTGGGCTGTGCAGAGAGCTCTCCAGGAAGACGGAAAAGGGGAGACCCCAGAGGGCTGGAGAGATCCCAAAAAAAGTACAGGAAAGGGCTGCACCCCACTGCAGGTGGATCCCAGCACCCACCAAGAACAACCGTGCCCACATACATGCTCTGCACCATGATTCACACGGGTATTTCCCACCACAGCTCTGGCACCAACGTGCCCGTTGCAGGCAGCAGCTCTGCCTTCCCAGAGCAACGCACATCACCAGCCTCAACGTTTGCCCAACATCTTCCTTCCTCAAGCAGAAAATCTAACAGCAGCGTAACACCGGGACCACAGCCTGCTCGGTAATGGGCTCCCATGTGCCCACCAGATGTAACAGTCTTACAAAAGCTAATGCACTGTTATTGCTATTAAGAGTAATTGTAATAATCCTTTATCCGGAAAGTGCCCAAAGCTCTCTGGTCAGCTCCAGCTTTTCCCGAAGCCAGAGTTCAGAAGGCACGGTGGGAAATGGGCAGAAAGGCGGGGAAAGAGCCAGCCGAAGAGCTCTTCTCGGCCCTTGGGGCCCCAAACCGATGAGCTCTGCATTGGCCTGCTGCACGTGAGGCAGGATTGCCCCCAGCACCCGGGGCTACCCCAGCGTGCAGGTGAGGTCCCCAGCCTTGGTGATGAGTACTTGGAGCAGGAGCACGCAGGGTGGTGGGGCTGGATGCGCTAACGGGGACGCACGCGCTCACCGGCGGGGCGCTGAGCCCCTCGCTGATAGTGAGCGGGGAGGTTCAGGCACTGGCATAAAGCACCGTGGATTTAAAACCTGCCAAGGGGCAGCGTAAATGCTGTTGATCTTGCGGATGCTGCAAAAGGTCTGAGGAGCAGGTCCGGCCCGCTCCTGCTGCGATTTACTGCTGCTGTGCTGAGCGAGAGGGCGGCACTCGCACGGAGAGGAGCTGGAGCCAGGCCGCTCGTCCCCATGCCAGCAGGGACACCGAGCGGCACGGCTCCTCGGTAAGGTGGGAGGAAGCAGGCACAAAAAGCAAAGAGGAAGGAGCTCCAGCCCCATGGGCCCTCCTGGCTCCCGAACAGTTGCCAACACCTGGCCGGCTCCGGGTGCGCATCGCGCCTCGCCTCGCCTTGCCGCCGTGTTTCACAGCAGCAGCTGCAGCCATGCTGGGACCATCTCTTCCCTGACACACTCCTCCCGATCCCGGCCCCGGCGCTCCGCTTCTGTCCTCTCAAATCCTTCCTTGTGACTTTGGGATCAGGGACGCCAGGCGGGGGGCGTGGCGGAGGAGGGAAATCGCTCGCAAATACTTTGCCGTTTTCTTTTCCAGATGGTTTGGTTTGGAAGTTCTTCCGTGTAAGCCTGAGCGCCGAGTCCTGAACATCTGCTGAGGAGGAGCCCCCTCAGTGTAAATGCAGAGAGGCTGCTGGAAGGGCACATTTCGGGAGGGTTTCGGGCTCCCGGTGTGGGTCACCCAGCGGCAGCCCATGGCAGTGGCTGTAGCTGTGCCAAGGACACCTAGAGCTTAGGGAGACGCACCCTTTAAAAAAAAACCACATAGTTGCATAAATCTGAAGAAGCAAACAAGCTGGTTTCTTACATTGTGGCCTTTTCAACGAGTTTTAAAACAATTATTTATACTCACGAGCACAATCAAGTAGCTGTTTTAGTGGCAGCACCGCCTCCATGCTTTTAGCTGCTGAGAGTGCCTACATTAGCAGCTGGGACGGCTGGGGCTGACCGTGCTGGAGGCCTGCAGGAACCACAGAAAATATGAGTAACCAGTTCAAGGGATCAGGGAGAGGAAAGGAAACTTTCCTGGCAGGTTGCTGCTCCGGGCGCTGTCGGCTCGGGAGTGACTCGCTGTTGCCACGACCTCATGGAGAGTGCCCGTGTTTGTGCAAGTGCTGCCGGGTTCGCTGGGAGCTTCCTGCGGGAGGGATGAAACCGGAGCCACGCCAAAAGTGGCACCAAATCATTCATCTGCAAGTAGGAATAATTGCGGCAGCAGATGACGTATAAAGAAAAAAGGAAAAAAAAGGCTGGGGAAGCCTGAGAGATGCTCGGCGCCCGGTGCGAGTGCTGGGCTGGGGGCTGATGTTTGCCCCCTGCCTCCTCCTGTCCAAGCCCTGTGCTGCACCGTGTCCTGCTGCCAACACACTAGTGACCCCAAGCCATGGAGGTCCCACCAAAAGCTCTTCAACAATGGTCCCAATGACCTCTGAGCAAGCTCTTCCCTTCGTTCAACCTGCCCCTGCACGTGCATTTGGGTGTCCATAAGCACATGTGAATGTACATGCTCGTCTGCTTGGAGCACACAGGAGAAGCAAATCCAAGGTCCTCTGTTGCACTTTGCTGGGAGAGACGTGTAAACTACCAGCGTGGGCTGGATTTCTTCCTTTTCAACTCTGACCCATGGATTTTAATAAGAGAAACCTTCTACAGCACAGCAATCTTGCTATGGAGAGAGCAGAATTAGACAGCCAAGCCAATTGACCGGCATCTCTTACACTTTACACAGGATTTTAATTTTAATGAACCCGCAGTGGTTGCAAGGTTACATCTTCAAATCCATTTCACCCTCCTCCCGTCACACCACAATCATAAATAGCGCTGGCTTTAGAGAGGTGTTGTGTTTAATTGAAAGTTCACTTGCAGCTTCCATCAATTTGCTTTCCTGTCCCCTACAAACAACCTATCATTTTAGTTAAGGACAAAACCAGAAATTTTATGGAAAACAAGCTGCTTGCAGAGAAATGATAATTAGGTGACTGTTTTGGAGGCCAGAACACTAAACAACAATTCAATTATGTCGTTGTCTGCTCTTTTTTCATAACAAAATAATTGTTGGTGTATGGGAACTACTGAAAAAAAATGGGACCAGCTGATTTTTGTGGTGATAAGTGCAGCTGGGAACAGAGGGTCCCAGGCCCCATCAAACACCACATGTACTTTGCTGCTACTTTGAAGAAATTTTAGAGGGAAAATACACATTGGAAAAAAAAAAAAAAGAAAGTGGAAAATTGTTTAGCCCTTTCCACCTAATCTGACCTCCTTTCTCCTTCCCAGAGACAAAACAGAAACCAGACAGGATTTGGGAAAGCTGAGGGAAGGGGAAAAAAAACTATTAAAAAAAGAAAAAAGATTTTCCCTGAAATAAATACGCTGATTTGCTGCCTTCATGCCGCACAAACACAGAGCCACAGACGCACGCAGATACCCACACCTTGGCCCTGCACCAGGGACAAAGCCACTTGCCCAGGGCCACACAGGAGGGCAGGGGGACGAGCCAGGCATCCTCCCGCACCCAGAGACCTGCACCGCTCGCCACCCTTCCAACCTTCAGCTATTTATTGTGTGTTCTGTCTGAGCTTGTCCTCGACGCTTCTGCTGGAAAAAAACCAACAGCCTTTAGTTGCAGGGGGACACAGAGGGAGAAAGCAGCAAACTCTGGGGCTCGGCTCCTTCTAAGGATGGGTGCCATCACCCCTGGCACAGCCCCTCCTTGGTCAAGCTAAAAGGCAGAGCCAGGACAGAAGCTTCTAAGAGATGAACAAGCTTAAGGAGATGAACGAGGCTTTTGCTCTCATAATTTAGCCTCTGGTGCTCGGAGTGTTCAAGTATATTTCAAACTGAATCGACATCCTAGGAGGAGCACGGGCAGGATATAGAGCAGCAAGATTTAGCTAACGTATAACCTGCAACCGCCTCGATCCCCAGCCAGGTAGTGATGGAAATGCCTTAAACATCATGTATCTGCAGGTAGGGTGAGTTTGCTTTAGTGTAAAAACGACCCCAAAGTCAACCAGCTGCTACCAAACTACAAAGAAAACCATCGTAGTGCATTCCTACCCGCTTGGCTCGTTCTGCAATACCATAATACCAAACTGAGCCGTGCCATGCCATGTGCTGTCCATTCGGCTTTGTGTGCTGGGGTCGTGCTGGTTTAGCTGGAAAACCGAACCCACATGGAAAACCAAATATTGGGCACAGAACTTTCTTAGAAGAAGATGGCACGTGCATGCTTGAGATCGCATTCAGGACCTCGTAACCGTACCAAGTGGTGGCTTCAGCTCCTGCCAGCTAAACTCTGCATGGGTAAAACTCCTTCCAGCTTATTCCAACTCCTATCGAATTTTAATGTTGTTTCCCTATGCTAAGGGATCCCTCCTAAGCTGTGCCCGTCCCAGCTGGCATCATTTCTCCCCGTCCCACTCGGGGTGAGCACACTTATTTCCATGGGGAGCATTGATTATTTTTCCTGCAGCTGCACTTGCTGCGCACAGGAGTTATGGGGCTTTCCACACCTGCGAGAGAAACATTATCCTCAGCCTTCAAGGGTGAAGTATCCTATATTTAGTTGGACTACATAATGATTCTTCTCTATCTTTCATATCAGGATTTAAGAGCACCCTGGAGCTACAAAGTTTATTAGAACCCATAAGAAGAACTGTACCATAAACGGGACAACCGTGGCCATAAACCTGCACCTTGAAGTTGTAACAAATCCTGGGATGTTGAAGTAGGACACGGTCTTGTCTCAGTCAGCAGAAAGGAAAAGAAAAAAAAAAGGAAAGAAAAAGGAAGAAATGCAAACTTAAGCAGAAAAGAGGCCTGGAAATATAGAGGAGAAGAAAGGGAAAAAATAATAATAATAAAGAAAAGCACGCTGCTTGCATAGCCCTCTCAGCAGGAGCCCTGGGAGAGGCGCCCACATGATAAAACACAGCTCGGATTAATGGGGAGAGAGCAAGGGGCGCCCACAGGCTGAGAGGGCCGAGCAGGTGGGAGGCAGGAGGTGCGCGGTGCTGCTGGGCGGCAGGATGCTCGCGCTGACTGCTCCTCATGGCCCACTGCCAACGAGGGGACAAAATCGCAGAGACTTGGGACAGAGGCAGGGTCCCCTCCTGGTAACATGTGCTGGAAATGGGCTGGGGGTCCTCGTCCCCTCCGTGCCACCCCACGGCCCTTGGGACCCAAGGAGCATCATGCAGCCACCCCATGCCTCTTCTCCATTGGGCTTCCCCTCCTCAGCTCTCCTACCTTGTCACTTATTCAGCTCCTATTTCCTTTCCTCGGTAGCCAAAATAATCTCAGCATCTAAACCTCCCTGCTCCCTCTGTTTCCACCTCTGGAAACATGTCTCCTGCCCTCTGTGGCCACCGCCACCGCGTGAGCCCAGGACCCGGCTCTGGGCTGCGGAGCCAGAGAGAGCCCCGTCCCTCCCCACCAGCCTTCACTCTTTGTCACATTGGGTTATTTTTGCTGCTGTTGAATAGATTAAATGACAGAGGGCTTTTTTTTTAAAGTAATTGAGTTTTATTTTGGAGAGGGAAAAATGGAGAGCTAAGTGGGAAAAGGAGAGAGATAGGAATAAACCACACATCTTTTTATATAGGATCCACAGTTAATTCTTAATTAGAACTGACAGATGCTTCTCCCATAATCCTATTCCCAACATGTTCTGTTTGCTTTGTTTGGCGCTGCATGATACATGGTGGCATCGTAATGACCTTTTGCAACTCGTCCTGGAAGTGTTATTGGCACTCCAATGATTTATTGCATGTTCCAGTTGATTACTGGGCCATTTGTCAACATTTTTTTTCGCTCTCCATAAACCTGTCTCCTGTGTCACAGACATTCGCTAGCATGAAAATTTAAACAAATACAGTGTGCGGCTCGCAGGCAGCGTCTGACTCCTACTCCAGGCTTCCAGCACAAATTCATTCTGGCCTCAGCAAGCGTTTAAACTTTGCAGCGCTCGAGCATGAGGCGCTGCCTGCAGAGTGCATCAGACAATGGGAGACCTGGGCATTGCTTTGAGAGTCTTATTTTAGAAAGCTATCTCCGGGTGATCCATGCTACTTGCTCAATTGTTTATTGGCATTTTGGTACCACTTATGGGAATGTGGGAAAATCAGCACTGGAATTAACCACCAAAATAATTATCCTTAAAATGACTGCCTGAGGATAGGCTGTGTTCTCCTCCGCAATTACCACCACAGATTTCGAGTGGCAGGGAGAGGTGCTGGCGAGAGGAGCAGGGCAAGGGGCTGGGGATATCGGGGGCTGCCCTGGGGCTGTGCAAGCCCCCCGACCCCACACATCTGGAAGCACAGCCAAGGGCAAATGGAGCCTTGCTACAGGAAGGAGGCTTTTGGGACAACTGCAGAGCAGACATCACTCAACTCGGTAATGCTATTTTGAGTAGATAGGTTAGGGATCGGGGAGGGGATAGGATTCAGACTGACCAGAATTCTAAGGACAAAAATGCAATTATTATGGCCTGAAAAGGGCCAGAGTCCCTCGTGCTGATGAAGTCCCAGGTCCCCAGGGCACCCCGAAATGGCCGCCACGAAGGGAAGCACCCAGAGCCACCTGCCTGATTTAAAAATCCTGGCCCGTCACTAAACGGGATGTAGTGGCTGTTACAGTGGCCTGGAGCATCTGCACTGCATTTCGAGGAAGCTTTTCCAGGCACTCGTATAAATCACCACTTCTTGCTGCAGTAAAGGAAAGGTATTGTTTCACTGCTGTGACATCAATGCAGGCCACATAAATAATTTTTTATTAAGTGTGCAGTGCCCTGTAAAAATACACACACAATTTGAGGATACTGCAGAGCGAATGCAGAAGCACGGCCAGCTCTAAATAGTCTTTGCTGTGCAGATGAAGCTGGGATGAGAAAGGAAACTTGCCGGGGTGGGGAGCGGGGTGGCTGGGTCTTTTTCCAATTCCAGCTCAGATCGGCATGTAATGTATGGCTTAATTTCCTCTCAAATTAGACACTTGATAAAAAAAGTTATTATATCTGTCAAGTTGCCAGTGCTTTTTATGAGTGTGATAAACTAAGAACCACTGCTTTACAAACCTTGATAGGATGTTTCAGTACCTGGAAAACAATTTTATTGCAGCCTGGACTACTAACAAATTGCAAATACTGATTAAGCCATAAAGTTACAACAACATTAAAAAATAATGAGAGGTTATTGCACAGGGGGAAGGCTCTTAAGCAGCGGATGCAGCCGCCCGTTCTCCATTGTGCACAGTAACAGGCCGACCTGCAAAGTGCATTTCCCCAGCAGAGCTTCCCCATCCGCCGCCCCGAGCGGGGAGCCCGGCTGCGTGCAGGTGCAGGGGTGGCTGACGGGGAGCTGTGTGGCTTCTTCCCTCTGTGGCCATGCTGGGAATCCCCTTACAAGCGTTTATATCTGCACCCTGTGCCTTTCTGACTGGGGGGATTTGAAGTCCCCTTTGCACAGGGACACTGCCAGGGCCCGGCTGTGGCACAGATCTCAGTGGGCACCGCTGTGCTTGCCACTGGGCTTGGTCTGCAGATCTGCTTGGAGCAGCCTCCCAGGAACAGAGTGCAAATGAGGCTCTCCTGGCTGCCTGACCGCGGCCACCGTGGCCGCAGGAGCAGGCCCCTGTCCACCGGAGGACAGCGCCTCAACAGGAGCAGGGCGCTTCGGGCCCATAAAGGCCCAGGGAAGCCTCCCCAAATGGCTGCGCCCCTGTGCTAGGACTCTGACACTCGTCTCCATCTTGAGCAGGAGCTGAGCTCCTGAATATCAAACAGCCTGGCTCCCCGATCTCCTGGTGGCTCAGTTCCCTACCTATAAGATTAAGTCAGAGCACTACAGCATGGGGACAGGCAGAGGCTGTGCCGAGGGCTCGGGGTCTTCCTACACCCCGCAGGCCTGTGCTTGCGGGCAGAGGGATGTGCTGCCTAACTAGAAATGAAATATCAGGCCGTGGGGGAACTTTGGGGCAATTTTTCATCTAACACGCCAGCGCACTCTGAACCCAGTGTGCCTGAGAGCCAGCACCAGTCACCAGCACTGGGTAAAGGGGGAAACCCAGACGTCAGCCCCCCAACACCGCCTGCTGCCCCCACCCTGCCTTCTGCTGCATCCGACCCCCCGCCGCACAGCTCTGCAAACACGAGCGTGTTTGAACAAGGCTCTCATAATGGTTGTTTGGACAGAGACTAGACTGCCAAAACCTCCCGGGGAGCCGGAGAGAAATTCCTGCTGGGAAGCTTCTCCGACGGCCAGGCCCTGTGCGGAGCTGCCGGGGTTTGGCAAGCGAAGCACAGCCGTGTGTCGGCGGGGCTGTCAAAGGCCATTGGACTGCGGTGAGATTCGGGGATAAAGTACACCAAGAGCCTTCCCCAGGCCGTGGCGGAAGGCAGGGCTAGATGTGCCAGCAAGACGAAAAGATCACCCTAAACGTCAGTAAAATACATGCCTCTGAAGTTTTTTGGGTACTTTGGGGTCTTTGTGGATGAAAGGTAATATACACACTTAAATTTCTATTAGCATTTCTTTAGCCACGCACTCTTGTGACAAGAGATGGCCAAACTCTTCAGAGTGAGCAATTTATCTGATTAATTTAACCCTCTGCTAGTCTCCTTTTTAACCATATCTGGGTTATCTGTGACGTTCCATTGATCTCAGTGATTCACAGGTTTATGGTAAAGAACCCTTCCTGCAGTCCTGTCTCCCAGCCCGGCGGCTCCCCAGGAACATTTGCTTTCACTGCTGCCCTTCAAGTCTGACTGTTCAGAGCGTGCAACTGGTGACCTCAATCACACGAAACTGGTTTTGGTCTCTGATTAATAACTTGGCTGTGCGAAGGCCAATGGCAATATGAACTCCTGTACGGCAGGGACACCACAAGGACAATACAAATCACCTCTCGGCTCTCTTGCTTTGTCAACCCTCCCAGAGCAGAACCACTTCCAAACTGGGGCATTTCCATGGCGGGCAGTGAAAGCCCACACCTGCACATCAGACCTGGCCCCTGCTCACAGGCACCCTGTCCATTACTAGCACTTGTGCCAGGACTGATGATCCACTTCACAAACACCTGAAGAAAAGTTGCAGTAGAGGGCTATGAATGCAGTGGCATCACAAAACCACTCCAAATTCAAGCTAATATTCACCCTTCTTCTCTTTCCCACCATCTGCTGAGCTGTGCTCGCTACGCAGGTGCTTTGAAAGTCCCCAAGTCTGGGAGGATGCAAGGCAGGCTCAGCTGGGACTTCACACCTGGCAGATCCTCCTAATGGCATTTTTGCCCTGCAGCAGCCTGCCTTCCACAGCCCAAGGTCCTCGGGCGCGTGTCCTTTCTTCCTGCTCCTGAAGAGCAAACTTTGCAGCTCTTCCTCCCTCCGGCTCTGTTCAGGGCCGTGCTCAGTTGCCGCACTGCCGTGTGGCTGAACCAGCAATGCTGCGACTACAAGTATTTAGGGTTCTTGCCAATAAGGTGGATTCCTGAAGTTGATTAAAATGTAGTCACTAAAGAAAATAACTGAAAGAAGTGAAGCAATCAGGCAGGCAGAAAGATGAAAATAACAGAGAGAAAATGTCTTCTGGTGCGGAAGGATGGTCCTGTGGAGAGGGCCATAGTGACCCCAAAAGTGGCCTTCTCCTTTCTCCTTGGTCTGGCCTGCAAGCAGAGCCCCTGTGTTTCTACAAGTCTCAGGCTACAAGCAGAGCTTTTCATCTGACCTCCCTGGAAGGAAAACTATAGAAAAAGTATTGCAAAGGTGGCGATAGAGGGGAATCCTTTTTTTTTAAACTGAGCTTATTCTAATAAAAAAACAACAGCCTTTCTACAAAGCCAGAGTGGAAATATCTCCAAAAGCCGTGCTGTCCCCTGTGCACCTGTCCGAGCAGGACTTCTGCAAGCTTGGGTGGCAGCAGAAAGCAGCCGTGTGCTCTTGCTGTGCCTTTTGGTGCCCTGCAAAGACGCTCGAACAGCCCCCGAGAGCAGACTCGCTCCCTGACGGTGTCCGAGCTAATGACTGCTGCCTGCTAACAGAGACCATCAGCGCGGATGCAGCCCTGCACAGGTGCAGCCCCACCGGTGCTGGTGCCATGGCTGCAGGCATCGCTGCCAGCCTCCATGTCCCCGCATGTCCCTTACCCTGAGAGGCACCCAAATATTGCTCAGCAAGCTCCTTGCTATCCAACCCAGACAAATTATGGTCGGCCTCCCGTGGTCTCCGTGCTCAATCAAGCGCAGAAAATTCCCTTTTTTTGGACCATTTTTTGCAGGGCTCCTCTCATCAGCTGTGTCAGCCCCTGACTGTGCACCTTGCCTGGCAAACCTTGCCTTGAAACCTGAAGCCTGGGACCGCCGGCGAGCTCCACGTCCCCCCGCACCGCCCCGTCTCGCACGTCCCTAAGGTGAGCCCGGCTGTGACTGGCACCCTATGGAAATCCGCGCTGCTTGTGAGCGTGATCTAAAAGCGTTTGCTTATGCACACACAGAACTGGCATTTTGCTAGATTTAGGGAAGTAAGCAAGACGTATTTGTCTGCGGAGGCTTTGCACCTTCGGCAATTATGTCTGCAGTCTGGAAAACAACAGCAGCAGGGTTGCAGCGGGGAGGGGAAAAAATTCTATCATGTCAGAATAATGAGATCTGTGATTTCAGCACTTACTGGGTCAGAGTCACACACAGTGTGTTATCTGTAATGCTTTCCTCTGACATTCAGGAAAATTGCATTTATGCGGGGACACGAGGCACTGAAGCCCAGGACTTCGCCGGCCCCCAGCCCAGGGATGCTCTGCCCCAGGCCCCTGGGCTCCGTGGCATCCTCAGGGGGGTGGGCAGGGGAGCTGGAGGCACGCAGCCCCCAGCCCTCAGCGAGACACAGCAGAATGCTTTCTGCAGCTCTGGGTGTCCAGGACATTTGGGGTCTGCCTTTTCACAGGCAACTGGGGGCTCTGGGAGGGGGGCACTGCCTCTGCACCTCCTGTATCAGTCAGGGCATTGATGATGACACCACCTCCCTCCCCTCCCTGCAGTGTCTTGGAGGGTTTTCAGCCCTAAACCCTTGGGGCTGGTGGTGGGAGTGATGGATTATCCCATTGCCTCCCACAGTTTCAGAGTTACCCCTGCTGTGGGGAACAGGGGTGCAAAATGACAGGGTGGGGGCATTGGGGACGACATCTCCCCAGGCACGGACCCGCTGCCAACCCCAGCTATGCGGCGTGCAGCTGAGCGCAGGGGCAACGGCCTGAAAAGCCCCAGCACCGCCCAGCCCAGCTCCGGGCTTGTGTTTCCAAAACAGCTTGTTTTGTAGCACAAATACATTTTTTTCTGACAAAAATCTATTTTCTGATAAAGAACAACCGACCTTCTAAACCAGAAACGAGCAGACCAGCTGCCACGAGGGAGCACTGCCCCGGCTGTGTTCAAGCACTGTCACACTGGGGCTCAGACTCCAGCCCTGCTCTCACAGCCCCCGGCACTGGCCATGAAGTCAATCAGAAATTCTTTTCCAGAGAGGACATCGTTTTGTGCTAACCATCTGAGCCCTCAGACCATACGAGGCCTCGGACTAAGAGCTGCAGAGTAATTAACAGTGGCATGGGCTTTTTGCTCCTTAATTCTCCTTCATGCTTCTCATCATCCAGGGGTTTCATCCAGCTTTTGGTTTTTGTCTTTTTGCCCCCCCCTTCTTTCTTTTTCTCTTTCCAGTGCAGGAAGAAAACCATACATAGATTAAAAAGATCTTGTTTTCCAGCTGTTAAAGATAGTTTGAAATGCAGCCTGTGCCAATACCCGGGATCAAACCTCCCACTGTGGGAGAGGCCGTTCCAGCCCCAGGCCAGATCTGAATTTTGCCAATAGCTCCTACATTTACAGTTTTCCTTGAGGGCTTGCATTACAGGCCACAGAGCTCTCGCAGTCAGGATCTGGAGTTTGTCTTGGACCTGCTCTGCAAAAGCGTGGGGCTGCCTCCGCCGGCCGACGTTTCTGGACAGTTCCTATGAAAAACACCGAGGAGGGAGGAGGAGGAGGAGCAGGGGAGCTCCCCTTCGTCCCCCTTCTCCCAGGAGCCTCCTGGGAAGGACCCCTCAGGAAGGATGCGAAGCCTTCAGCATCGCACCTCGGTCCTGCGCTAAAAGGGCTGCTTTGCTTTCCGAGCTGCTCCCGAAGCCCCCTGGCTCGGCTCAGTGGGCTCCAGGAGCTGAACAGACAGTGGTTTCCCACCATGACCAGGAGCAAGTCCCCACGGCTGCTTTTTTACAGTGATGGAAGCGACTAACAGTGATATAAAATGCTCTCGTTCGTCCGGCTGCTGATCTTTTGGGCAATTATTTGGAAGTAATGAAAGTGAATGCATGACATTTAAAAAAAGAAACTCCGCTGTCAGCAGGAAAGCTGCCACATTCCTCCTGCACCTCGGAGAATACGCTTAGCTTGAAATAATGTTCATTTTAGCAGAGTTGTAAATTACAAGCGTGTTAGGGTCTTGTGGGATTTATTACCATTTGGAAGGAGGTTATAGGCCTTGCGCTGTTGCTGCTGCATCTGGTGCATGCTACAGAGCAACCACAGAGCAAAATTTGGAGGCAAAAGAAAGCACCTTTTATAGCTCATCTCTGGTGGCTTGTATTGCTAGCATTACACATGCACACACACACCAACTTCAGCAGTAAAGAGGAAGGATTTCAAAATCCGTTTTCCCAGTTGCTCGCTGTAATTGATCCGCCGTTATTAATACCGACGACAAAACCTCGCCGGGCGCCACTGCAGGGAGCGCGGCCGGCGGCCCCTGACCCGTGGGCTGCTGGCCGTGGGGAGCGGGGCTGCAGCCCTCCTCTGGGACGGCTGTTTAATTTTCTCAGGTTTATGTTCTTTTTTTCATTGCAGGTGTTTCATAAAAATGCAGCCATGGACCTGGCAGGAAGCAATAAGCTCGAGCTTCCTCTGCATGAACCGAAGGGATTTCTTCCTCCCTTCTGGCAAGGCTGGGGTTCTGCTAATGTAAGATTAATGCTCTTCAATCCTGACCCTGCTGTCTTCAGTCTGCAAATGCTGAAGGGTCACCTTTTGTCCATGCCATTAGTGATTAATTAATCTCGGTGTTTATTTGATCCATCTCTCTGTGAGAATTTCTGCACCAAGGTGTTTTGATTCCTGTCGCTCCCTCCCTCTCACACACTGTCCCCCACCAGAGCCCAGCGACTCCCCTTGGTGCCCCAGAGGAACCAGGACTCACTGCCCCAGGTTGCTGCTGCACGGCCTCCGAAATGTGCCAGGAACAGGAGAGTCCCGGGAACACGACGTGCCCGTCCTAGGAGAGCAAACTGCAGGGCTGGGGACCCAGCAGGGCAGCCGGGAAGTGTCCGAGTGCGGTGGCTCCAAAGAACCACGGAATTGTGTCATGGTTTGGGTTGGAAGGGACCTTAGAGAACATCTAACTCCAGCCCCCACCATGGGCTGTGAGGTGCTGCAGGATGGTTGCCTTCATCCCATGAGCACGGAGCGGCTGAGCAATTCGGTGTGGGCATCGGCGGTGTGGGGCACCGTGGCCTCAATTGGGGAGCCAGGGCGGGGGCTTGGCACCCCCAGGGCATCGATCTCAGGGAGAGCTTCAGCTCCTGGTCCAGTTCCAGCTCACCAATGGTTTCCCAGTCCAGGGAGGGGATTTTCTTAGATCGTGAGCTCTCCCCCCTGCATCTGTTTATCTCCGTGAATCCCATTAATCATGTTCTGTGCCTGGACAGCTTATAACACCACATCCATCCTCTAAGAGCTGTTATCGTACACCCCGAAGATCTGTCAGATAAATAGCCAGGTCAGCTGCAGCTGTTCCAATATCCTGAAGAAATCAGATTTATCATTTTAGATTAAAAAAAACCCCACACACGCACACGCACCAGAGCCCCCCCATCCCACCAGCAGGCTGGCTGGGAAGCTGTGTTTCTTGGCCCTGCGCGAGTCCTGCTGCTGCTGCCTTCCATCTGCAGCCCTGTGATAAATGGCTGCAGGGTGCCAGGTACAGTTCAATGTTGAAAAATCCCAATATGTGACTTAGGCATCTCATCGCAAGTCATTAATCTAAAGGGAGGCCGGTGCCAGGACAAGGCTCTCCCTCACTCCATCGTCAGCTGGACCTGCTCAGCGCCGCGGCTGCCAGAGGCAGGGAGGAGGGAGGGAAGGCCCCTGCCATTTTCCACTCGCAGGAGGAGCGCTCCGCGGGCCGTTAACCCTCTCTGCAGCTCAGAACCATGCCCTGAAGCCCCGGCCAGGCCACAAGCGGCTTTGCACGCAGAGACTTCAGGCTCCTCTGTCAGACCCCGGTGCGGTGGGAGAGCTCCGTGCCCACCCGCTGCTTTCCAGGGAAACGCTGCTCCTGCCTGCACTCGCTGTCCGTGTCCCTGACATGGGGGAAAACTGGCACCCAGGGAGCGCCCCGAGCCCACCTCCAGCAGCAGGGCTCTGCCTGCACCCTGCTTTGCTGGGGCTTCCACCAGCTCTTTTTTTCTGGGTGCCTGAAAACCTGCAGGAGCTCCAGCAAGTCACCCCGGCTTGGCGGCCCAGGGCCCCAGGGCCCTGCCAGGCTTAGGCGATGCTCTGGCTCTCGCCATCAGCCCCCATCCTCGCTCTCGCTGGGGAGCCCAGCATCCTGCCAAGGTGCCTCTCCTCCCCTCCGCACCAGTCACATCCTGAGCCGCGTGGCTGGTGCCAAATTGAGTTGTAGCCGTGAATTATTTAGAAGCATCAGTGGAATATTGTTGTATCAGTAACGCAGACTATCAGTTTGTGGCCTTGGGGCTGCCTCAGTTACACACTCCATCACTATTTTCTCTCATGAATAATGTAGGAGCGGAATTACTCTGCATGTAGAGAATTCATACCCTGAGAAAACAAGGTTGCTCCAAAATTAATTTTCCGTACTAAAAGAGCGACAGAAAATCAATTAATCGCATATTATTCTATACGGAGACAGAGTAAGGGAAACAGCGAAAATGGCTGTAGCTATACATCAGCAAATGCTGTATTGGCAGAGTGCTTTGCAGGGCTGTGAGTTACAGCCAGCTACAAAGAAGGTAAATATATTCCGCCCCAGAGAGCCCTCGAACATCAGACTGGAGCTCCGAGCAGAGCCAGCTGGGCGCTCCCGCTCCCCGCCGCTGCCTTGCGAGGCCGAGCGCGGCTCAGCGGGGCCCAGCCGCGTGCTCCCAGCTCCCGGCTCCTTCCTTGGTCCTGCCGCTAGCGGGCTCAGGATCCCACCGAGGGGGCTCCTCGACAGCCGAGGGCTTCCCACAGGAGCCCGGCCCTGGAGGAGGAGGCAGCGCAGAGGCCTCTCAGGTACTCATATCGGCACTCGCCTCGCCTGGATTGCGGTAGGAGTTCGGAGATCTCAGCAGAATAAAGGCCCTGCTCCTGCGTGTCGCTCCCAGCTCCGGAGGCGGGGAGGTCTCGAGGTCGAGGAGCGAAGGCCGGCTCCGTTCCTGCCTCCAGCACCGACCCGTGACGCTGCTCTGGGAAACAGCTTCACTTTTATCTGTTTCATACAAACAGTAACCGGCCATTTATGAAGGGAGCTGAGAAACTTAATTAATATTTAAAATTGCTTTGAATCTCACAGCAAAGCATCGTACTCTCTGAAGATCTCAAAGTGCTTCTCGAGAGGAGCGAACGCTGCAGAGCCAGAGGCAAAGGCAGGGGCAGGCAGCCAGGGGCAGCCCAGGAGCGGAGGAATTTTTACCCCTCCTGAGGCACAGCCCCTGCAGCACCCCAGGGACATGGAGCTTGCTCCCATCAGCTGCGTGGAAGCTGCTCCGCCGAGTTGGGCTGATTCCTTCTCCTCAACACCCACCAAAGATGGCCCACAGGTCAGCTACAGAAACACCTAAGGACAGGCTGTAACGATACTGTGACCTGTGTCTGTTCCACCGCCTAGTCAGTTTTGATTAATAACACTCATTGGCTTAACAAATGGTATCGTAATTAAGGGATGAGAAATTATGAGGCTGACCTCAAAAGAGCTCCAAATATCAACAGCTTCTTCAGGAATAAAACTCAAAAATAAGCTGATCCACAGTGAAGACTCTGGCTACTTTTTATTGCAGCGAATTATTTTCCCTGGGTACCCTGTTCTTTTGTCATCTCCTAGAATAGGTACGTTTTAAGGGTCATCACACAGCAGAGATCATTCTTCCAGCACAGAAAGTAGCAGCTCGTAAAGCGTGCACAACAACTGCAACAGCAACGGCATCTCCAAGTGCCAGTGTAGGAGATACAAACCAGTACGTCTTCTGGACTGAATTTACAGGGACTTTTTAATTTTAGTACTATTAAGAGGGAAATTTGAAGAAGCAATCCTCTGCACCTCTACCAACAAGTCCTTAGAGTTTTCACTCACTCTGGACATGTCCCAACATCCATGGCAGGAGCCAGCAGCCAGCAAGTAAGAGAAGCGGCTGGGTGACACCTAGGAGATCTGCCATGGAGCAGGCTCTTCTCTCACTAAACTGGAGGGCAGGGTTTTCTCTCCTCTTCTCCAAATCCCAAATATCAACAAGGATAAAAACAAAACAACATCTTTTGTGTTCCAACCCAGCCATTGTACCCTTTGACCTTGGTGTTCACCACAATCCACATCTCTACCCCTCTAAGCAGCGTGTTTGTTTCTACTTTGGAAGACAAAAATGGCTTTCCAGTATCAAGAGGAGGTGCACACACAAGTGCAAGGGTGCGTGGGTGCATGTTCACACTCACGGGCACTACCAGGAGACATTCACGTAGGAGCTGACCCCACGTGTGCTGCACAGTGGAGCAGGAGGTGTGCGCGTGCACCCGCACGTGCACGAATCTCCAGCAACAAGCGACCCCGAGCACCTGCAGAGGCCTCTCTGGCCCCTTTCATGCTGACGAGCCCGTCGCCCCCTGCTCCCTCCGTGAATGATTTACCTACTGCTCTGCACAGGCACAAAGGTTCCCCGCGCATGGAGAGCAGCTCGGTGGGTATGGAAGTGTTTAAGGAGTGTCTGCGAGTCCCCCAGCCGGAGCAGACATGAAAGGGAAGATGCTGCATGTGATTTATTGCGTGCTGAGCAATCTGACAGTCATACTGTTTGAAACCGCTGTCCTCTGGCTTCATCCCGGCAAGGGGATGGCTCGGATTAATGCCACGGGGGAGGAGGAGATTTATGGTGCTACAAAGGCGGCCGCTGCCTCGGCCGCAGCTGCCCGCGCCCCCAACCCCCCGCCAGATGTGCGGCAGGGGAAGAGCTGCTCTGGAGGGTGCACGCAGATCCCAAGCCCTCTACTCTGCAGATGTTTATTGACTTAGAAATCCAGCTTTCAAGAAGCTCCGTGGAGCGCAGAGCGTGGCTGCTCCCCCCGCTGACGGCCCCCGGGGCCGACAGACCTCACCCTTGCATGGTGTCGCCCACTGCCTTCATCGTCCCCGATTTACCGTGGGCAAACGTTCCCTCCCCGGGCATCGTGGTGGATTCGGCTCCCCGGGCTCCTCGGGACACGGCTTAAAATCATGGGAAACAAAGGGAAGCGCCTTTCTGCTGCTGCCTTCCTTGGCTTTGGGGACTCATAAGTTCCCTTCAAGCGTGAAGGATGGAAACTTCCTCACACACAGAGAAAAGAGTTCGGAGTTTTATGCAATAGCAGGACTCCAGGAGCTGGGATTTTTAATGAGGACAATTTTCCTGAGATCTGCCTTGTGAGAACTGCCTGCCCCGAGCCCAGCAGCTCTCTGCAGCTGCTCCAGGCCATCTCCGGAGCTCCCCGACGTGCTCAGTCCGAGAGTGGCCTTTGCTGGAGACCCGAAATACCACTTTGTCACCGTTCCTCCGGTATTAATATAGACACTTTGAACACTGGATTATTCTGTCCACCCCCTTTAGACTAAATCTGCCTTGGAAAACAAATGACCCTATTGGGCTCAAAATGCTCCCGCAGCTGACTCCATAATGAGCTGTTTATTATAGTTCCCATAAGTGAAATCCATTAAGTCTGACAGAAATGCAGCTAAAGTTTACATTCAGCATCCGTTTGAGGGGAGTTCTGGGTCTGAATTAAATTTGCCCCTTCCCTCCTCCACCCCAGCAAAGCCATACACGATACTTAAATGAATTTTCCATCATTATTTTCCAGAAGAATAATGCTGAACTTTACTGGGCCCTGGCTGATTTGGCAAGTTGTTCAACTTGCCTGCTATGAGTCAATTTTTTCTCCCTTCCAGTGTCAGTTTTCAGTCTTGAAAACTTGAAAGGAAGAAAGGTGGCTTAGGGATGACATTGTTCTTTAAATCTTAGTCAGAAGCAAGCCATTTGATTTTTTTAGCGCCCTTCAAGATTAATATTGGTGCAATGGTGTTACTATTACAGCTGGCTGAAAAATGGAGTTTCCATTGTATAAGAAGTTCTGAGGTTCCTCCTAAGAATAATTGTCCCAAATTTAGACAGAAAGCCAGTGTCTGTTACTATGCTATAACCAAAACAATTAATCTTTTTTCTGGTGTATCAATTATAACATGACCTTAATACTGAACAGCGAAGTCAAAATGAAAGATTTGGGGATTTTAAAAGCAAAATGTTTTCACAGCTTTTAAGAAACAGTTAAACAAAACCTGCGTGTTAGCATGGAACATTTTTATGCATTGAATCATCGGTTTTCAACAGAAAAGCATTCCAGGTACATCCTTCTAATCAGGCTTCATTATTGCCTGCAAGCACCGCCTAATGAACCACAGCGCTGGCGGTGTTTTCCAGCTCCCGAAACAGGGAGGAAAAGGGAAATTGTGAGGAACAGCAAAGGGCACGGATAGGAGGAGCAGAAGGGAACAGCAGGGAACAGAGGATGGAAGGGGCAATGGGGATGGGAGATAAAACCCCTCAACTGATGGCAAAACTCCCCTCGCCTTTAGCAGCGCCGAGGGCAGGCATCCTCACCGTGGGCTGCCGAGCAGGCAGTGCCTGCTCTTCGGGAAGGCTCCCAGGGAGCTTGGGAGCTCCCCAGCACCTGCAGGAGCAGCAGCCACTGCACCCTTCCCCTCTGCAGAAAAGGTCTGGAGGTGAGGAGAGCATTGTCCCGCTTCCCCCGCGGAAGGGAGAGGAGTCTTTCATACTCCGAATGGCTCCGCAGACTGGAAATCGCAGTGATTTTACAAACTCTGCCATGAGTGGCTGATTGACCTTGGGAAAAGTACTTCATACCTCTGCAGATTGTAATCAGGTAATATCTGTGAAGTGCTCTGAAGTCTTTGGACAGAGAATGTTGTAAGATGATCCCAAAGGCAATAAAAAAGGGAGAGCTGCTGTCCAGCAATACACAGAACTGTATCCTCAAAATTACATTTCCTTCCTCCCCTCTCCTCCTCCTCCAAACGTGGCACCGATTTGTCAAGTCTGGACAGATAATCCAGAGGTGTGTGCGCCTGCTTTATCACCAGGAATGCCTGTATCACACGAGCAGGGGGTGGTATATAGGTTTCAATTAACACAGATAAATCCAAAGGACGCTTGATGGTCATATTTTGTAAATCTAGCAAGAAAAGAGTAATTTCTGTACAGTTGTGTGTGGTATGTATGCAAGCAGGAGGGACTGTCTGCATTAGCATATAAATGCATTTAAAGTGAGACAAATACTGGTGGTTTTGGCAAGCTGGATACCTCTGGAATCACAAATGTAAACTGTTTAGAAAAGGAAACATTTCTGTTTAAACGTAAGGAAAAGGCGGCTTTGGAAGGTAAACATCCTCCCAGAGAAGTAATCACTTTCGGAACTCGTGCTGCTCATTGGGGCACTGGGAGGTGGCTCACGAGCTGGGGGTGGCACCTTGGGCACCCGGGTGCCCTCCGCGGTACCAGCCGGAGGATGCGCCTGCAGCTACACCGAGGGGTGCGAGCTCACCGAAACCGGAGTCACCAGTGTAAACGCCCACTTCTGATGGGGGAGATCACTTAGGAGTGTAAACTCATCAAGGGTTGGGCCACCTCTCTGGTATGTGCTTGTACAGTTCCCGCTGCCGAGGGCTTGCCAGCTCCAAGTGCAGCAAAAACGGCGCTAGTAGTAAGGAGGTTTCAGAAGTCGTAAGCGAGCAATGACCCAAACTTCTCTCTCCGCTTGGAAAACTTTAATGTATAATAGGGGCTATTCTGTAAGGCAAGTTACCTATTTAAAACCCTATACTACTTGGCTTCACAACATGCTTATGTGCAAAAAAATAATATCTACACGAAAAGAATCACGGCACAGCCCCAGCGAGGCCCCAGGTCTGCACGTGAGCTCCTTGCATGCACTTCATGCGCTGCCAGCCGTGATGGAAGCCCAGCTTTGTTAACACGCCAAGCAGATGAACAGACACAGATTGTCCACTCACGCACGACCCCGGTGCAATAACAGCAAGTTTGTCCAAATAGTCAAGATTTTGTCTGTTCATCACCAGGGTTTGTTTTGGAAACAGCTGTTAGTCTGTGCGGTAAAACATAAGATGGAAAGTGTCACAGGAATGTGGTTGTCATGTGAAACCTTTCCTAGGAATGGCAAGGAGATTTATATTTTGCATTTGGTTTTAATTTGATGCATATGGCTGTAGATGCCTGAGATTGGGGAATGGCACTCGCAGCCAGAACACATTTTTCAGGGGATGGCTCACGGCCTAATACAGAAGGAGCGCGTCCTGCAGCCGCGGCGCCCACCACGAGCCAGCACAGGACCAACTCCTACCGCCCAGGACTCTGTTCCACATGGGGGTCCCCTCAGTGCCACGTCGGCCACCCACCACCTCTCGGAGCCGGGTCCCAGGCTCTTCCTCCCCTGTGCCCTCTCTTGGCCCCGCGATGCTCGCCCCATGCAGCCTGAGGCCCTGGGATGGGTGCCCCCGTTAAGGGGTGCCCCCGTTAAGGGGTGGCCCCCTTGCCCTGGCTCCCAAAAAACAGGGAGCACACCTCGGCTGCAATGTTCCCACCCGCTCAACGTTGGTCATTGCTTCTTTAGTAGCATTTTTTAAAACTGTTTTCCAGCTATTCCATGACCTGGTTTGGCCAGGGGTGCGATTAGCAGGCAGGCTATGTGGGATTAGGAGTTTAAATGCTTTTCCTTCCCTCCCTGCTTTGCTTTTGGGAAAAAACAGCAAAACAAACACAAACAAAACCAAACCAGATGTGGCCTGTGTACTGAAAACAGAGAGCGCTCCACTGCTTGGGGGGAATCTCACAAGTGGCCACGGAGATAAAACAAGGCTGGACTTGTAAAATGGAGGCTGGTGCTGTGTGGGGCAGTGAAGAGGGGTGAGAAGAGGATCTTGTGTTCAAAGAACTGGAGAAATGTGTTGCAATGCCTTCAAAAGAAAAGCGGGGAGAGAGGGAGAGCAACGCAGGGAATGCCACAAAAGTCATGTAGGCAAGAGCCTGCAGCTGGCTGAGTTTGAAAACAAATGATTTTAATCAGCTGCTATTCAACTACTGTCAGTTCTGATTTACTGTGTTCAGCCAATTAAGGTTTGGGGGAGGTTCAGGGGTTAGGAGGTGAGAAACAAAAGCACATTGTGGGAGGAGAGGAACACCGAAACAAGAACAGGAATGGGGCTCTCTGAGCCCTTCCCCAGGATAAACCACTGGTGTCGTATCAGGCTCCTCTGCACAGCCTGGCAAAGGTGCCCTCTTTCCATGCAAAAGGGCTGTTTTTCGGAGCCCACGCTCCTTTGCTCATGCCTTCAGCGGAGGCATCCAGCCAGGGCCAGAATTAACAATACTGTGGGTGATGGGGATGTCTGTTCTCACGGGAAGCCACGTGCAGCGAGGTTTTGAAAGCCCCAGGTATGTGGCAGCGCGAGTGGCCAGCTAGTCGAGATGGTTCCCCCAAAAACGCGCCCTTAAACTCTGCCACTCTCATGCAAAGCAAATTGCTTCCATAAGCTGAAAATGACAACATGACTTGAGGTATCTTCCCCCCTCCTGGATCATGACTAATAGATTCAAGGCAAACAGTTCCGGTAAGGCTGTGATATGAGCTTTCCACGATTAATTAGTGCAGCTAAGTAGCAAGCAATGAAGAAAATTAAAAAGAAAAACCATCTTCCCATGTACAGAGATATCTGGGTATTTGCACAACTCCCACCTTAGTGGCAGATAATAGTCTGGAGTCTTTGATCCTATAATAACTCCCTGGACTATTAGTATTGTGAAAATGCTCCCAGGCTTTGGCTCACAGCGCTGCCTACTCCGAGGATATGGCATGCAGAACAAATGTCTCCCTGTGTCCCGCAGATTACGGTCGGGAGGTCCTGTTTACCCTGAGATCTATAGTTTCACTCATACCAGAATCGTGTCACCGTGCTGTCTTTGTTCCTCCTATTTAGCACTTTGATTTGTGCAGCTCTGCTAAGAATCTCCCTTGCAGCTTGTTGACTTATCACTCATCCCCGTGAGTTCCCATTCTCTCTTCTCCTGACAGCTTTGCCTAATGTACTTATTCATTCAATTTAAATAAATCGAACACGGGCCTATGACAGCCGATAAGTGAGTCACACAAGAACAAACAGAAAGGAAGCACTGCAAATAGTCAAATGTCAAGTAGGAATGGAAAACTGTCCCTACAGCTTCAGCGAACCTTAGATGTCTAATATTTATGGCCAATTGATGTCATTAGAAAGTAAATAAGCCCTCTTATGCTGCATTACAAAAGATTAACTGCAAGCAATGGAGTTTAAATAGCACAGATAAGTGCAGATGGAAATAAACCTGTTTAAAGCTGGAAATATTTGCTGAACCTCCTTGCTGCTTTTAAGATAATTGATCTCTGTATATCTGTATTGAATCTCACCATAAAAGCTTTGAAACGTCTTCTGGCAAAGCCGAGCTCGCTTGTGACTCAACCTCGCCTTATCTCTCCAGATTGCAGAGGATTTTTTCATTTCTCAGCACGCTGGGTGGGGAGCACGCGGCTGGTGTCAGCACATCCCGAGATGCTCCGGGCCGGGTCGCTCACCCTCTGCTGGGGACCAGCACCGGCTCCAGCCCGTGCCCAGCCCGGATCAGACCCGCGAGCAGCCCCTCCGAGCGGGCGTGGACGTCTCCACCTCGCCGCAATTCGCCCAGCTTCAAAGGATGTCAGAGAAACAAATCGTCTCTCAGATTATTGAAGCGTGCTCCAGCTGAGGATCTTTGGAAACAGCCCCGCACGACAGATATTAATGAGTTACATTTTGCTGATAAGGAATGTGAGAGAGAGAGAGAGGAGGGATTTACTCGGGAGTTTTGCTCTGCAGTGCCTGCACTGATCTCTGGAGCACGCTCCTGTCCAGGGTGATGCTTGTTCTGGTGCCAAAACACACTCGTGGAGGGCTGGGGGTTGCCGTGCCGAGAGGCACCCATGGGTGCACGGGCACCGGGTGGCCGGAGAGCTGCAGGGGGCTCAGGGGTGCAGGGGGAGGCCCAGCCACACCGAGCACAGCTGTGCCTCTGCCTACAGCGCGTGTGTGCCGTGTCTGTGCGAGGCTGAGGAGGCTGGGAGAGGGAGGACCCGTGGCCAAGCCCATAAGTCAAGCACCGAAGACAACTGCAAGAGCCCACCCCGAGGTCCCCGTGCCCTCCGCGGCTGCCCGCCGGGCACCATCTGCAGCTGGACTCCGCGCCAAGTCGGCACTGCACCACTTCTCCGCTGCAGAAACATTTATTTGATCCTACAACATTGCTTTCAAGATGATTAATCTTTGCCCGGCTGTGTGTTTAGGCTCTCCATAAAGGCAGGTGCATGTGTTCATGTGCTGCTGCTGTCAGGGCTGTTAATGTAAGCGTCTGTTTTACAGCCCAATTGACAGCCGTATTGTTCTGGCAGGGTTACAGCTCTGACATGTGGAATCAATCTTTTTAACCTGTCAATTAATCAGTGGGCAGCTGTCAGCCCAGCTGAAAGGCCTGAAGGACAGTGCCCTTTCAATGGATTATACTGGATGCTCAGTGGAGTAAAATTGAACGCTTCAGTTTCGAGAAACTCTCCCTGCATTCAGAGCGGTGCTCAGCCTCGCTTTTACTGCGGGCCCTGCCGCCTCAACCAGGCGGAGGATGACGGCTCGACGCCCTGCCTGTGCTCAGTAGCTGGAAGAGACCCCTCTGAAACAAGCACGGCATGGCTGAACAGCTCCTGAGAGCATGGCCGGGCTGGGGAGGGTCTCCCAGACCCAAAGCTGCTTTCGAGGGGCGTCGCAGGGAGCAGACGGATCCCAAGCCCTGGACACAGCAGCCTGGTTCCTGCTTGCAGCCCTGATTGTGTCTCGAGCTTGGGGCAAGCCCCTCGGGCTCAGCTATGAGTGAGTTTTCCTGGAGTAAGTGATCCTGCCACTGCTACCCTGCCACGGCTTCCTGCGCCATGCGGCTGGCCCAGAACAACAGGAGCTGCTCCGGGCAATTTCCTTCTGCCTCTGATTTCCTCCAGGGGTTGGCCTCCCCCTCCATTTCCTTGCTATTTCCATGGATCTTTCCCATACCAATGAATTAAAAGAGTATTCGAGGGAACCGACACTGGTCCGTAACACTGTCTCCCCTTTCTCAAATTGGGATTCTCTCTATCACCTTTGGAGCAGATGCTGGGAGCCAGATAGAAAATATCCTCCCAGAGCGACTCGGAGTGGCCAAGGTCCCCTGGCAGCAAGCAGCTCAGGGAGGAAACAAAAGCATAACCTTGAAAATAGCTGCATTTCCCCAGTCCCTTCAGCCTAATGTACTGTGGTGCTAGTTGAGCAGCCACTAATTTGATTCATATGAGAAGCTTGACCTTATTCCACCAAGTGTTTTCCAGCCTGGATTTCTCTAACTGCTTGTTTATAGAGAGTATATGGAGCATTTTATGTTTTTTCAGCTGTTTAGGAACTTGATTTTTTAAGGCAGTCCCAGGAGAGCAGGGTACAAGTCCCTGCCTCCCCCTGCCTTCCCAGCCACCAGGGTGCCCACGCCACCTTCCCTTCGCTGGTGCTGGGAAAGGAGAGAGGATAATTTATTTGGTGGCTGCATCATTACGTGGAGGTGACTCCCAGTGCTATTATCTTTGCTTAGCACAAGCAGGGAGCAGTTAGCGCTCTCTGGGTCATCTATCTTAGGATCAAAAAGCTATGGAGACACAGAAAAGCTCTTCTCAAACCTTAATCTCTCAGCACCATCAGTTTCTCAGCTGAGGATGGGCAGGGGCCTGGGTGCCAGTGCCTCTTGTGATGATTTTAGATGATTGATCTTTCTAAACTGCTTTTTCCTTGCTTGCCACACAGCCGTGGATAGATTAAACATTTATAGATTATCCCTGTGTCAGATGGCTTTGGACAATTAGTCACAAGCTAAGGAGTACTCTCGTGGTTTTCAGCAAGGGGAAAACATTAAGGTAATCAGGAGTTTGCAGCTCTGGATGCCAATCAAGCAACAATGGATGGCAAATTGTAAGGTGGGAGACAGGCGCTGACCATTTGTATAGAACGCCAGCGATAATTTGCTGCAGGGTCCTGGGGAAACCTGCACAGAAAGCAGTCTGAGGTTGTCAGGACTTTGACGAAAGCACAATAGCTCCTTCGGAGGAAAGTTGGATGCCAATGAGTGGCACGCGTGAGAGCAGGCTGCGCATGGGGGGAGATGTGCAACGAGAGCAGGTCTGGAGACAAGCCTCAGGAGGGCACTGGCTCCCAGACCTCTCCGAGCAGCCTCCCGTTCTCACTTGATTTATTCTCACATTGCACTGCAGGAAATAGAGAAATATTATCTCCTGTTTACCACTGCGAGCTGAGATTAAGTACCCCGTCCAAGGTCATGGAGCGCGTCGGTAGCACCAAGGAATTGGAAGCGAGCTCCTGAGCCCTGCTCCTGAGCCCCGTGCCCGGGCGCCTGCTCCCCCCAGCAGGGCCAGCAGTGCCTGGAGAGCTCCCGGCAGCCCCCTGATGAATGACACCGAGGCAGAGTAAATAGCAATTGAAATATTTCCATCTAAGGCCCTGTTATATAAAGCAGTAAGACTAAGCACCAAATGCATCCTAATTTGCACCTGACTCTCTTTTAATCAAATTGAGCTTTCAGCCTTAATCCTAAACAGTGCTTTTCAGAAAGGATTGCAGAAAGATTATTCACCAGGAGGAGCAGGAGCTCGGGGAAGTCATTAGCACCTCTTCCTTCGATGGGGAGGAGGGAGGTGCTGCAGCGCTCCCCACGTACACCCCACCTGCTTGGCAGAGGCCATCGGCAGCGCGCTGTGCGGGGGCACCAAGGTTCCTGGGGGACTTGGGGTCTGTCCCTGTAGGTCCCAGTGCTCGTGGAAGAGCCTGGACCCCTTGGCTGACCCTGCAGGAGACCAGGGCAGGCACGGGGCCTGCGTGAACCTTGTGGGGGAACCAAACCCCCCTGGGCTCTGCTAGGGACAGGGGCTGCATGCGGGGGGTTCCCAGCTCTGCCCTCTGCTCCTTTCCACCCCGAGACTCACACCCTGGAGTAAAACCCGCACCAACAGCTCTCTCCTGCCGTTACGCTGCTGACTTGGATGGAGTTGTACCTACAGATAATTTAGATGCCAGACATCCTCATTCCAGCCACAGAAATAGGAGGATTTTAAGGTGAAATTGTCAGATCAAAGTGAGTTTACAGAGCTCCTTTAAACAAATTTTTACAATAATAATTTCTCGGTGCAGTGTCTGCAATAAAAAGACAATAGATTAGATAGCCATAGAGTGAGCCCGCGGTTGTAAATCACTCGCAGGGCCTCGGCGCTGCTTTGCAAGCATCCTGCACTCTGCCTCGCATGGTTTATGGTGTCATCCGAGTCCCAGAATCCCCAGAGTGAATTACAGCCTTGCAGGCAGCGGGTGGCCATCTATTATCCTACATGTAAACAGGTATTCAAATAGCAGCTTCAGAGCCTTCTCCTTGGCATTTAATCATGCCTGTAATCTAACCCCAGTCCTTGCCAAGGTCACAGCTCTGATTGCTCTTTCTCCAGCACTGCAGGTTTCAGCCGGCAGCAGTGACAGCCTCAGACAAGCTGATTGTCCCCCAAATTAACTCTGATGCTCTGTGCAGAATAATTCAGTAGCAACATGTTCTAATCATCAACCTGGAACCTGCCTCCAACCCCACAGCCCTAGAAGCCTCCCGGGAAAGCTGCGGCTGCTCAGAGGTGTGCAGTCTCCGTGGTTAGGGCACAGCAGCCCCAAACCCTGTTCCCAGTCCCTGGCCCCATCAGCCACGCTCAGCGCTCTGCGCCCTCTGCCTCCAGCTAGAAGGAGCTCTTGTCTTGGGTGGCCAACCCCAGGCTTTCCAAATCGCTCTGCAGAGCAGTGCGGTGCCACCCCTGCCAGGAACATGGGCTGTGGCCATGGGCACGTTCTGCTTCTTCCCTCGTGCCTCAGTTTCTCTGCCAGGAAGGAGGACAGAGCTCACAGGTACCAGCGTGCAGCCTCCGTAAAGCATGGAGCATCACACAACAGCACAGACACCAACACATCCAGATCCTGTCCCGTGCTGAGCTGAAGTCGATGAGATTTGAAGGTGCTCAGCGAAGCCTTTTAAAGGATCAGGTCCTTGAAGCGTGATCAATAATCGGTTCATCCTCCTCCCTACTTCTCTTTCCCCCATGCTGCCTCTCTGAGAAGCAGCTGAGAAATTCCTCAGTCACCGGCCAACTAGCAGGCAGTAAATCTGCAGAATATAAAGATGATTTTCATTTCCATTGGGCTACTCTATTTTTCTCTCTAAATATTTCAGGGGAGCTCGATTCATGGCTTCTCCTTTGGTGTTAAAAGAAAATAATAATAATTTTTTATTTAAAAGGTAGAGAGCAAAGCCCCGAGCACTGGGGCCCTCTGTATTGTGTTTCAAATGGTTTCCAGCTTCATTACTAGCTCTAAGCAAGTTCTGTATACATCACCTAGTTTAATTCAGCAATATCATCAGTGTCAATGGGTATCCAGCGGCTGCCGGCTATTGGTCATCTGGACCTGACACAAACTCAATAAATACTCCATAACCCCTGACAGCCGCTAGCAGATTAGCCCGAAATGAACGATTGCACAACCAACACCTGCTGAACCAAATCACCGCGGTGACTGATGGGCCTGTACTGAGCTCTGACCACAAGTGAGATCAGGGGAAGAATGATTTTATACTTTAAGAAAAGAATTAGAGATGGTGGCTGGAGTGATTGGAAAACCTTCATGAGGCTTCTCACTCCTTCCTGCCTCCCCCTGCCATGCCGAAAGCCATCAGCGCTCCGGCTGCGGCGCGCTGCACGCTGCGAGCTGACCACATGAGTTCAACAACAGCAGCAGTTTTTATTATTCTATACATTATTTATGTCACCATCAGCAGCTTTATTTCACGTCCTAGCATATTATTGCTGTAAATTATTATTTTAAACTCTTTGGCGAGACTTTAACCACTGCTCAAAAACAAGCTCTTATTTAAAGGTAACAGTTTGCAAATGGCTTCAAGAGCTCTCGGCGAGCCAGCCCCTGAGCCTCCACCGCTGCTTTCGGAGGCTGCCCGAAGCCCAAAGCACAGCACTTACAGAAGCAGCCCTGCTTTCCTTCCAGAGAGAAGCTTTTTGGCTCCTGGTCACTTTGCCCTAATCACACCTCGGTGCTGCCTGACTCCAGCCCCATCCGGTCCTTACAGGCTCTCCTGCTGGCGTCTGCGTGGACCTGATGAAATCCAGGGTTTAGGCTGGGCACTGGACAGGGTCCTGGAATTTGGAGGAGCTGAGACACCTGGATCTGTGGCTGTCCTGCACTGCTGCTTGCCTTGGGCAAGCACCTTGCCACCAGATTTGTAAAGTGTTCAGCCCCCAGGAAAACCTCAGCTCGTATCTACAGGCTGAAACCCAGCAAAGCGGAGCTAACCCAGCATGGGCAGCTTTGAACTCCTTGCGTCTGCTCTTTCAGTGCCTCAGTTTCCCCATTAGCTGGTCAAGACATATTAAAGAAATATTACTGTCTGCTAGTGATCCTCTTCTCCAACATTAGGCTTTTTTTTTTTTTTTGGCATGACTGCTTTCCCTATGTCATCTCAGGAGTCATTCTGCACCAGAAGAAACAATCTGGTGCAGAACCTGGACTGACTCGAAGCCTTCCAACCGTGCCGCAGGGAGCCCTGCCTTCCCCCCGCCCTGCAGCCCGTGTGGCTGGGAGGTGCTGAGCCCCCCTATTCCCCCCCAGCACAGCCCTCAGCCTGTGCTTCCCAGCACCCAGCCCTCGCCCGAGATGGGCCCTGCATGTGCTGCGGCCCTGCGAACGGGAGGATAATAGCCCGGCTTGTTTTATCATGTTCGTTTCTGTCTGCTCAGAATCTGTCATCGTTTTCACTACCCGGAATAGCTGTCACTCCAGTTTTGGCTCTAGCACCCTGTTTTGATTCCAGCCCTTATCGAGTTTATCTAGAATCCTTCTGCTCATTTAAAAGAAAAAAAAAAAAAACACACCCAAGAAAATCTCTCATTGAAAGTGCTTTTAGGAGTTTGTCTGAGTCGGATCCCAAAAAGCCCTGCGTGGGTTTGATGCACTCCAGCCTAATTGCTGTCCCCGGATTTGAAGAGCTGTCTGCATTAGGGGCCCGCCAAAGTCCTTCAGAGTAATGTGATTTGCTGGAGAGCCGCGGTATAGGTTTGCAAAAACACTGATGCTCCCGCTGCCAGCTTAAATCAGATACCAGCCCGACCTCAGAAAGCAGTGTCTTTTCCTATAAATTTTGGCATCACATTGAGTTACATCATTCGTGCTGCATTATGTGCTGTTACAGGCAAGAAGTCACGCAAGTTAATGTGGCATCTGGCTGGAATTTAAAGGCGAATGCACAGGGCTGCAAAACCCAAGCCCACCTTTGCCCTCAGACACCTGTGGCTGCTCCGCTGGCCTCGCCCATGGCCCAGGGAGCTGTGCTCGAGGGGGACAGGGACGTCTCTCTTTGCAGGTAGAAACCTTCGTATTTACATCCAAAAGACTCTTATTTTTTACACAGCCACACCCCCCCCCCCCCTTCTTTTTTTGACAGGGAAGACGAACAGTAATTCTTCATCTTTTGGAGGCAGAAGCCTGCTGACTAGAGCTCCATCTGGGGGCACCATCTGGGGATGCTACCAGCGAGCGCGAGCACGCTGCGGGGAGGAGGTGGGCGACGCGGGGGGACCCCGCTGGTCACCCTACGGCCCCCCATCAGCCCTGCTGCCAAACGGCTCTGCACTGGGGCAGGAGGCACCTCCGGACCACACCGGGGCTGTGCGAGGACACATGTGCTAAAATCCCTGTTTATTCGCAGCCTCACACGTATGAGGTTCACGCGGGGCGTATGTAGGCACATCCGTGCACAGGAGGACACGCGGCGGGTCGTGCGCCCCCACGCTCAGCCAGGCTGTCCTCACGAGACCCAAATTATTCACTGCACTCCCACGTGCCATTGGAGCAATGCGATGTTCTGGTGTGCCCAGCACCAGAAAAGCAACGGGGTGGTAACTCCAGGCCCCCTCGGCTCCCCTGGGTCACGGCACGCCGAGGCTCCCCGGGCAGAGGCAGCCACCGCGCTCGGAGAGAGCAGAGCGATCACGGCTCACAAGTGTGCACTTCTCTCATTCCTGCTTAATCTGCTCCTAGCTGCTTTACAGAGCCCCTCACCAATTAACCAATTAGTAGCTAATTTAATTTGCTCTATCAGGACTGCAGCCCACAGTGGATGTGTGAAGCTCTGCTTGCCAGCCGCTGGCGCTGCTCTAGCCCGCTGCACAGCACCCCGGGCACCCCAAAAGGAGGCAACCCAAACTCCAGCCGCTTCCCACGTCCCTCCCCTGATGGTTCCGAGACAAAACTTCCCTCAGCCGAGGCACCTGCCTCCCAGATCTCGCCCCTTGCCTGCACCTCGGGGAGATGCTGAAGCACAGACAAGACGCAAGCGTGCGTTAGGCTGCAAAACCTGGTCCAGCCTGAAGAGGAGGACGGGTATTTCAGGGCCGGGTTTGTCGTGGTGCCATTGTGTTGTTGGTGTTTTGTTCCTTTCTTTGAGGAGAGCTGAAAGCAGCATCTCGCGTTTTTCACTTAATCTTGAACAATGATAAAATGTTTCATGTTGGTATGATAAAGCTTTCTGAGTCACTTCCCTGTATTTAATTATGATTTTTAGGCCATGTTAAATTACAGATTTCGTTATTTTCTACAAGTTCTATCTGCTGTTCATTTTAATACAGGGAAAAAGAAACACCTGGGATTGTTCTGAGTAACACAGGACAAACAGGTAGGGAGACAGACACAGGCATCTGTGCACAAACCATTTCGAGATTTTTGCAGTAAAGAAGATCAGTTTTCTGTTCTGGCTTTAATCTAACCAAAGCCTCAGGGACATGGTACAAATACCGCTGATCTTCAGCAGCAGAGCTCTGCAGCTCCTCTGTATGAGTGTCAGGAACCAGATGGCTCATGGCAAAGCCTGGGAAACCCTCGGCACTACCCGTACCATTAGCATCAGACCTGGGGTTGTCCTGGGAAGCTCTTCTGCGAGATGCTACGAATCCCGCTCACGCTCCTGGTGCGGCACCCCTGGGTACAGGAGCAGCCTTTTAACAGCTCCACTCCCGGCCCAGAGCAGGTCCTGGGGACCAGAGCATCACCAGGAGCACCTGAGACCTTCCAGCAGACCTTCCTTCATGGACCTGCCACCAGGGAACGCCGGGATCTTGGAGACACAGCGGCACGGGGAAGAGATGGCAGGCGGGGAGGGAACAGAGCATGGGTTATGAAGTACCTGGTAAAAAACTACAAGCGGGCGGCTACATTTTCTCTCTACCAGGCTCTGCCTTAAAAGAGTTTTTCACTGTAATTGTAATTGATGTTTTCCCTCGTCCTTGTAAAATGGTTTAGTGGTTTGGAAATGATTTAAAGGAGGAATAAATATGCAGAAGCGGAGCAGGTTTCTGTCAGACTGAACTCCTTTCTCTGCAGATGGACTGCAAGGCACCTTGCACTGATCAATAGCTTTAGGGAACAAATAATTTTGTCTAGCTTATGTGATATCCTCCCAACATTTCTGATCTAACACTAACCCAGCCAAAGCATACAGAGTGGCATAGGTATTCCCTTAGATCAATTCCAGGCCACCACTGTTGGAAACATACAGGGGAGTGTTGGATTCTGTCTGCTGGCCTCAAGAACAAAGCTGTATTAATATTGGCTTTTATTTTTCAGTTACTAGAGGCAGCTAACGAGTGAGCATGATTATATACATCTATGCTGACTCACAGGTTTCACCTACATGCTTTAAAAGCTGGCTAAAAATCCTGCCCCCCGTTGCTGACCCAAGGGATGTTCCCGCAGAATAAACTGGAGGAGAATCCAACCATTTGGCATCCATTTTACAGGGGACGAGGGGAACGGACAGCTTAGGGACCAGTTTACCCAGAAAATACCTCTGACTGCCTGCAGGCTTAGCTGCAGATAGCAAAAAAAGGTGCACACTTCTAAAGAAGGCCATTTTCCAGCTTTTAGGAGCCAAGATCACATTACTAAAGCTCTCCAGCCCATGTTGAGTTCATGAGATAAGAGCAGAAGCAGACAACAGAGAGATCCCAGGTGCCACCAAAAGACCCCACAGGGAACCAGCCCTTCCATGAGCATCCCCTCTCCCCACGCCATCCTGAGGCCATGCTTAGAAGGATGCCCCAGGCAGGATCCCATGAGCAGATCCCTGGATGAGAGCAGGCGGGTGGCTGGTGGGCTGCATGCCTATGGAAATGAGGATATTAATGAAGCTGAGCTTGTAATGGGATGGAATTTATTGTACAATTAACAACGTTATGGCACCCAGTGCCTTGGATGGGTGTCTCTTTTGTTTTAAATCTAAATAAATAACTAAATTAATGCTACCATTCCTAGTTTTTTTGTAGCACGGCCAAGGCCGAAGCAATTTACTAAAAATAATGAGAGTGGCTCACCGAAGACCATCAAGACTCGTGAGACAGCTCCACGGGGTTATATTTACAAATGGATATCTTCCAGATGTCATGGTGATTGGTGGTGCACGCCGACCAGGAGAGGAGAGACAATAAGCCTGGAGCCGGTCCCTGGCCCCACCGCCGACAGCACGCACCCAGCGGTACACACAGCACGCTGCCTCCGCAAATCCTGCCTGGAAATGCCCTCCAGACACGCCACCTTTCTGCAAAATGACTTCTCGGAAAATCACAGATAGGCCCGAGACGTTGTTGTTATTATTATTATTATTCTTTTAAAAAGTTACTTCTGAAGACTGCTGTGCTGGTGACATTCCCTTCAAACCGCAATAACTAACCTGTCACAGCCTACAAACGCTGACAATACAGCACCGTGTGGGGCTGACTTAATAAACCTCATTTACATTCATTTTGATTCGCTCAGGCATTGAAAAACATTTCACGGGGAAAAAGAAATAAGTAGGAACCTCTCCAAGCTGACATGATGTTTGCTGATATGATACGAACGGACTTAATAGCAGCACGTATGAGAACATGCATTCCTTACAATATTTGCAAATGGGCTTCTTTTTATTTACTTGCAATTTTTTTTTTCCCTCTTTTGTGCTGGTGCCACTTGTGCTGTGGAAGCTGTGCCGTGACCACGGCACCTCCACGCCGAGGTACTCGCGTGCCCCCATGGGGCAGGACGGGCTGCTTGCCCCACGGGAGAAGGGTTGATTCTCCCTGCAGTTTTCATATTTGTTGATCCAGATCTGAGGCTCTACTCCCCTCCTGTCCCTTTCAGAGTTACCCAGCCAGCTGGTTTTCCTGAGGCCAGGATGGTCTCCAACCTTTCTGGGGGTGAAGGCCCCTGTGGGTCCTGCTTTTGGGACCCGGTGGCTCACCTACACCACACTGAGCTCAGCCCCACAGCTGCCAGCAGACCCATGGGTACAGCTGACAGCCGAGCCTGTGTCAAGGGTGGCAAGCGGCCTCTCCAGCTGCTTTGAACCAAACAGGGTTGCTGAGCCCTCAGCCGGAGTTTTGGAATCTTTCCAAAGCTGCATTTCTTCATGGTTTGTGTATCCCTTTCCATAAACTCCTGGTGTGCCTCGCATCCCTTTCTTCCCAGCCTGTGCTGCGCCGACCAGCAGCACGCTCCCATTCCTGTCGCAAACGGGTTACTGGGAGTTTACTGGGAGCTGTGCTGCAGCCTGCACAACACTGGAGAAACCCTCCAGGGAAAGTCAAGAGCATGAATCATAAACGGGCTAAAAGTTTATCTTACCTTGAAGAGTGATAAACACACAAGGCATGGTGTTTTTGTTATTTCTGCTGAGCTTTTTCCTGCTGACATTGGTTTAAAATAAGTTCCTCTTGATTTACATCTGTCTAAGATCAGAATGAAACAGAACAAGTTTTAGCAGAATGGGATTCTGCAGATGAACACATGGGGCTCATTTGGTTTCTCTTATCTGATTTGCATCACAGGGAGACAGTTTAATTTCAAACACTGGCCCTGAGCAACTGAGAACAGGGAAAAAAGACTGAAAAAGTATCACAATCAAGCAAGTCAGCGAGGTATGCGGAGCTGGGAAACTATCCACAGGTGCTGGAAAGGAAAAAACAATACCATGATAGAAAATATAATGCCTAGTGGCAAGGACTGCACGGCATGCAGCCCAGTGGCACTTAGGAGTGACTCCGGCTGTTGAGTTACTGGGAGGATGCTGAGGAGCTGCAGCTTCCCCATCGTGTGCCCGTGCTGGAGCCCGGAATCCAGCGAGGCCGTGTCGTGCAAGAAGGAAAACACAAACACTTCTGTACTGTGAGAGCGCAGTGTCACCAGACACGAGACGTGGGGTTTAAGGGACTCCCTGCGCCACACCTGGCTCAGTCTGGATCTCTTGCGCCACCTCTCCTCTCCTCCCTCCTTCCACACAAGGCACCAGGGACCCACCAGGGACCCACCAGGGACCCACCAGGGACCCACCAGGGACCCACCAGGGACCCACCAGGGACCCACCAGGGACCCACCAGGGACCCACCAGGGACCCAGCTGCAGTGGCTGCTCACCTGAACCACACCAAATCCGGGGGATAAAAAGGCCTCAAGAGTAAAGCAAACGGGGAGCCTTGCAAGAGCTTCTTTGCTGCCTGCAGGGTCAGCCCCTACGCTACCGCCTTCAGGGCAGAAACGTGCACGGGGCTGTCTTGGGCTTCACAACGGAACTTTGAGAAATAATGAACAAAACCAGAATTAAAAGCCTCAGAGCACAGACTTGCAAACTTCTCCTACCCACTGCTCCCAGTTCTGCCTGGCTCGTGCTGCCAGCAGCTGTCTGACTGCAGCCCCCAGACCCGAGAAGCAGCAGCACACGCTGCGTACCCGTGGCACAGACATCAGTTAAGGGTTGGATGTTCCAACAGTGTCCAGGTTCAAGGGCTGCTAGCAGGTTCTTTACAGCAGAAGAGGGAGAGAGCAGCAGAAATGCAAGACGACTGTCGTGACTGCCAGGAAAGAGATTTCAACTGCTCAAGGGCCCAGAGTAACCCCGGGGCTCTCACACCTCGATCAGCAGCTCCCCGTTCCTAACAAGCGCAGTGCACGCAGTGGATGAGGGTATTTGCACAGCATGATGGCTTCACACCGTCTTGGTGCGATTTATCCCCTGTTTAGCCATGTATATCCCCTATTTAGCCCATTCAGCCATGGCAAGGCCCTCACCAACACAGATCACACAGGCACCACGTCCCAGACCCGGCCTCGCAGCCCGAGCAGAGCCGGGGGGCACCGCTCGCCTCCCTGCCCCTCGGCAGCGTCAGCCTGCAGTCGGGTGGTGGCTGCCTGGTTTTCAGCCTCTGAGATGTTTTCAGTCAAACACACTGAGGTGTCTCTCCTCCCCCTCTCCCCCCGCCACCACCTCCTCCAGACCCGGGCAAATTGACAAAGCAACAGGAGAGAGAAAATTGAGTTGTATCATTCCCCCTTGGGGAGTCTCACTTTGCTGCCTGTATTTGAAAGCGCTCATTTCCTACATCTCTTGATGAGAGTTCCTATCGACCAGTGACCCCTAAATGCCTATGCTGATCAATAGTCCCCAGCATCTTATTGACACATCTATCGACAGCTCTCCCTGTGCGGGGCAGCCGGGCGGCAGGCGGCCACGGCTCCTTCAGGAACAGGGACGACTCCAGCCGGTATCGACACCGCGCATGGAAGTTTACTTAGCACCAGGGAAGATGCATCTGCTAAGGCAGCCGGTACATCTCCCGATGGTTTCACAGCAGCTGACTTATCAGGGAGCAGAAATCCCTTTGCATGGAGGCAGCACTACCCCACGATAAACCCACAGCTGCCGCCCAGGCCCTGGGCTTGGTGTCTTGAGGTGCACAGGCTGCAGAGCTCAGCTGGGGGAGATGGGCAATGCCTTCCTGGCTCTCTTGTTGAAGGACTCTGCAATATACTCCTGATAGGAGCTATTATTTCAGTCAATATGTGGTTAACAGCCCGCCAGGAATTCTCTCCTCCCCTGCCCCGGCTCACCTATCCTCCTTCCCTCCCAAGCACCTCCCTCCCTTGCTCACACGCTGCCTGCAAGTGGCAAAAGCTGAAGCATCCAAATTCCCATAATCAAGCACCCAAATTCCCATCATCTCCTGGAGATGAGCAAGGAGCCCTTCCTAAAAGCACCATCCTCCTGGGTTCCTTCCCAAGCAGCCAGAATCCGGCACCCCGTGGTTCTGCTTGCGATGCTCCGGCGCATCTCGGCACCACGGCTGCACCAGGTGCAGCAGCACCACGTGGAGCAGCACGCGGGGCTTGCAGCAAATCCTCCCGGCACACGCCTTCGTAGCCCACCGCTCATCCAGGCAAGGAGCAGAGGGGGGAAAAAAATGAAAGAATATTGAACTTCTAATGCACTGTAATTACCAAATGATCCTATCTCAGAAGCAATGGGGCCCCATGGGATTTATTGCTGTATTAACAGTGGTTTTCCATTGCATTACTTAATGAATAATGTCTAGGCTAATAGCACACCAAAAAAAAAAACGAACAACTCCAGTGTAATTATTATTTCTTCTAATGCAGCCACTTCTTACATAAATACCCATCTCTCTTTATTGGGTTGCTGTTTAAAAAAAATGTTTCCTATTAAATTGCCATCGGCACAAGGCATATATTATCATTATTTTTACTTTTGCTACACGAGGGTTTCCCCACTCCCCGATGCTTTTGCATACCTAAATGACCACTGGGCTCCCACCCGCACCCCCAGTGCCACCCTCAGCTTCACGACCGGGGTTCTCAAAAAGCTGCAGGGAACCTCAGCTGTGCAAACAGCCGAGCCTCTGTTTATTTTGGTAGCCTCACAAAATATTTATGGAGAGTTATTCGAGCAGAAAGGCTGAATGGAGATCATTGCAATGTGTCAAATTAAAGAGTGCTTAATGCCGCCTAATCTCCTGGTAATTACTGTTGTGGCAGCGGATGGCATTAGAGCCGGGTAAGAAAGCTAATGATAGTCGGATAGGAGCCTGGCTGGGTGTCAGCACGAGGCGGGTGGAAAGTGGGCTTCTGTCATCCCACAGCTGCAACAAGTGGGTCTCTTTCTGTACAGATAGATCAAGGGACCGCTCGCCTTTCTGCGGCATCCTCGCTCGAGGACACGTGGTTATCCGTGCACTGGCACTAGGCAGGACACACCAAAAGCAGGTGTCACAGCTGGGTACTGCCTATTTTGGAGGGGGCCATCCATACCCCAGGGAGCTCACCATCAATTAAAACAAAGCAGACAAGGAAGCTTTATCATCTCCATCGTAGAGCAGGGGACTTTAAATACCCAGAGACTAAGAGACCCAGCAAATAATAATAAACGCTACTTGGAGCTGCTGATGCTTATCTAAACTCTGCAGAGTTTGTGTTGCGCTAATTACTGAGGCTGTGTCTGATTAGCTCTGGAATCGCTCGGGGATTGCTGTGCCTGTGCGGGCACCTCGCACACATCACTGCTGTGGTTCGAGTGTCGAAGCCAACCACCTGCAGGCCAAGAGGGAGTTCGGTCTTCACAGCCTGCCTGTTTTTTGTCCTTGGTGGGGTCAGCAGCAAGTGGAGAAGAAAAAGGGAGACGACTGCTTTGACAGGTTTTGGAGGTGCAAGCTGGACCAGCATACACAGAGTTATATATTTAGAGGTACCTAATAGTTACTGAAGACATTGTAAACACCCATGTTGTTCCTCAAGGACTCTTCTTTCTCTGTTTAATCACAAGCCTGGTTACACAACAGCAAGCCCATTGCCTGGGCAACGAGCTGCGATGTCAGGAGTCAGTTCCGACATCTTCAGGGAAATGAACAGGAGCAGCTGATGAACCCTAGAGCAAGAGAGTTGTATTTTGATGCCAGCTACTTAGTGCTGCACTCAGAGAGCTCTCAGATGCACAGCCCAAGACAGGGAGCAGTTTCCAGGCAGGAAAACGTGATTCAGCATTTCCCCATCACCAGTGGCTCCCAGCACCACAACATCCAAGGCAGAGAAAGGCTCAACCCAAGCCATGAGGTCTGTTGGGTTTTTTTGTGTGTTGTTGATGCTGTGATTACACGCACTGGTGAGGCACAGGACAAACATACACAGGGCACTGTATGGAAACATTTCATGCATTTGTGTAAGTGTGAGAGCCTGCAGGTGGGACACCCCTTGTCCAGCACCAGAAGACACTGGGAAGTGCTGCAACAGCACCTCAACCCCTTGCAAAAATGATAAAAAAAAATCACTATTTCTCTTGTATAGGTGCTTGCTTCTCCTGCCACCAACTGCATGCTGGAGTCACCATCCAAGACGGTGGCAAACACCAAGCACCCAGGATGTCAGCGAGAGCCTTGGCACTGTCACGTCCCACTGCTGGGAGACAGGGCCTGGGAGCAGCCCCCAGGCTGGGGTGGGAGCCGAGGGGGATACGGGAAAGGGCTCGCCGAGGGGAGGGAGGGATGAACCGGTCTGTTCCAGTTAGGGAGCTCAGCAAGCGCGAGGTTCATCATTAACTGTCAAACAGCGGTTTTAATCAGCCCTGCTCCTCGGCGGAAGATAGATTTAATATCAAGGCACATTTTCAGAGCCATTAGTTTAATTATGACAGGTGTCTGCAAACTGGATGGCTCCGCTTTCAAGCTATGAATGACAGCGCTTAATTCTCCGGGCCCACGGGGGCCACTAGAGTACTTTACAAAAATGAGTTTCCATTAAAGTGTAAGTGTTTCTTTCTTTCTTTCTTCTCCCCTTTCTTCTATTTTTTTTTCCAAAATATATATTTATATATTTTCTCTCCTTCCGTTCTCTCTCCTCTCTGCATGCTTCAAACTGAGAGCTGATCAGAAAATTGCCCTTTAGTGGAAGGCAAAAATAATTTTCCTCTCCCATTAGGGCTTACATTACAGGTTAGGAAAGCTGTGCCCCACGTTCTCTGGTCAGACAGAAGCACAGCAATTTGCTGCTTAACCTTTCCATTATCCATCTGGCTTCATCTTTTTCCCAATAAATAGGTAAATAACAAATAATGGAAGCTTTGGATGCCCACAGGGTGCTGCTTACCCCAAGCAGAGACCAAAGGCAGGTTGTGCTGAGCCCCTGAGGGTATGGGCTCAGCACCCAGCTTGGGCTTCGATGTGCTCTGTGCATCTCCCACCTCTGTAACCAGCCCCACATCAGATGAGGTATGTGGGGCGTTCATCTTCAGTGCTCAATTTATATAGGCCTTCTGGATCAGGGCACTTCATATTTGTCTATTTTAGGCACCAAAAAAGCCTTCCTCCCCATCAACAGCAACAAAAAGCATCAAAAAAACCCCAACAAGTAGTCAGAAAATTCTATGAGGCTTATTTTCCAGTACCCAGAGAACTAGTTGCTTAGACAGCTCCTGACACGGAATAGGAAGGGTTTCTAATGCCCTCCTACGGTTATCTGATGGTCTTCGCCCACCGCAGTGCCTCCACATGCGAGCTGCTCCATCCAGAGCAGCAGAACAAGGTTTCCAGAGGACTCCGGACTTGGCCATCCCCTGCCAGACAGCCAGGAGTGCTCAGTCCGCAAGATGTACCCAACAGGCTGAGCTCATTGTGAGGACCGGGTTATTTTGTAAACCTAACTCCAGCTGGCCCTATTATTTAGCACTCAGCTCTTGGAAGTGTTGCTGAGAAGCAGGACTCCGGGCTGGCTGCATTAGAACGAGGCAGCCGATGTAACTCACCCAGTCACATCTCTGGCACCCAGTCTGGGCCCCAACTGGAGAGACTTGTGATGGAAAGCTTCTTGCTGCCTGACTTGGCTTCTTACTGGGTGGGTGGCAGGTGGGGTTACTGGTACCAAGTGGGACTTACATTTGCATTTAATAAAACTGAAGTACTTGGTGATGCTCCAGACATGAACAGCATCATAGTCCAGCTTGTAAAGGAAGAAACAGAGGTAAGGAAAGGGGAGAAGACTTACCCTAGCTCTCCAGGTGACAGCACGGGATGACTGGCATGCCACCTCCCTGGCTCCAGCCTTTTTTCTGTTTTAAAGTGTGTGGTACAGCTCTGAGAAGCCCTGCTGCAGTGCCTCAGGACTATCCCTGCGCTTTCACCCCAGCTCTGGCAGCTTACTGATGCGTGGCTGACAGCACTGGCCGAGCACCCTGCACCCCCAGCAGAGCCACCCCCTGCACACATTTCCCCAGGGGATGAGGGACGGATGGGTGCTGTCTCCCAAGTCAGCTCACTTCATCCCATCACACCCTGCTGGGACAAATGCCCAAGGAACAGCACGTGAGGACGGGAAGAAGAGGAGCGGGACTGAGTCCCCCACACTGCCCGGGAAGGCCAGGTTGTGCCAGGAGCAGAACATCGTGCCGTGACTCTGGCTGTGCAGTGACCTCTGCTGCAGAGCCAGGCAGCCACCAGCCACATGTGGGAAGCTGCAGCTGACATATGTCTCCGGAAAAAGGCATCAACTTGCACCCTAAACACTGCCTTGATCTCCTGCAAGACTCCCCTGGTCTCTCTGACACACTCCATGCACGCTGTGCCTGCCTACATCCCCTGCCTTGTCCTCAGGCCCTGCCGGGGCAGAGCAACCACCTCGCTCGTGTGTCAGCTCCCCAGCTCCTGCTGGGAGCCCAAGCGAGCACAAAGGGAAATTAAAGGGTTAGACCTCAACTGCTGAGCTCAGACTGCATGAGAAGCATTTCTCCAGCCCTCACAAAATAAAATTCATCCAAACCTGGTTACTTCAGAGCTTCACGCATGCATCCCAGCCTTGCCCTGCTGCACGTTGGTGTCAGCGCCTTCACTGTGCAGCTCTGCAGCTTGAAGCTTTCTCAGCTAGCACTCCTCTGCAGGAGAACACCAGCCTGCCACCCTGCAGGGCTCCCTGGGCAGGCTTCAGGGAAGCACTGGGAGCCGCACAGACCCCACCAAGCTGCCCTGGGCTGCCTGGTTTGGAGCCTCCTGGCAAGAGAGCAGCCCCGGAGCGGGGCTCACCGGCACGAGGAGCCCCCAAGGCCCTCGCTTCCAGCCTCTGCACAGTCTGGAGTCTCTCAGAGTGTTTCTAAAAGGTCAGAAGGAAATATCACTTCTACTTTCCTCAAGTCTGATTTTGAAATATTCAGGTCTCCAGCCAGCCCTAAACACTGCTATTCCTTACTCCTAATTCACAAGGTCCCTCGTTATCCCCATGTGCCCATGACCTTTCCGTCATGTGTGCAGGAGCTGATGAATGGTAGTTAAGAGATGCCAAACTCACTCCACTTGTGAGACAAACCACACCAGTCTCAAACAGGGTCAGGGAAATCCCTCATCACCCAGCTCTTCCAGCACTGGTCTCTGCGAAGCAGGGCTATAGGGCAGCGACTTTATGGCTGCACAGAAAGCACCCTCAGAGAACGGATGAGCCGTCATCCTCCTCACCCACAGCATGGTAAAAGGGGATGGCCGTCACACAGGGCAGCTGCCAGCCGGCACCTCGGTGACCTGGGGACTCTCCCTAATCATGCCTCTGCCTGTACTTACCTTTGCCAGCTGTAGAGAGGGGACCAAACAGCTCATCCACTTGGCCCCTGCTATAGAAGCACAGCTCCAGGCAGAGCCCACTGAACTCTGCTGGCTCACACTCGTTCAGGATCCAGCAGAGATTCCTGGAGACCTGCAGACCTCAGGCACTGACAACGTTAAAGCCTCTCTGGACTTCCTTGCATCCAGTCATACAATGAACTTGTTCAAGTGACCTTGCCAAAACTTGTGCATGCAGAACAGGTCTAGGTCACCACTGGCATTCAATACCTAAAAACCCTTCTACAAGTCCATAAGGCTTTTAAAAAACATCTAGGTGATGGGGGAAACCCATCAAGAACTTTTTAAATGGAAATCAGACACACAATGCATTTAGGAGTTTTTGAACAGCCCTCCAGCATCCAGTCACCTCGTATGTCCATAACTGCTCTGTAAACATGGCCTGTGGGTGCTAAACTGCAGAAAGCCACTGGGATTTCATGGGAAAGAGACACATTCCTAAGATCCATGACCAAAGTTAACAGCAAACTCGATTCAATTTCTGCATGACTTTCCAATTCCTTTAAAAAAAATAATGAACAATGTGTTTCTCAAGGACACGGCCCCCCCGCCCCCTTCCTTTTCATCCTGCTTGGAAGTGCCTCTGCCTTTGTTCCTCCCCAGGAGGGGTCTGGCAGGTTCTAGCACAGGAGGGATCTGGGAGAAACAGCAGAAGTTATTTAAGTCCAAACACATAAAATTATACATATTCAAAACAAAGAGCATGGGAACTTGGCAGAAGGAGAGGGTGTCTAAGTTACCAAAGCAGCCATAACTCAAGAGCTGACAAATGATGTGGGTTTGAAATGACTATTTATTCTGGTATTTAATAATACAAATCCAGAGCGTGGAAACTACTACACAGCTACATCACATTGTCTTTAGTGCCTCCAAGTCACTGAGGGCTATAAGGACTGAGCACTGTTGTGGTTTATATAATTTAATGCCTTTCCTACAGTTTTTTACTGCAGAAAAAAAAAATACACGATCAGCAAGGAAAGGGATTCCCTGGCTAGTTTCTAAGTTAGCTTTGTTTCAGAGACTTTGGAGCTTGGCGAGGCATTGAATAGCGCAGGGGGACCTGTGTCAGAGGAAGCTGACCAGCTCCCACTCAATCCTCCTACCCCCATGTTGAAAGCCGCATCTCCAGAACTCCTCAGCTTTATAACAAAGCTGACTCCAGCTGGCGGCACCAAGTACTTGCCCACCATGCGGTGGCAGCTCACCAGAGATCCAGCTGTGCAGAGCTGCGAATGGCACACGGGCTGGCACCGCACGGAGGGGATGCTCAGTTATGCAAGTTCCTTACCCCACCAAGGAAAAGTCACATTACTGAGCTCCCACTGCAAAAAGCCTAAAAACCAATGGTTAAAAACTCAGAGGAGCTTTATTTTATTTTGCTATTATTGTAGTGATAAGCCTGATCTAGGGAGTTGTAGCTAGATTGAGTTCAAGTTTTACTCCAGTTTGTTGGTCCTTAATGGGTCTGTGAAACTTACCTCGGGCAGCACGTGGGCAAAGGGGGGGTCCTCTCACTACCAAGACCCTTCCTGAACTACCTTCCCATGCACATCAGTGACCTTCAGGGAAGTCTGGCCCCTTGAGAGATTCTGGTCTGATTTTGTAGGACTAAAAGGTGGTGATTTGACCTTAAAATGCCATTTCAGGTGTTTGGTGCAGTCTCAGCTACCCCACAAGATGTGCAGAGGACAGCACGTTCCCCTGCCCTAAACCTAGGCAGAGGCATTACTTCAGGTTACCCTGGAATAAGTCAAGTGTAAAACAGCAGCCTGGGTTCATGCCTCACAGGCTGCTGCTTGCTTTTCCCCCTCCGCATGTTCAGTAGGCTTTTTGTATTTTAAATGTAATCCAGACTATAGAGTAGTATATTTCTATTTTTCAAGTGAATAACGTTGTAATGACTAATTGCTACAGAAATTCACCTCTTCGTCTAATAAACCCAGTCCAATTGACTGGGGAAAGGAATCTATTGTTTTAAGATGTGCAATAATGGGAAAAAGGATTTTATGGCTCTCCATGACCTTTAAAAGGAAACTCAGAAAGTGGCCGGACAAAGCAAATACAGAAGGGTTCCTAGGAAGAAGCTGTCTGCAGAGGGTGTCTTTCCATATTAAATGGATTTTTTAAAACTCAGGTAAAGATTCTCATGCTCACTACATAGGAAACAGCCCCAGTGAGAAGAAGTAGCCTTAAAAAGGGGCAAGTATGCTTGCTGGTTGCTGCAGGCTGAGAATAGCTTCAGTTCAACTGCAAATTAAACATACAATGAACAATGCCCAAATCAATATGGTTTGACTTTGGTTTGGAGAGGAGATGATGGATTCAGTTTCCTTTCCTTAACCCGTTCTCAAGCCTGCTGTCAGTGAGTTTGCAGATTGTTCCCAGACGTGCTGCAGACTCTGGTACTGGCCCAGTAGGGAAGGGAGCCCAGCAGAGCCCCTCGTTCAGCACTGATCCACACCCGGGGCAGGCTGGGGGGAATAACAGATGCAGGGGGGTCAGGACTGACATTCAAAGCAGGACTCACAAGGCTCATCACAGATGGCCACATATTACAAAGCCCTTAGCACCCAGTAAGGCCAGTAGCTCACTCCACATCTAAGCAGCCTGCATAGGCAACCATATCGCAGCTAGCACAGAGTTACAAGTCTCTGTCCCTGCTCGGAAAAAAAACACCTGAAAGCATGCTGTCTGGAGTCCCATTGTCACAGCAGGGTGCTGCCCTTCTGACAAGGGCCCCAGGGAAGGGATGCCAAAATCCCAATGCTGCCCACCAACACTTCCCAGTGGCCGGGAGCCCCCAGACCCTACCAGCTACCTCGGGAGGCCTGCCGCTGGCTGCAGGCAGGGAACGGCACGTAGCTCATCAAAATCCAGAGGTAATAAATAAAGGCATACTAATGCTCCCAGCAAGTGATGAAGCTGTTGAATTTATACCCCTTCACATCAAGGGCTGCCAGCAGACGAGCATACTGTGTTCATCCCAAGTCATTTTACGTGAGGTCAGTGCAACACCCAACCCTCGCTGATGCTGGGTTGGATTAACACAGAGCTTAGGCACCACTCGAGTCCCACTCTAGCCCTCCAAGTGGAAACCCTGTTTGCTTTTGGTACAGGAGGAATTTTACCCAAAGACTTCACGCTGATTGACAGCCAGCTGGGTACTTGCTGCCACAAGAAAAGTAAATAACACAAAGCAAAACTGGTTGTCACATTGCAAAGTGCTATTAACAACCCAAAGTAGAAACCACTAACTGCTTCTGTGGAGAGCCACTGAAGGAACAAGTCAATGTGTTTGTTTTCTTCACCTTAAATGCTTCAAAGAATCATGAGAGGAACAGTATTTCAACCATGAACTATCCAACCTTTAAATGCATTACCCAAAGAGAAGACCAGCATTAACATCTCTGCACTGCTATCACAAAGAAATAAAGTGTCACAGCCCCCAGAACCTGAGAGATGCTCCGAGCACGCTTACTTTTGGCTGGGAGAGCTACTGAAATCCACATGAGATATGAGATGCACTGGAACATTCAGCCCAAGAAAAGGAATATTCCAGAACATTTATTAATCAGCTTTTCTAAGGCAGTGAACCCTTCGTCCTTTCATCGTCTCCACAGAGAAAACATGTAGTAAAACTACATAAATTATCAGCTGTACCATGAAAAATAACCTCCCAGGACTAGAGCAAGCACTAGGAAATGCAGTTTTTCTCCAGCACTGTTTCATCAAGACCAAGAAGGTAGGGAATTGATGGGTTATAAATCAGGCAGGGTGGTATTAATCCCTGAGCCACTCACCAAACCCCATGCACCATTCCAGCATGGACTTAAACAGAAGATTTTGTACTGGCTTTGCGCAGATTGAGGTTGCTGAGTACTGGACATACGGCACTGTGGGAGACACTCACCACCCTGCTTGGATGCTGAAGCAGGGGCAGGTGCTGCTCAGACACATGCTGCTCATGGTGACAGAGGTCTTTGTTCTGGAGGGCGACAAAAGGGAGCCACAGGGGGCCATGGAAAACCCCCTGTCCCTGCTCTGACTGCAGGGAGAGCCTTGGGCACCCGTAACCTCTCGCCTCCAACACACACAGGTAAAAGGTAGAAGAGAACTCAAGACTGTCACAGACACCAGGCTAGTGGAACAAAGCTTGAGAATCCCTAATGGCTTTGAGGAAACACAGCCCCATGTTTACTATTTCTGCAGTACCTCATTATTTAAATCAAAACACATGATTTTAAGACAGCTGACTCAGGGCTTTTAATGCTTAGGGTTGCTAACGCCGTATGTGCACAAATGCTTTTCAGAGGTTCTGATCACCTGCAATTCACACCAAATTGTGGGTAGCTAGCACTAAAAACAGCAAGCCTGTAATTTTATATGCAGTTGCTATTTTACTTCCCGCTTTCTGTTGTGACCTTGATATTTTTGTGGTCCCAGATAGATGCAGCAAATGGAAAAAAAAACATCATTTTGCTCCCATGCAAAGCTGTTTCATCTCAGAAGAGGTGGTGAATTTTTATGCCCAGTGGCAAACACACAACCCATAATCCAAAGTAAGTGTTACCTGTGGCAGACAGGCTTCTGCAGCAGTACAGGGACACGCTCCCTCGGAGAAACTGGCAGGAATTTTCTTAAGGTCAAGCTTTGGCTCCAGCAGGGACGATACCAGATTTTACAGGCTGGCAACCAGTCACCTTGTTGCTATTCAGAGCAATACAAGCTCATTCATTTGTCTCTCACTGTAGTTAAAAAGAAAATAAAGAAAAAGACACATCAACACAACTACAAAGATCAGCTCTCTAGAAAGCAAGCTACAATATATAGGTTACAGTTTCCTGCTAAAACAAATCCCCTCACAGTATGATTTCATAGGCCATGCTAATTATTTTTAGGGCGAGCATAATAAAACCCAGGTGATTTGCCTTTAGCAATTTCTTCTTATCTTCACACAGCTCCGGATCATTTACCCACATGGCAAGCAATTACAATGAGCCCTGCAGTTCTTAACAGACATCTTTTGTCGAAACCCGGCAAGAGTACACAAAGGTTAATATGCTTCTGCACTACAGAAATCTGGGCATTGTCTTGTGGATTGTAAGACGTGCTGGTGACATGCTGAATTCAGCTGATTTACAAGATCAGCAAAATGGAAGGTTTTCCCACTGGGAGCCTTTTCCTAACTATTTCCTCACCGGGATGTTGGCGGGCAGGAGCCTGGGATTTGCTACACTTCCGCGCGGAGCCGCCCTGCAGCCGGCGCATGGCCTGCCCCACATGGCGCCGAGCGGGGCTGCGGCCAGGCTGCGCTCGCCTCGCTTCCCCCGAGAGCTGGGTTTCTGCTTCGTGATAACACAGAAAAGCAAAATCGCCCCACACTGTGGTCCTCTGCCTCCCGCAGGTTGTGTCTCTCGAGCACAAACCTGCTCTTCTGTCGCGCACTGTGTGGCCACCACGAGGAGAGTTTTGCTTGCCTGGGCTGGACGCGAGTGGGACTTGGTGTGAGGGTCGAGACGCAGGAAAAGGAGAAATTCGTCTGCGCCGCAGCATTAGGCACTTGTGGCTGCTTGTATTAAATTGTCTCTCCATTGGGTATTAAGTGCAACATGCATTTAGGCTAACTCTGGGGTGCCTAAAGAGTAGAGACAGGAGATCTTTCCTCAGCTTTTATTTATATCAAAATATATATTTGTATTGATGAAGTACTGTCTGTCAGGCTACCGATGGAAAATCACTCTTGATGCAATAAAACCCTGCAGCCTGCTCAACTCTGCTAACAGTAACCCTACCCCGGCATTTAATTACAACTTTCAGGCTGAGAACCGACCCAGCTTGGTAGGAAGGGGAAGGATCCACGGCACCACGGATCCTACACCGCCGGGATGGCGCTTGGTCCCAATGCGGCTCTGAGCGAGCCGATTACAGAAGGAGAAGCCTGTTGTATGGCGCAAAGAAATAATTAAAAAAACCTTCAGAAGGTTTGGCAGCATAAAAATTTCTGGCTCTGTCGTCTCTCTGTTTCTGTGAGCAGCAAAAGATCCATAATTCTCACACTTAATGTAATTCCAAGGCATCTAAAGTGATTTACAGTCAGTTTACTCAATACTTTCAGCTTTATTTAATGTAACAGTTATGGCACATAAAAAGTTTATTGAAAATCCTTTGGGAGTATGATTGAGTAAGAAACAGTCATTGCTAATACCATTACAAGAGCTGAAGAGAAGGATCCCAGCATGTTCTCTTGGTGACCTTTATGGCTCCGTGAGCCAGGGTTACCCCAGGAAATCCTCCCCGCCTCTCGGGGACGGTGCCCCTGCCCCGGGGGGCTGCGGCTGCCTCCTGCCCCCTGGGGCCGAGGAGCTGCTCTGCCTCGCCTGCAGGGTGGGAAGCAAAGGGAACTTCTGGGAAGCCGAGGGGGGAGGAATTTCCCTCCTGCCAAACTCACTCACTTATGCAGTTATTTATTTTCGTATTTGCCATTTGCAAGCAGAGCTGACACTCTTCTCTGAAGAGCAGAGGAGCTGCTTTGGGTGGGGTTGGGATGTGAACAGGGCTGCAGCGGAGTGAAATCGCACGGATCCTTCCCAGCTCAGCTCCCCGCCGTGCCATTAACTCTTTCAGCATCGTCAGCCTGCTAAGCTTCTCCTCAAATACGAAATTGCAAAAGCTGTTAATTTGCCCTAGCAGTTAACAAACATCACTTTACTATCATTAGAGCAATAACTATAATTTACTAAATGCCAACACTGTTAGTGATAGCATCCACGGTGGTGCAGATATCTCAACATCAATTTTTGTCGGATATTCTTGCACTGTTGGCAGCCCACCAACAGTGCTTGAAACAACCGAGCATTCACGTCTATCTCAAAAGGCTCAAAGAGGAGCACAGTTATTATTGCCGTCATTTTGGCAGCACCTAGAAGCTCCAGTCGTAGACCAAACCCACCTCATCCACGCTGCGTAAATATAAAACACTGCAAACCTTCCCGAGGGCACCGGTGTGAGCGCTCCCTTTCTCCATCCCTCGTGCCAGGGCTGAAGGCAGGTGCCAAAGGACGATGCCTGGTGCCGTGCGCGGTCTCCGGCGCCCAGGCAGATACGGCAGAAAGCGCAGCCTTCCTTCAGCTGGGACGCTTCCAAGATCTCTTTTCTCAAACCTACTTTCACACACAGTCACAGATTGTTTGCAAGCAAGCCATCTTTTCCAGGAATCAGAGGTGAAAGGTGTGTTATGTGAAGGCGGGAAGAGCCAGCAAACCCAGCACCAAATGAAAAATAAAAGCGCGCTGAATAAACTGGAATAAATAGACAGTAAAAGAAAAACATGTTCCACATGTGCGTGTTCCATAAACAGAAAAAAGGTTACATTTTTTAGATAAGGCAACTGTGATGGATTGTTTAGCTGTATTTGTCAATCAAGTATTAAGACTTGCAGAATTAAAATCAGAGCAGTTCAGAGATGGATTCCAAGCTCTCCAAAACATCAGGTTTGGCATTTAGATAGCTATCAAGCTATCATCTCTAGACAGACAAACAGATAGATGGATGGATGATTTGGAGAAAAAGATGGAGACATTCTTTCAAGACTTTTTTTTTTTTCCAAGAGATGATTTGCTTGTGCCAAGAATTCAGCCTGGGGACAAGTCCAAATGTAGCATTTCCTCTAGCTTAAACTGGGGCTTGGCCCAAACTAAACTTTGGCTCCAAAGACCTGCTCTCAGCAGGGACGCGGAGAACAGGATTTGGTGCCTCAAGCCCACCCCTGGTTTAGCAGAACAGACATGTGCATCATTAGAGGAACGGACACCTGCCTTTGCCCCCAGAAACACCATTTACAGGTGCCCAAATGTTAATGCCGAACAGATGGGTGGGAGAAAAGCAGCATTTCATGCTGGAATGGGCAGAGCAGACTCCAACAAGCCCACTATTGTTAGACAGAAATTCCTAGAAACAGATGCAGCAAATTCAGTGCTTCAGAGCCAGTTCTGGAGTTTGGGGTCTGCTGGGAGAAGACTGTGTAGCTTATGGATTAATGTACTATTATTACATTACTCTTTAAGCTTCAAAGGTCTGCCAGGAAACCTAAGCCTACTATCTATTGAATGACATTTTAAGAACAAATAATACATTAATATATTTAATTTGAGAATAAACACATACATTATAGGAAGGGATTTTGTCTATGCTGATAAGTCAGTGCCTGACCTTTCCATTGCAATCCCCGGGTGCTGAGCCGTAGAGGACCTCTTCCAGGAACCTTTGCTATCAGCTGCGAGGCAAGTGCCTTAACGCTGGTCCTGCCGGCTCAAAACTGCAGCTGACACGCTGTTTGGAAATGGGAGCTTAGCCGTAATTATCCCTTCGACACTAATCTACAGCTACACTAAATCTTGTTGCCTCAAATTAGTTAATCAATTAAGTGTCAAACCACAAAATGTTAGTGATTGTGGCCTGAATTTATTGCCTTGGCACATGCTTCCATCTGCTGCCTCGCTCCTTTACTCAGGTTCTGCCATCGGAAAACTTTGGGACAGGCACTTCCCTGGGCTCATTAGGGATGGATTAATGAGGCCAGGACTGGAGTACCGGGTCCAGTTCTGGGGTCCCCAGTACAAGAGGCACGGAGCTACTGGAGAGGGCCCAGTGTACAGCCCCAGAGACAGTCAAGAGACTGGAGCATCTCTCCCGTGAGGAAGGGCTGAGAGCTGTGACTGGTGACCAGGTGAACACCACAGGTCACCTGCACCATCATCTCCTGCCAGCCTCGACCATTCTGTGGTGCCCAAGTCTGAATCCTAATTCTTCACGAGCCCGAGATGAGTTGTTATGCTTACAGCAAGTCAGAAAGTCCCAGTATTTGCACAGGATAGCCTGGAAAATTTTAGAAGCTGATCAGTTCTCCTGGAAGTGTTTTCAGCTTCAGAGGTAGGTTTTTTTGGAATTTCAGTGAAAAGATAAAACTGATAACTGCAACATTTAACTTTTTCAAAAGTCATGTGAAAATATTCAGCTTTGGAAAACATTTCTGGTCAAAAAATAAAATAGTCTGTTTTCCTGGAAACAGTCTCAGAAAATAAATGTCATGCTTTTAAGTGTATATTTGAAAAAGGAAGAAAAGGAAGCTTTTTTTTTTTTTTAAAAAAAAGAGTTTTAGTTTTGTTTGTTATTATTGAAAAACAAAAAAAAAAAAAGACTTTTCGATGGAAATTTCAGTTGTCGGTGAAAAGCTATTTTTCATTTAAATTATATTTAGAAGAAAAATATTCACCCAGTTCTAGTCCCCAGGGCTAACGTCTGCAAGAACTGCGTGGCCAGGGGTCATCTTCTCCCCATTTACAACTCCTGGGGCCAGAGCAGAAAGGGAAAGAGATGAGTATTCAATTCTCGGGGTCCCCGAGTGAGATGAGTGATGCTGGGCAAGTTATTGCCACACTGGGAGCAAATGAAAGCATCCTGCTCCTCGGCTCTGTCATTGTCCTACCTCTGATGATCAGTTAAAAATGTAAATACAAAGGCTAGACTTTGGGAAAGCTCGTACAGGACGATGGGGGGAAAAATTGCAAAAGTGAGGTTTATTGATCCCCAGTCGAGATTGATGGCACAATAAGAGCAGGAGGCGAAGAGTGATTTTGCTTTTGAAAACGTTGATGAATAAGCACTCAGGGGCAACAAATAGCTGGACTCACCGAATGATGGACGGCAGCAGGCGAACAAGATGCATTTTTATAAATGGGTGAAAGGAGAGGAGGACTTATTAAAAAAAATGAATGACCACATGTGGCAGGGATATGCCACTGGGGAGAAGCCAGCCATTGATTTATGTGCACTACTGGCATTTGAAAATTCAATAATAACATTGACAAATGAGAGGCAAAGCTGGCCAGAGGACAGCAGAGAACTTGGAGTGGAGAAAGAAAATGCCAAGGTCAGGATGAAGGAACAGAAAAACATGCTTATGTTGGAAAGGCTTTGAGTTAACTCATCTATATAAAGACATTAAGAAAAATCACTCCGGGATCAGAGCTCACCATCCTGACTCTGTGGCATGAACTGGAGAGAAGTAAATGAAGGAGCTGCAGCACCCAGTGGGCCGCTCGATGGGATAGCCGCCTCCTGACCTGGGGAGCGGGGATCGTTTAATCTTCCCCTCCAGCTTCCGGTAAGCTGGTGCCTCCAGCTCCCTGGCACCTTCAAAATTAAACACCCTGCAGCTTCTAGGAGCAGTTGGCACAACGCCCCCAGGCACGAGCACTGCCCTGCTCGCAGCAGCTTCGCCCTTTGCATCGCCAGCTGGGCTCCCTGCAGGGGCTCCCGGAGACGCTCGGTGTCCGAGCCCCATGGCACAGGCAGTGAGCTGGGGGCAACCAGTTTTATGGGGGCCAGTGAGAGAAGGGAGCACAGTGAGAGGGGGCAAGGAACACGGTGCAGCCCAGCTGAGAGGAGGGGCTGCTGGAGGTGGTGTTCTGGCTGGGGCTGGGCTGCGGCTGGGCAGTAACTGAGCCATACGCTGCTGGCAGGGCTGTCACGTCGCACCGTGTCACTGCACCGAAGGCTCGCACATCCAAAAAAGGCAGAGGAGAGGAGCTGCCAGCTCCTCCGGGCTGGGCAAGTCTTACCGGGCCCAGAAGTGGAGTTTGCCTTCTCCTTCACCTGCTCAGGAGGGGATGGCAGATGCCCTGTTGCAACAACCTCTCCTGCAGCACAGAGACCCGGTTCTTAGAAGCCCATGTGAAAAAGCAGGAACTGAACTCAGCCATCTCTGGCTACCACTTGCATAATACCTTGTCCTCACCAGCTCGCAGAATGTAGCGTGGCACATAATGTTACCTTAACATTTGATCTACTTAATAAGCCCCCCATTTTTTTTTGCCTCCGTGTCTTCTGGCTCAGTTACAAATGGCAGTAAAAGAGTACAATCAGCAGGCCAGGCTGCACGGAGAACACTGGTGAGAATGTGGCAGGAATGTACTTTGCTCTTTCTCACCGTTCCCGGCCTCCCTCCGGGCTTGTATTCATCTATGAAGATGTCTTTTCTAAATGCTGGAAGGTCAGAGGTGTGGCTGGAACATAATTCTGTGCATCAGTGTGCTTGGCTCAGTCGCAGGAGCACTTACTCAGTGGGGGAGAGAGTGCAAAGCCTGTTCACAGCCCCGATACCGCTCACCGGGGCCAGTGGAAGCGACTCCAGGAGGCTGGGTCAGGCCCTGGGAAACCCAGGAGTTTGGAGCTCGGTGGGTTTGAACACTCAGAGGGTACAGATCCCGTCCTGGGGCTCTGCACAAGACTTTGGTGTTGAACGAAGCAAAGACCTCGAACAGAGCACGTAGCAATTCGCAGCGTTAGGACAGCATCCATCCCACAGAGCCTGGCTTGAGGCTGGGGGTAGTTCGAGCCCTCAAGCCCTTGTGATACTACAAGTCTTGCTCTTTTTTTTTTATATATATTTTTTTAATATTTTTTTTCCTGGCCTTTTTGCAAAACAGTTTATTTCCACCTTCAGCAAAGCAGCTGAACTGTTCGTGGTGCTTTATTGCTCAGTTTTCCAACCTGGTAAATCTCACTGCCAGAGCCAGCTTTACTTTAAATATCATCTGCGACCACATGACTGAATAGCTGCTGTGCAGCACCAGCCTGGATGCTTTAGGATCTGTCCCTAAACAAGTTCCAAGCCAACTAATCCTTCAATACTAAGGGAAGTGATCTTCTGTATCCCCTCTCCTCCAGCCAGAGCAAACTTTGGCCAGGTGTTTTGGGGCCAAACCACCTAAACCCAAGGCCAAAATGCTCTGTTAACAGGAGGGGGATTTAGGACAAACCTCATTTTTCTGCACCACCCCAGCAGAGGTGTCAGCAGAAGGGTTACACATGATCTCATTAAGATTTACATTGCTGAGAATGGCGTTTGTACTCCTCTTATATGTTCTCTATATTTAGAGGACTGCTGTTGCCACTCAGCTCCTCTATATACAGAATTAGTATCTTGGCACGTTATCCTTTGCCATTATCAATAATGAGGCCCACGTGAACACACACATTTTCTGCTCAGTATGTACAAGCTCTGAAAACAAACAGTATCACCTCACGTTTCCTTGATCTGAGGATCTCAAAGCAATTCACACAGGTAAAATAAGTGTCTTGTACAGGTAGGTAAAGTGAAGGACGGGGAATTTGTCAGATTCATCCAGGTTTTATAGGGAGTCTGTGGATGAAAACAGACCGACACTGCTGCAGGGATGGCTGGAGCCCCTTCCAGTATCTGGCAGTGTCTCTCTGCAGATGTAGCTTTACCCCTCTGAAAATCTCGCAGTTAAGAGTTTTATACAAATAATTAAGGTTGGCAAGGAACAGCTTACTCTTTCTGGTTGCTGAAAAAATCCTCTACTCAAGTTTGACATAGCTGAAATAATTAAAGAAGGAAAAAGTTGAAAAGCCGATAAAATCTCTGAGAGCCCACCCCTCCGCCTGTCCCAAGCAATGTTACGCTGATAGCTGCCTGTGTCAGCAACAGGGTTTTGCAATCAAATTTGAAACAGTGCAGCTGAGGACAGCATTAATTTAGAGTTTGGAGCCAGTACTGCAGAAAACCTACAGGTCCAATCCCTGGCTGGTGTAAACTGGTGTAATTCTGCTGCTGTGAGGCTTGTGAACAGCAACTGAGGATCCGGCCGGAGGATCTTACCCCCTCCTCCCCACAAAGGTTGGAGCAGCTCCTAAGAATCACTCTAGAGCCCATTAAAACAAAAGTAAGATACCTCCAATCATTATTACTCATTTTTATGGCCATGTTGTTCACAAATGACTGAATTTAGCTGTCAAATGTATAGAAAAGAAAAATAAAATCGAAGCATCAGCCATCTGCGCCCCAGAAAATGTTTATATTTTCATGGGTTGTTTATGGCAAGAAGGTCTCAGCTCCTTTGTTGCACATCATATTAGTTATTGCATGGGAAATGAGTGTTTTTCACTTCGCCATTTATAAGGTTTTTGCATTCTCTCTCTTGTGCATGCTCGATCTCTCCCTATATGTATTTTTAGTCCATATGTCTCGGATTGACGCATGGAATTGTGTTTGTTTTACTGGTTCTGTCTCTCTAATAGTTTTTCATTGCAAAGGGGATCCAATGTTTCTTATTTACTCTGCTTTCTTCCAGTGCCATTATTGTGAGCGCTCGGTTCAATCAATCCAATTGCCTGATAGCTGTGAGGTTCCCTGACCTATTTGAGTGTGAAGGAAACGGGAGCGGGGAGAGCTCTGAAAGCCTGCCTCGCCTCAGCTCGGCTCGGCTCGGGGATGCTTGCAGAGGGCCGGCTCTTGGGAAGCTCGCACGCCTGCCGGTGCCGTGGGTCAGGTCCTCAGCGGGAACCCGGGGTCAATCTGCTTGGTGACATGGGGCAGCTGCAGCAGCCCCCAGCTGGGGACGTGGCCTGGTTTGCTCAGATGTACCCCTGGACAAGAGCTGGGACAAGTGCCCCGTGACCCAAAGGAGGAATCCATGCAGTCATCTCCCTTGAGCCATCTCGGCAGCCACTCAGCTTTCCAGCGAGGTTTAGTGGCAGCACTCAGAAACTCAGGCCCTCTCTCAAGCTGAGTGCCCCAAATCCAGTAGCCACTTAGGAAAATTTTGGCCAAAAGGCATCAAGAATAAGGCAGTTGTTGCAAGTGAGAGTTCCACTCCACCAGATCATGTAAACACATATTTAGCTCTAAGTGGATAAGTAATCCCTCTGAGAGCCACCCAAGTTGAACGGTTTTCTAGATCTGGCGCTGTGCTTCAGCTGAGCAGCAGATTTTCCCTCTTCCAATCCCCCTGCAAGGAAGCGCAAGCAGAAGTTAAAATCCTGGCGGCTGCCTCCACCTCCATCCCTGGCCCCATCTCATATTCCCTACCCTTACCTGGGAGCATGCTGCAAGCAATGGGAGCGTAAATCTGCTGAGGCCACAGTAACGTACAGGGCACCAGGGAGGCCTCCTCCACAACACGGAGTGCCGCTGAGGGCCCTGTGCTGTGAGACGTGCTGCAGGAGAGGGAAGGGGAAATAAAGGGCACGCAAGGACCAAATAGCCGCCTGACAGAACCAGCGCTGCTCTCTGCGTCTCTCCAGAACGCCGCCTTTGTGGCGCTGTGTATGAGTTTCAGAGACACATTTGCACGCTCCTGCCTCTCAGCACAAGCTCCCAAGCCCCCTGATCTCCTGTAGTGTGCAGTAGTGTGTAACCGGGGTTTTCATCAGCCCACACTTCTCATCCTCTCACCCATCGGCAGGCCCCATCTCAGTGCGGCCTGCTCAGGGCATAGCAGCAGCACCACAGGATGGGGCAGGACCGCGGTTTGGTGCTGCCAAAAGACACCCGGTCTCCAACAGAGCCGGCAACCTCCTGCCTTGAAGATGCTTTGATGGCATTGACAAAACCTTTCCGCAAAACACCTGAACACCCTCAAGTCCAGTGCTAGAGCTGTGGCCCCAGGGGAGCATCGCCTGCCCTGCCATGGGGAGCAGAGCCTTGGAGGAAGGCCATGAGCTGCTGCCCATCAGCGGGCAGAACCAGGGCCAGGGGACATCACCGACACATGGGGATGGTGTCACCACCGATACCGAGAAGACATGCGGGGCTGTCCCCTCTTACACCGAGCCAGAGGCAGCATGTGGCCGTCAAACCGCGGCGATGCTGAATGAGAAATCCCAAGGAAACGAAGTGAGGAAATGAATTCCAGGCGAGCGGTGCGGGCAGGGGGAGGGAAGGGTGGAACGAGCGTCTTTCTTTTCAAGGCAGCTGGGCTTATTTTAATGGGCAAGGTCAGCAAAGAAATGACCAGGAAGAGAAATCGCTGCCATTACAAATCAGTCGCGATCTTGTATCAATTATTCCCCGCACAGTTCCCTTGCCTTGGGCTGAAGCAAACACGGCCTAATCAGTTTTACATCTACGTTTAATTTTATTGGAAAGAGGAGCCAGCAATGCATCATGGGGCTGCTGTGTGACATGAAAGGTGACCCCTGCCAACTTAATGACACAATACATAACCCTTAATGAAGTCACTATCTTGTCCTTTTTTTGCTGTCTCAGCCTGATGATTTATGATGGCATCATTTTGCTTTGCCCTCTTTTCATTTCAGCTTGACAAAGTGGATGAAACAATTATCTTCGTTATCGGCCAGAGCAGTAGAAATGTGATAGTTGAGGATTTCTGCAGGTGGAGGCCTCGGCTATGGATCAAACAAATGGAGAAAGGCACTTAGAAATCGGGGGGTTCCCCCCTTCCTTTCTCTCTCTGACTGCGGCCTCCCGAAGATGGATAGAGGATCCCAACAAGCCTTGCAGGCCCTACATCACTGCGGCAAGGAGCAATTTCAAGGAGAAGAGATCTTTGGAGCAGCAGATAGAAGAAAGCCGGGAGGTTTCAATCCGGTTCCTTTCTCAGCTCTTTTCCTCTCCTCCCCACACACACATGTAGTGATATGATGCAGACCCACGAACACACCTGACAGGAGTTATTAGCAGCTACATACAGGTACTGAGTGCTAATGACCACGTGTGTTTGTGCCTCTGCATATCCAGATGTGTGTGTGGGTTTCCATCTGATTTTATTAAAAGCAGCATAAGCTTGTATGTAATTCTTCAGAGCTGAGTCTACCTCTCCATGGTCACAACAGTTTCTGGCTGGAAGTGCACCATAAACCTGCCATTACTAACTGCAGCTTGATGCTTTGAACAAAACCACAGACTAGATTTTCTTTTTTTTTTACGAATCTTAAGAGAAAACAGGTACCTCTTTTTCCCTTGCTACCTACAGAGGTTGTATGATGGAAACCTTCCTCCACTGACAGATGCAGATGGAAGCTGACGGCACAGTATTTCAGTCCTGCTAGGCAGAGATGACAAAGTGCCCTTGCTAGCCATATGCTTGATGGCACTTGGAACTGCCACAGCAATATTTTTCGGCTGGTGCTGCTCAGGGTCTGATGTGGCTGTTGCTGTTTACTTGGTTTCTCCTCTACATTGAGATGATTCAGGATGACTGTGAGCAGACCTTAGCAGTAGTGTTTAGGCACATGAACAAGTTGCTGCAATTCCTCACTGATTTTAAGAGAGAAAAAAGACAGACTCGGCTATCCCACTCATGCTCTTTGCCTTAGGCTCTTTGCCTTGCATAGGGCTGATCCTTGCAGCGCCTTTCCCAAGTCCCAGGCACAGCCATTCCTTTACGAGCTGATGGAAGCCCTCTGTCCACATTTCACCAGCAAGGTTGAGACTTGCTTGAGCTTTCTGCTCTGTGGTACACTACTCAGCTCCTCCAAGTCCCCGGTGCGAGCTGCTGGAGAACCCTCTATCAGCAGGGCTGAAATTAAAATGTTGTTCCAGGGCTTGAACACAGCACTCAGCCAACTCAATCGCATTGCCCTGCTCCTCGCTATGGTTTGTGTATTTGGAAGGCTACCTATTTTTAGCCACTTTTTTGATGTTTTTGGAAATGGTAGTGAGAAGCCTTCCAGGATTTTACAACTGCTGCTCCGGCCTTCCAGTGCTCTTACATGCACCCTTGCAGGTCAAGACCTCTCTATAGGGAACCAGTTAGAGTACCTCTAATTAAGTTATTCTGCCTCATTCCTGACTAATATAAAACACACTTATCAACCCAGATTCTGCATCAGGGCTCTTGATCAGCCTCAAGCTCCATCCTCCTCCTACAAGGACAGCTTTCTCTCCGCGCTGTGACCTGCGCAGGGCTGCTCAGGGAGGGTGGGGAAGGAATGAGAAGATAAATGTAGTTTGGCAGGACATTAAGGGAAACCACAATATTGCCTTGTAATGCAGCTCCTATCTGATCAGCAGAGTCAAATGTGGTGCCGGAGTTATGTCTCATAGGAAGTAGAACCAGCCGCCCCCGTCAAACCGATTGCCGAGATCTTCCCTGAGATACTCCTTCTGTCTGTCAGAGATACCAGCTGCTGAGGAATTCCCAGCATGTGCTGCAAGTGACCCGACCGAGCTAACGCAGACCTTCTCCCGTCCCCATCCCTCAGGCTCGCTGCTTCCAGCCTCCCCCTTTCCCTCCCCCATGGGACTGCAGCCACGCTGCGGAGAAGGGGAAGAAGGGGACGGCCGCATCGCATCGCATTGCATCGCTGTGGCTCCCGCAGCACATCAGGGCCTGAGAAATCACAGCCCGGCTTACCTCGGTGCATAGAGGATGTAGGAGTGGGACACGAGCATTGCTTTCTCTTATAGTGAGAGAAAAAGATGCAACTCCTGAATTGCTCCTTTAATTTCCTAGCACCTTCCTTCTGCCCTCACAGGAGGCATTTCCTGCTCCTCTTGTCAGCTTGGACAGCATCCTAGGAATTCACTCACATGGAAGGTGATAAATGTGATGCGTTGGCAGAAAACATAGGCAGCAGTAGCCTTTAGTACTTTCAGAATAATCTGCAAAAATTTAACTAATTAATTCTCAGAGCCATGCTGTAAATTAGGTAGGTATGAAAGCCTTTGAATAGGGGAAGGCCAAAGTCACCGAGATTCAGGACCTCAACACCAGAGCCCACCGCAGACATGGGTGCTGGACGTGGTCAAGCCCAGCTGTACACACAGCCACGGAGCTGCAAATCCTGCCTGGGCTCAAATACATCAAAGAGGGAAGAAAAGGCCCTCCACAGTGACTCCTGTATCGCTGGAATACCTACAGCCAAGAGTAGGACTTGTTGGAAAACGGGAACATTTTACAAATGAACAAACAACCAACTGTAGGGTAGTTTAATGATAATTAATGGAAATCCACCACTCAATGAGTAGCTGCATACAGACCTGGTAGTGGTTTGAGCAGCTGAGTGTGATGTATAGCGACTGTTTTCTCATCCCCTCTCTTTATACGCCCATTCTTTCTCATGGCCTTGCTTTAAGAGGTTTTACAGCTTTTACATCATGGTCCTTGCTAGGGTGTCCACGGGTATTTAACAGCTTCAGTTTGATACATAGGCTCTGGTTTGGGGAGCAAATAGCAAGGAACCCTCCCAAGGAAGGGCGTGATTTTTTGGATGGACCGAGCTCTCTAAGGGTTAATGCCGCCTTCCGCTTTGCTTGCCTTTCGTCCCCGTGCCAAAAACCCCGCTCGTTCGTCTGCTGCGCTTCCTCCGCGTGTCAGCAAAGGAAATCCGTAATCTCCCAGCTACAGATTTGGGGAACTTTGACATCCCCTAATGAGGTAAACACATTACTGTCATGTACAAACAAACAGCAACAAATTAGCAGCTGACACGTGAGGAAGCCACGGCAAAGCAACATGCGGCGCTCTTTGCAGGCAATTAATGCTGCCTGTGCTGGCTGCTCACGTGCCAGCCGGGTCTCGTCCCGTGCTCCCGGCCCCAGCCCCGTGCCCTTCCTGGCCGCTCTCCACCTGCCTCTTCCCCAGGGGCTTCTCTTCTTCCTCCTCCACCGCCGGAGGTGTGATACGGACACGGTGGGTGCCTCACGAGGACCTGTGATACTGCTCGATGGGAAAATATGACAACACGCCATGAAAATAGCTGTTTAATAGGCTTGACTCTTTGCTTCTCCGAATGGGAATGCACCTGTGAATTCGGGAGGAAGGACCGTGGCAGTGTGCAGAGGAGGCTCTTTGCATTAGATCTCTTTCAGAAATCAGTTTCTTGAAGTATCACCTGCAAAGATCCCAGGGTCTTTACTTCCAGTCCCTCGCTTTAGACAATATCCCAAGGAAAGGGCTTAGTAGCTAAAATAACACAGGAAAGGGAAACCAAGCTGGAAAAGAGGGACAGATATTTGACTTTTATCTCAGCAAAAGCCATCTCTATTAAGTGAGAGCCAGGGCAATAGGCCCACAGTCAAAGGGCTTTATTATTATAATTGCTTTGCAAGGGTGAAAGCCTGTGGATAAGAATCCAAATCAGCCATTATTCAGAATAATAATCACGAAGAAAAGATAAATAAATAAAGGTAGGATCCAGCCAAAAAAGGAGCTCACATTATCAGCCAATAAACCAATAATCCATTAGTGACCAAGGTTGCTGAATAATATAGTACTTTCACAGTACCCATAATTTATACTGCAGACTAGAGAATAGACACGATTATTAGAGTGAGGGCTACTGGATGACACATGATGCATGACCGCGCGGCATTGATCTTCACACAACAGGAAGGTGTCTAGACTGGGAGATGTATGGCCCTGCGACTCAGAGCAGGGCATATTTCATGCGGGGCCTAATGGAGTAGTGGAGGCCGTGATGGATGACTTGCCTAGTTTCAGTAGCAGCGCAGTTATAGCAGTGCTAATGCGTGACCTCTCCCGCTCCCTGCGTCCTTCATTCAGTCAGGGTGACCTCATTTAAAGGGATGGAAAATGAGAGGCGCAGAGGATGAGGGGGAGGGAAGAAGGGGGAGAGAGGGGAGGAGAAGAAGAGGGAATAAGAAAAATAAAAGATAAGGAGAGGGCGTGATGTAAATGAAAATCTCTCGTGAGCTTCCACCCTGCTTCAGGCTCACTCCATTGCGGCAGCACTGGCGGGTATGGGACTGATTCTGCTGTGCACCTGTTCTGCTGCTGTCTGGAGCTGATTTACACCAGCGCCACTGAAATCACGGTGAGGCCCCCATGCTGCAGCCCCAGCCATGTCTCTTGCACTCCCAGGGCTGGTGGGACTGGGCCAGCAGCCCTCACTTGCTGCTGCATGGTGCCCTGAGCTGCCACGCAGCACAGGTACCCCTCCTGTGAGCCGGTGGGCTGCGTTGCTGCAGCCTCCCCCCCAGTCCCCCTGCTGGAAATTGTCCCCAGGGCCAGGAACCAGCTCCTGGACATCGGCAATTTTCAGCCTTGGGCAATAAACCAACTCAAAGCTAGTGATACCTGCAATTTGCGGCAGGCCTGAATCCTTGTCGCATGATTACAGGCGATAAATAGCTTCAGACGGTGGGTGTGCAGTCACCTTGTTAAGCTCCTCCACCTCTTACTGACACCCTCATCTTCCTCTCCAGCAGCCCCACCTCCAGCCATTCCTCTCCCTGACAGTCACCAACCCGGTCCAGGCAGAGGCAGGGGAAACTGAGCAAGCAACGCGGAATGCACACAGACACAAAAAAAAGTAAAATAAACAAAAAAATGCAAGTGGGATCAAAACGGATAAATGGCAGCAGCACTGAAAAAAAATGAACCAAATTAAAACAGAACCCCACACCATGAATTTTTGAAATGGATCAGATTTGTTCTGAAGCACGGTGTTCGAGGGCAACCACAAAGCACACGGCGCTGCCAAACAAGCTCCAGATGGGGCACAGCCACCTGGCAAGGCTGAGGAGGACCGAGCGCAGGCAGGGCACCTGCTGGCCCTGGGGGAAAGGCTGGGTTCTGCTCAGTCACTCCAGGACGGACGAGGGATGAGATGAGTTAAGGAAAATGTGAGTCTCTGGGCAGAGCTGGAACACTTTGCTTTCTCTCTTGAGGATCGGGAAGGACTGTTAATGCGCTGGTCTGAGGCCCCTGTCTGTTTGGAAAGGTTACTGCAGCCCCGGCGTGCCTGGCCTGGAGGGATTTTACTCCGAATCCCAGCACATCTTACTAGCCTGGGACTGGTGGTGGCAGCACCCAGCCCCTTGGGTGCCCCACACTGCCTGCAGGGACCTGACTTCCAGAAGAACCGCGGATGGATCATCAGAAGAATGTGTTTGGTTGGTTGGTTTGTTTTCTCTTTTTTTTTTTTTTTTTTTACTTGCAGGAATTTCTTTAAGAAAACCAGACAAACAGCTATTTTCACGGCGTGCTGTCATATTTTCCCATCGAGCAATACCACTTTTTGATGGAAGCTGCCGCATCCATTTGCTGGTGAGAACTGCACCCAGACAGACAGAACAACACCCCAGGAGCTCCAGGCTGCTTTGTCTCAGGAACCCGGCGGCAGAGCCCCGTGCAGACCCCAGCAGGGCTGCTCAGCCCCGCGCCGCACAGCCGTGGCCTGCAGCTAAACGTGAGCCCAGCAGGGACGTGGCGGCCACCTCCCCTCCTTCAGCCCGGAGCCGGATGCTCAGGGCTTCGGCAACGAATCCTGCAGGGTCCCTAAAGGTTAAAGAAATGATTTCCGAAAGCTGAACTGATAAAACGGAAGCGTTTGCTTTCTCCCCACTGTTTTGATGCTCCTTCCCTTATCTCCGGCTCATTGTTTGCTCTCTCCTGGAGCGGTGCCCGGGGTGCTGTCAGCCGGGGGGGCTGCGCAGCGAGGGGACAGTCTCCGCCCCAAGGAACCTGCACGCTTAATAGCGAAGACAGATGGATAAAAGGCGAGATTATTATCCCTGCTCACAAGCACAAACCCGAAGTGCACAGAGCATACATCACTGCTCGCAGTCACAAGGAAAGGACCAGAGCAGAACCAGGAGCTGAGCCCCAGGCTCTCAGGGCTGTGCTTCAGACACGAGAGCATCCTCCCCATCCTGAACAGCTCGCACGTACACCGGGACACGCAGGAGGCTGCTCTGTGGCAGAGGGGAAATGGCTATTTGTTCATTCGTTCAGGCCTGGGAGCAATTCCCAAGTGCCTCCTCCTGTCTCCGGCCCCAGCCCTAATGTGCTTGGATCCCTGGTTAGAATGCACCTACGGAGAATCACCGCAGACCCTTTAACACCATCGCCCTGCTACGCCCGGTGCCTGCCACGACAGCTTTGTGACTCCCTTCCCCAGAACCATACACGAATCCGTGTAAACCCCCTGCCGCGTTTCCTCCCCTCCCCATAAGGGCTACAACTCCCCGAGCTGCCTGGAAAGAAAAAGAGAGTGGACATTTACTGTGTTTCCTTTACCATCTGGGCTTATTAAAAACTGCGCAGCAAATTAAAAATAGGTGGGAACAAAGATGGGGGAATGACATAAAGGGTTGCAGAAAATTCTCTGTGTACTTTTAAAAGCTGGAATTGCCATATGGACTGGCAGAGAGACATGTTTTACATTTCCACTGGTACATGACTGACATCATTTAGCATTAACTTCTATTTGAATAAAATGGTAGTAGACATTTAGGTAATATTACAGGGCAATAAATGTTTTAAAGAGCCTTGGGGGGATGCTCTTGAAACACAGTCCAGACCAGAACTCTAAAAATATGTCTTAATATATATTAACCTCTTTTAGGACTTTTGGCTCTCAAACAAATAATGGAGGATAGGAGGGATTTTTTTTTCCTCCCCTTTTACTCTCTGAATTAAGAGTCCCTAGCTATATTTTTTCCTTTTTTCCTCTTCAGCTGTGCTGGGAAGAACATGAGGGAATGTAGTTAAAATTCAAAAAGGTTCCCCTTTATCATTACCATGAATCAACACAATAAATGAGCCCCTTCAGAGCACGGTAATAAGAATTTGATAAATCATCAGCCAAAAATTAACTAGATGTCAAAACAATCTTTGGGAAGTGTGATGGATTAGGGGCGATAGTGGCAATTAATCTCCCAGCATGAGTTCACAGGAGAGACTGAACGCTGGGAGATGGATAGGGGGGAGACCAAGGCCTCACAAGGTCAGGACACTGCGGAAAGGAACGAGGGAGGGGGAGAGAGACGGAGAGAAGAAGAAAAAAATTCCACTGAGTCGGCAATACCCAGGCCCCCAGCAGCCGAGGTAGAGGTCAGGCACATGCCTTTGAAAACCTTTCTGTCTCCAGCTGCTCCCTGTGATGAGGCAAGCACTTTTCTGCTCCCGCTAATAAATGCCACAAGCCAGCTCGTGGGGTACAACACATGGCTGGAGAGAGCAGGAGACCGAGGCAGGCTGCATCGGCGGGGCTGTGCTCCTTTGTAAACAGCGACGGGGGCGGCAGGGTGCCGGCGGGGGAGCGAGGGAGACAAATCCTTCCCTAATGTGTGAATTCAGCCGTACCGGGCCTGGCGGTGGGTGCGTGTGGCTTGACTAATTCCGCCTGAGCGCAGGAGGGGAGAGTGCAGGAGGAAAGTGCCACTGCAGTCATAAATCCCCATCCAGCTGGCAAAACCACTTCCTCCGCCTTCGCCAAAGGTTTGCAGCCCCACGGGAGGTGGCAGCAGCTGCGGGCTGGGCTCCACGAGACCCCTCGGACCCCGTCACGGAGAGCTGCGAGCTGGGAAGAGCCGGCAGAGCTGGGCTGGAGGCAGGGAACAGCAGAGGTCCGTAGCACCACTGAGCGATGGAGGGTCCCATCAGAGGGGGCAGCTACAAACTGAACCCTAGAGCATCCTGCCGGGAGGAGAACAGTTCATTTCAGATAAGGGCTGTGTAAAGCCTGCAAGGTTCATGGCCCTCCATGCACCTGGCCTTCCGGGGCTCCTGGAAAGGACTTCCCATTGATGCTATGCATGGAACATTCCCATAGTCAAAGATTTTTTGCAGCCTCGAAGACAACTTCATGAACAGCAATAGTCTGTTCATGGCAGTTACACAATGGCTTGGGCTGGGGATGAAGGAAGAGGAGCAGGGTTCACGCTCCACTCTTCCAGCGTAGCCTCTGACACACAGGAGGAGCTGAGACAGGCAAACCACACCGTCTCATATGCCTCAGTTTCCCTAGGTTTGCATGGGAGGTGACTATACCAAAGCAGCAGTTTTTATTCTGTTGCGGTTGGGAGGCATCTTGGGACACCCAGAGAAAAAGGTGAGAGGGTTGTTATGTACCGTGTTACCCAGACAAGCCTTGCAGGGATGCACCACAGATGTGTTCCCCCAGCTCCCAGATTTAGCTTCCTAAAATCCTGTACATCCCTCCTCCACCTTAGGGAAGTGATTACCTTTACCTGTGCTGCTTTCTTTTGCATCTCGTACCCTATGGCAGCACAAGCTCCCAGCTTGAGTGAAGCACGGAACAAACTGGGAAATATCCACCGTGTGCCAGGCACAGCTTTGCTGTCCTGCTGCCCCAGGCAGCTGCTTGCTGTGCCGGCACTGCGCAGCTAACCCCGCAGCAGCTATTCCCTGCTCGCCCTCCCCATCGTGTCCAGCCCTTGGTAATAACACCTACAACAGCCCTCTGCTCTGAGGGATCAGTGCTGGCAGGACTTTCTGACCGGAGTCAGCTGGGCCAGACCCAGAGATGATGAGCACAAGGGGCGGCAGCACACGGGGCCAATCCTGCCTGATTTACGCTCTCCCTTTCCTGCACAAAATCTGCCACCCGGAATCCTTTGCAATCCAACCAGGGAAAAAAACCAGAAAGGGTGATGAAAGAAAATACAAAGTCAGGCAATCGCCTGGCAGGGCTTCTGCTGACTTCTCACACTTCTCGCTGGGCCTCGGGGCATGGAGCTCCCAGTGACATTTCTCCCAGCAGATTCAGAGCCTGCCACAAACTCAGAGGCTTGGGAACACACCAGGCAGCCAGGGCTGCGCTGGGGGCACGGACGAGCCCGCAGCTGACTCTTTTAGGAGTGACAGTGACCGCAAGAAAATAAATAATTGGCCCCGATCCTCTGCAGCCACGCTGCTGCTGTTCTCCATTTCATCACTCTGAGGCTTGCAATCCTTTCCTGAGCTGTTTAGCATCTCTCCTCACATTTTCACTGCTGGAACATTGTTGGCTTTGATACACATTGTGCTCTTCCCCTCAAGCGACAAGGAACAAATGTTCATGCAGCACAGAAAGCGCCCATGGGGTGAGGAAGGAGAGGCTCAGACTTACTGAAAACATCCGCGGCTGCTTGCTTTCACCACTATCTTCCCACTCCAAGCAGGGAGAGAGGACAGGGAGGCAGCAGCAGCCGAGGACAGAGTCTTGGCTCAGCCGAGGTTCTCCCCCTCCACCATCACCCCAGCTCGTACAGCCGCAAGGAGGACAGCCAGGGGTTGCTGCCGACAGCCCAGGTCCTCCACGGGTGAGGAGGAGTGCAGGGGCTGGGCAGAGAGCCGGGCAGCGGCGAGGTGCTCTGTGTAGCCCTGATAGCTCCAGTCCTGAGCTGAGAGGCCCTCAAATGGGACAGCAGCACATGCAAGTGATGTTTTGAACCTCTGTCGTAAAAAAAGAGCTTGGAAATTGAAGCGGTTGTGAAGTGGAACCGCGGGTGGGGGCACCAGCAAAGCCAAACCCGCCAGGCAGCGGCAGCACGCTGCTAGCTCTGCCGTCTCATCTCACCAGAGGTGCTGCTTATGGACTGAGAAGATAAAGATTCAAGATGCAGCCAGGGCAATATTGCTGTCAAACTTTGCTTGTTTGTATCGGCCTGGCATATTGGGACTCAGTTACTCTGGAGACACCACTAGCAGATGTATGACAAAAGCAGTGCACGACGCAGGCCTCTTCCTGAAGGAACTGAAGCCCCCAGCAGGTTACAAACGCTGGCAGTGGGGATTTCTGCTCCTTAGTGAGACGCCCCAGGGCCAAACGCCGTTGTCAGTACTGTAGTGTATGGGGTCAACCCACTGAAGTCAAGAGAATTAATTCAGATTTATGAGTCCTAAATGAGCAGGTCGTTAGTGTCCAGAAGCAGAGGGGGCAGGGCCAACCCAGCGGAGCTGGAGCAGAGCCCCTTGCTCGCAATGCACACCGGGCTCTGCAGCTGTCTCGGGGATGTTGCAATGAGAAAGTCACTCTCCAGTAAGCTCAAGCAAAATATTTGCTGTGGTCACCTGAGTGCACACAGCCAGTTCAGCAAGATCTCTCACTATAACCCGATAGTCATTTATTTGCTGAAGTGGGGTTAGCTCAGAGGCACTGTGCAGCTTTCACTTCCCTACCTAATTTTGTTACTAAGTTAATTGAAATTATTGAAACTTGGTTATAGAACAGGACTCGTTGTGAGAGGCTAAGGATAAGCCTCCATTAGCTCCCATTGCTTTGCTACTGTGTATTCGTACAGTTGATAACACCTTTCTTAAATATTTGCATCCTTAAGAAAGAATCCGACCCCCCCCAATCTTACTGCATCTTTCATGATTTTCTCTGGATCGCTAGCACAGTTTTGTGTAAGAGACAAACACCTGGCAAATGTTTGCAGACTGCTGGCTGCTTGGCACATATCAATGTCAGAAAGATTTCTGGGCAAAAAGAAAAAAAAAACAAAAAGATGAAGAAGAAGAAGAAGAAAACCCGCCCAGCTGGAACACTTTCCCAGAATGCCTGTCTCTTCTCAAGACAGACAAGGCTTGGACAGAACAGATGTTTCCACCCAAAAGCAGATGTGGAGATGTTACTTTCCCAGGGAGGAAGTGTGGTGGGGTTTATTATTAACCAACAGTCCCCATATGACAGCTTCCCTTGACCAACAGTTGGAAAATCTGGAAAAAAACATAACCCTCTAAGCCAAGTGGTGGCAGGAAATAGCCAGCCCTGATGGAGTCCGTTGATTTATTATTATTAATTACAACCCGGAAATGACCAACAACATCTGTGAGAGCCAAACATGGAAGAGAAAGAAAGCTTGAGCACAGGGGCCAAATTTCTGATTCCATGATGGCCTTAGCGCGCTGCTGAACTTCAGGGAAGGCAGCTGCAGGTCGGTCTGAGCAGCCTCTGTCAGGGTGCAGAGGGAAAGGTCTGGTAGTACAAGTGGCCGATGGCGAAAGGGGGAGTTTTACAGCAAGAGGGAGGCAATCCTGTGTCACCCGCTGACTACAACGCCGAGCAAGTGGCAGCCCTAAAACTAGAAGCACCGAGTTGCGTGAGCACGATGCTGAGCCTCAGAGAAGGCTGCCTGCTAAAAGGCAGGCTGGAGCTGTGCCACGCCGAGGTCCCGAACCAGCTTCCCCACGTAGCCATAAACAGCACCATGTGCACAGAGCCCAGCTGATTCCTGCAGCACTTCAGCTACACGGCTCTAACGTGCTGTAAGCCCAGTGATGGAAAACAGGCAGTAGGAAGAGACGAAAGTACACCAAATCCCAAACCAAGTGCGGGGAATGAGAACAGAATTCCATCAGAAAAGCAACAGCGAGGTGTCCCAACGAGAGAGCGCAAAGTAAAAGAGGTTTTAAAAATAGTTGCATGGAAAGAGGAATTGCGAGCTGAGTATTTAAAGCATCAGTCAGCCTCTGTGGCCAAAGCGTGAGCATGGGAGAAGCATCGCTCTGGTTATTTTGACTGCCACTCCTGCATGCATGACGAGTTTGGGGCTTTTCTTCACTTGCCCTGAGTCAGGTACAGACACACTGCTCCGCTCTGCGAGCCCCGTGCTCTTTGCCTGACACCAGCATGTGGGTGTGAAGGGGAGCCGTGCACTGATCAGCATCTGAGCAAACAGGGGATCCAGCTACTCACGTTTTGGCAGGTGCTCACGTATTTTGCAAACTGAGAGGCTGGTTCAGCTTTGCTAAAAGCTTTGGATTTCTTTCATCCTTTTCCTCTACAGAACTTCTACATTTCCAGATTTTAAAACAAACATTGGATCAACCATTACCACTGCTGGTGTAAAATAAGACATTTTCAGCTTCTCTGCTGACAGCCCCACCTAAGGACACATGGACCCTTTCCCACCAGGTACTGGAGAGCATGGGCTCCCCGACACGCACACACGTCTGCTGTGGTTAACCCACAACCTGAGAGCTCATAGAACATCTGTTTATATTTTCAGAGCAGTATTAACATTGTCAGACCATGGCAAATCTGCTTAATTTTAATGGACATATGTATAATACACAAGCCAAAATACACTTAAAATGGGACATGTCAGAAAATAAACAACTATTAGCTAATGAAATACAAAGGAAGTCGGTTCTTGCACTTTCTCTCCCCCGTACATCCCCTGCAGCCACAGTTCAGTCATCTCCTCCTTGTGGCTCCCCACTGCGGCCTCACACCCAAAAACCCGAAAACTTCTCCAGAAAAATAAAGACGCCCCTCGGAAGCGTGCTGGGATGGCACGGGAGGAGCGTGGAGAGGGAAGGCCTCTGCTGCACTCATGCTTTCAGCACCCGAGTAACATCGGTGTAATTGCCAGAAGAGGCCAGTCACTTCCTAAGGAAGCTTCAAAAAAGCCCCACATTTATGTGAAAAACAGCCCCACCAAAACGCAGAGCACTGCTTCAGATGCACAGGCTGGAGGGGGCACAGGAAGGCCGGATCCCCAGCTACGCTGCTCACGCTAAGGAAGTGTATTCAGGTGGGCCTCGCCTCACCTCGAAGCCCTTCTTCCATCTCAGAATGGGTGGAAGGGCCTTTCTGCGTCAGGGCCAACATCTCCCCTCTTTGAATGCGCAGTGGGCTCATCCACAGGTCAAGTTTTTAAATTCCATGGCCAAAATAAACCCCCCAAAAAAACAAAAAAAAACAAGCTCAGTTCTTTGCAAGCATCGTGTCACTGCCGCCATCCCGGCCCAGACACGGCCTGGTTTTGCCAGCCGCTGTCTCCTGACCTTGCCCACGCACCCCTCGGCTGGCAGCATGCTTGTCCCCCCGGTGCTGCCTCCAGCCGGGGAGCAGGCAGACCCCGTTAGACCCTGTTAGAAGCTCACCCAGCTTCTGCTTCCCAGCTCCTGCCCGCACATCTCACCATGGAGCCACGCTTCTCACACTGGCAACAGTCCCATCCATAGATTCACCGTACCCTCTCCAGCTCTACAGAGATATTTGTAGAAATGGAACCTGAATGGGTTATTTCCACCCCCTGCTCTTTCCCTTGATTTATTTTGTAAGGTATCCGCTGTAAAAAAACAACTGCACAGAGGTGAGGAGAAGTGCCCCATAATTGAGAACAATATCTCCGAGGGGCTTTTCCAATGAGGTGCAGATTTCTCTGGCATACATTCTCAGAGCCGAAGTCAGTATAATGAAGTCCAGAACTTTTAGGTTTCCCCTTTAATATATCCATCATGTCTAGATCCATTATTGACATGTTGACTTTCTTGTTTCTGATTTAAGCTGCCAGACTCAGTAAAATTGCCTTGACAGCTTTAACATTTGTGGCAGAACACTGACATGATGTTACTTACAGCTAATTAAAGTTGAGAGCATAATAAACAATGTCGGGATCCTAGCAACCTAATTTCCTTGGGTATTGAGTTTGCTGGATCTTGACTGGGGTTCTTTGAAGCTCTGGTGAGTTCTGACGCTGACCTCCCTGCGCCGCAGGCGCAGGCTTTGGACACTGGGGTGCCTTTGGTCCCAGCTGGATAACATCAAGGGCACGTGGAAAATGGGAAATAGTGAGCAATGGGGAGAGACAGGGATGGGTAACTGGCATGGAAACGGGAAACCGAGATGCTGGAAGTAGGTTTCCAGGGCCATTTCACCAAGGAGAAATGAGCCAGTAGGTTATAGAAAATGAGCAATGGGATGAAAGCAAGGAAAGGAAAATTTAGACTGATTACCAGGAAATCTTTCCTACTTGTGAGCTCTTTTAGAGTGCAAAATACCCTCTCTAGAGAAGCACTGCACACCACATTGCTCAAGTCATTCAAAACTGGCTGGACAAAGCACGGCAGCAGAGTGCTGGGAACGGCGGGCATTTGGGGTAGGAGAGTGAGTGCGAACAAGGTGACCTCATAGAATTACATTTTCAAGCCCATAAAGTCTTGGAAACTTGGTAACTGCATCAGTTCCTTTTTCTTTCTTCCACCGTTCCATCTCAAATCCAGCTCACTTTACAAAGAATTGCCTATCACAGTGGGAAATTACATACAAATTAGAAGAAAATTTCTCTGCCTCCCTAAAGATCAGGAGTTCAGTCAAGGGCAAAATTTCACCTTTTCTTCTGATGTTTTTGTTATTTATTTTAGGAAAAAAATGAAAAAAAAAACAACTTGAAACACCAAAATGAGATTCCTAGAGCTGACTCAGCCAGCAAAATCAGCATTTTTTTCTTGTCTGCAGTGAATCAAAAAATCACTACTCACTTGTGCAGAATCAACTGAAATTTGAGGTGAATTAAATCCAAAATCTCCCTCTGTTCTTACAAGTGACTGACATGCCTTCTTTATTGCCAGTTTCTTGAGTGTTATTGGACTGATTTCTCCCACTTCCACTACAGCTCCTCGTTCTGCAAAGTAGGGCAACAGCAACATTTCATCTCTCTTTTGCAAAGACTTAAATGCGGTGCAAGCAACACCATCACTGTGAGCTGAGCCACTGGTAAGTCACTGAAGCAAACAAAAGTTGAGATGAGCTAAGTTAAATCTCAGTGAAAAATATTCTAGTGTGCATGTGAAGAGGAGCAACTGGTGAAATTGCAGTAAGAGGATGAAGGAAGAAGGGGCAGCGGGACCTGGGAAGAAGAGGTGCTGCAGGAGGAATTCCTCCCTGCTCCTGGGAAGTTGGGCGCGATCCCAAGCCCTCTTGTCCTTTGCCCAGGAGCCAGGGAAGGCTGCAGGCTCTTGGCGCCTGCAGATGACAACAGCTCACAGTACTCACTCCCGTTGGGGTTTCATTTCCCATCTTAGTCCTCCCTCTCTCCCGGTGTTTCATAAGCACAGGACTTTGTTTCAGTCTGCTGGCCGCACACGGTCCTGCTTATCAGGAGGGGCAGAACGGGTGGTAGAGGGACAGCAGAAGAAAAGGAGCGTTTACATTTCTCAAATGCCAAAATCAAAATTTTCCCAAATCCCCGCAGGCTGCACCCTTCTCTGTCTCCAGAGCAGTTAATGCAGCAACTCCACTGAATTCACTGCAGGGGAAAAAAAAACAGCTCTTGGATGAAGGACTCCTGCAAAAGCAGCATTTCCTCCCTTTTGTCTTGGCTGCGGCTGTTTTCGGTTCCTGATTGTTCAGACCCTTTATTCCTCACTTTCAGACTCTTGTTCATTTCCAGCTGGGCTGTATGTGTGCTTCAGAGATCCAGTGGGAAAGGTGGTGCGCAGTGACCCCCAGTCATTAATCAAGCTGCCTAAGCCGGGGCCTTTTCACAGCCAGAGCCTGATTATTGGCTCTTGGGAGCTGCGTAATAAAATGACAAGGGGAGTGAGTCTATTTCCTGCCGCCAAACTGCTGACATTAATTCACACTGGGGGGCTTGGGGAAGACAGCGGGAGGGGGAGAGTGGGGAAGGCGAATCTTTCTGTGCAAGTAAACACTGCAGGACCTGCGTGCCGTTACCCAGCTGCTGCGTGCATGTGCGCGCAGACGTGTAACAGCACAGATGTGTGCACGCATGCACTCACCGTCCCGTTTAGGAGAGTATAGCTGTTCAGAGAAGAATCCAGTTTTACAAAGCACTAGGCACAAACTTGGACCAAAACCAGGAGCCAACTTGAGAACCTCTGTTACTGCAGAGGTCCAGATCCGGTCTGCAGCTGCCTGCTTTACCCAGCCTGATAGTCACACTACTGTATCTAAAAAGCACATTTTTTTTTCCAATGGTAATCCTTAAAAAAGGCAAGAAAATTAGGTCCACACCTATAAAAGTTTGCACTACAACTTTAGCTCGGGTTCCAAGACCATAGCCCAATCTAAGAAAACCCCAACCAAAATAATAACCACTGCACCAGACTCCCAGGCTGTGACGGGTTTACAGCTCATGGCAGCAAACTGTGGCTGCAGAAAGCCTTGATGCTAAATACCTGCCGTGCTTCTAGACATGGTATGAAACCATCATAACAACAGTGAAGAAAAAAAAAAAACACACATCAAAACCACCACCACCAAACAAACAGAAAAACACCTCAAGATCAACACTGGAAGTATTCAGAACTGAAGTCCTAGAGGACTCATGCCTAGAAAGACTGGCTGATTGCATCCTGACATTCCTACTGCAGAGGAACAAACTGGATGGTAAGTACAACTGGTAACAATTTTCTAAAATTGGAGAAATTCCTTGTTCTTTTATTTTTTCTTAGCTAATAGTTCTTTTGTCCTGACTCTAGACATTTTGCTAATCAGTTTATATCATATGGGAGCTATCAGCAGAGACAGTCAAGCCTGGGGATATGTAAAGCCTTTCCACTGCCTGAAGAATCCAAGGAGACCTTTGACACTTGCCAAATTCCCTTGCAAGGGAAGGGTAAGGGAAGAAAGTCAGAGCCAAAATCTGTAAAGCCATTTCTTCGTTAGCCTTCAAATATAATCTTAAAACATTCCTCTGCTGTGATACCTTGTTTTTACGGGACAACAATTGAAGAACTGTTTTGCCAAGACCACTGCTTTTCATACTGCTGGCTCCGTTCCTTGCACAATAGTCACCCGTAGTCTAGCCTGGCCATCTGGCCCCTTAGCTTGTCCGTGGACGGCTGCTGATGAGCCAAGCATGTTGAAGTTCAGGATCTGTTGCAACCCGCCAGGTCAGCCGCTGGGATGTGAGCAGGCGGCGCGGCGTGGGAATGGCAGCACATGTAGAAGCACCTCTGCAAGAGCACTGAGGCTTTTCTGTCTCTTCTGAGACAACTTTATTTCATCAGAGCATTTCTAGTTGCACATACAGAATATTCTGGGAGACTGAATCATCTTTGACACGATCCCTACAGTCAGCAACACCCCTGCAAAGAAGCAGAAAATGTTCCCACATTTCTCTCCCTGTGGCACAACAGCAAATGGTCCCAACAAGGTAAATTCTGCAGAGCTGTTAATGACTGCACGAGGCATTGGGCAATCAGAGCTAAATTCTGTCCTGAAATATCCCATCAACAATCAGAAATGCAAGTCTAATGCCGTCCTTGCCACCAAAACAGAAATAAGCTTCTGGTTTAAGCAGAGCTTGAATGCCCCTATTCCCCTTCTCTCCAGCCACCCAGGAGAAAAACAAACAAACAAAACACAAGAAACCACCCGAGGGGCTGATGGGAGGTACTCCAGAAGCCTCTGCTCTGTAGTCCAACCCTTCTTTTTCCTTTTCTATTGAAACAAATGGAACACGGAAATTGGGGAAACTCGGAACAAAGTCAATTGGAAGCGACAGACCTGAACCCCACCACGATAAATCGGCAGAGCTGAATTGCCTTCGATGGAGTCACACTGCTCTGCAGCAGCAGAGAATCTGGTGCGTCACCGATTATTAAGTGTATCGATCCTCAGAGAGGATGTAACCGAGCCCAGGATTCAGTCCCCAGCCCTGCAACGCAATGGTTGCACCGGCCAACTCCCCGCAGCGTCAGGCCTGGGGGAGGTATAGCGAGCAGCCAGTAAATCAAGGTGTGAGAGGGAAACAGTATCATTACTTCTCACGTGTGCATCTGAGCAAGAAGTGCCTGATAAAAAAAGACCCATTTGCCATTGCAACTATATCAAACCTTCTACAAAAAGTCACTTTGAGGTCACTGTTTTTGTCCAGTATTTCAATACATTAAATGCAATTACTTCATTGTTGATTTACCTGTCATTAGAGGCATGTGTTTGAACATGATTTATTGAGTGAGTTTTGTGCCAGTTGACTTGCAATAGATTGCACAATATTCAAAAAGGCTCATTTGCTTGGCATTACATTAGAAGCACGGTGATTGCAACACAAAGCAATGTAAATGAGTTCTGAGAGGCTCCATCATTCATGTTGTCATGTACTGAATCCTATTATTATTTATTACCATAATTGTACTGTGTTTCCTGGGGCGATAAATTAGGACTGATGGGTCCCGCTGACAGCCAAGGACTGGACTCGCTCTATATAATTTAATAGGGATACTGTTGGATCTCAGCTTGGAGGGGACTTAGGGAGGAATTTAGTAACTAAGCAAAATCTTTTCTTAAAAAAATTAAAAATAAAATAAAAGCAGTGAGTTTGTGTTGGCTTTTTTTTTTTTTCCTTTTCCTCTCCCTTGGCAGCAATTTAAGTCTTGATAAAAGCTGCAAAGGAAATGGGAGCACTCTGTCTTTCATAATAGGATTGTTAAAAAAATCACTGCCCTGTGTCACAATCTGTTTTATGCTCCCTGCTGACAGGCAGCCTCACCATGGCTGGGAACAGAGGGACGGGGATGACTTAAAGGGATAGCAATGACAGCTTCTGACCTCTAGCACAGCAGCGCAAATCCAACCCACGTCTGCAAGCAGGAGCTGTTCCTAACTGATGTCTGTGGGGAATGGGTGAGGTTATCCCAGCCCCTTGCATATAAGCATTCATAAAATGTCATCAAAAAACAGCTTTTTGACCAGCCTGGCAGATTTCGATTCTCACCTACGTTCTCTCTGAGCTCAGTGCAGTCGCTGAAGACCATTTCTTCTCTGGTTCGCACACCCATAGGCCTCCTTCTGAGGGCTTTACATGCAGTCTGAGGTACTCTTTTGATCAGGGAGCTTCATGAGATATATATATATGAAATAAGTTTGATAATGACCTCAGCTGAAGCCTGTTTCTTCCGCTGAAGACTTCTTCTCATGTGGTCAAACTCCCAAGCCCCGAGGGGCCAGTGCAGGACTCTCAAACAGCCCTAAAAACCCTTACAAAGAGCAAACACAGCACATGGGGGGGACCGTAGCGTATTTCACAGCCACTACCTGTTGAAACCAAGCAGCCTGCTCCTCCTCTAACTTCAGGGTGCCAAACACAAGGGGTCATAAACCTTGGCTATTAATTATTCTTCAACCAGCACAAGCTTTCTGACTCGGATGAGTGCAGTGACAACCTCAAAGCCAGGGCAGGGTGTGCCTGGCTGTGCTGGGATGTTATGCCAGCAGCCCGTGGCATTGCAGTGAGCTGTGACACCATTTTATTCCTGGCCCAGCTGGGACAAACCTTCCCTGTTACTGAAAGGAAAAACCAAACAAACTTTTTACATAAAGGGCTGATGAATTAAAACTGTGACCTTTCCCCCTTCTCTTTCAATTTAGAATGAGAAAACAACAGTAAAACCAAAACGGGGCTGTTTCCCTTCCCACACACCACAGGACTAGACCTCAAAGTGTGCAGAACACAAAGTCAAGGAAAAGAGTTGCACCAGTCCTTAAGCCACAGGTCAGCCTTTAGCAAAGCCCAGCACCTAACAGGCACACAGTGCTCCGAGACCTTGGGGAAGGTCTGGCTCTGCAGCTCTGCCTCCCACGAAATTCTCTGCTCCCCGTTAGTGCAGAGCGCCAGCAAATCCCACTGTGTGGCTTCCATTTTACTAAAGCCCTCAGAGAAAGGTGTTCAGCAAAACACAGGCCTAGGATAGGCCCAGATTTTAGTCTGTAACCTCCTGAAGTCTCGTTTTCCCTTTAAGCTATTTTCATACCAACTTAATTCTGTGGCCCTGGCAGAGTAACCTCTGATTGACAGTGGGTAGGTATGATCACAACCAGGGGCCCTTTTGAATGGCTTTCATTTCAGAGCAATCCCGTGCTGATGTGAAGCTGCAGCATTAGTCTTTGTGATCGTTTTGTTAGCATAATGCCTGGGAACTTTGGAAACCGACTGCTCACACAGCAGGTACCTGGTCCTTCCCTTCCACACCTGAGGTGACAGCAGACAGCGTCCTGCAATCCCTGCAAGCTAGGAACTTTTCTTACAGCATGGCTCTAAAGGTTCTTTGGATTTTTGATACTGTTTAGCTTATGGCCATGTTAATAGGAAGAATTAACCCAGAAAGTGGCTTTTTAGCACGATAAAACCCCAGTTGTGCTTTGTTCCTAAAGCCAGGGAAGGTGAGAGCACTCCTGGTGCTGAGCTGCAGTTCTGAGTGTTGCTTCTGGGAACTGATCAAACCTTCTTGTGTCATGGTCACTCCCCGTTATAATAATGCTTATTCATCAAATCGGGCTGTGAAGGATATTCATTAGCTAAATTACAAGGTTATTAAGGCCAATAAGATGCAAGTGTTGTATTAGTACTGCTATTATTTCTGTTTGTTTCAAGCAAAGCAATCTCAAACCACTGCAGCAACGCCCCACCCTCAGAGCTAACGGACAGAGCCCCCCCACGAAGACACAGAAACACCATGTGTGGCCATTAGAAAGAAGCTAAAGCTTGCGTATCCTGAACAAAAAAGACGAGAAGCACTCTTAGATTGCTCTTGGTACGGCAGATAGAGGATCCTATAAGCATGACAGGTGAATAGGGAAAGCATGCCTCAGGCTCTAGTATCCAGATTAAGATTCAACAATAAAATTCTTCTTCTTTCCATGCTTTTAACCACCACCAATCCTCAATCTTTCTACTACGCTTTTTGTAAAGAGACTCAGAGCTGCAGAACCTCAGAACTGTTGGATTAGAACAGGTTAATGGTCCCTACAGTCCTGTACATCGTATTTGTGAGCAGCCAAACGTCCATAAATCCTCCTAGTGGACAATTTTATGGAATAATCAACACATCATTGATATTTCCTTCTAACCTTCCCCGAGTTAGTAACTGGCTTATGCCACGAGGCATGAGAGCTTATTGACTGGATCCATCTCTTGTTCAAGTCAATAGATATCTGTCAATTCAGGTCAATTCAAGTTAGATTTTATTGACAGGAGAAGCTACACAAAACGTTGCCAAGGTGTGAAAAAATGACAGCACACCCCTACCTTCCTTGAGACATCTGTCAGTGGGACAGATACAGCCTGCAATGTTTTTACAGAGAGACTTACTTGCAGCTTCCCCAAACAGAAATTGTCCTCGACTGAGCTGCATTGACTTCACCGAGCCGAACTGTGCTGAGCATAAACAAGATCCATCCTGTTTCGCTGTGGACACCATCAAGTAGTGTGAGTGCATTAAAATGCTAAGGGTGTAAGCCCACTATTATTTTAGAAATGGGGCTGCGTAGATATCCTTCTGCCAAAAAGCACCAAGCAGCATCCCCAAACACAAAACCCCCAGAGCAGAGCCTGCACCTACAGCTGTTAGATAATCAGCATCCCTGCTCCCCCTCCCTCCCCGCTGATTGCTGCTCCGGCTCATATTCCCTCTACCCCATGCAGACATATGAAACTTGTCACTCAGACTTCAAAGGCGCTTTTCGCTCACCCTTCTGCAGCGGTGACACATTTTTGGCCAAGCACATCACATTAATAGAATTTGCTGTCAAACAAGAAGGCTTGCAAACAATGGAAGGATTGTACACTGTGCAGCACGGCTGATGGGCAGATCACCAGGTAACCTGATGCAAGAGCTATAAAATATCTCGAAGACACAAGCAAAAAGCACAGAGCCTAGTTTTGCAAAGAGACGTGTGGTTTGTAGAGGTTTGGTGGGGTGTTTTTTTTGGTATATATTTTGGAACAAACCTTGGCATTGGACTTCCTTGGGTTTCCAAGCCCAGCTTCAGCTCAACATGCACATTTCCTCAAACACTGCAGTGTTTCCTTGTTTTCTCCGGTGCCTTCTTCTCTCGCACATACTCATCTTTCATTTCATTACTTGAAACAAATCATGGGCCAAGATCTGCCGGCCTCATAGAGTCCATGAAAATATTTTAAACGTGCCATGTTGCACTGTAACCTGGCCAGAAACAGCGTGCTGCTCACTAGCAATTTTCACCATAGGACAAAAAAGGCTCTGCTTTGCATTACACTGTTCATGCTGTGGTTGAACCCCAGAAGGGATAACAGGGACCACTTTTGTGAGACCTAGCACGTTGCAACAGAGACAGGGTGAGCGAGAGGCGCACACCTGAGCCTGCTGTCCATGGGGTTGCGCCCCTGAGAGCTTTTCCAATAGAGCTCGTGGTGCTCTGGGCGATGATTAATGAGAGCTTGTGGTTGGAGCTGAGTAACTGTGACTTTTTTTTTTAAATATATAAATCACTGGTAAGCTAGCATATCAAGAAAGATGGCAAGAAGAAAGGGGAAGAGAAAGAAAACTATGAATGTGACACTAATCCCAGCCCAATCCAACAACTAGCTGGGTGAGTGACCCCAAAGGGTTTTATTTTGTCCAGGGTCTCTGAAGAGGCCAGCAGCTCTCTCAGCTGCAGTGCCTGGGCACCAGCGGCACTCGAGACACTGTAAGAAACTCCTACAGGGATATCAAACCCGTACTAAAATTATCTCCCTGAGGTAGGGGTTGGATCTTGCTTTGAGGCACGGAGCGCAGGAAACGAGCGCAGAGCTGCCCCGTGCCAAGGGCAGCTCTGGCAGGTTCAGAGCCTGGATCTCAGCAGCCACACCAGGAGGGGCTTTGCTGCAGCCCTTGAAGGACGAAGCAGGACCATTTCTCCAGCCTCTGCATGCCTCCTCTGGTGCCTATGGAGCGAGGGAGAGCCCTGCTCTGCTCAGCAGGTTCTGGTAGGCAAGGCGAGGACAGGTCAGAGCCACTGGAAGCACCTCCGGCTTCAGCCGTGCAGGCCACCGAGCACCCATTAGATAGCAAGAATTTTGGCTCTTAGTGACCTGGCCAGGATTTAAATCGGTGACCTCGCAATCAGAGACCGCACACCCCATTAGCCACCTCGGCTGCCTCCGAAAGGGACGTTTCGAGCAGCTTTGGTGAGCTCCCGTAATCGATACATCCTTCCCCACGTCTCCAGGAATATTACTGCGATGCGAAGTATGACTGACTGGAGAGACGAAGATATTAAGCATGTGTCTTTGTCAGTTATGGCCATTATCATTAGCAGACTAGCTACTATTCCCTATATATTCCTTTTAGAACCGTTTACAGCTGAAACATTTTTAATGGCTCGATGAATATGAATGCAACATTTATAACCATTTACACATATGAGACTTTGGGGCACATCCATCTTTCATTGCAGGCACATAACCTCCCATTACCGCGCTGTCACACTCAGGAGTAAGTGGGGAGAAGAGGACCCCACTCCGTAGTGAAAGATGAGGACGTTATTTCTGCCTGTTTTGTAAAACACATTTTCAGAGATCTCCCTTATTGTCATCACAGACTTCTCTCCACAGTCACACACTTATTTGGACTCTTTATACTTTCATTAACAATGGGAAAATGCAGGCCGTTACATCTGTTAGCAGACATAATTTTAGACAAATACAACTTCTTATCAAATAAGCCTGCAATAAATGTTTCATGAACAGAACCCTTCAATAGAACTCCCAACACTAATTTAATGAGAAGTATCAAATGAATTTTTTTTTTTTAATTCTGATATCTCCCCTGAGACAAATGATACTTTGCAGGCCTATTTTTAACAAATGAATTATTGACTTAAACTGGCACAATTAATCACAATATAATGGGATCAGGGGATGTTAGAGGCTCATTCAGCACGGCAGATGATGAGTACTGACTCTTCCAAGAAATGAGGCTCTTTAATCACTCCCAGATTAACAGCTACATGCTTTCAAATTTCAATCACAGGGCCCTGGCAGTGTGGAATGAAAAGGGCCTGCTCCAGGAGGAAGGAAGAAAGCAGGAGGATTTCTCACCCCACGAGAGCCCCGATGCTCGCTTGCCCAGAAACCAGCATTTTACTTCCCTTGGGAAAGGACAGGATCTAAATCATGCTGCATTTCTGTGAACTCTTCCTTCCCGTCCTTATCAAGTAAAGGCTTTGATTTCAGGGGGATCGAGCATGTTTGTTTCCCATCAGCCTGTTCAACACCTGCTGTTACGGGAAAATCAGCAGGATGTAATAGAAAAACCCCTCTTAATTAATCCTCTCCTTAAAAGGATAGCTGTTCTCCGAAGTTTTGTGCTTTCCTGCAAAAGGGGCTACTACAATGCAGAGCATCTATACAAAAGTGGTTTTTTGTTGTCTTTTTTTGGTTTAAATTTTCTTTGGTTAGCTCCATAGCTTTGCAGACATTTCTATGATATACAATTTTTTTGTTTGTTTTTGTTTTTTCCTTTTTCCCTGCAACTCCAGAACTGGTTTCTTTATCCTCCCATGCCTGCATCCAAGAGCATCCAAACTCTGCAGGCAGTGGGATCACAAGCAGCCTCCTGGCACTTTATTTCCAAAACCGAGGATCTGACCCTTCTGTTCAATGGGAGGCCTCAGGTTCTGAACTATTAAAACAGTTAGGACGTTCAGCATAGATTATATCATCTCTGGTCACACCAGACCCTTATACTCTGCAGATTGGTAACTCTTTCTGTCCTCAAAAGCATCAGTTCCACTTTTCTCTAAGCCAGAGTGCAAGCTTTCCATACTTCTCCTAAGAAGAACTGCATTAACCCCAGAAAACAGCACAGAGAAGAGCAGACTCCCCAAAATGCCTCTACAGCTACGTAGTTGCTCCCAGTGCCAGTACCACCCAATCCCCAATGGCAGCCCCCAAGTAAAACCTCACACATCTGGGCAAGGAACTCTCCTTATAACGGTCATAACATCACCCAACTCATGTGCATAAGAACAAGCTTGGGTATTAATTCCCTACAGGGCTTACCAACCCACTGAGGGAAAGAGAAGTACCAGGCAATCCTTTTTAAGCATTTGCAGAAGGGCCTTGTGTGCTGTGTGCACCACTGCCCTGCAGACAGGTATTGCACAAGCTACGTTTTAGGTCCCCAATATAAAGTACATTGCTGATTTATCACCTTGGCTTGACTCTGAACTCTTGTGATTGCACAGATACAAATCACAGCAGGAGCATTCCCAACACCAGTGATTTGATGCATTTGTCTTGCAATGATTGGGACTGGAAATTCTTTCAGCTCCCCAGACAACATTTGACCCAATTAAAGAGTAATTCAGAAGCTTTTGTGACAAACGATAACAAAATAATAAGTATAAAGATCAAGTTTTAAAGCCAGAAATGGCAAAGGAAATGAAACAAAATTAACATCAAGGCAAACTGAATGCATGTTGAAACTACACGGAAAGTCAAATACCACGTCTGCTTTACTTTGCTAGTCTTGAGTTGAGGGTTCTGTCTTTCCTCAGCAACAGTTAGTGACATCTCAGACACCTCAAGCGGAGCTTTTTCCTCCAGCCTGTGCTGCATGAGGTGCTTGCAATGCCCTGGAATCTTGCAAGGAAAAATTCTCAATTTGGCAAGAGACCTGGCAAGTAAAAAATGGGTAGAGAGATTCCCAGCAGCTGAGCTTCAAAACAAAAATGCATTCTTGTAATTTGCACTTATAAACACTTTTAAAAATTAGCTCCTCTCGAAAATAGAGAAATGAAAAGCATTTCCAGGATGGGTCATGTGCATCATCTGGCCTCATATCCTGCCTTTGACAGTGACCTGCATCAAATGCCTCAGCAAAAGAATTCAAGAAACTTCAGAGCAGGATGTTCAAGACACAAAAGCAACTCCACAAGGAGAGAATCACACAACCCACATAGCCATCTTTTCCTGACCAAACTTATAAACAAATGCAAACCCTGAAATGTATGTTTTAGCATTCATTCAATGCATGTTTGATTAGTGTATAGTGTTACACTCCTAGATATTAACATTATTTAGAAAAGTATGCAATCTCCCTTTGATACTTGTGCAGAGAAACAAGCTTCCTGGCTAAGGGCTGAGGAAGGAAATAATCAGTTACCTCTGCAATCATTGTCCAGCAGCGAATTTAATCAACACTCTAGAGCTGAATGTTAGAGTTCATTTAGACGGAAAGGCAAAGTGAATATTGTCCCAGGCTACAAACCAGAGGGAAGGTAAACTCAACACCAATATTTGGGCTAAGGACTATCAGAGAGAAAACCCGTTTTTTTCAGGTTGAGAATCAGCAGGAGGACCTGTTGAAGACGGTTTTCCCTCTTACAGGAGCCTTTTGCTGGTTCTACACCAAAAGGTATCAGCCAGAGTGCTACGGTATTGCATTACTGCTTCCTAAGAAATTCTCGTTGCAATCTTTGTCTACAAATGTAGACTTTCAAACAAACAAAACAACAACAAAAGCAAACACAGGACTTTCAGGTATTTTGACAAAGAGAATTGTCAGTTTTCTGTCCATTCAGTCCTGACTCTTGAAGCTGATGGCAAGTTCCTCGGAACAGCTCTGCAGTATTCACCACACACCTTTAACAGCTGCACGTCCTCAAGCCAGGAGGAAACACTGCAGCTCCCTTTGTCCCTAAATCCACACAGAAAGGGGGAACAGCCACTTGCACTGGAGAAGGACTGGGAAAGAGACCGGGAAAGGTGGCAGATGTACTGGGCTGTGCCAGACTTTTTCCAACACGTGTCGTTGTCTGCGAGGCAGAGCGCAGAAATGGGAAATGGCAAACGAAGCCCGAGTGTGCTGCACGCGCCTGCGCTCCCTCCAAACCAGAGCCACTCTCGGGAACAGGGGCCAGCTCCTGGGTCTCCAGTAGAGGTCTGGTAGCCAAAAAACATTCTCTTCTTTATGTTAATTTATAGGCCTGTCAGAAAGTTAGAATTGATTGGGAAGAGGTCTTGTTTTGCCTATGGTGGGAGGAAATCAAGGGATGTTAGCAGCAATGCTGGGCACATTATCATCTGCTGGTTCCATTTAACAACTTCTCACAACATATGCAGTTTACATTATGGTATCCTGCACATGTAGTCTTTGGCTGAAAATATCCTCCAGAGCTCTGAATTTATGGTCATGCAAATACTCAGAGAAGCAAGAAACATGCATGCCAAAGAATGAAAAAGGAAAGCCTTCTTTGTTTCTGCTTCTAGGTCATGTTAACTCTACCCCTGCTGTGCTGCAACAGAACAAGGGATGCTGGTGTTCCACCCTCGCACCCTCATCTTCTGCAATGGCAATTCCTCAAATACCGTCATCTTGCACAGATTTACTTGGCTTCCATGGGCAGCTGGAGCTGGGCCTCCGAGAAAAGATCTGCTTTCAGCCAAGCTGTCTTTTCCTCTCTCTGCAGGCCTGGCATAACAACAGGCCTCATTCTGCCATCGTTCCCACCAGTTCTGCATCCCTTGGGCTGTCTCCTGAGTCCCAGCAGTGGCAGCACAGCAAATGAACCTCCAGGGTCGAAACCCCATGAACACAAAATAAGGACTTTGTTCCCTACTGAAGCCATTGTTTTTCCTCTTTTTTTTTTTCCTGACATAAAAGTTCAGTACGACATAAGAAGAGGATTGAACTGAATCCCTTTGTCCTTTCTTCCAGAACTAACTTTGCTCTCAGCAATGAGCCACAAGCTGCTCCACGTGTCGCTCTGCAACGCCAGGCAGAGATCCTCGTCTCCATCCAAGAGGACTACAGATGCATGCTGAGGATCCTGAGCTTATTAGCCCTCCCTGTCCAGTTAATTAACTTGGGCACAGCTCTGCTGATTCTGGAGTTGGGGGCTCAACATGAGCTCACATGCCTCTGCGTGGCGCTAGCCAGTGGCTGTAATTTTTGTCATAGTGGAATTGCAGCTTTAATAAAAGAAAAGAAAAACAAAAAGACATTGTTCAAAGACCTCCATTTCACATTAGGGCACAAACAATACATACACAACCAATGCAGCAATCTGTCACCTGTCAGCTGTTGGCAAAAGCTTTGCGGGAAATTAATTTTCAAGTGCAATTTCAGTAGCCCGTTGATCTAACGCTGTGGAACAGCGGGAATGGATCAAATGGGAAGTGGACCTGCATGCTTCCTCACTGTGTTTTTCACAGAAAAGATGCAGCCCACTATAAAATTAAAATGTATTTATGATATTTTACCATCTTCGGAACTTTTTCCAGTGCTAGGCTGGGCTGTCACTTCACGCAAACGAACAGCTTCATGGACTGCAGAGGAGAAATCTCATTTTATACCCAAGTAACAGGGCCCTCTGCTCTATGGAGCGGCCACTTGGAACAGGCGGGTTAAAGCAGCAAAAAGTCACCAGGATTAAGTTACTGGGACTACCACAAAAATGACAGCATTTGTCACTGACAGCCACATCCAGGGAGTGTTTCCCCTTGCAAGTCCAGCTAACCCAGGCACTGCTGCAGGAGGCGATGCAGCTCCGAGCACGGCGGCGTGCCCTGCAGGACTAGAGGATAAGAACAGCAAATACAGCCACTTCCAGTCCTAACTTTTGACTAACCAACACCATAAATCAGACCATTCCTTTTGGCTACACGTTAACTCCAGCGCAGACTGGTCACAACTACCACGCAGTTCTATTTTCTGTAATGTTTAATTGCTCCTAATTTATGTCAGGCAGGACTGCACTTAATATGTGAAGTATTTAGCACTGGCACTTTAATGTCATGCTTAATACACGTTTTTTAGAGCTCTGGTCATTAACTACAGGATAGGTTTGAGCCCTGGATTTACTACACAGTGCTCCAAGGCCTGACTTGGCTTTTGGAGGATGTTGTAGCAGTCTAACCAGTGTTTTCTCACACACAGCATATGCCCCGTACACGACATACACCTCATTTCTCAATTCTGCTATCACCAGGGAACAGCAGTGCACCTCTGGGTATGACACAGGGTTTATTTTTAAAAAGAGATTCTCAGCTGCAGAGACCTGCAAGCTTTCAGCCAACGTATAAATCAGCGTGCTAAGAAATGAAAGCAAGTTTATGCTTTTTGGGAATGTTTATTATTGCGACAGTTCAAAAATGAAATCTTGTGTTTGTGAGAAAAATATGGTTGAAGTTGTTTCTGCATTGATAAAATTAACCCACATTCCTACTTTCCTCTTAATTTTTTAATAAGCTGCTTCATTCACTGCATGATGTCACTACCTATTCACATCTTTATCAAAAACATTAATAAAATATTCATGTGTATTTTTGTTTACCAAAATGTCTTTTATGGGGATTAAATATTTCTAAAATCAGCTCATTTATGTTTTCACCAAGCAATATATTAAAAAAAAAAAAAATCCACAAAAAACCACGTAACTTGTGTTGGTGAAACTTAAAGAATTTTAACAGCAATTACTTGCTTTTTTGAAAACTGTTTTTGAGGGGAAAAAGCATGTCTTTCCAGTTGCAGAGTTTGTTTATTTTACTTCCCCCCCCCCAACTTTCTTCTGTTTGCTCATTGCTGAACACTATGTGTCCCTGATATCATCTGAACACCATAAAAACAAATATAAATGAACATGTTAAATGGTGATTGCTGAGTGATCTAGCCTATCATCCTAAAATGGCCATTTAGGGCAAATTCCTTGAAACTCGTGCATGCAATTCTTTTCCTTTCAAAGGTCTTGTCTACAGGGTACATCGCGAAAAGTTGAGACAAACGGAGCCAAGGTATGAAGTTAATGAGCATACATCAAAGCCCTGTGGTTAGATGAAACTGCAGCAAGCTACAGACGTGTTATTCTGAGGCAGAGCAGCCACACGGGGGTTTAATAGCCTTGAACTTCTGTTTGTAACCTCATACAATTAGTTACTCCTCACGGCTCCCCACACAGACAAGCCCTAAGCGTACTTTGGAGCCTCTGGGTTGCACGGGGTGCTGCCGTACAGCCGAGCTGCTGCCGTGCTGCTTCAGTTCCTGGGAGCTGCTCGAGGCACTGGGGGTGCCCAGGGTAGCGCCCTGCCTTCAGCAGCCTCGGGCCCCCAGCCGACCCATCCTGCTGCTGCAGCACGGCCCGGGGCGGCTCCTGTCCCGTTCGGAGCGGTTCTGGTGACACAGCTACCGCAGATGGATGATGATGCAAACGAGACCAGAGGGAGATTTAACAGCTAATTTTCTGGGCTTTCTACAAAGTGCATCTGTTCCACCATGCTCTTTGCTGATTTTAGTGAGAAGGGAAAGTTTTGCTACAGAAATTGCAATTACTCGTGGTATGCATTATTTTGATTAGCTGCGAGGCCACAATAACACAACAAGGGAGCAAACCAAGCCCCCTTCCTCCTCCAAGCAAAGCGATGTACGCAAGCAGCCCGTGCTTACAAGCACAGATTGGCCTTTGTAACCAACTGCTTCCTAAAAACCTAGGGAGAAATCACACCTTTTCGGACTGACAGGTGACACGGTGATCAATAAGGGCAAAGAAAACAATCCGAGATCATTGTTCGTGTTGTTGTTACACGATTTTGGCAAACAAAAGAAAGCCCCCGCTGTCTGCAGTGAGTGACACTGGCGCTGTCTCACGTTAATCAATACCACCCTGCACATCCCCTGCTCTTCCCAGGAACCCGCCGGCCCTCTGGGGGAAGCTGCTTAAGACTGGAAGGGGACACAGGGAAGACATCGGTGAAGAATCAGGCACGTGGGACTTGAATTCATCTGCAAGCAGGTGTTAAGTGAATCCCTCCAAAAGGACAAGATTCATTCTTTTGCTGGCTTTAGGATGAATTAGCATGAATTCATAATCCATAAATCCTGGTGGCAGCAGAACAGCATCCCTCCTGTTGTTATTTATTTTGAGATTTTCACTGGGGCAATAGCTTTACGTTTGACATTTATATAGGTCACAGTGAGCTAATAGCCATCTGCCATCTGGGGACTTTTATAATGAACATTGCAGAAGACTATGAAACAATCTCTGGCATTTCCGATTTGAACATAAGCTGAAATAGGGTTGATCTTTACAATATGCTCTGCTGTCTCTCTTCAGGTTTGCATTAGTCATTTGCCTGGCCTTGCTACACACACACACACGCTTGCACATATGGGAAGTAGTGGGCTTCAGCATTTCGTACTATCAGTTAATCACCACTCACACAAAAAAAAGAGACACATTACCTTGCGTTGCTGTAAAAGGCCCCCACTCACCTGAAAATTCTTAACGCATTTCAGAAATATTAATGACTCCTCCCCTGCAGTGAAAGTGTGGGAGACTCAGCTACAGCGCTGGCTTAAAGCAGCAATGTGAAATCACTCCCGCAATATCACAGTCATCCCTTAGCATAAACTCACCGCTCTGTTTATCCAAAACACACATCAGGCTGCAGGATGAAACATCAGAACATGCAGAGAGCCCCCAGGAAAGCTGCCACAGACGCAGGAGCTGAGACATAGTAGATGACACAGCTTCATCTCACCCTCGGGTCACAGCAGCTGCCCTCACTCAAGCCCAACTCTTTTATCAGTCACCTGAGGCCTTTGGCCAAACGCGCCCTGGCTGAAATCAGGCCCCTCTGCAGGGGAAGCTGGGGCAGGGTGGGTCATGCCCTCACCTCTACGAGCAGCAGAGACCTGCAGCGAAAAATCCCCGTGAGGGGCTTTTAGTGCTATGAAATATCTGCAGTGTCACCTCTGGATCATCTGTGCCTACACTAAAAGTGCTGTCGATGCAGCAGCTGCAGGTAACAGGGAGCGATCGGGCTCTTGTGTCCCCAGCTGGCATGAGAGGGCCCAGGAACATCCCCTACAGCTCCCCACCACCTCCTGCCTCCTCGCTGGGAGGATGCCTACAGGAACGTATATTTCCTAGCACCTGGGTGCACTGTCATCAGCTCTTGCAGATGGGGAATTGATGGAGGAAAAGATTAAATGACCCACTGAATTGTATAAGCCACCTACAAGAGTTGTGAGTGAACCCAGGTGTCCTGAATTTCAGGTCAGGACTTTAATGGCAATGTCGCCCCTTCTCCCAGTGCCTACGTGCTGTTTATTTTATGACACAAATCTGTAAAAGGACTGGATGTGCTCAGATGGATGAGAATATCCCATCTCGATTAGTCACTCTCCAAAAAGCCTCCTAGGGGGCCAGGCCTCCTTAATGCTGCATGTTCCTCCTCAGTTCCCCAAGCCTCAGCAGGCCTCGGGGTAATAAATTACATTTGTCTCTGCCTTAGCAGCAGCAGCCTGGCCGAATGCTCCTTTCCATGACTCAACTCATGATGAAATGCCTATTTCCTGGTGCTGAGATCTGTGAAAATTGGTCTTTTCAGCCTCCTTCCTGAGGGACGTGCCTCGGTGAAGCGGCTGGGGGCATCTTTGATCAGATGTGCCTTTCTCCCCTCTTGCCCCCTCTGCAGACGCCTGGTCCTGGGGTGTCACTTGTTTGTATTATGTCTTTTAAAGATGACACACGGCGCGTTTGAAATCTAATCCCCTCTCACGGGGCTGTGGGGACGGGAAGTCAGGGAGATGCCTTAACGCTGACCAGGTTTTGACCTGGTCCTTCGAGGACTCAGGTTACACAAAACGCTGTGCTGACTCCGATAAGCGTAAATGTTTGGGGCTGCAACTTCTGCAAAGTTCAGCAGGTGACAGCTTACACGACCGAATGCTCAGCTGCTGCTTGCTAACGCTGAATCGCGGGGGGACAGAAAGGTTGGAGGGTGTCCCGGGAGGGCACCTGCCCCACTCCCACCGCCACCCCAACAGTCACCCATTCCCAGCAGCGCGCTCTGGCTCTCCACCCGGGCACAGAGGGCAGCCGTGGTGCAGTACAGCAGCCTTTTGTGGACTGCGAGACTTCAGCTGCCTACACGTGCTCCAACATGACTTCCTGAAGCCTTGCATCCCCTTTCACTGGCCTCAGTCTCATGGAGTCACTTTGCACAGATGCTGCTGCAAACAGGCATGGCTTTGCCTGTGCCGCTGCCTCCCTCTCAAAGGCATCATTGCCAGCTCTGGTCCGAGGGAGAGCACAGCTCCGTTCCGATGGAAGGCATAAAAAGATAAATGCTGTGACAACCTCAGCTCTACTTCTTCCACCACATGCACGTTCCCTTCACAACAACACAGGATATGCAAGAGCATACAGTCAAGGCTGTGCTGTTAGCCAGTGCTCATTTGTCTCAGCACCCCTGGTAATACATAACCGCGCTCAGCCTGTGGAGCACTCCTTGTATTGTTATTAATGTCCACGTCATAACTGCTTCCATAGGATTTCCATTACAGCCAAGGATCATCGTGTGCAGAAGGTGCCAGGAGCTCAGCCTGGTTTCCCCAGCAGGGCCAAGACCCAGCTCCCTCTTTAAATTACAAAGCAAGAGGGAGAGAGAGCAAATTTTCACTTTTCACAGTCTTGCTCCATACCTAACCTGCAGCACCACAGAAACCCGTTTTGCTCAGTCTCTGTGCCCTGTCCTGCTCAGCTCCCTCTGCCAACACCTGAGAACCTGCCCTGTCCCCATCTCTGTGCTCTGCACTCCCTCAAGCACCGACTCTTGCGATCTGATGTCAATCACAGCTGTCTTAATGTGCTAAATTTCTAAATCCACACTTGTGCTTACTTAACAATATGCTTCTTTGATCAGTATAATACAAGCAAAACCAAAAAAATTGAGCCTTACCTCCCCTCCCCTCTCCTGAAGCAAGCCTCACAAGGCCTCAGGCTTGTAAAACCAACACAATTTCAATCTTTAATTTTATTTCCTTTATTTTCAGGCTGTTAGGTGCTGGTTCTGATTAGGGACATTCTAAGCAGATAAAGTTATTTTAAATAAAAAACACGTTGAGCTTTAGGAGAAAGTTAAAAAAAAACAAAAAACACAAAAAACCACATAACTCAATTAGAAAGAAATGTCTTTTCAATGCAAGTTAGCGTCCCCAGTGTTGTGGACAAGGCTGCCAAGTGACTTGGGAAGCAACCTTTCTTTTTCGTTGCATTACTCTGATCAGAAAGACTTCATTTGTAGGTAGAGAGAATGGACATGACTGCTGGATCCAAGAGGATAAGGACTCCAGACATTTTTAGGAAATGTCATTTCAGAAGCATATTCAGAGACAACTTCTTTGGTTTTGTGAGGCTCAGAAGTAAACGAGATTTCACCTAGACAAATACAAAGTCACTAGCTGGGTTTCAGTGGAGGGGGCCTGAGCATGCCCTTTTTACCCCCGTAAAGCCAAGTTGCTGCACCAGCAACCAGCAGCGGGACAGCTCTGCAGCCACCCCCGTCCCCGAGGCTCACACAGTTTGCCACGCTGTGCTGCTGAACAGACAGGCTGGTGTTTGCAGTAGAGCTGCTTTGGACTGCTGCTGCTGCAGCAAATGAAATCAAATATGGCCCCGTGGCTGGATTTACACTGATCTAACTAAAAATATCATCATGCCTTCAGAGCGTGGGTCTGCCAAACCTGACCCTGCTAATACAGCTCCGTGACCGGTGTAAACAGGCTTCTCCAGAACAGCGTCACTTTCAGACAAGCTGCCTAGATTTACTGCTCAGAAATACGTGCTGCACACACGAGGCTTTGGGGTACTGCACAGCATCTGGGGAAAACTCAGGACCACCATTTAATCCTATTCAATCTGGCCATGAAATCTGCGAGTCCCAGCGTCCTGACTACACTTCCCCATTCCAAGCAGCTCCTGCCTGCTCTTGTGACTCTGAGTGGCAGAACCCAATCTTTATTTTCATCTGGATGTCATTCTTGATTTTTACCTCTTTGGATGCATGCACCCTCTTCCTACCATTGCAGATCCTACAACCTCAAGGTCCTTCACCGTTCGGTGCCAAAATCATGCCAGAGCTCAGCTCTCAGTTCCTCAGGAAGGAATCACCGGGACCTTTCACAAGTCAGGGTTCAGATTAGGCGAAGAAGCAGGGAAATAAAAGCCAGAGCAGGCTCTTGTAGAAAAACAGCTCACATATTCTTCCTTTTATTACTGTTTTTACCGTGGTTAAAGACAGACAGTGAAATGGCTGTGTTAGGCCTACGACTAAACACTCAAAGGCCAGATAAGATGAGAATACCTTAAGGTTATCTTTTTAGGACTGGAAAGCCTGATCTCAGAAAAAAGGTCTCGAACCAGATTTAGGGAGGAGATGAGTACACTTATCCCAGACAGGAATTAATCCCTTTTAAGTGACTAGTTCTGTTGTGGTAACAGCTATTATAGTATTATTGCTGTGGGAGGAAGCTCTTCCCCAGACCAGGGCTCCCCTGTGCCAACAGCCCAGGGTGGAACAAGACAAGGCCCCTATCGCAAAGGACTCACAACCCAAAGGCAGCTCTGAAATTTGCTGCTAACCACAGCCTTAGAAAACTGCCTCTAGCACAACCAGTTTCAAAGTCTTTTTTTCACTCCAAATTTTGCAGTATAACATGATTTAATTAAGCAGTCGCTAGACAGACAACGTGACATCTTCAAGGGGTTTTCCCCAAGTGCTTGGGAGTTTTCTTCATGACTCTTTGATGTAAATACAGAAACTTTGGTGAACATCAGGGGACTTTGAATCACCTCTTTTTCATTTCCCACGCTATGATTCTCTTGTAACTAACCTTTTCCCTAGTCATGGCATGTAGGTAAGGAAGGCCGGTAACTGTGGGATGGAAGCACACCACCCTGCAGCCCTGAGCGTTACTCCTCCTGGACCAGGACCTCATTACACCAAGTGCTGAACAAGCGCTGGGAAGCCAAATTGCCCCCGAGTGCTGATCAGAAAGTGCAGCAGACCAGTGCAGTTGCATGCACTTCAAAATGCTAATTTATTTTCCCAATATGTGAGTTACTTTTATGACATCAGCGTTTTATAGCTGGAAAGATAGGGGTTTCTTTCCAGCACGGGGAAGGTCAGCATCCTGTGCAGCCAACGTGGGCTCCTCTTGCTGGCGTGCCAAGCCAGGGCCCCAGATAGCCAAAGGCAGGTGCTCAGCTTTCAGCACGGACCTGGCCCCTTTCCAATGCTTCCAGGTGGCCACCCCTAAAAGTGAAGGCATCTCAACACAAATCGCTTTGAAATTCTTTTAGCAGGACTGGCAAATCCCTCTAATTCTGCCTTTGCCACAGTCGTCGCATACACGTGGGGAATTTGCAGGACCAGTGAATGCATTCCGCTTTGAGAGGGGGCACGGGCCCCACACTGCCACGAGTGCTATTGTACCTCTCCTGGCAGTTGCTGCATTACTATGACAGCTGCAAACCCCGATGAGTGAATAACCTAATCGAGCCATTAAAGGAAACAGAAGCCCTCTGCCCTGTTTGATTTCTCTCTGTAATGATGTAAAGTGCACTTTAATGGAGTCAAAGTGGTCCTGGGCCATTCTTGTTAAGGCCATTTGATGCAGTGCTATTGAGTCCCACTGCTAGCGTTCATTACCTCCCTTCAGCTCTCTCCCCTGCTGCATTGTAGTTCAGACTTCCCAGCACAGTTTCTTTGCTGCTACAGCCCCTTGCCTGCATTTTGTCTACATAAATTAGACCTTGTGCAGCATATTGGCCTGTCAGGGGACTAGGAAGAAACTGTATATTGTTTCTGGCATTCCCGGGCCCTTCTGCCCCTGACATCTGCTGTGTTTGTGACAGGGAATACATTCCTGACTCATTATCCGGGCAAGCGGAATCCCTCCCTGACAGCACCATTAATCAGAATCAAGCAGTCCGGCAAATAAAAAAAGAGAGAGAGAGGGAGAAGAAGAAGAAAAAGAAAGAGAGCAAAGAAAAGAGACAGTTTCTAACTTTCACTTTTGTGTCATTCCAGTGTCTGGACAAGTAGCAATCTATCTTTCTGAGTGACAGCTCTGATGGATGGCATTATTTATGCTTTTGTGTATTAAAAGACAGTTCTGGCACCGGCTTGTCACTCTACCAGAGATTTGAAAAAAAGTTGAAATTTAATTTGAAGGAAAAGAGGGCAAAGATCTCAGGATCCTGGCTAGGGAGTGTTGTCTGGGAGGGACAGAGACTGCAGTGGGAGGGAGTAACTGGAAGCGGGGCAGATGTGGTGTTTAAATAGGTTAACTGCCCTTACAGGTATAGAGCTTTCTGTTTGTCTCTGCATATCTGTATTCGTATCTCCCTGGGTTGGAGAGGTCTGTTTGTTGACACAGATAGGTTTGACGTTCCTTGGAGGGATGCACCGTTTAGGGTGAGATGGGCATATGCTTAATTTTTTGTACATAATTTGTGTGTGTTTGTGTATACAAACATTATTATATATGCACATATATATGTGACAAAATGTGTGTATATAACAGGGTGTCTTTACATGCACATGTACTTACACAAATTAATTCTAAATATATATTTTTTTGCTCTAGCATACACAAAACACATACCTAAACATCCACACACACATGAAGACAGTCACATGGATACATCCCAAGATGAACAAAATTTCTTCCTTTCAAAAAAATGTTTCCTTACTACACTATTTGTAAGCAAATTTAAGTACAAACAAAGAGCAGTACTCTTTAAATCTGAAGCATCTTTAAATGTTTAAAGTTTTGGGGAAAAAATTGCATTTCACTTCATCTGGAAAATGAAGTTTGACTATTAGTCTAGCTTTATGTCGTTTTCTTTACATTCATCCACACACTGGCTAGCTGACTGTGGAATGCAGAAGTCCTGGTATGAAGATTTAGATGCCCACACTTCCATTCGTACCATCTACTGCCTAAAGAAATGACTGGTATTTGCATATGAAGTGCCAGGCTGGGAGCAGGCTCATACTGACCCATTTATAAAGCCAGAATTGCAGGGAGTGTAAATCTGTATCTTTGTTTAACTGTGCTGATTTATGTGCTGGCAATTGAACCCATAGGTATTTATACAGCATGTACCACACCGTATATAAATACGAGAACATGGTCAGAGTATGTTTCCGTGAGGATATTATATATAGTGGTCCAAGAGGAAATAAGCAGGCCACGTTCATTTCAAGAGCAAGCAGGTATATCTTTCTGAAGACTGTGCATTATGTGTACTTGTGCCAGCAGTGAATTTGGCCCTACACATATTTATGTTTCTGCAGCCCTGGTGATAGGAAGAGCCTCCCAGGATCTGCTGTTTCATCTGCAGAGTGAACAGTGCAGACTTACCTGGTCCGAAGACCACAGTTAAATTATTAAAGCACATTATAGGAGTAAGACATTCCAAATTTAGGTGCCAACATAGAAGCAGAAATCTTACCTGGAAAAACTGGATTGGATCACAGACAGGATTACGTGTCTCTTTCTTCATCCCCTTCTGCTGCATCCTGGGACTGAACAGAGCAAACCGCCTCTAGTCCTTTGTGCTGCCTCCAGCCAGGGATGGAGATGTGCAGAGGTGCCAGTGCCATTCGTGAGGATGCATCCACCTGAGTATAGAATTGAAGAGAGCCCTTTGGTCATAGGTGGAGCAAGGGTGCCAGCCTCTGCCTGCAAAACCATTCCCTTACCGTAAATGTCCATTCAGCTGGCTGCGAGCTGTACTTGTAATGCTACACATAGGTTTCTAAGTGCACAGGGGTTTGGGTTTATGGGTCAGATACACAGAAGTGATGGCACGTAGTTCCCTACAGTGTAACAACATGAGACGTTTCAATATATGGTATTTCCAACAGACTGACACCTGGTTCTGACCTGAGAAAACATGAAATAACTAGAAACGTAGTTATTATTTATAACTTCTGCTTTCAGATGACCCATCTCTTGGCTATTTTGACAAACATCTGCTTTGGAACCCATTAGCCAACATACAGCATTTGCTTTTAATTAATACAAATTTGTTTCATCCCCGAGTCTCAGTAGGTTTCACTTCCCCTCTCCTAGACTATTGGCATCAGCAGCCGTGGCCCTACCCCACCTAGCAAATCCTGACAACAACCACTCTGGAGACCCTAGATCCAGGGCAAAATCCCAAGCACTTCAAAAACTGCCAAAGTTCTTTGCTAAATCCAGGACTGGTGTTGACTTGCAGGCCCAGCTGGATTGTTGCTATCATCATCCTGGGGTCTCTTTCCTTCCTGAGGATAGCGCATCTCCTCTTCCCATCCACAGGGACTTTTCAGCTCCGCCTCATTACACCACTCAGCTGGAACACCATATTTTCAGCATATTGACTGAGCACTATGCTCAGATGGACAGACAGTGGAACTGTTAGGAGCATTTGAAAACCCAGCAGCCCAGGATCATACCACTGGTGTTCTGATCGAGATGGAGGTCACTACAAGGCCTAGGACTTTGCTCTTACTTCATCTGAAAAAATTCCCCAAAGGGATGACATCACAGCTATGCCAGGCAATGAGCTGTCCTTCCAGGGTGTGAAGTGTGGAATAAACCTATTCTTTCAAGATCCAGAGCTAAAATTTCAAGGATCTGTGCATAATTCCCTCAGGCTCCTCTGAAACACCAGCCAGTGTTTTGAGAAGGAGCTGATCATTTTTCTACTCTCAGTCTCAGTCTGGGAGAGACGGGGGATTGGCTTCTTTTAACGTTGATGCCATTCAACTGAAACTGGCTGGCAGGTAGGGCAAGCTGCAGTCAGGGGATAAATATGCGCGGAGGTTTCTCTCTACTGGCTTCCAGAAGCATAATTTGGGCCGGTCAGTAACTGCTCCAGAAGGAAACACACCAATAATCATTCATTATAGCCAGGCACAGAAGAAGACAAGGGGAGTCCACTGTATTTTCAGTCTTACTGAATCTATCTTCTTCAAATTGTGCCGTGCAATAAATACATCCAAGGCTGTACCTCAGCTGGGGTAAGTGGTGTAAATTTTCATAGCTCCAGTGAAGACAATTTATACCCACTGAAGATCTGCCCCTTGATCTCCAAAGCCAAAGGAACATAAGCTCTTGCGTTTTAAGTGTGCTGGTTGGAATGTTTAATTCTATTCTGTCGTCTGTCAGAACAGCAGGCAGAGGAAGGAATGTATTGGTGTCATATGGAAACCATGGTTTGATGACGGACAAAATTAAATCCTTGCATTTGGACATAAACCACGGTAACACAAAATATGCAGCAAGTCAGGCTTGGTTTTCAATACTGAAAACACAAGGCCCCACTTGGCAGGCTGAGGAAGGGATATTAGTCAGCTTCAGACATGGTTTTCTTTGTTTTATTGAAGGATAAATAATTATGTGTTGAGATATTCCAGACTTATGTTAACACAGTTGTGTGTGAACCACAGCAGAGGATGCTGTGAGAATGGGAAGGACTGAAGGTCCTTTAACCAACTAAGTGCCTGAAAATCCTGGAAAAGTTTTGGGGTTTACTTCTGGAAAACAGTCCCAAAGTTTCCTCAAAATATATCTGACACACTAATCTTCATAAATTAAAACTTCCAAACATTTGCTTACTTGATATTCTCAGGGTAGAAGGTTAATACACTGATTCAGTACACACCACGTCTCCCCATAGTGTTTGTCTGTTACATTCCTGCTACTGCTGCCGCTGGGGACGCACCGAGCAGCTGGCTGAGCCCTCGGCTTCCACTCCTCTGCGCTCTGCAGCTGATCGCACGCCCAGGGGCTCTGGGAACGGAGGGATTACCACACTTGCAGCAGAAAGGCAGCTCTTCTCCCCTTTTAATGCCTTTTACCAGTTGAAATCCAGAGATCGCTTCATGGATGCTTAAGAGAAAATCTAGCAAAGAGGTGCATGCCTCTCAAGCTGGCTCTGGGTCAGACAAGGAGATTTTGCAAAAGTTTCATTATGACTTGGTAGCATTTCTTATTCAGTTGAAACAAATGTTTGTGCAGAACAACAGATAAAAACACCTTTAATTTCCAACAACAATTTTAATTCTGAGTGAAAGAATTCTGACATGGATTTATTTAATCAGAGAAGCTGTGGGTGCCCCATCCTTGGAAGTGTTCAAAACCAGGTTAGATGGAGCTTTGGGCAAACTGGTCTAGTGGGAGGTACCCCTGCCCTAGATGACATTTAAGGTCCCTTCCAGCCCAACCCATTCAATGATTCTGTGAGTATTGAAGCATACCCAAATTTGCTGAACAGCTCCAAGTGATGCTCAGTAAATGACTGCTCTACCTCATGCTCATGGTTTGTTCCATGATCTCCCAAGGGCAGCTGCTGCTTTTTGTTTTAAAAGAAACCCCAATGCAACAATTGCTTACAGCAGAGGATCAAAGGTATTTCAACCCTGCCCCATTGCCATGCTCCTGTTTTTATTTATATTGTAATATCCTGAAGGCAGAGACCCTATTTTTGTCCAAGCTAATAACCGTAATAGTTAGCAGAGCAGCTTCGGTCAGGTGCTCTGATTGTTCCCAGAGGCACTGGGCAGCGTCAAAGCAAGTAGCTGCCACAGAGGACACAGCTCACCCTGTGCAGACAGCCAGCACGAGGCCTGTGCACCCAAGAAGTGGGGCAGATAGCCTTGTTGGCAATCCCAGGAAATAAGCAGGCTTCATGAAGTTCCAGAGCCACCCCTGCGGTGCACAGGCCTCATGCTGGTCCACCTGAATGGCTCCATCTTCACCCACTGCAGTCTATAAACCAACGGTCCTTCTCTTCCTTTCCCAGTAGCCCCACCCCAGCAGCCATTTCCCAAAGTTATTTCTGGTCTTTTGTGCAGTGATACGTGCATTTCTGTTGTCTGCCAGCACTAATGAACCATGCAGAGGCCTGACAATAGCGACTGGTCTTAATCGTTCTTGTTTCTCTTTCCTGGTCAGCCTCTTCTGCTGCCAAAAAAGAATTTAAAAGAGAAAAGTGGAAGGTAAAAGCCACAATTCACAGATGAAGTTCTGGAACTGCCTTTTTCTATGAAAAAAAGCTGCTCCAGTGCCTGCCCTCTAGAACTGGGTTCTGATGTGCACCATTCCCAGACTGCTGTGACTGCTGCTCTACACCTTGCGCAGTCCCGTTGCCCTCACAAGTGTAAAACAGAACTTACAAATCACATTTTGGAAAAGCCAAGGGACATAAACGTCAGCATAGCAGAATGAGTTTACGTAGAGATGAAATCAAGCCGAATAGCACAGATACAGCACGGAGCTGGATTTCACATTTCACTGATGCTCTTCATCCAGAGGTTTGTTCATTAACGAGGCCATGATTCTGTTATTGAAACTCATGGTAAGTGGTTCCTTAGGCAAAGATCCAGCAAAGCACTTAGGCAAATTCATAAATTTATGTCCCATTGACTTCTGTGCAACTATTTATATGCTCAAAGTCATGCATGTCTTAAATGCATTTCCAGATCAGGCCTTGTACTCAACAAATAGTCTTTCTGCAGCATCGTAAACCCCAAGCTTCCAAGATTCATGAGCTCAAGTTCTTGTTTCCCCTAAGGTACCATAACTGCAACATAGAATGCAATATCAAAAAATGCTTTAAGAAAAAGTCATAGTTTTAAACTTCTAATGCTAATAATTCTGGATAGGAACCAGCTTTAACAAAGTAAAAGAAACAAAATAGAATGAAAGCTATGCCTCTCATCTAAGTTCATATCTTTAGGAGATGAGACTTAGGAAAAATACTCGATATTGTAAAACTTGCAATAAAATCACTAAAGTAAAAAGATGTTTTTTCCTATTTGAAAGGACTGAAGTCTTTGTAGCTGCCTCAGCACAACCAGCTAGGTGCAACTTGAGCTGTGCATTGAGGGCAGAAGATTGTGACTCTCTGTTCCCGTGTCTCACCTCACTTGCTTTGCTTCTCAGTCACTAAGGTATTTCAGCTCAGAAGACTTTGTAGAGTTGTGCTACTTCTTATTTTGTTCAATTTTACATACATTCTCTAAAGTCTCCGTTTAAAGGTCATCTCTTGAATGAGTATTTAAATATCTTCACCAGTAGCAAACAGGGAATCAAATTGACTTTTAGTAAGGAATCCCCTGACTTGTTTTTTGCAGTATGTACATTTTCTTATCATCCTTTTGGCCAGAAAGTCAAAACTGACTTCCACATCTGATTAGGGCAGATGAATTAAGTAGTTGGGAGCATCTTCGGATTAATCAACCCTTTTTCAGAAGGGCTAATTTCAATTCTTACAGACTTCAGGCATCCTAGAATCTAAGAACCTCTTGCATTCACCATGTGTGATTCACGTTTTACTCTTTTATTTCCCCAATGCAGCACAACACATTCTTTAACCAATCAAATATTTTAAATCCCAAAGTGACATTCTGCAGAAAGTGATTTAGAGTCAGCTCAAGCTGCTCTTAATATAAGTGGTAATTTCATCAAACTAAAAGCTATGGTGATTTATTTTTAATTACACTCACTATTTCAATGTGGGAAACCGAGCTGTAACTGGTTTTGCATGTCCTGATGACTTTGTCTGAGCCCCATGCAGGACCTGCTTGCAAGGTGTAAGCTCTGTACAAGAGTCGTTTACTCTGGCTGCATTTTGGGGCAGTCCGGAATTAAACATTTGCTCCAGTTTATGCATATGATTGTTATAAACAAGCCTGTTGGTTTGCTTTGGTGTTTTTGCCCTCCTCCCCTTGACATCCCATCTACATACATGGACTCTCCATATTCTCCATATTGTTGTCTCTCCTCCTGGCTGGAGGCAGACTTGTCGGGGCCCAGCTGCCACTGACCAGCAATAACCAGCAGCACTATTTAGAACACTCCAGATTTTACTCCTGCTCCTTCCCATGTGGCTTTTCAGAGCCTGAGCTACCAGGGGCTGCGTGAGCCGAACATGCAATTAGACCCTCAGGGAAACCTGCCTTGATGAAAATCTCTGGACAGAAAAAATCCTGGAGCTTTTGATATTTTGTGGGATTTGGGCTTCTTGCTACTTTCCTTCACAGAAAGCCTTTGAGGAACAGATTAACTTTGGCTGCTGGCGAACTTTAGCTGCAGGAAACTCCAGTCTGTTGCAATTGCTCAATTTCCCTTTGACAAGCCCCTTCACCCCCTAAGGCCGACAACCCACACTACACTCCTCTGCTCTCACTGGGGTCGCTTTACATTGCATCACCGTGTAAATGGAAACCACCCAGTGACACAGGGGAAATATGAGCTCACCAGGCCGCTCTGATTCCTTGACTGTACTACGGTAGAGATGGCCTAGTTCTGAATTTGGAAGAAAAAAATTGTAAAACTTAGTATCACGGATTTGCCTTTTGTCTGTGGAGTTTCAGCAGTGAGTGTGTGTACCCATGTGTGCCTATGCTGGCAGGAGCTGCCACTAGGTACCAGTCCAAACCCTACTGCACTTCTAATGTTCTGGGTGAAGGCCTGCGGGTTCCCAGGTCACTGTCTTCCATGACCACATTCTTCATTTTACTGGCCTGACCGTAAAATATCTGGTGTAAACCTTAGCAAGGAAATTAGGCCCATAAGGTTGAGAGTTAAGCAGTAAAATTCAGGTTTTCAAAAAGCAGACTGAGAGATTACACACACGCTGACATATGAAACTGAACATAGCCATAGGCCATTGAATATGTTCCCCAAATCTGAAGGGATGCACAAGCAAGCCTCATTTTCATCATCCCTGTCTACTAGCACCCAGCCAACACACTTTATAGAGTCTATAGAGACAAGGTATTATAAAGATCATGCAGCCCAGAAAAGTACAAAAGTGATTTAAAATGTTCTAATCTCATTAATCTGCTTCTTCTCCCTAAAGACATTCAAAACCCAGGCCAGATCCTTAGCTGGCAAGTAAAGTAGAAAAGCACTTAAATAAGACCTTGAATTTAAGCTTATGCTTAAATTATATTTACCACAAAGTTCATTTCAAGATAAATTCATGCTAAAACAATATTTCTAAGGGAAAAAAAAATCACTTAAGCCAGAGCCTTTGCAATATAAACAGAGCTAATCTATAGTAGATGAGCTTTTTCTGCTTCAGGACTTTTTTTGCTCCACTATTTTGAGCTTCTTTCATTGAGACAAAGGAACACAAACAGTCGCTCAGGTGACCAGTCTCAGCAAGCCAATTCTGCTCAGACTTTGCATTAAAATCTGACGCACTTGCTTACCCAAAAAGTCAGACCCATTTTCCTGACCCCATTTTTTTCCTGAGTTACTTCGGAATTGCAATATTGCACTGCTGCAGGGTGTTGTGAGGATTAATACATTCAGGTTTGCTTACAACTCTGAAAATCATGCAGTGTAAATCTGTGTGACGTTATCACTTTACAGACATCTAATTATACTTTTTTACTATTATCTAAGTTCTTATCACAGGTTTCTAAGTCTGATAGCCACTATTTAAATGTTTACCGTTATGGGGAGACACCTGACAGTAGCTGTCATTCTCCAGCGGTGCGGGCAGGTGTCCAAATGCCTTGATTCTTTTTTCAACTCCACTGCCAATGATTATTTCTGTATTCCAGGGGAAGCCATTAACCTCTGCGTATGATCTAGGATGTCTGCCTTATCTAGCTACATGCTAATTTTGCGGAAACCGGACAACCTTTTACTGTGCACTTGGCCACTCTGAACTTCATCACAGCGCGATCCTACTTGATGTCCCTAAGCTCCCTCCACGTGAAGAAACACACGGTAAGTAACTCAGGCACGGTTGTAATTGGAGGTACTATGTGTGTGCCAAGCATTGCAGTATTATTATTATTGCTATTGACAGTATAAATGGCAGCACCATAATGGGACAACAGCATCAGGTCTCAGGGAGGCAGAGGGTAAGGAGACATTAATATGTGCAGTCAACTTGCATCTTGCACGAGGAGCGTGTGCTGGTATGAGTGGTTCTGACACCTAGAACATAAACCAGATGGCCCCTTTCTTACGCCATATCATGCAAAGAGAGATTTGAATTAATTCATGTAGAAATCATGACAATTCTGTTACTGTTGGAACTCAGTACAGCGGACAGGGTGGCAGTAGATTATGCTGAATTTTTAACTTCTGAAATACTAGTGACAGATGTCACTGCCTATGCTCCTTTGTTGCTTCCCACCCTTTCTCCATCCCTCAGTGCCCTTGTTTCCCTTCTCCAGAGCAGTAACTCTGGACTACCTTGCTGAAAAATTGATAAATAATATTTTGTGCAGAACTTTCTCAAAGTCCCCATGTAAAAAGAAACCCATCAACCCCAAAAGTGTGCTCCCGAAACAGAAAGAAGCTGGAGTAAGGGAGATTTCATTTTCCGGCAAACTCCACCTCCAGCCCTTCTCGTTGAAATTCCATTCAAAATTAATAACATTTGACTGGCCATGGGGAACGATGAGCCACGCAAGTAACAGCGCTTTCCACAAAGAGTTTACACCCTCGGTAGTGGAGACAAAGAGCGGGAGGCAGGAGCACGACCTCCTGCGTGCCCGCATCTCCCGCGCCCTGCTGCGGCGCCTCTGCCCAGGTGACTGGGGATGCGCCCAGCTCCCGCTACGGGGCCACATCCAGCGAGGTGCTGGGGTGTCCCTGGGAGCAGGGAGCAGCTCCCTGCTGAGCACGGTGTCCCCAGGGCCCCCACTGGCACCCCGCGGGGAGGTCCCAGGCTGCTCCCCACCTCTGCACTTCGCGCCCGCCTCCCCACTCCCATTTTTCCGCACCTCCGTCGATCGCACAGCCCCTCTGCGGCCGACACACCCCTGTCAGCCCCTCCGTTGTGTGGCCAGCAGCGTCTTTCAGCACACGAACCCCAGCCAACACCAATTTGGGGCAGGGGGGAGCAGAGGGAAGCCTCCACCACCAGTGTTTGTGTGTGTGTGTGAGCGGGGGGGGTCCTCTCCGCTGCACAAAAGCCCGGGCGGTTTTGTCGGAGCTGGCAGCGGCCGGCGGTGTTGAAGCTCCCTTTCATCAGCGGGTATTAGGCCCAAATCGCTGCCTCTTTGAATGCGTGCACAGCGCTTCCCATCTCCTGTCACCGGGATGACAGATCTGCCAGGCTCCTCCGGGGCCTGGCACCTGGGGCACGCAGCAAAGCCGGCTTTTCAGCTAAGAGCACACACAGCTTTTTTCCCTTTTTTTTTTTTTTCCTTTTTTTTTTTTTTTTTTCCATTGGGGAACTTTCTCCTCCGCCTTCCCCTCCATTTCCCCACCGAACCTGAATGAACACTTCTTTCAGTAATGGGTTTTTTCCACCTGGTTGACTTGATGAAAGGTTTATGAGTTGACATTATGTGTGAGAAGAACAAAGCAAGCGCGGGGATGTGTGCGTGCGCGGGGGCGGGGAGCAGGCTCGACAGAGCTGCTGAAAACTTTATTACAAACTAAGAGACGTTGGGAGCAATAAATCAGTCGGATGCTCTCTACAAACCAGCTGAAAACTGCCGCCGCAGAGCAAGAGAGAAGGCGCAGGGCTGGGTTAGGCCGTGCTGGGCACCACCAAGGTCCAGCGAGTTGCCCTGGGCTGCGGGAGGGACGGAGGGGGCGAGGAGGAAAGGCACGGGGAGCGTGGAAGAAGCCTGCCACGTGCCCACCCCTCGCAGGTCCCCCCCTCTGTGCCAGGCAGAGCCCTCCGGAGCCCCTGCCTCAAAATCCCGCATGTAGGTTTCCAGAGGCATGAACTTTGGGTGAAAATCAGCAGGCTTTAGGAAAGCGGGCAGACAAGGTTCATCGTGCTCCCTCCCTCTCCGCCCGCTCTGCCCAGGCACTTCGCTGTTTGCTCAAACTCTGCCTCTCCCAAGGTGAAAGTCAGCAGCTACTATTTACCAACACACAGACGAACAACAACAGCTTGCTGTGAGTGTTTAAAAAATACCACACCTAAAACAAACAAACAAAAGAATTTCAGCTGTTGTTTGTTAGGAAACCAGAGCCAGCAGGCTCACGATTACGAAAAGCACCTTTAGAAACACAAGGGATCAAGAATCACCGAGACCATTTTGACTTTGCGTTCCAGAGAAGGGTAGGAAGGGGCTGTGCTGCTGCCAGCCGAGCCTGCGCACACCCAGGAGGTGTGGAGCTGCCGCAGCAGCTCCAGGAGCAGCTCGCTGGCTGAGCACGGCCGGCATTAAGCCACGCACTGCATCCACAGCGGGCTGGCATCCCGCACCCGTCCCACTGCCTCCTCCCCTCCTGGGAGCAGGGGGACCGGCAGCGCCTGTCCCACGTCACCCACCTCTCTGCTCCCCAAGAACTGTGCCGGGCTCTCCTGACTTTATGCCATGTTGGAAGTACCTCGGTTCACCAGGTTTTTTAAAGCATTAGTCTTGGTTCTGCTCTAATTTAGACCTACGTTAATTAGCACTGTCGCTACTGAGGTGAAGAGAGTTTCTTAGGAGGAACAGGTGAGGGCTCTCCCTGACTAAGCCGAACAAGTTGCTGAGAGTCTCGCTGCGGTGTGCCAAGCAGCCCACATCCCATCCCATGGAGACCTCTGCACCAGACCACTGCAGGTCACGCAACCCAACCGCACGCTCCCGTCGCTATTTCTCCTTAGCGATCCCATGCTGTACACAAAGGCAAACATGCTTCTATTTTAAACTCTAATCCAAGGCTACTGCATGCCTTTTGGAGTGCGGATGTCCTGGAAATGTCACTGCAGAGCAGTGTGCTCAAGAGATTAGAGCTGTTCCATTTTGCAAATGACAGAGTACAGTCACAGATGTTACTCTAGCCATGGGGTCGCACACAGTTGCTCAGGCTTAACCTGTTGAATAGCTACTTAATAGAAGGGAGAAGGGGCAAATGCTGGACGATCCTGAGCAGCTGTAACTTTGCTCAGGTCAGTATTTCTAAGGCTTTTATCCCAGACAAATAAATTTCCTCTCCGCCATAACAACCAGTAGGCATTGCAAGCTTTAGAGAGACGAGTTCAGGGACTGATTCTCATGAAAACAAATAGTATTTCCAGCCTTGTCACGTGCCTAATAGCACCGACATCTGCTCAGACAACCATAAACTTCAGAGTAGGGATGGGTTAAGGGAACTGGTCAAGACCAGAGATGGCAATGCAGAACCAGTCGGGGATATGAGAACTTAAAGGGGACCGCCCAGGGGCAGAGACAGGTGGAGGATGGCAGGAACGCAGCCACTCGCAGAGGGTGGATCTGTGTCCGCAGCAATGTGCAGACTGAGAACAGCAAGGGACGAGCAGTTCTGGTCAAAGCTGTGGCGGAGCAGGGCTGGGGCAGCACCATCGCCACATCTCCAGCTGGCAACGTGGTGCAGGCTGCGACTGAAGTGCACGTGGAAAGAGTAACGAGAACACAACCTGCTCGGATCCTGGAGGCCTGGTTTTCCCATCAGCACTCAATTATACTTGGGCACTTCACGCAGTCAGTGGTGAGCACAAATTGCAGACTAGAAGGAAATCAGGCTGTGTTAACAATATTTCCAGAAGTGACTAATACTATAGGATGCTTCTATTTTTAGGTACCTAATTCGAGAGCTTCTGATCTGCAGATAGTGAGAACTGAGTAGCTCTTACATTTTTAGAAAACCAGGTGCTTTTAAGATGCACCTTTAAAATCAAAATCCGTTTTAAATCACCACCAAGAATCTTGGCTGGTATATAATAACGCTTCTAGGCACTTGCTCTGAAAAGCAGCCTGAGCTCTGTCCTAGATCAGCATGCAGTGACACACATCTTTCACACTAATGGACTACTTCTAGCTGTGTTGAGGGAGAGGGAAAGGGAAGGGCTGGGGAAAAAGTGCCAAAATGTACTTAAAAAAAATAAAATAGGAATCAGTTGCAATTGCAGCTCCAGGCTGCGTGCGTGGTGTTAATCATTTGCTTCATCTCTGTAGCTCGTCTCTGCTCTACACTTTTGCAGTATGAGCAATTCCGATGTTCCGTAAAAAGCAAAGTACTGACAAGCTCGAATCCAGAATTAGCACCATGTTGGTGAGGTTTCTGCCTACGTGGGGCCCAGGGCAGGGAGAACCTATCATTTCTTTAGGGTCTGTAGCTGCCTGAGGAGAGCTTGGGAGAGGAAGGGTCATAAATTGCCTGGTTATCTAAATTCTTCCAAGCCAAAGTTTGAATCAAGCCTACGAGCCAACCATTGCTGTAACAGACTGACCTCAGCTGGTTGTACTCAAGTTGGTAGCATAACTTGGGTGGAAAATGACAGCAGGCATTTGTTCCCTACTGCCAACTGCTGTTGAAGAAGCAGTAGGCAGGCTGTCCATATTCTTGTTCCAGCTGTAGCTGAACTGATAATAAAACAAAAATCAGAGCTACTTTATGGTATGTCTAATGGAGCAGGGAGACAGTTTTACGGGAGTGACCAGAAATGCATGCAGTATTCAAGACAAAGGTACACTACAGGTATAAAGAGCAAAATGGTCTCTAGTTCTTCCCTAAAAGTTTCTCAAAGAGCTGGTGACATCTCTTCCCTTCAAGACGTTAACTAATTCAGAGACATTTCTGTGGAAATATTTTGGGGATTTTTTTTTTTTACCATGCAACTTCACTAGCACTGAATTTCCCCTGTTGTTTTCTTGCCTGGCCACTCAGTACCATAAAATCCCTCTGTACCAGAAACAACGTTGTTGTGACATTTGCTTTTCTGCCTCTTTTCTAAATGATGAATATTCTACTCCAGAGCCTCTCCCTCTTCACCCAGTTCTGATCAGTAGTCCCGCTCTGGCTCAAGGGTCAAATTTTTTTTTTTCCGTTCACAGTTTTGCCAGTGTCACCACGTATTGCCACAGAGATGAAGGCTGCAGGCTGCCTAGGTGAGGAGCCTGAAGAGGGATGTGATCAATTTATCCAGAGCACTCTGACAAAAATAGGTGCTATTCTGAAGTGTGAAGGAGTTGAAGTCAAGACTAGCAACACGTCCCTTATTCACATCCCAAAGAGCAAGACGTACACCCTGACAAGCTCTTGATTATGAGCTATGATTTTTCAGCCTCAGACCTGCTTTTCCTTTTCCTTGGGAGCAAATCTGATCCATGCACTTGCTGACTAATGCTAACAAATCATGCCAATTGTTGCTTACTGGAATCACCTTTCAATGGGGAGCTGACAGCAAGAACAATGCATCTGTTTGCAGCCTGTGGAGGCTGCAGGGAGCATCTGTCATCAGAGGAGCTACTTGTCAAAAGAGGTTTCAGGCTCTGGCTGATTCTCAGAACAGGGGAAAGAGACATGTACAGACCTATAGCTGGACTGCTGTTCTGCACTGGTGGCGCTTTCATCCTCCCCTTTCTTTGCTTGCACAGACAACTTTGTTCTATCAGATGTGGCTTTTAATTATGAGAGTTATATGTGCCATTAGTGGCTTACCTGAAGGGAAATTCAACCGTATATGTAGCACCATTTTGCTATTCTCTGTTTATATTAAGCTGGATTTCCCTTTTGATATTTATTGAGGGAACTGTTTCAAGATTCAGTTCAACTAGTTAAGATTTTACTGGAGGAAGGAATCTAGCCACTGAAATTGCCATAGGCAGCATCACAACCAGTTGGGTAGGAAAGAAGCAAGCAGCAACCACTACATAGGTGAGGCAGATGACTTCAAAGAGGCATTTCACCAGGGGTTTCTTTAGCAGTCAGTAAATTATACATGTACAAAGCAATAAAGGAAGTATAATAATGCCTTATTGTTACATGGGCACCTTTCATCCTGAAGGATAGCAAGGTACTTCACAAGCTGCAGATCTACATGCTGGAGTTGCCTTACTCTTTTTTTTAATATAGTGAAAATATTCACGATTTTACATTTTGTTGCCTTGCAAGGTTAAAATATCATTTACCACATCGGTCTTATGCTGACTAATAAATCACAATTCGGATAACATTGTCAGTGAAAAAAACATAACTGAAAAACTGCATGAAAAAGAAACATTTGAAAAAGTTGGGAAAGTATTCTTTCATGGAGAGAAAATTATATTTTCTTGTGAAAATAAAAGCAACTAGTTATAGTAAAAGGCAAGGAACATCTTTGATTAAATCATCAGAGAGAAATTCTTTATGTTGTAGGTGGCAGTTTGTGGTCAGCAGGATGAGCTTTCCAGATGCAGTAATACTGGGTGTCCTGTGAGAACCCAGACAAGTTGAATTCATAAACAGCAGCATAAGGGATAAGAAGAGGAGGGCCAGTGGCATAACACACTTTACAAAATGCAGATGCAAGAAGAATGTTCGTTAAGCCCCTGGCAGAAAACTCCTCAGACTGATTCAACATGGCATCAATTCCCTGCAGAGACAGAATCCCAGGTCTTCATGACTTACTTGAACAGAAAGTTACAGAGCAAAGTGCTTAATCCCTAACTCACCTCACTGGAAAAGATGAAGTACTGAGTTAGTGCTACTGGAAACCGAAGATGCAATTGTAGGGAATCTGAATTACTTCACACCAGTATTTGGATGAAGAAAGTAAGATACTATAGCACTCGTTGGCTCCCAAAGTAGCTCGCAGCCTACGTGTCAAGTCTACGAAGTCAAGAAGTGCTGAGCAAGGAATTACAAATGCTTCTCAACACTTCCTAGGAATTACACAGCACTCGTAAGGGTGTGAAAGCAAGAACTAGTGGGAGACTGCTATCCTCAGCCTTGCCTCTCTGTTATGGCACTGCTTTCTTGAACAATGATACACAATTTGTCTTTAGAAATACTTGTATACCCACATGGTTTAACAAACTAAGAAGGAATTGCACATGCTCAACTGCATGTTAGGTGATGTGGATCCTCTGGAGGTAATTGACCCTAATATAAGAGTGGATTTTCAGGCTGTCTAATCTGTCTCCTGGAAAAGACCCGCTGGCAGGGGTATTGCTTCATTAGAAAGCAAACAAGTGTTTTATTTCTGTCTTCTGCTAGGCAGAAGCTCATAGAAGCACCCAGAACCGGCTGAGGCTGCCAGCACACAAACTGCAATTATGGTTAAATTATAAATTGTGAGACCAAGAAAACAAAGGAAGGGGCTAGCAGGAAAGAGATTTAGCTACCTTTGTTTCAATTTCATCTCAGTATCCCAGTAAGGAAATCTAATTCTATTATTCTCCAGACTGACCTGTACAGGTGGCTGCTGTGTCACCTCCTTGCAGACAGTCCAGCAATGTAAGTACTACCACGTGTAGAATTTTCTTCTTCACAAACTTAGGTCTCCAGCTTGCTACTCCAATTTGAGATCTCAGGATTCCTCTGTATCTATCAAGAGCACCTTCCTTTTGCCCTAAAAAGCAGAGTCTCTTTGGTTTCGAGCACCTCTGACAGCAGCTCCTCTTGTTTTGGTGAAGGTTGTGCAACCATCATTAGAAAATGCTGCATCTGTAGAGAGGGTCGCTTGTTTGCATGCTAGCGCATCCTCCCAGACAATGCTGCATGATACACTGCAGACTGTTTGGAAAGGAGCAGCACAAGTGGGTAAAGTTAGCCGCTACATTTCTTTGACTGGTTTCACTGGAAATTAGCTTGGCTATCACTACAGTGTGTTATTAACATAGATCAAGATTTGGTTATTTCTGCCCAGCAATTCTCACTAGCAGACTAAGTTTGCAACATGAGATGAGGAAGTAAAAAATGAAAGTTTAATAGAAAGCAACAAACACAGACAAGCAGACATCATCATCTAATGATGTTTGAAGAACTTCTCTCTTTCAGCTGAAAGCCTGTTTGGCCTGTAGGCATTATGGACTGTATCAGTCAAATTTTCTGTGGCATCCATTGTTTATGAAGAAAGCTACAATTATTCATATTTGACGACTCCATCCCACAAAGCCTTGTGAAGTTCAAAGCACTACCCACCTGGTACTTCTTTTTTACAAGCACGCAACTATGAAGTATAACTTTGGGAATTTTTCAACCTTTCTTTCCCACACACCCAAATATCCTTGTTCCCCTCCTTCTCTAGCTTTCATTTCACATGGATATCACAATGAGAGGACTGAGGTAATTCAGATGAGCAGGGGATAAGACAGGAAAGATCTCTTTAGGATGGTGCTTGACTAAGAGTTTTAAGAGAAGCCTGCCACATTGAATAAATTAGATACCTGGGAGATTATAAGTGACCAAAATGGCCCACAGGATCCAGGTTTGGTGATGTTAACCAAGGACTGAAACGACTTAGAGCAATGCACTCCACACTAAAGAACGCTACGGCTTCTGTAGAGCCACTCTGAACGCAGCCCAGACCATACAGACAGCAAAGGCTGGTTGCAGAGGTTTCTGAGAGCTCCTCATAATAACACAGCATTATTATAGAGACATGTGTCTGAAGATGCCACGATTATAATGGAGAATGTTTATTTTGTCTGTAACCCAGCTGGCTGGGTTGCTGTATTTCAAATCTGTTCAAGTAAAAAAAATGAGAGGACTCTACTTTCCCCTCTACAATGCAGTGTGTATACATGAGTGTTATTTCATGTATCAGATTCCTGTACAAAAACTGCTGTCAGGCTATTAATAATCTGGAAAAACACCTTGAAACTTGACTCAGTGAGGGCACATTGCAAATGGGCTCTAATGGCTTTTATTTCTCATCTCTGTCACCTCAGATCTAATCTGCCATTTTCTCATTTTTTATCCTCTCTGGTCTCCTCTAATATCATTCAGCAACTCTTCCCTCAGTGCCAGGCAGAAAAGAAGGGGGTGATGTGACGGGGTCAGCAGGAATTTATTAACAGAGAAAGGTCAGGTGTATCATGTAGTGCGAAGCGGAGTCTTGGGTGCACTCCCAGAAAAGACCAAAGGTGAGGGCACAGCAGCTTTCTGCCGCTTTGAGGCCTGGGACCAAAACGTAGAAGGAAAAGTAAGATGTAGACCTGAAGGGAAAATATTCCCACCACCACAAGCAAACCTTGCCAAAAAAAAAAAAATAAAATTAAAAAAAAAAATGAAATCAATGTATTTCACTTTATGGGCCAGAAAGGAATTTTGCTGGATTCTAAGACTTGCTTTTAGCCATGAGGAAAGAATTAGCCAAAGCTGTGCCAAAAAGCCGGCAGCAAATCCCTGAATAGTGACAAGCTTCTTTTTTTTGTTTGTTTTATATATATACATATATATTATATTTTTTAATAATAATGCAGTCTGGAACTGAAACTAGATCCTATTTTTTTTTTCTGTTTCAGGGCCATATCTGTATCTTCAGTGTAAGCATCTGGGTACCATCAAAATTTTGCAACATGTGTTTAAACTCATGCCCCTTACATTGAGTTTGGTGTGGTACATTTGCCTGAAGGAAAAATTCAAATCAAGGGCTACTTAGTTCCTCCTCCTCCGAAAAAAAATGAAAGAATGTGAGAGGACATTGAAAAGCATTAATTCTTATACCTTGTGTGTCAGTGTCCTATTAAGAATTTATAGCCAGACTTTAAAAGTTGTTCGGATGCTCTCAAGTTATGCATTAGATATCAGTACATTTTAAAATTAATTTGCACACCTACATATCTAATTGCCTTTAAGAATATTCACCTCAGGTACATAGGTGGGAAAGGCATGAGGCAGTTTCTGACAGAAGTTGCACAGTATGAGGTTCTCAGGGAGAAGCTATAAGTTCTTCCCCAACCATCTTGACATTACAATCTGTTTTGGAGTTCCTTCTTTTCTGTTTTATTTGGTTATGCAAACATTAATTTAAGGAATATTTCTCAAGTCTCCTGTGGGAATCCAACCCAATTTTCAGAGACAATGCATGTGCAAAAATGACTAACATTTCTCTTTGAGGAGGGGAGGAGATTTAAGGCATTTGACTCAAGGGTTTTTTTTTCCTTTTTCTTTTTCATTTCCCTCCTCCTTCTAAGTATCTCTTTATTCATCACTTTAATTACCTAATCGTAAATTTCTTTAGGGGGTTACTTAGAAGGAAAATTAGCATCAAAGCTTGGCAGTAAATTCAGGGGCTTTTGGAGCAGGTCCAAGCTGTTTCACCTGTGATTAATTAGATGATTTTTTTCTTTAAGTGCCAGAGGGCTGCTGAGGTCTTTAAGCAGTTACATGACTGCTGGCAGCTCAGGAATTATGATTGATGCATTAGTCTGGCATTTAGGACTTCTGCCTCTTTTCTGTAGTTGCCTGGATAAGCAAGGACAGAATACAAGCCATGCTGGTGGAGACAAAATGCTGATCTCCAGCAAGTGTGAGGCCTTGCTGCTCGTGGAAGAGTGTAAGAACTGGTTCTCCAGTACTGGGAGAGTGTTCAGCAGATGATGAGAGAAACAGAAAAAGAAATGTCAACTACTCAGATAAATATCTTACAGAATCACAAGACAAAGCCATAGCAGTACTTTTTTTTTTTTTAAACAAGGTATGGGCTTATTCAATTAAAAAAAAAAAGCATTAATGATGCACTTCCAGATTGCTCAATACAGTTTGCTCACCTAATTCACTCTGCATGGCCTCCTGCTGCAAGCAGGGAAGCAATCAGCAGTTAACCTGCTCTAGTCCCTTCGTAACTGGTCACTAGAGGATGGTGGGGGATGAGACCGGGGTTTTATGGTACATCGGTGGCAGGTCAAGACAGTAAGCTGAAGCAGATGGATAGGAAAGTAGGAAAGAGCCCTTCCTTCAGCAGAAGGAGGCTAGAGAGCCCACTGCCAATTACTGAGTAAGAGAGATTGCTTTCTCTTCCAGCATTAATTTAAACCATCAGGTATTTTATGTTTATCTCAGCAGAGTAAAATCCTATCTCAGACAAGATACCTGCTTTACAGGAAACTGTGTGCATGCTCTCAAAGGCTGAGCTCCTGCTGTCGTACCCTTCCTGCCAAGTGTTCTCAGGACAACCAGATATCCCCGTGTATCAGGAGACAGCACTTCATCCTGCTGCGGAGCAGTTAATCTCCATGGGAAGATCCTAGGCCCCTCGCCATCCCTGCTCAGAGAATAATGACACTCGGTGTTTGCAGCCACCTCTTGTTTTTGTCAATGCCCAGCCCGCCTCATCTAACATTTATAGAGTCTGGATTCTCCTCAGATCTCATTGACTATATGTCAGTCACCACCTGCAACATGCTGTACTGCAAACCCAGCACAGCTCACCGCGGTGACATCCCTCACTTCTCATTCTGCTGGATTGGATTTGGCTACAGGGAGGAGGAGGGGGAGCACAACAATCCTGGCCTCGATGTGTATATTCATCTCCTTAGGGGCAAGTGCTCTTTGCAGAGGTTTGTGTGTGCGTGCCCTTATCAGTGCTCAGATCTGGGTGGATGCATGTGTTAGGATAAATGCCTTAGCATGTCCAGGTCTCTGCAGAGCCTACGTATCCTTGCGTGCCTCTTTGGAGAGGTTTCTGGCTGCACTCATCGTGTGCCTGCCTGAACCGACAGTGGCCCAGGAGATGAGCCAGACAAGGCACGTAACTGAGTCGGCTGCCCTGCCGGCTAACCCCAGGGAAGGAACCTTCCCGTCTGGTGGTGCTTCCCTGCTTCTTTAAAGAGGCTGACCATCTCACAACACATGGAAAAACAGTTAGTCAGGCAGTGCCCCATGAAGACTACCTCAGCAGCCTTCCTGCCGCCTCTGGAAGACACCATTAAATCCCTAGCCAGACTGGCAAGGGAATGATCCTGATAGGCACATGGATCAGGAGCTGAGGTCTGAAAGCCGAGATGCAAAATGGCCCAGTGGGAAAGATGCTAGCCTAGAAATCAGGAAACCTGGGTTCTGGTTTTGGTTTTGTCACAGATCTGATATACGCTTTTGAACAAGCTACAACTCCTCACTCCCCTGGTAACTCCTTCTTGTATATACCACCTAGGCTCAGTAGGTCAGGGACCACTTCTAATTGTATCCAGCACAAAATTTTCAGAACTCAATCGGACACTCTGTTAGCACTGCTGAAAAATAAAACTTACTAACTCCTATCCACACACTGAGGTGACCTTCACAGCTCAGAAGGGGTACAGATTAGCAAACTACAGTGCACAGATCCTGTATCAGCTTTGTGTACCACAGCAGTTTTCACTGCAGAAGCTGAACTTATTTATACAAGAGGTATATAAATATATGACCCAACCAATACACAAGATCTTGTTGCTGAAGAATCAAGGTGGTAGCTTCAGAAAGCGTGTTTGCATGCACCCAGACACAGATTCTCTCCTACACCTTTGCTTTTCACAGTTTGTGACAACAGAGATTATTCTTTGCTGGAAGAATGTGACATTGTTGACATTAAAAAAAAAAAAAAAGGAAGCAGCAACAAAACAGACCTTTGCTGTGCTTGAACAGCACAGGCTTTCTTGATCAGCTGTCTGAGGTGCCTCATCTGTACAAAGCATTTAAACCTGTCTAACATCAAAAAGTAAGGTAAGACAAGTCACTTTGATGCTCCAGAGCACATGCCTAACATGATTATTGCAGAATCTTCCTGGTGATAATAGAATTATGCAAAGGAGGCCTTGACCCATTAATGCTTTTACCTTCCTTAGGATTTCTCTCCCCCTGCTTGCATGAGAAGCAGAACTGCTTGCTCAGAGATAGCAACTAAACAAAAAGGTGGAATAAGCAAAGTGAAAGAGGTCCCTTCATCACCTTGTCATCTCTCCCTGCTCCACCTTACTCCAGTAAGTGACGCGCTCTAGCAGTTGCAGGTAAAGCAACTGAAAATATGAGGTACTGGAAAAGCTCTATGACTAGAAATGGGCATATTGCCCCCCATACACACACAGAGATAGTGTGAATGTACGGGGGAAAAGCATGGCATGTGTCATCACTGGCAGTCCTGCACCTAAGACACCTTGGAGACAAGGAACATTTAAAGAGAGATACTTGCTGCAGATTCCTCAGATTCTTTTTTTTTTTTTTTTCCCCCCATCAGGGAAAAAAGATACTCACACCACTTGTTACACCTTTACTCCATGCAACATAGCTCTGGAGTAACACTGGCATTTCCCATGTTTGGTGCCTTAGAGCTGAACCCGATAGGTCCTGAATTTCAGTCATGAAGGAGTATGCTCATTTACCTCTATTTTCTAGGAAAAGCAGATGATTTCACATAGAAGAATTTGCTGGCAAGACAGTCTGAGTTTCTCATCCACTCAGGAAAGTTCTGAGTAAACCAGTTTTGTTTTTCCTTGCAACTTTCTTAATAGAAGTGCCTTCCCATAGCACAAGACCTGCTTAAAATCAGTACACAGAGGTCCAGGCATGCACGTGTAGATACTTAAAAGCAACAGAACAATAAGAAAGAAAAAAATGATGTTACCTCCTCTGTGCCCTGCTTAGATTGAATTACAGCTGCAAATAAAGAAGGGTTCAGATAACGACAAGATAGAAAGCTTGCTGGATCTCAGTATGAGGTGTCCTTCGCAGTGAAATCTCAGCTCTTCCTAAAACTTGCAATTGGATCAGAGACTGCAAAGCCAGCCCAGGCTCTTCCTTCTACCTTGTCTGTTTAAAACAACGCATGGTAGGGAACGGACTGAGACACTGTTATTGAAGCCTCAATCTGCCAGAGGGTAAGTAGAATCCAGTGCACAAATCCTTATCTAAGTTTGTATATACAGGGCGATTTTAGGCCAAAAAACTCCTACCAGGAGATCAGCTGACTGTCTTGGCTCAAGTTCAGGTCTGCAAAGGGCTGGCAATGGGAAAGCATGCTTCCTATGGTATTTTGTTTGCTCTAAGCACGGTTCACTGATTCCTACTTGCAATCTGCCCTGAACTGAAAATGGATGATTATTTTGTTCCAGGAAGATGATTCCAACACATTAAGGCTCAGACCTGAATCCAAACCCCAAACTTCCCCAAGAGCAGATATGTTTCCATCTGGAGTTTTGGTCCAAACTTTTTTTCTTGCTTCTTACTCATGTTGTTTGAGTGGAGTTCCTAAATGTCTCATCCTCAATCAGTACCTATTTATGCTAGGCTAAACAAATCACAAGAGACAGTCCTTTCCCTGAAGCTCTTAATTACCTAAATTAACAAGTATGTTATTATTTTCCCTGCATGCAGTAGGCAACAATAGTATATAGAGAGTTAAATAACTGACCCAAGGTTATACAGCCAGTTTGTTGCAGATTGGGTACTAAGTGTCAAGCCAACTGGCTTTAAGTTCAGTGCTTTATTTTACTCTTCAAGAGGAAAAAGGCAAGCCCAGATCTGACCATTCCCTTGGGTGGGAAAGCTTCTGGAGTACTGATTTGCAACAAAGGCTTATTTTCCCCTTTTTCCTGTCTAAAATAGAAAAAGGACCAAGACCTTATTCTTGAGCTTCAGGGATCTGTTAATTGGCTCCCTAGTAAAATTACAGAGACTCAGCTGCCTGATAATGATTGTAAATGACAGAGACTATCAGGTTTACCTTGTGATGTCCCTGGGGAGCTTGCAGTTAGTTTAGTCTGAACTCTGCGTCAGCTGTTTGGGTTCCTTTCTTCTCGGCATGTGGTATCTGGACTCAAGCTGCAGTCTTTCAAACCTAATTAGTGTTAGGGGAAAGAGAGAGAGAGAGAGAGAGAGGAAAAAAAAAAATTCTCCTGCTTCCCCTCAACTGACTTTATAACATAAGGGCGGGACCTGATTTATGACATAAGTTAATGGGGGATTTTGTGCTTTTTTGGTACGTTTCTTTTAATGTATATCAATCCAACGTCTTCAGTTCTGCATGCAAGAAAAGTGCATTTTAGAGTGCTGGAGTCTTTGAACTGGAAAGTTCAGCAGGGAATCTCTAAACTCGATGGAGTCATTGTGTTTGTATACAGCTAGGTCTGTTCTGTGCAGTGCTCAGCAGAAATTCAAGTTTTTGCCCTTTTCCTTGCAGAGAGAGCATTTTACTCTCTGATAGGTATTGTTGTTAGAGCATAACAATACTGTTCTCAATACTAATCTCAAGCTGTTTAGCCACATTCAAATTGCCCACTGTCCACCTAAGAAATAAGAACACGGAAAATTTATTGTGGGATCTTAATAACTTGTACAATTCTTTATTTGCAGGGCATTTCACAAACTCATAATTCTGGCATGGAGGCGTCTGTACTACCTGTTTTCTTGCTTCATAACCGACTCTCCATTTCCCCTCTCTGGCCATCAGTTGTTGCAATGTTGAATGGAACAAGACAGAAAAGTAGATCTGTAGGCAACATCTTCAAATCACTGGCAGGCCGAGCAATGACAAACCTGAAAAAGCACTGGTATGTGAGATTCAGGCTGCTTTGTGAGGTCTTTGTAGTAAGCACCCGGGACAGGAAGAAAGCTGCAGGGTTTTTTTTTTTTTTTTTTTGCAATGACTGATTGCATCTGCAGAATTCTTTAGAATGATGAGACAATGTGCAGTGTTTAACTTTACCTATCTTTTAACCTAGGAATGGCAAATATATATATATTTTTAAATGAAGCTAATTAGTCTCTGGAACAGCTGCCGAAAGATGTGATAATTTTTTGATTGCTGAAAATCTTTAAATCAAAGTAAATGTCTCTCTAGGAGATCTGAAGCTCAAGCGACCACCAAAACCTTGAAACTGAAAGAATCAGTGAGTAGAACAGGTTAGATGAATCACAGAATCATAGAATGGTTTGGGTTGGAAGGGACCTTAAAGATCATCTAATTCCAACCCTCTGCCGTGGCCAGGCACACCTTTGAGATTGCTCAAAGTACCATCCAACCTGGCCTTAAACAATTCCAGGGATGGAGCAGCCACAACTTCTCTGGGCAACCTCTTCCAGTGTCTCACCATCCCCAGAGTAAAGAATTTCTTCCTAATATCTAATCTAAATCTACCCTTTTGTATCTTAAAACTATTACTCCTTGTCCTATCACTATACTCCCTGTCAAAGAGTCCCTCCCCAACTTTCCTGCAGCCCCTTTTAGGTACTGAAGGCCACTATAAGGTCTCCCTGGAGCCTTCTCTTCTCCAGGCTGAACAACCCCATTCCGTCAGCCTGTCTTCATAAAGAAAGTTCTCTCTGCCTGCAAACTCTCTGAAATCCCTGGCCTCCACAGCATTACTAACTCAGTGCTCCAGCAGATCTCTAATGAAGAAAAGATAAATCACATTTTAAATGAACTTAAGGGAATCTCATACAAGTGCCAGTAAGCACTGGGTCTCCAGAAATAATCAGAACACCATGTTCAGACCACACACCAGTTTGCCTCAAATGGCCCTTGTTGTCTACAAGGATGTCTAAATTCAAGACAACAATAAGTACTTCAGCCATGACTAGTCATCTTTTGACTTACAGTACAATTTAAAATGAAGTGTACTTGCCTGTTCTTGTACGGATTGGGCTCTTCCATCAGCCGGTAGAGCCCAAAGCAGAGTATCCCAAACAAGTCTAAAGCTTTGCAGTAAACGTCTCCAAAGGAGTCCTCCCGCTATAAAAGAAGCAAAAATACTCTTACCTCAAAGGAACCAAAGTGGACAATTCAGCCCAGTTCAGCTTAAAAATCTAATATAAAATAAGGCTGATATCTTTGGCCTCCTTAAAATATGGCTTAAGCTACACAGTGAGCTTCAACTGAATGAAACTAAACTTCAGGTAATCACAACCAGCCTATACCCTAAAGTACTAGCAGCAGGGATGAAAGCCGAGTCCGTGCAGCACCTCTCAGTGATACAACTCACCATGACACCCATTAACAACCTCTCAGACAGTGGCAGGAGTGCCAATTTGCATCGGAGTTGGGAGGCATTTTGGACCATGTCATCAGGACTTCTGCTCAGTCTACTGTCCATTTCCAACAGCTGTTCCTCCAGTGCTGGGCTTGTCCCACTTGTCACCAAAGTCTGCAGCAGAGCCAGGATGTGATGGTTGTAGTAGGTCTGGAAGGAAGAAACCATGAAAATTCAAAGAGTAAAGTGTACGCCTTGGTTCCTGAAAGGAAAACAAAATTTTCCAGTGAAAGCCTGGAGAATGTGATCAGACACCTTACAGGGCTGTTTTTTTTTTTTTTTTTTTGTATACTTAAATTAGTCCTTAATTACGTTTAGTTTTCTGACAACATTTATGGATCACCACCTGCTTAACCCATTTCAGTTTCAAAGAGCAGCCAGAAGATCCCTCCTCCACTCTTCTAATAGAAAGTGCTAAATTGTGCCTGAATGAGAAAATTTTTGACAGCAAAAATGGGTGTCAGCTCTGTTAACATTCTTTTCTTGAGAAGGCTTTCCAGTCAAGGGTCAGGAGAGCCAGGAAAGTGGGCAGCAGCTCCGATGTCATCTGAGTAGGAGCACACTGTACAAGGTGAGGCCGAGGAGGGCAATTACCCTGCTCAGCCCTACAGGTGAAGAAGAAAACTGTCCCTGGAGTTGCCACATGCATTACGAAAACCTCTCTCTGTGCCCTTATCTCAGTATTTTTTTGAAAGAAAACAAAAACAAAAACACACAAAACATACCATGGTCAAAATTCAGATTTGAAGCCAAAAAAGGGACAGCATCCCCCACACACAGACTTTTTTTTTTTTTTTTTTTTTATCTGCACAGGGTTCAGATATACCAAATAACTTATTTCCCACCCTTTCTCAAAAAGCTCTTTTCCTATGTAGAGCCACTTTGTGGCATCTGTCACGTGCATTCACCTGAGCAAAGAAACTAAACAAGCTGCAGAGAAGGAACGGTGTTACTAAATCCAAGCTAAACTCAAATCCGCTTAAGAACATCTGACCGTATTGTCGGGCAAAAGGCTATAATGCTGTTAGAGTAATTCTCAGCCTTTTAAAGTAAGGAGCCATAGTCCAGAGTTATCCAGGAGTGATACAGCTTCAGGGGAATCTGCACTTTACATATTTAACAGAAGCGTGCTGAGCTCTTTAACATATCATTGCTGTACTTTTTGACATCAAAAGGATTGCATTTCCATACTTGGATGAATTAATAGGATTTGCATGTCACCCTCATTCTGTACTTTCTAGGCTGAGTTACGCTGCAGGAGTTTGAAAGGCAAGGAAAAACTACAGAGGTGCACGCGTCGGTGCGCGCGCACTCAGGAAGCGGCACACTGCATTCAGTGGGTCTCGAAGCTGACTTTTAGGAAGCAACATTTCTGAAACGTGCCCAAGAGATGTTACCTCCTTTGCCAGTTGTTTGGTTACAGCTTGAGATAAGCACATTGCCTAAGAATGCCCTTGCACACAAAGGCAGAAACCTTCTCCCTTCGCCAAGCAGCTGCTTGGTCCCCTTCAGTCCCTACTTAGCTACTAGAAGCTACTTAGCTTCTAGAACTGGTCCTGTACAGCTTAGGAACCCACAGTTGGGTCAGGACGGGAATTCAGGGTTCAGAGTACCTGAGCCATACTGGCCATGCTCATTGAATTGTTTTCTGCCTACAGCCATTCCAAGAGTCAGGTTGAAACAAATGCCAGTTCTGCTTCAGGCGTCCAAGGGGTAACATTTCACTTCACAGACCACGTTGTGCCATGCAGATTCTTCTGCCACTCGCCTTTCAAGCTAAAAAAAAAATCCAGCACTCCTGCTCTGAGTGTCTCACACACAGATATTTACAAAAGATATTTAGTGACAGAAAAAGGAGGTGACAGTGGACTGCTGAAGGTTTTTTTCTTCCTCTTTTTTTCTCACATTCATGCATATTTTCCCTCATACTGTAATTGCTAAACAATAGCTTATTTCTCTCCTTCTTCCCTGTATTTACAGACTTGACTGAATCTGACTTAAGGTGCCCCTCTACTCTAAAGCAGAGCTGAGTGCTGATCATTCCTGGACAGACTTGGAATCTATGCCTGAGTGAAATTTTATCCTTTAAGACAGGTCATGCTATGTCTCGAGTTACTTTTACACTTGACACTAGCAGTCATTAATTACCATCTGGCTGATTGACATATCAGTGAGTAGCAGCAATATAATACTTTCCCTAACACCTTCTCAGAAAAGCATAACTGGACTTGACACACTTATTTTGGACTGCTTATCCCTTTGAGAGATTTGTTTTGTATTTATTCAATTTCTGCAAAACTGCCACCCAAGCACTATCCCCTTGGACATGAGCTGAGAGCAAGGCATGTGGAACTTGACTGCAGCACGGGGAGAATCAGGGTAAAGAGGAAGAAAGGAGCTTTCAGAAAAAAAGAGAAGTCAGTTTTAGAAATGCCAGCTTATGAACTGAACTGCTGTTTGCTGCCAAAATCCTGGCTTAACTACACCTAAGTGTCACCCACAGATGTGTCACCACAAACAATATCACTCAGGTTTGACAGCAACTTAAGATGATTATGTCACCACGGTGGGATCACCACCTTCCCTCCGTTCTTGTGTTTTTGGTGCAATGTACCTAATCCTCATGGTGCAAATGTTTTTAAAAGGACACTGCCAGGAACTTACAGAGAATCAAAACAAGCACTTCTTTTAAAATCTGATCTGATCTTGTGGATCGGTGGCAGTCCACATATGTGTAATTTGTTTTATACCTTTTCAGAAAACAGCCACTGAGAGATTCCCATTGAGTTCAACAGAATTTCCATCCGAACTTAAGTGTGCATTTCTGCCTAGGTCCCAGATGGACAGATGAGAAGAATTAAATGTTCTGTTTATGCCCATGCTGCTACAATTAAAGTCATGGTAGTGAAAGCTGCCTATTCTCTGGCTCACCAAAGCACCTCCAGCCAGGCTTGTAAAAATCCACTCTACATGAACAGGTAAGAATTCAGAGTCCCCATAATCTTTTCAGCCATTAGCATCAATGCTGGAGTCTCCACCGTGAGGCCAGCTTGTGCTGAAAGCAGTTTTGGCTTCAGTGACTGCACGTCCCTTAGAGGGACTGATTGTAACCTCATGTTATCAATCAAAAAGCAAATAAATCAGGCTGGCTCCAAATACCTTTTGTAGCAGGAGGAGGGGGGAAGTTACGAGAAGTTATGAAAATAGTCTAAAAGTTTCTCCAAATAATTTTATGTGTATATCAAACCCAGGGAGAGCTGCTGCTGCTCAGAGCACGCATGGAGAAATGTCTTCTGGAGCTGCCTTTAGTCTATAGAGCCCACTACCCCAAGAAATCAAAGAGGCCCACTGATTAGTCCCATAGCAGGGGGTTGGAACTAGCTGGTCTTTAAAGGTCCCTTCCAGCCCAAGGAAGGGGGTTGGAAGATCCCACGATTAGCAAGTTGCTTGAACAGGAATAGACATGTATAATTCTCAGGGCACAGAGTAACTCATCACCTCACCAGTCTCTGCAAGGTTTCCCCGGCCTTTCTAACACACACAGCCTTGACCATTGTTAAGGCTAGATTAAGTGGGTTTACTCTGGCTGATAATCACTTTGTTAACACTCTGATGCCACTAAACATGACAGTTTGTGATACATCTACTTACCATAGACAAAAGAGAATTCAAGAAGCTATCTGAGAAGATAGCTCCTGCAGGGGCAGCAGTGGTGGAAAGCTGATCTTGCTCTGGAATTGCAGAATTGCCGCTGGGAGCCTGATTAATGAACTGGGCATTTGGTGAAGACTCTATTGGATAAGCAAAGAAGAAACAGAAGACATCTTAGCAACAGAGGGAAGCCATCTAGAATCAGAAAAGTTAGTAAATGTAGCTTGCTGTTCTGTGTCCAGCACTAGCCACAGCATGCTGCATTAGTAAAGGAAAGAGGAACAAACTAGTCAGTGCTGCTGACTGATTATGCAATGGGAGACAAAAGACACAAGCCTAAGACTGATTTTTCAAGCAAGTGTTTTAAGATAGCAGACCAAAATTGATCTACCTGCTTCGAAAAAGAAAGGAATAATCTAATTTCTTCTGCTCGTTTTCCTGAACTAACAGAATTACTATTTCTGTTGGCTTAAATGGGGGTTAGAGAGTTCCTTTCACAGCTGTCCTACTATTACAGGGATCTTCGCTAGTTTGTCAACCTTATTCTTGCTGTCTGAGATAGTCTTGCTGAATTCCCCCTACTCAGAAAGTGATTCCTCTTTAACTTGCTTTCTATTTTCAGAAAATTGCCTAAGTACAGCGTGGCAGAAGGCCCCTGCCGTACTACTCAACGTGCTAGGTATGTCCTGGCACTCCTGCGCTGCCAGTAAGAGTGCTGATGAACGACAGCAGCACAGCTAGAGACAGACAGGAGGACAGAAAGGAATTGAGATCAAGAACCCAAGTCTGACCATTAAAAAATAGAGCAAGTAACTCTGTGTAAGTAATGATTGATTTCTATTAAGTCCCCTTGGGCCAGGAGGCATTTGAGTGTATCATTTTAAAAGATGACTAAAGCTAGCCAGAATCACAGTACTATTAATGCCTCCTGTTGTCGCGCAGTGTCAGTGTCATCCTTCAGCCATGTATTCTCAATACAGATATTTCACCCTCCCTGGCCTTTAGGAGTTGGCCCTGCATCTGGTATTAATCAGTATGACTCCACTGCCTAGCTTGTAGAGTCTGGATATGAAAAGCATGGTCTCAGCCACAATACGGGACCCACTTTATTTCTCCACACTATTTTATTTCTCTTTCACATATTGGCAAAACTCTTATTTCTCTGCAGATGACTTTGCTATTTCTCCCCCATATCTCTGGCCCTTTATGAGAAGGGTTTCTAGAATCCACTGTTTCAGAGGAATGACTATTTACAACATGCCTATAACCTCAATGAACAGCTCACAAATTCAGAAGATACTCAACATATTGAAACGTGCTCAACTTGGTGGATTTGAGCCTGCAGAAACCCACTTCTTATTTTCCTGCGCACCTCACCGTTGGGCAAGGAGAAGCAGCAGTGTGTGCAAGCATGATGACAACACACAACTCTCCTGCTCCTCAAGGAAAAAAAAAAAATAAAAAATACTCCAGCCCCCTTTAAAGGGGTGCAGGCCCTCAGCTAATTCTGTCAACTCTGTCCCTGACTACGTGCCATCAACTCAGCAGATGCTGGAGGACAGCTCTGCGGGACCACGGCACACCTGTGGCACTCAGGGGGACACTGGCACGCTGTCCTGGTCACAAAGAAAGCAACGCAGAGGCAAGCAGGCTCGGCAGGCCTGGCTCTGTTCAGCTTCCTGAATACGTTGCTTCCTGCCCGTCAAGATTAATTGCAAAACTCCTCTCGACTTCAGTGGTGTCAAGATTTCAACCGAAGGCTCGGAGGGTCTTGGCTTCTCCTGCAGTAGGTTTTGAACAGCAACAGCACTAGCAGTGCGTACGGCATTGCTGGTGTTGGTGTGTCAGACACACCAAGTGATAGGGGTGGCTCTTGGTCCGCACCCAGTACGCTACGAGCTGGAAGTGGGCCACGGCCTGGGACGTGCAAAGCCCCTGCAGCTTCAGGCACATGAGGATTATTCCTTGCAGCTAGTTTTCAGAGATAGGTACAAAAGTGAGCATTTGTCTAGATCAAGGTCTACCAGAGGGATTTACAGGAAGCTTATTCACAATCACAAGAAAGCTCCAGCTGTTTTTGTTTAGTTGTTTTGAGCTTCCAGGTTTTAAATTGTTGGGGTTATTTTCCTTCCTAGCCCATCCCTGTAACTCTGAACATATTCCTATGCTGTTGAAGACTACAAATGGAGCAGGCATCCATGTGCTAAGGGACTGGGCTCGATTCATTATTTTGTCAAAGATCTGACATGACTAAAATCCAAGTTATGTCAACAGATTGCAGATGTTTTCCCCTCCACTGACACACCACATCCTGGAGGGAAATCACACTGGTGCAATGCCTGTCTGAAGACGTTAGCTTGACTGCACAATATCTTCTCAGAGGAGCTGGGCCTCAGTAGCCAGCTCAAAACATTTCTGAGACTTTTGGACGCAACACAAATAAAAGTTTAAACCACAGTGCAAGAGAATATCCAAATATCACGCTGAGAAATTCAGCAGTTCTGAAGTGACTCTGGAGAAGGCATCATTATCTTATCATTATTTTTTGCTGTTTGTTTTGCACTAGTTCTTCAGAGTTTTAGTCTAAGGAGCACGCAGGACCTAACAGCTTTGCCCATATTGACCTATTAGCTCTCCAGGTGCACGCTGGGACTAAGTGGTACACCAGAGCCTCCTTGAAATTAAGTATTGCTAGCACCTGCTACATGCTGATGCTACTCACTAGCCCTGGCTCAGCTGCAAACCTGGGGAGGACTGCAAAGCAAGGGCCTCTCCCAGAAGTGTTGAGCCCACATAGCATTTACCAGCATTGCATCGAAAAGGAAAGAAAAAAAAAAAAGCCTGAGTAAATGGATCAGAGGCCAGCCATGAAGCCTAGCAACATGCTATGCTAATTTGGTGGGCACATTCTTGTGTCAGCACTCTAAATGGAGCTAAACATCCATGTCACTGGGGACTGGCAGCCCAGCCACACCGCTCTGCTGTGACACTGACTGCCATGTTACTAGTAATCAGTTAATCAGTGCACATGTTCCTAATTAATGGACCTAGTGTGTAACTACCAGGAGACGAAGACAAAGATGAAAAACAGCCAAGAGTAGTAATGAAAGAGCTCCACAGGTTGCTTCAGTTATGAATGCAGGCTAGAGAGGCTGAGCCTTATGGAATAAGGACAGAAGTGTCTGGGGCCTAGAGTAAAACACCTGCACCCGCTGGCTGTCCTGGCATGCACGCAGGTCCACGCAAGTACTGGACTCTGTGCAGCCGTTGTACAATGCTTTGTAGTGCAGACTGCTTGGAAGAGGCTCTGTGCTTCCACGGCCACTTTTACAAGGAGGAAGCCTGCAGCAGCTCCCACTGCGATCCAGAGAAGAGGAAGGAACCATCACCAGTGCTTCAGAAAGGGCAGGGGTGAAACAAGAGAATTAGGCTTTGGTTCACCTCATTTTGTTGTGAGATGAAAACTGGCCACGCAGCCTTCCTCTGTGTTTTTTAAATTTATCAGAGAGAGGGAGGCACAGCCAAAGGGCAAGTTAGATATCCTCTGAGCAGAGCTGCCTTTGGTGGTTTCTATTTCTTTACTGAAAATAAGGGGAAAAGAGGAAAATACAATTCTGATTTATTTGCCTTAGTGAAGTCTGTTACAAAAGGTGGGGTTAATGTGGGCCATGTGACTAGAAATCAGATCTCCTGAGATCCAGTCCAGCAAACAAAAAAAAAAGGACATTATCTTTATCCTAAATGGATGCTTCAGAGTTTTGCTACACACTGAGACCTTCATAACACTTTCTTTTATTTATTCTCCTGATAAACCATCCTGACTCCTTCAAAGCCAGTGAATTAACATCTAAGTCAAACCTTTTAATGTTCCTTGGACATGTAGTGCTTGTGCCTGTGAATTCTAAAAAGGGCCTGGGGTAAATAAATAATGCAGCACACATATTGCTTCTGTGAAATTTGTTCTTAAAGAATAACTTACTCAGCTCTGTAGTGATGGGGATCCTTTTATAACATGGCTCTGATTGATTCCCCAATGCTCTTCGTCTGAAAACAGCATCTGTAGAAACAGTCAATAACAACATGAGGAGAGAGGAATGTTGGTAGAAGCAGAAAAGAGGAAGAAAATAAAAACAAAACGCACAATGGTTCAGACTGACAAATGCAGGAAATCTTTTTCCTATGCCTAAAAATAATGTTATTGTCATGCAAAAATCTCAAAGCATTTCCTATATTTAGAAAGTTTCTTGCCTTGGTTTGCTTTTCCAAGGCTTGCTTTATTCTCTCATGGCTTCAAAGAATGAAAAAAAAAAAAAAAAAGAAAAAAAAAGAAAAACTCTCCTTGGAGCTGCTTATTGACATCGTAACTGAAATATAATTACCCTCTGTGGTGCAGCAGCGCTGGTTACAGAGTTGTTTGCTCCAAAGCCCCCAGTAAGCCAATTTGCACACAGAGGGTTTTTGAGGGACAGCGTCGTGTTTTATCCTTCCCCCTCAAGAAGGCTCTGCAAAACTGGATGGGACACATGCTGTAGGAATGAAGGCAAAAGTATACACCATGAATTCTGAAAACCCATCACAAAAAAAAAGCAATCCAGAAGTTCCTAGAAGCGTGTGTCCTTATTCCTTCCCAGTTCTTGCCAACTCGCTGACTTAGTAGAATCAAGCCCAATCCAAAATCTGCTTGCTCTGTTTTGATTGTATCTAATCTCGTCTCCCTTTCTATTATGTCTGAGTTTTTCCTTTGCTACCCAGCACAGCATCTGGGTAACTGAGTATTAGGAACACTACTTACTGTGCACATTATCCACTCAAAATGATGAAATCTAAACTCCGCTGAGGATTTTGCTAGAAATGGAACTTCGCAACATCCAGATACTACGCAATGGCTCCTTCTCCCCTCTGAGCTGCAAGCGAATGTTGGAGATGGAGGCCCCAACAGGGTCTAGGCAGACCATTGTTCTAATCAACTATCCCTGAGGTTAGGTGACGGACTGACAAAAACCTCATTAGGGATGTCAGGCATCACAACCCCTCAAAACAGCAGAAAAAGCCCAAGCAGAGCAAGGCATCTCTGAATACAGTGCAACTGAATGCCTGAAATGAATCATTGCCTTTATTGTACCTTTCCATGTGCTGTACCAGTTGATTTGAATGTGTGTCTGATCATTGCCTGGATACCTTTCCCTTATGTCAATATTTTTGCTATGAAACAGTACACAGCGCTCCACCTGAAATCTTACAAACTGGCAGGGTGCTATTACAAAAGATTACTTAATTGTAGATTACTACTGTACATTTGAATTTCAGTAGCTTATTAAGTTGTCAGATTTAATTACCATTACATGTTTAGATTATGCCACAGATTATTTAGTTCGGTACCTAGGTTTGCCAACCTGTTTGGTTTGTGACATGACAGGGCGATAATTACAGCATTACTGGAAAACCTAAAATTTTCCATGGGGAAGACTAGAAGTCCTTGGCATCAGCACTGACCCTACTAAGCGCTCATTCTTGCAAGTGTAAGTAATGTTTACCTCTGTGTGGGTCTGGTTCTCTAAGAGCTGTCTATTTCTCTACCCCATCAGGCAGGTAAAGCACAGAATGGGCCTGGGTTGGTTGGGTGTGAAAGGCTCACACTGAAATCTAAAACCACGGGAAATACAATTGATTTGTGCCCTGTTACAATCTCCAAAGTGAGACTGTGTTTGCTGCAATGCTTACCAAAGCACCTGAGCTGTTAAGGGAACTCAGGGCCTTCCATCCAAATACGTACAAATGCACATTGTTCACTATGGTTAGGAAGCAAAATGCTGTAGCTTTTTCTACAGCACCAAAACCGGAGATGAGAAAGGATTTGGATGGGGAGGGTAGCTGGATATCCAGCCCAGTCACCTGCAGTCCCAGCAGCAATGACAACTACTATATGAGATACACCAGCCTTTGTCTTTTCTTTTTAAAATCAGGGTTGCATAGTCATCTCGCTTTAGAAAGCTCTCCTAGCTTCCCATTGTCCGCTCTTCTCACTTTCCCTCCTATTCTGCTGCCTTTTCCTACCCACTTCCTCTCCTAGCTGCTAATACTAATTGAGGGCAAGTTTCTTGGATCCAAGTTTTAAATGGAACTTCATCTTCTCCCTCAAAAAATGAGGTTGCAAACCACAGTACTGCCGTACTTTTGGGGTGTTCCTATATGCATTAGTTTCTGCTCCTTATTTCCTTTACTGTACAACTCCTCCTAGATGTTTCTCCTATAAATAGACAGGATTTTCCTAAACCTGCTTATTTTGTAACTCTGCAGCTGAAAGCACCCACTCCACATGTACTAAACTGGTGGAAAATGCAGATTTCACTGGAAAAATTTGCTGTAATTTAGCACTGCAAGAGGTGAACTAACACCAACTTTAGATCAGCACCTGCACAGCCTGGCTATGTTGCTAATATTTACATAACTTAAAACCCACCGGTGGCCCTACTCTGTTGTGGAGAGAGGGAGTGAGAAAGATTAAATTCTGATAAATGCCATCCTTTCCCTGTTTGAATCTGAGTCTCTCTTTTCCCAGAAACTCTCCTTATCTGCTGACTCCCATGAACTCCCATTTGCTGAATCCCGTTGATTTCATCAGTAAAAGTTCTGTCTTCTCTGAGATGAATTCCTACAAAATAATAATGGGGGAAGTAGGGAGGGAGGGATTGGAACAGCGAGAGTGGGGACATGCACTCTGTTTCCATTCTGGGCACCTTGATCCAAAACTAGGTGGCAACAACCTACCAGTAATTTACTGTCTTATAGGAGCACACATTTGTAATGTGCCTGGAGGCTTTCAGAGGCAAAGCCCTGTAAGAGCGCAAGACACAGCCTTAATCTTGCAGTTGAATCAGCAGGAGCTCCTGCTATGAGAATCCTAACCTAAGATTGCAGGCCTATAATTACAGCAGCAAAGAAGAAAATTGGCTGTTTTTTTTAAACAACATACCTAATGAACGTACAAGGAGAGGGAGCTAATTCTTACAGAGGCTGAATCACTGACAGATTTAGTGGCTGGCTGGAGAAAGAAGTGAAACTTGTGTCTTAGCTTTATTTTGTAAATATATCTTTTTTTATTGATGATGATATCCTGTAAGTGAATACTGCTTTTCTGGCTGCAGAAAACACTGTAAATCTGAGGAATGATCTTAACTGAGTAGCCAAAGATGTATTAGACTGGAACTGTAGTCAGTTTATGGAGCAACAACTCACTAGCATCTGAGCTAGGCAATAGGTACCTCATAAATATGCAAAGTGAAAGACCTAAAATGGATAAACCAGAGTGGGTTTAGAAATACAGTATTTTCTCAGCTAGAGGAAGACAATGCTATTCCAGTAAAAATAGTAACAGAATCTAACCCCTCTAATTTGAATCAATCTTTCAGAAATAACTGATCACGGTAACATGTAATAACAAGAATAATTTGCTCTGTATATTACTACATTGTGAGCTTGAATTTATCTGGCTTTAAACAAGTCTCAGAGCTAAATATTAGAGTATAGATAATATACATAATAGAAGAAGCTTTGACAACATGTCCTTTACTTGATCCTGACCCTTCCCAAAACCAGAAGGAAACCCAGAAGCACTGACTTCCATGCCTGTTCTGATGCCTAGGCCCTTCTTTACCCAGGACAGTGGACCAGCCCTGACTTCTGCTCACTCCTGAAAGGTATTGTGTATTTGGACTGGTTCTGATGTGCTGTATCAGTGTTAGCTGTAATACACAAATAATTGTGTCTGCTTGTCTCTGCTCTAACCGTTCTCACTGCTAGCCTCTTTCTGCACAAGAAGAGATCCTTCAGATAGCCCTTCTCAGGGACTGTGTCTCTCAGGGACCGTGTCACTATAGAACTTGATTGTTTTTTCAGTATCACTAAACAAAAGTTTCTCCTCTCTCTCATGATAGCAAGGATGCCGAACAGATTTAAATCCACAAGATCCACTCTTCTGATGCAACTCACCACATGCCCATCTACCCAAGGGAAGTGAGGGAAAAAATACATGCTTGTGGTTTAAATAATAATAATAATAATTAAAAAAAAGAACTCTAAGCATGCAGGTGGTGGTGGTTCTGACAGTGATATGCCTGGTAAATTGTCTAACCAGCCATGCCTCAGCTTATTCAACTCGTCACACCTATGTCAGCATTAAGTCCCTGTGGTCTTCTGCTAGAAGGAGACAAAGCGAGCCAAAAGCTACCACCTCAAAGAGAACTAAGTATGAACTCTGCAAGGCAGCTTGGGAAGGCTTTGATGAACAGATGCTCACATCTCTGTGATACATACACACACATTGTAGTTCAGAGCTCTGCACACCATGTACTATGATTATGAGTCATTAAACAAAAAAATGCTGGAGGGTAGTAGGACAGTGATTGATAGGATGAAATACCCTTTTTGCCCGGAGTGTCTCTCTTTTCCATATACAGGTATAAAGATGCAGTAGGTACAGTATCTGTATCTGTCACTACAGAGAAATATAAATTATATATATATATATATAAGTACATATTATTTACTTCCTCTCTATATACAATCAATAAAGAGTTCCATATATCTTTATATCTAGGTAGCGATAAATACATTAGTTAAAAGTAATCTATTCAAGTCACAATTACCTCTTACTCAAATATCCCTTATAAATCATTTTTCTTCTGTTCTGATAGTATACACTGTATGCTGGTGTTATTTTGTCTAGTTATTATTTTAAAAAAAAAAAAATGTCTCTGCCTCACTCTAATCTTTTCTTTGGCACAGTCGTCGTTTTGAAAGCCTAGAATGATAATAAAGTATAGGGGAAACACTTAAGAGAACCATCCACTTCTCAGTCTGTCTTCAGTTAATTAATACTTCCACATTCTCAAGAGGAGGACAAATCTTAGCTCTTTTGCCAAATTAAGGAAGGAAGAGACACAATAAATATTCTACTGGGCTGAAGTTGTTTTTGCTTCCATTGCAGTTTTGTGCTATGAGTTCTGTTTGCGTGGGAACAGAGAGCCCACCTTCTCAAGCCTCAAGGGAGAGGTATTATTTTTCTCCTTTTGAAGGATGGATAGGGCCTCCACTCACACGTGCTTTTGTGAGTACATACAGAAGTTACCAGCTCTGGTTACCATCTACCCTCTAACCATTGTCTCTTTACTGGAAACCTTGAAGCTTCACTCAGAATTTTCAGGAGGAACTGGCATATTTCCACGAGCAATTTTGGATTACCATTCCTTTGCAAACCTGTAGCTACAGAAATTGGACTAGGCTGCCCAACCAGCAAGGCTAAAATGGACTTCTGGCCATTTTAATTGGCATAGTTATATTCAGAAGAGACAGGCTATGGCTCAGAGTAGTGACAAGTGACCCCTTCATTCCTCCTCCTTTAGTCCTCTTTCTTGTCACATCAGCATGCTTGCAGGCAAAGGGAAACACACTTACCTAGTGAGGCTGAGCTGGGCTTATCCTGCATGGATCGGATGTTCAGAGTGGCTAGGATGCTTTCCGTGTCCACCAGGGAAGGATTGCTTGAAGCGATGGTATTGGAAGACAGAATGGCACAAGCAGAGCAATCCCGGACATTAACTGCCCTCAGATCTGCACAGCAGAGAGCACTACCCTGATAAAACCAAACAAATACTGATAAGGAGAAATCTGAGGAAGCTGATCGTTAAGGATCATTAAAGGTGAAAGGTGAACAAAAAATCTGTTTCGAACTCAACTGGTAAGTAGCATTTTGGAAGCACCTCCAAATATGAGCAGCTTTGGTCAGACAATGAAACTCACAGGTCTAGATTTGCAATTCATTGGACAATTTCCCATTTCCAATCAGGATTACCTTCTCAATGCTTCTGCAGGTAACCAGAGAAGTCTGAGACTCCCTCAGAGGAAAATAAGTATTTAAGAATGGAAAGTTTTCCTACCATATCTTGGACTCAAACTGGAGTCTAGAGCCTGAGCCAATTTTGGTACTTTTTGAGTCTAAATTGTGCTATCTATTATCAAAAACTTCTAAAATGTATTCAGAAGTGTGCAGGAGAGCTAGAGAAAGGAAGGAAGAGGAAGAGACAAAATGCAAAAAAATTCTTACCGAGAATAACCACAGCTTTGGGAAATTCTGAATAAATTTCCATTCTCTTTGCAGATATTCCAAAGACCCAAGAAAAACAATATCTTTCAGCTCATGGTAAATGAAGTTACTAGCTCTTAAGGGCATCACAAAGTCCTGCAGCCCAATCAGTGGTGAGTTCGCATTACCAAAGACACAGACCAAAATGTGATCCTGCAGGTTCAGTGCTGCTTGGTCCTTGCAACTCTAAATTTAAAACAGGATTCTGATAAAGCAGCTAAAAGTTGACTTTAGATTTGTTTCTTCAGTTACAGAGACTGAAACCATTTCTTAGCTTTGTAACATCGATGGGTAGAACGCGACTATATATAAAACAAAGTATTTCCCCTTAAGTAGTTGGATTCCAAGTGTATCCTACAGAAGTGAACAAAATAATTTATACTGGCATAAAGCAACAAAACTATAGAACAAAGCGAAAACAGTAGCTTCATGCTAGGAGCTTAATAACTATTTTGTCCTGGTCATCCCTCCCTCCCCTCCAGGCTAATTGTTCACATTTCTCAAATGAACTGATTAGCCTGGAAAAATGTAGTACTGGGGAATGAGTACTGCTTAGCGCGGCTGGCATCTCAGGGTTGGTAGGTGGTAAGGGCAAGTCCCCAAACCAGGCTTGTCAGAGGCACAGCATTAATGTCCACATTAACCAGCCAGAAACTGTGGGATGAGTATATCTGTGCAGTGTTCATTCCTTGGCTGTTTTTTTTTTTTCCCCAAACAGAAACAAGGGTCTTTGTCAAGGAGAAGTTTCCTGATGAGAGATTAGAATCATAACCAAATTAAATGATTGTCTCTAACTAATTAGATTAGTTTAAATTGAATAATGAAACCTTTAGCTGTATTTAATGTAACATGCCTGAAGTCCAATGATTAGTCTTCTGAATGAAGCTAAACAATTAAAAACACAATCTATTTTATAGCTTATTCTATAGGAACAATTGGAAAAACTATTACTGCTGAACTCTGCTGAGGAAATGTGCAATTACGAGATCAACAGGAGCAGTCTGTACAGCGAGTGAGCAGTAGGAACAGGTTAGCCAATCTGAAGACACTGGGAAAGACTTGGGCCTTCCTTCCAACCCGGGACCAAGAAGCTGGCTACATCCGTCATTTATTACTTTACTGATGAGGTTAAGGAAAAAAATAAATATTAATTCTCAAACATCTATGCATTATTAAAATTAAGGTTAAAATTCCCCCCAAACATTTAAATCACTTAAGAATGTATACCTTATGTAAAAATCAAAGTGAATCATATTTTTGTGTGTGTTTAGATGCTCTGTGTTCTGCATGGACATCCTGGAGGAGCTTCTATAAGGTGTATTACCTAGTTTTCCATGGTTCCCAAACAGAAAGAAATATGGGCTTTGTCATGACACTTAAGGATAAGTATACCTGCACTTTTAAGCACCTAAATGATTTTTAAAATACATCTTTAGAAAACCCACAGCATGGTCTGAGACTTTGTCAAGCACCAAACTCATTCTCAAAAACGCACCTTACACTCCCAAGCCTTTAAGGGCTTGCCTGTCCCAGAAATGCAATTGCAAAGGAAGACACTGCACGAGCATGAGGTGCAATAGCTATCATGCACTTATTTTCCTTGTGGACATTCTTAAACTTCACAAAGAGCCTCTTGCGTAGTCTAGCTAAGCTACACAAAAATACAACACAAAAAGTACAATACAAAAGTGGCACATGGGGAATTAGGACACACTAACAATTGTAAGCCTTTTCTTCATGTAAGCCCGCCTGTAAGATCTTTTCAAAACACTACCCTTCAATTCTCAGAGCCGAGCTTCCAGGACTATTGGGATATTTGCCCATTTGTAATGACTAATCCTATTTTGGAGGTTGCTGGGCAATAGGGTCCTTTTATTTGCTTGGAAGGAAGCTGCAGCATTTCAAGCAGCATGAATTCCAGCCTGCTACAAGTCTCCCAGCTGGCAGAACAGCTTGAACATTCTGTATTTTTGATGAAATCTTTGATCACCTCATTGCAAGATTTGGTTGCCTACTCTCAGCTCTCTGGCAGCTCTGAGCACAACCTGCCATTTCTAGATAGGATTTGTTCTTTTACGGATTAGACACATGAAATAAATAAACCAGCCTTAAAGATATCCAGATCAATAGTGTTAGGGACACAAGGGTATGGAAACACAACATGCAAAATATATAAATAAAAAAAAGATAGGTGTCAATCAGACCTTCCCTTGTACATCTGCTGAGATCCTCTCCTGAGACAGGATGCCTACCCTGTTTTAGATGAACACGAAAGGCATTACTGATCCCTTGTTACCTTGGAGATCCTTCCCTGTTCCCAGGTTACCATCTAAATTGTAGCAAATATGTCCATGGAATGAGCCTTCAGCTCCCATCACTCCAACACAGTCTTTACGTGACCCTAGTCAAGATCTTTTATCTGCAACTCACTCCTGAGAAAGGGGGTAATGGGCTCTGCCTCTCCCCTTCAGGGCAGGGTCAGCCAAGAGAATGCAGCTAAATAAACAGTAAATGAGAGAGCTGTGCCCTCCACCCAGATCTGTGCCTTGAAGCCCTGGTTTATTCCGAGGAGAACGAGGAGGAAGACACATGAAAACGCTGAAGGCAATCACCCCACGCCTACCAGAAGAGCCTCCTGCAGCGGAACAGCATCACACCAGTGGAACCTTCCTGTTGGATCTAAGATGACTCTGCTGTTCTCCTTTCCTCGGACATCCAAAACCCTGCAACAGAGAAAGCAACTTAGCTACAGAACAACTTCTCAGCAGTAGCAGCTACAGTTTATCCAAGTTGAGATAACACCTCCAGCTGCTGCCGAGATGTCCTCTTTATTTACATCACAGCTTTCAGCTCTCTTAGTGGCAAGGAAAAATTACGATGTATGAGTCACAGGGGTTATACAGTGGGGAAATTCCTTTGTCAATGTCAGTAAAGTGGGACAAACATAAGAAAAAATGTACTGTAAAGAATTTAATTGAATTATTTTATTAGTTGTGATGCTTGTGGCTGTTTGAGCTTGGTCCCTAAGATAATTTTAAGTAAGTTCTTCAGTAGGGACATTCACTGAAGCAACATTTATATAAACATGGTCTTGATTAAGAGCAAGAAGAAGTCAGCAGGAGTTTTTCCCTTGTCTTCAGTAACTTAAATTAGGCCCATATTGCAGGATATTCTTAGAGGCAAATTTCAGATACAATGCTCAAAAACAAAGCTATGTGCTAGTCCAGAAGCAGCAACAAGGCCACGTGAAACAAAAGCCATTCAATCAGACGCTACTCGGACATCAAGCTGTTTCAAAGGACTGCTGCAGATCAAGAATTGTTGGGGAAAGTCGCGTTGAACAACAAAGAGTTATGAGAGAACTGGTGTCTGCTCATGGAAAAGACCTGGAAGCTGTTGGATAAACTATTTTCTCAGCACCATCTCTCCAGCTTTACTGTAGGTAGAATCAGCCCTGAACAGTTGTCTTAGGAACACAGCTTATTTAATCACTCTGTAACTGAAATAGCGGCGCTGTAAGAAACTTGCCAACCAGGATTACGATGTATGCTGAACACAACAGCCCTAGCGAAGCTGTATGATCAGACAAGTATTTGGTCCTGACACTGTTTTTTCTTGTCCAGCTCATACTTATCTTGTCTATGCAGTATCGGGTGAGGTGAGATTAACAGAGGAGAGGGGGAGGGATTTTGCTAGGGGAAGGTGTCATTCATTACGAGGCTTGCAAGGCAGATCTAGCCGTGCCCTGCACAGACCAATTGACACTGGTACTGGGGTTACGACTCCTTAGCTGAACAGCAGATCCAACCCAAGTGCCACCTTTAATGTGGACAAGTGGCAGATAATGCAAAGCGAGATGCAAGCTATTCCAGATAGAAGAAGGTGCTGAAAAATCTTTTCTTCAGGCAAGAAAGGGACCAAAGAGGTAGAAGCAGGTTTGTATGCACTGGCTGCTGCACTACTGCCCAAGAGGATGCAAGAGCAACAGGCACTGACAGCTTAGCCTGGGGGAAAAGGTGGGAGCAGCACCACTTCCAGTCTCTGCAGTGTCTCTCTCCAGCCCTGTGCTAACTGCAGGCAATTACATCCATTAGCCACAGGTCTCCTCCTCAGATAACGAATCTTTAGGCCAGTGATTAAATAGTATTTTGACAAGTTGGAGACTATCTTCTCACAAGCTTTCTTTACTTGACTCAAAAATTTACCAATCAATCAGTGTATATATCTCTATCATAATAAAGACATCATCTATGTACACAACCTGTCAGAAATGACATCTTTTCATTCTAGTATTATGGGAAATATATACGCCTTGGAGGAAACACCTGATGGATCCGTAAAGTGGGAGAGAGAGGGAAAAGACAGCAGGAAACCCGCTTTATCATAACAGCATCCACCTTGCCAAAGCCAAGCACATTCTGATTTACCAAACCATTCTTTAGTTTAGGGTTTCTTCTGCCACAAACTCTGCAAATTACATGATCCTTACAGAAATCTGATTTCCCTGAGCAACTCGTAAATCATTCTGCACTGGACTCTGAGGAGCTTGAGGATGGGGACACTAGAACTGATATGGTGTAGTACCATACAGAGAGACAGAAATAGTCTCTGGCTGAGCTACAGTTACTTACTACAGCTATTAGCAGGTTATCTGGGTCACAAATTGACTGTGCTGTGTGTGCAGTTATCCATGTTTGCTTCCCATGAGTCTAGAAAGAAAGCAGTTGCATTCACATGATGCTGCGCATTGCCGTGTCTGTGTTACTGACTTTTTTTTTTTCCCTATCACATTCTCATTTAAGGTTCTTATCACTTTGCACTGAACAGAGAATAAAAAGAACACAGGACCATGTTATCAGAGACCATACAAGTACAGCTGACTTTTGAAAAAGAATTGGGTACTTTGGGCTTTTCTAAAGATGTGGTCCCAGCGGCTGAACGTTTGAAAGCACTGTTTCAGTGTCAGGTGCATAAGCCACTGGTGCAATCAGTCTGTGCCCAATCTGCAGATGTACTGAGCAATGGCCCATCATTAAACTCAGAGAAAAATTTGGTCACTGGAAGTAACCTCAGTCCACAAGCTTATATATCATCCAAAACAGCAGTTCAGTCCAGTGTAGCAGCCAAACCGAGGCAACTACAACATGGCAAAACATTTCCTTTTTGCCTCTCCCACAGCCATGACCTAATATAAACCAGTCACTCATGTTTCCATGAATCAAAATAAATAATGTAGCTCACAGCTAGACTAAAAGATGGTCAGACATATCCAAGATGTTTCAGACTTCATCTGAGGACTAACATAAGTGATGAACAGTTGTCTATAGTATTAGAAGGCAGGGAGTGGAAGTCCTTTTATCTAATTGTTAGCTGCCAACAACTTCCTGCTGACAAGCTATCTTTAAGTTCCTTACAACGTCTTTGCAAAGCCCTAAAGCTTTGTTGCATCCCTCACCTGCAGTCTCCTGACATTTGCTCTTCCACTCCTTGTCATGGGAGAACAGGGGCTAAAATGAGCCTTAACGTAGTACAGATCAAGGTCTCTGCTCATTTGGTTTGCCTTCTATGCTCCAAGTACAGAACAGCAGCAGATCCTCAGGAATCAAAGCTTATTCCTGTCTCCTAAATTTTGCAGCGAGAAATAAGGGGTGGAAGCCTTCTCACCAAGCACCTCAGGACAAGCAAGGCCTGGAAGAGTTGCACCGCTGGACCTCAGCATCCTGCACACGAGAAATCTGCGAGCAGAAGTCTGCAGAGAGAAGACACCCCCGTGTACCTGCGTGGAGCAGGCAGGTTGCTCCAGCAGCTGTGTTTGGAAAGGCCCCAGCCCACCAGCACAACAGCCCTGACATTCCCCTGTCTCTGTACCGCAGCCACGGGGATGATTTAACACTTGGCATGTGGGCTGTTCGCTTCACATCCCATTTGGGAATCCTCTTATTGTTTCTTGAATCGTTCCCAGATCTGCACATATGTTAACCTTCTCCTTTAGGGAGGAGCAGAGTTTCACACACATACAATGAAAATTGCCTGTGCCTGTGGAGGCTGCTGCAAAGCCCCTTGCTCACTCCCAGGCCTGCACTATGAGAACATGGTGCATATCTGGGCTTGGCTTATTCATCATCGTGGATTATATCACTCGAATCACAATGCTTCAAAGTATTTTCCCTACCTCACAAGGAACTGTGAGGCTTAATTAATTAATAGACACAGAGGTATTACGCATCACTGCAAAATGATGCAATTTAGAGTATTCCACCCAATAATTAACAAATGTATCAGGCAACAAGTAAAACAAATCTTTAAAATGAGTAGTCAATTTTTTTTTTTAATTACATCCACTGAACCAAATCCGCCCCTAAGCAAAGCACATGTAATCCCAGTGAAGTCACTGTGGTTGTACAGAATTCACTAAAGTAAAAATACTCAGTAGTTATCATTTATATTGAAGCAATACTTACAGTTTCTCCCCTTAGGTTTAGAGTTGTAAACTTGAACAACAAAGGCAAAACTAAGTTGAACTGAGAAAACAGCATGGAAACAACACTAGGATTTGTACAACGCAAAAATGCAAATGCTGAGTCCTAGTCTAATAGGCACTGCCCTATACGTCCCTTTCTTCGAGCCAAGGTTCTCAAATAATTACGGGACTCCAAGTGATGGTACCTTAAGAAGAACTCCTGACATCCACGTGGCAAAGTCTGAGGAGCTGGCAATGCTGGAGAAATTCAGAATGCACCAAGATAACTGCACCAGACTGCCTGAACAGTTATCTGCATGGACTAGTGGGCCTACTTCACCAAAGAATCCTTAGAATGACATATGAATATATATATATATGTCTTCTGCTTTTGTTATCTGGCCTCCATTTCCGCACTCAGCATCCACCCAAATCACCTCCCTCAGCTAACACTTTACTGTATAAGGACATATTGTTCAGCCATAGATATAAACCAGGTGTAATAACTCCATCTCTTTTTCAAATTAATATAGCAAAGTTATTGTGGGGAACCTGGATACTACTCCAGGCAGATCTCACGTGTCAGAGCTGTGAGCCATTGTTTCTGACAAAAAACAACAGCCCATTATTTGTAGCATCCCTTGTGAAATCTTTGCTGAAGTCCCCCTCTTCCCGTCCGAGGTCAGAGGAGGGCTAGATAAAATGCAGCTTCTTCTCCTCGGCTTGAGAGTGTGTGTGTGCATATTTTTGTTCTTTCACTGCTACTTGGGCTGGGCACGAGTTGGATTTTAAAAACTAAATCCTGATACTGCTACCCACACACAGAATAGTGGCTTGCTTTGATTCCAGAAAGGCTGTTCAGAGAGTAAGACAGCAGACAGCTTGAGTAAGGGTGGCAAAATTCAGCTCCTAATTATTAGATTAATGCCTTAAAACAGTTGTCATGTATGAAGGGACAAAGTGGAATTTGGCAAACAGGAAGGGAAAAAACAAATCCTCTCATAATGATAAATAATCTCTGAAGACAACCTTGTCATTCTTTGAGAGCATCTCAACAGTTTCCTCTTTTTATTTTTTTGGTCACTGCTTATCAAAATTTGCATGGCTAGTTAGTGGGTTAATTTAATTATGAGCAGCATTTATGAACAGCCTGATGGGGGATCTGCAGAGGGCAATAGAATCTGTTCTTGAATTATGAAATTGCACACACTACACATCTGGAAGCCGTCATGGGACAGATCGCTGCCTTGTAAATGCGTGTTGAGTGTTACAATATTTTACTAAGCACTCCCAATCTGTCAAGGTTTACAGGAGAGTAGAGACTGGGAACATTTGGGATCATTTGTGGCTTAGAGCCATTAGCTACTTCCACCCACTTATTGTGACATTATTAATAGCAAAATAATCTAAAGAGCAGAACTTGGCTTAGTCAAGATCTTAGATAATAGGAGTGATATTCACTAAGGGCCAAAACCAGAGAGTCAAGTCCCAGCTGAATAATAGACTACGCTGGATAGCACAGCCTTGATTTTGGCTGAACTGGTAAATTTGTGAGCACTCTGTTCCTCCGAGGACTTACCTGCAAACCTAGTCTCGCCTTGTCATTTCAGGTTTGTGGCTCATGGTGACACCGTTCAGGAGGTAACCAAAGGAGAAAATTCTACGGCAGCAGCATGATGTTGCCCATCACTTACTAAGTGCCCTCCTCAGCTGTGGTTAGTGGTAAGAAAAGTGTTATGCACCTAACAACAGATAGAAGAGCTTACACTTTATTAAACCATGGACACAGTAACAAAAGCTATCTGCCAGAATAGAAAAGCATAAACTGTATTGGCATTGCCAAAGATAAGCAACATCCAAGTTCTTCTGGAGTCAGAGACCAGAATGGCCAATTAGCCACCAAGACCCAAATCATGTAGAAGTCCATTTCTGGTTAGGCACACAGGAATAGATTTCATCCCACGAAATGCAATCCTGTGCTAAGAAAACCAGTACTTGGCCTCCGAAAGAAACTTTGCACCAAGTTTCTTCACCTGCTGGAGCCACAGCTTAACAAGAAGATTTGGAAGACTTCTATCTCCATGGAGCTTTTGGCTCCTTGTTAAGCCATCACATACCTATTTAAATCAAATCTCCATTCAATCATTAAAAATGCTTTTTTCTTATGGGTCATTATGATGTGATTTATGACATCGGTTTAATTGTCAGAATTACTGTGGGTAATTAAAATATGAAATGCATGCTGCCAGAGGCTTCAGTCACTCTCAGCACCCTCATTAAAAATCAGGAACTGACCAAATTATAAATAGACTGGTTTGCACAAGTTCACAGGGAAAGCTAATTATGAAACTTTTCCTTATGCACTCAGAACACATAGTATGAGTCATGCAAATTCTTTAAGTGATTGTATGATTGTATAACGTGGAATCGGATTAGTACGTACAGGTGGGTGCAACTTCAGTTACCACAATGCTGTACAACTGTACTTTGCACGCTGAATGTGAGTCCCTAAAATTTTCATGCAAGCTTGATTACAGATGTGGGACAAGGGCCTGGGGAAGAGAGAGAAAGGGTGATATGAAGTATCATACCATATCACTTTTGATATGAAGTTAGAAAAAGGCCGAGGAATACACAGAAAGGTTGAGGTTGCAAAGGATAAGGCTCTCTGGTCTATAATGGTAAGCCTGAGAGAAACAAGAGAGACCTACAAACAGAAGGGAAGAGAGCTTCAGAAAGAAGCTGCAATAATCTTTTGATTAGCTGGTTAAATTAAAAAAAAAAATAAAAAATAGTGCCTGTCTAAAATCACGGAGAATTTAGATGCCAAATGCAGTAAGCATGAATACGAACTGAAGAAAAATTCTATGTACAAGAAAAGGTCTCAGTCCTTGCCCTTGTCTAGTATTCTGAATAATTTACTCTCCAGAAGGAAAGGAAAAAAAAAGAAAACAATACCAAACAAAAAAAAACCTAGAGGCCTATATATACAATTAAGCTGAAATTGAATCAAGAAGTAAATCACTGAGGAAAGACTGCTATTCAAATTGGTCACAACACCTCTGGTGGCTTAAAGCCAAAACGGAGTATGATTCTGCTTATTAAGACTTTTGTTAAAAAACATGAAACCTATCCTTCAATGCCAGCAAACAGACTTAGTTTTCACACAGAGACAACAAGCCTGTACAAAACAAGTCTGGGCAGATTTTGAACACCATGGAAGCTAAGTTTTCTGTGTCAGGCCGACGCTAAAATATCTGATCCATCGCACTGATTCTCAAGTTGCAAGTTTCAGTGAAGATGAGAAAGACCTCATTGTTCCATGAGCAAGATTCAGCCAGTCTGCATTGACAGAACAATTTATTAGGGTGCTTAAAGATTCATTTAGACCAAGAAGAGTCATGTTTAAAAATAATGCTGATTTATATTGTGTACCTGTGCAAAATTCTGGGGGTTAGAGATTTGAAGAGAGAAACCTTCGGGGAAAGTATACACGGATGATGTCTCCTACCTGAAGTTTCTAACCCAGACAAACCTGATTAATTGCAGGTGTATTTCTCAGCTTATCACATCGAACTATCACTCCATCCAGCCTGTCACCCTGACTCTCATAAGGACTCCTCGAAAACACACAACAAAAACATGGGACTTCCCAGAAAAATAAAAAGTGGAATAGAAAATATTCCTTCTTTTTCCTAGAGGAGCTCCCTGCTTGACATCAGTTCACAAACTTCCAATGCCCAAAGTATCTGTCCATCTTCTTCCTCTTGCATCCCAAACTACAGCAGTGCCATCTGTGTAGTTCAGGAGTGACTCGTTTTAGTATTCCACCCCTGAAGTGTTCGAGAGGCATCCATATTTTTCCATGTTTCTATAAACCCTCTGAGGTTTGGCTATCACTGAAACACCCCCTCCACATCTTTCCCATTCTAGCAATAAAAGTAAATCCAAAGGAATTTGAAACTTGTCTAACGTGAGGTTTTTTGCTATGCCAACAGGCTGCTAAATTTTCCACAGAGCCCCCACCCTGTAGCATAAATACCAGGTAGTGATCAAAAGCACAATGTGCCTGCTGACAAAAGGGATCTTGCTCACTGTAACAACACTTTCTCCACCTCTATCTATCTCCTTTTTCTTGAGAACACAGTTTTACACTTGTCCTTCATACAAATAACCCGAGGGTGGGAATTATTCAGAAGGCTCGTGTTTGACACCCCATCTGTTCATTTCTGACAGCGATATATAATGTAAGGCTATAAAAACTTGAAAAATAATGCAACATAAAAAGGGATTGACTCGGCTCCAAGAGGCCATAAACGGTAACAAATACCATTGTATGATTTATTTCATGCTGTAATCTTTACAGTAAGTCATCTTTCAGACATTTCCTTGTGACAGGTTTTAATAATATTAATGCCCAGAGCAATCCAAATCATCGCCAATAGACATATTTATCAAGGTGCCAATCCAAGTAAATGAAATTCTATAAGCAATAATGTAACATGTTTAAAGGAAGCTAATAAAACAAGTCAGGAGAGAAATATTACTGCAAAGTATTCTCTCTCTAATCCAGCCCTGGATTTTATACAGCCAAAATGCAAATCTTTCCCTCCGTGATTTATCGCTCCAAAAATACCAATGACCTTTCTGGGAGCTCTCGCACAGCCCTTCTCACACATTTATAAAGATTGTGATGCATTCTGCCAGATTAGCTGGGCTGGAGTGCTCAGCATTGCTGCTTTGTTTTGCCCTACCTTTGGATTAGGAAGTGACGGGTAGCATCAGAGTAGGATCTTAAGTCTTTAAAATTTATTAAAGACTGACAAGCCCTAACATAGGCTTGGCAACTCAGCAGGTATTTATTAGCAATTATCCAGGCACTAGATAAATTACAATTAAAAGGGAGCTAAAACTTGGTCTTTAACCTGGTTTCCCCTTTAATCTAATTTAGTTTTTATTAATCCTTTGCTTGTCTGAAGTGACTCTATACCAGGACAAAAGGGAAAAAGCCATTGCAGAGTCATGTACACACAGACCCTTGCTCACAAACATTCTCTTACGCCTCACTGGAAACTTAGCAGAAATGAAAAACAAGAATCAACAATTCAGCAAAACATACACCATTAAATTTGTCGTGCCTTAGGCAAGAATGTGTGGAAAACCATGACTAGTAAAGCAAGTGTATCGATGCAGGGCCTCAGAAGTGCTTGAAGAATCCTAACAGGTCTTTATGAATTCAGTTCTGGCTGAGCTTCACAGTTCTTCGGTATTTTTTGTTTGGTTGGTTTGGTTTTTTGGGGGGAGGGAGAATACTGGTTTGTGACTTTTTAATGGCACTAATTAAGTTCTTTCCTGGAATATCAAGATCTTATTTTCAATTTAAAAAAATGCATGAGCCTTGTGTGTGCAGTACAAAGTAAGATATCTTTCATTAAAAGAGCCTAGAACTCCACAAATATTGGCAAGACCTGAACGAAATGTGTTTTGAGTCTTAGAATAGGCCACATGCAATTCTTTCCCGCTATACTTCATCACATTTCCCTGAATTATAGTTTGATTAACTTCATTGATTAGCCTATATGCAAACCTTGTCTTAAACTTACATGCCAGATTCCTTTTTTTTTTTTTTTAATACAGAAATTAAGTATTTAGCTGGCTAAATATTCCAACACAGATATTTTCAAAGGAGTCCATAACAGGACAAGCTGGTGAGTACCCAAATCATTCCAAAAGCATTGCCTGCGGCATGCAGTGGAAATAATCCCCGTTGTATATCCAGACATCCCAGGAAACTAGACTTGTGTTAAAGCGCCTGTCTTCCCTGGATTAGATTACAGTTTGCCATCTTAAATCAAACAGAGCAAAGATTTGAACCTGGAGCTCCCCTTGGCCACTGTCCGAACTGTCCTAACTTAGATAGAAAAGGTCAGTGTTAGCTTTTCTATGAGCAGAACACCCCAGGTGGAAAACCTCAGCTTAATCTGAAAATGGGCAATTGTATCCAATTCTATTTTTGGTTTAAATAATAATAAAAAACTATTTGGGATTGATTTGAGATCTCCAATGTTACAAGGAGTCAGCCCCAAACAGCTGTATTTTGCATTGTGAGGTTTCCTCTATGACTTTCGATACCTCATTTCACCCTTTCCTACTTCCCTTTGCTGCTCTTTAAGGCAAAAACTCCTTTTACCATGTGTGTACACAGTATCGAGCCTAACAGGGTTCTAGTCCCAGTAGAAGCCTCAAGGCATAGCTATAATACAAATAATAAATACTGCAACTAATAACAACAGCATGGTAAAATGCCCTCCCAAGGGAGGCACTGGAAGACCAGTCCCTGGTGTCGTTTAAAACTAAACACCAGAAAACATACCTGCCCTGACTGGAGAGAATATAGTGTCTTTTTGATATGGTGATCAGGGAGAATCTTGATGGGGATGGGAACAATTATTTATCTGCACATTTGGCCATTTCTTTAGGGGATTTCAGAATATCTCTTAGCAACATTTTGTTCCTCACTGCTAAGCAGCAGCAGAGATCTCGGGGAAAATAAATAAATAAATAAGAACTGTATAATCCCCAAGGTGTAATCCCAGAGTATGGAAACTCACTTCACTTAAATACCTCCCTCTGGCATAATTGACTTTTCATGCGCATGTTAATAATGGTATTTCAGCAGGTTGTGAGGGCTTGTTCTTCTCCCCTCTCCCTCCCCTCCTTTGGCAAATTATGTTATTGGGCACGAGGAGGGGGAGGGCCATATTATAAATCTAATTATGTTTTCATTTATATTTAACAAGTCAGCACAATCTGCTAGTATGTGTGTATGCATTTACCATGCAGTCCCAATATTTACAGCTGACCTAATTGGTTGTAGGACAGCCGCACTGAGCAACGTTTTATTGTCCTGATACCATGCATGTGCTGGGGACAGCTGCTAAGATGCAAAGCTCTCCAGAGGACACCTTACAGTCCTTGCCATACTGACATTTGCCTTTGCTGCTGAAGCACAAGATAGGATTTTGCAGGGAAGGGAAACGTTATTTATTAAGCCTCTTCGGTTCTACAGTGGCTGCAAATTGCTCACAAGCAGAAACAAGGCAAGAAATACTAGTTTGGGCATCTCTTCGCCTACCAGGTTCCTGTTTACTCCCTGCAAATTCTAGTATGACACTGTTTGCCAATATGTCCTGTCACCCTCTCTAGTGGATGTTTGGAAGAGTGTAACAGCTTGTTATTACTGACAGCTCAGTTTCAGACCATGATACCCTTCCTTATGCTGAATATAGCAGCTCAGGTTATGAGGAGTCCCAGTGCAAGTCAACTGGACTGCACAGCAAACTAAGTACACTGTAGTTAAAAATATTGCAATTCACACCTTGGCTTAGACAGTAGATGACCACGCTCTGCCACCAGTTTGTGAACCCTGCTGGGAAATCAGATCCCTCCAGCCAGGAAGAATTTAGATGGCCTACAAAAGACTACTCTAGCATGCATTACTGATGCTAGAGAAAAACGCTGTAGGGTGAGATTTCTCTTGGATCGCCAGCTGGCTTTAGAGCAAACATCTTTTATGGTATACCAGAGTTTGTTACTCTCCCATGTTGCTGCCAACACCACACTGTAATTAAGCACCTGAGGAATGAGCAAAACTCAGTGTCGGCTATTCATGTTCCTACCTTCAGCTGCTGTTTCCTCCACTCTGCCCTCTCAGAAGCAGCAGAATAAAACGTGATCACGATTCTGCTATTATTTGGCTTCTGTCTAGAAGGCAGTAATCACTTTCATGAGGTGTACCAATTCCTCCCTTCACCTTTCCCTTGTACCTTCACATTAGCATCAGTTCACAGCACCTCGTGTACGCTTACAGGCTTTGAGCCTGCAGAAGAGTATGAGCTGACATGCTTAGGATTTGGATACATAGACATAAGTTGTGCTTTCTAGACATTTCAATTAATCAAGATAGGAGGAAGCCATAAACCATCCACTTCAACCACTACCAATAGCAGAAGAATTAGGAAACACGCTGTTGCCACTTTCCACACAAATTCTCAATAAGAAAGTCCAGGAAACACCTGCTCGGGACACACACAGCTTTACATTTCTTACCCATCAACAAATCTCTGAGGTGGAAGGACGATAAGGGACCTTGACTTTGCAGGCTCTCCATGTGAAACAAGCGATTCGCTACGTAATTTCAGTATCTCTGAAACAAAGGCAATAAAACAAAATTGGCTTCCTTTTGTGTAGCCCTCAGTTGTATTTAGATTGTGTCTGCAAATGGCCACTATACCATTTTGAGGATTCTGCAGGAGCTTCAGAAATGCTAGAAAAAGGAGCGCTGAATTGGTTATTCATACAACTGCTCCAAAATATAGCACAGTGTTATGAAATAGCAATGTTATCTAGTATGTGTAAAACAGTCTTAAACACAGTGAACGCCCCATACTTAACGCACCATTTCATTCCTAAGGGGGCTCCTTTTCTTTGTGAGGCTCTTTTGTTGGAATCCAGAAGCTGAATTTCACCCCAAACTGTTGCAGTTTTCCCCCCAAAGTGAAGGAAACCTTCGTCACCTTTTCAGGTGGAGGAACAGATGAAGGAAGCACACCCTCACCAGACTGCCAACACGCACTTGTGTGACCCCCTAAGACCCTTGTTCTCATTTTGCATAGGAAAGAACGGGTTCTTGGCTACAGAGAATTGCATCTTCCATGAGAAAAGGGGGGTCCCAGTGCCAGTCCTGAAGAGAAAGGGTGTGGGTTTCTTTGCCAGTCCTGTACAGAGAGGAAAGCCAGAGGTGCAGGGATGTGCTGAGCCTGTCCCTAAAGGGTGGTGGAGGGAGACCCTAGTCCTGCAGGGGAGGAGGAGTGCTCTAAGTGCTCTATGAAAACATGGCTCTCCACAGAAGGAAGAAAAACAGAGGGTAGGCAGAGTTCGTCACTGGTACTTGTACTGTCCTCATACTTGTCGTTAAGTGACTTGCTTATTCATTACTTTATTCTCCTATTATCTCTGAGAGTCAAACCAGTTTTATCTGCCTCGATTTCCCATCAGGAAACCAAAATTCAGAAAGGGTAAGTGGCCTAAAGTCCCAGATTGACTCCGAGGAAACGGATCAAGAAAATGAGCTTAAGCTTCCCAAATCCTAAAGTAGCAATTAAACAGCTGGAACATCTTTTCTCTGACATTTGATCTAGTCTTTTCTGGGCCATAATCTGAGGTCATGGGCCATTAAGCCCAGCATTATAACACCAGGCAGTGATTTGAGGATGTACAGCAGCACCCTCTGAGATTTTTAAGCACACCAGAGCCTACCTGCATCTCCTGCTTTTCACAGCGATGTAGCAAGCTCAGGATGCGTGCTGTTATTCCCCACACTCCCCTGGTCCGTATCTTTGTTGCTAATCTGCATTCCTCCCCTTATCAGCATTTGACAGGAGACACAGCAAAGCTCTCCATGTCACATGTGTCCAAACATGTCCAACGCATACAGATGGGGAAGGAAAGGTTGGACTGGAAGAACATTCAGACACACGTATCTCTATCTCACAAACTGACAGGCGAACCCTCTCACATACCCTTAACTTGCTTGTTAGGCCGCAACTATTGCCAAACCATACCAACCCAGATGGAACAGCTAGGGATTCTAAACATACCCCTGGCAGATAAAGGGACATCTCTCTGAATAGGCGATTTGTCAGCCTTAAGCTGTAATTGCTCTGCACAGGTGTGCTAAAAGCAGGTGCATTTAGCCTTGGTAACAGGATAGCTCTTTCTACAGCCCTGTGTTCAATGGAGTGGGAGTTGGATGGGTAAAGAGGGAGCTCTCTGAGGATGCCACACGCCACTCAATCAATCCCTCTAGGTCAAGCTTAATGAAGTATCATAAGCCAAGTCAGAGAATGAAAATTTGTAACTGCCTGTCTTACACAGGCACAAATAAGTAGCTGAGAAAATGCTCTTACAGCCTTCTAAAACAAGACACTTGGCCATCTCTATAGAGCTAGGTTCAGTCCCAGCCTTTAGCACAGATGTTCTGAGTTAACATGAACAACCTGTGCAGAGCCTGCCTGCCCAGAGCAGCTCTGATGTGCTGCAGACTAGGGAGAAAAGCCCTGTTACTGCCACTACCTGACCAGGTCCTGAAGGGGAGTGGGGTATCATTGCCTCAAGAAGCTTTATGGCCTCTTAATACATACCTAGTGATTAAAAAAAAATAAAATAAATAAAAAGTAGCTATAATAACAATAGCTTATGGTCAAGTTTGGATGATAAAGGAAAAAAAAAGCCTTTGTTTTATTTTAACTTACTGCCCTGTAGTAAGCCATTTACACTTCTTTTAGAATAGCAATAGTAGCTCCTTTGACTAAAGTTCACAGTCTGAGGCTCCTGTATTAGTTTTCTATCCATGACAATTAACTTGATCTTCACTGTCTAAATGAGGAGGAATGAACCAAAGTGCCTACAGTTAAGCTCTGATATATCCTAGGGGAAACCGATGGCAAGGCCCTACGGCTGGCAAAGCTCCTGATCCACCTCGGGCAACCACTCTCTCTGCTGTGTCTCTGGTGCAGAACTGCAGATTTGCAAACAAGGGCTTTTTATTAATACACATTTATACTGGAACACAATCTTGTCCTTTTAGAAAAACCTGAGATTGCCTAGGAAACCAGAAGAAAACCAGCCAGGTAGAGAGCTCCCACAGTGTCAATGTCTTTCTATTTGTTTGAGATTGACTTTTATTAAGGTGCCTTTGCCACTTATAGAAGTCCCTTTTCTGGAAGGTAGCTGGCTTTCAGGGACCTTAGTTGCATCTATGTTGATAAGTGTGTGGGACCGAAAATGGGCTCCAGCTTCCCTTCCTACGTGCCATTACTACATGGAGCCCTCCAGGTGTCAGTATGTTTGTGCTTGTTCACTCAGCCTGGTTGAGCACAGTGTGAATAAGTTTTGCCTTTATCTCAACCATCCGCAGTTCACAGGCATGTTTGGTAATGGGGCTTGGCTGCCATCTGCTGTTTAAACAATTTGCAAGTGTTTGAAATAAGTAGGCATGCATGTGTATATTCATATTTAACAGAAAGCTCCTTCTCAACTCTTTAAAGCAAAGCACCATCTCCATGGAGGGCAGACACTAGCAGAGCAGTTCACAAGAGAGCAGAAGCAGTGTGCATTTTGATCTTAAATGCATAATAAAATTGTGGCAAGTTTCACTTTGGTGCAGTTAGACACAGATCAGAGAGGCTAAGTTTTCTGTCTAAAAAGAAAAAGTAAAACAAAATACAAACAAAAAAAACCAACAAAACTCTTTGAAAATGGAGTTTGAGGTGAATAAGTAATATGTTGCTCTGCTTTGGTTTAATATTATCATGATTGATCTGTTCTCTCCTTTCAGCTAAACACCATTAAATGTTGCCATATACATTGTACAACCTCCAAAACATTTTTCTGACTTCTCATTTAACATTTCTTATTCTCATGATGACAAAGACCTAGACAGACTTCATCAGTGAATCTTGATCAAGAATCCAGTACAAACTGGACACAAAAAACCTTGGTATGTCCAGCTGTACCTTTTGCTTCAGTTATACCTATGCTACAGTAATAAGTAATAATAAGACTCTGCTTTGGTCTCTGCAGTTAAAAAGCAGTACTCTGTGATAAACCTGTTAATAAGTAGAGTAAAAATCTTGAACAAGGTATATATTTTCCTAATCTTCTTTAGCAAAACAGCTTTGCTTCCTAAAGAAAAGCACAATGAAGCTGTTAAAGTACAATCATAATCGGTAAGATTTATTAGTATCATCAGAAAGATCCCTATTTTATCAGAGGATGATGTTCCAACCTATTCTTATTATTAATAAACTTATTAACTATGACAAATAATTAATACATATACACTTATCAGCTATCGATTCAGCCTTTTTTTTTTTTTTTTATGAGAAACAGATTTTTTTTAAATTTACCTGAGAAAGATCTGGAGTGAAGTCTTCTTTTACAATGACATTTTTTAATCTGCTCTGGATCTTGTACATCACTGTGACAGGCTTTGCAATAGAACTGTGCCCTACAAAACAAAAGCTAGTTAGGTAAAAGTTGAATTATGTTTAACTGATTAGACAATAAATGCACTCATCTGCTCCTGAAAGTTTTTATATTTTAGACCTTTTTTTCAAGAAAACAGTAATAGAGAATCTTACTTTTTGACTTCTGCAAGGGAATGAGCAATAAAAAAGCCCATGGTATTCCGATGAAGTTTTATCCGTGCAGACGGATTGATCAGGATAGTGCTGTATTGGGAAAACATCAAGAGAGTAATCACAGTTTGTCTATCAGGTGACATTTCTCACCTGTGTTGTGAGAATTCAAACTAGATGATTGTAACAGTTCCCTCCCACCTCAAAATTTTACATTAATCCCCTTTGTTATAACTTCTATGACCTACAAGAGAGACCCGAGACACGAAAAAAGTTAACTGCTGCATTTTCAATGTCATAAAGATAATTTTCCACGGAAACAGGTGGGGGAGCTGTGTGAGAGCAGGGATTCAAACCACACAAATCCTTTTGTTAGGATTTTTGCAGTTTATTCAATTCAGAGATTCTTGATTGTTTGGTTTTTTGTTCGTTTGTTTTAATTAATGTTTTAATTTGATAAATTTTAAATTTCATAGGAAACAGGTACTCTGATTTCCACCACATTATTTTGAAAATGTTTAATGTAATAAAACCATTAATGGTCTACTGCAGTCTGAACAGGCCAGGTATTTCCATTTCTCCATGGAGTCACTGAAAAACCTAAATACTCACAGTTAAAATACAAGTTCAGTGTAACTGAAGCTACAGAGATGTGCAGGGTTTGATACATCTGCTCTAGAGCTGAACAAGCAAGGTATAAACAGGGGAGGAAACTTTCTTTCCTAATGGATCCCCCTTCTACATCCGGGGTGAATATCCCTGCTGGGCTGCTGTAAACATAGCCATGTTGAATCCCCTGCAACATCATTAAATTTACCAGTTTTCTCTATGTAGACCACTCAGGGCACCAGCTCAGTCCAAACTCCTATTGCCTTCAACCCAGTTTTAATAAACATTGGCAGTCTGAATGGAACAGGGAAAGGTGACGAGGTTGTTAACAATTTCCTTTCCTGTGAAGTCCTATACTCAGCTCCTCCAGATTAATGGCTCAGAGGACAAACAAAATATGAATTATGAGGAATATTAAGCACTACAATTATATATAGATAACATAGATATTGTAGCAACATCTAGATGTCCCCATTTTAGAAGGGGCATCCCTTCTGTGCCAACTGTTGTGTAAAGAAAGCAAAAATACAGTCTCTATATCTCAAAGAGCATGCAGTTTCTTTTTCCCTCCTGTTTTTACTTTGCATCATTCTATTATCATCCCGAGAACGTACAAACTCAAGGAACAATATATTTGTAGTGGCCTGTTTTCCATTAGTGCTAAACAACTACAACATGCACCGACTTCTTTCAGGGTAGGGTTCATTCAGCACTTGCGGAAGAGAACCCCTATGTATTCCTCACAGCAGTGTTTCCCCACACTCCTTTGTTTTCGGAGCTGCTATTCTAGTTTGGTCAAGACAGCCATTTCCTTTATAAAAGTGGAAAGAGTAATAATTGCACTCAATAGTCTGCATTTTCTGGATGATTTCTCAAGCTTTTTAAAGATCTATGGCACTCATTTATTCCCCTTTCTGAACTAGTTCCAGATTCCCCATTAGGATGTCTTGTATTTCATCATTAGAACAGACAGAGAGTGTTATCTGGCCCAGGACCAGATCAGCTTCAGACAGCAAAAGCTCTGCTGCCAGCATTGACAAATTATCCCTTTATGACAATGCTTTTTAGCATTTAGGAGCTAAACTCATGTGGTTAAAAAAAAGGTGGCGTTTCCATTACTCATGAAAATAAATATGCTTGATTTGCCCCAAATCAAAGCAAGATCTATGCTGCCTTTTTGTGGAATGGAAGGTGAGAATGGTGGCCCGTCCTCCATCCCTTGCTTGATTATCCGTGAGAAGAAAGGAGGCAGAAAAGATTGTTGTGTATGGTAAAATTCATTCTGGCACTTAAGCAACCAGGAATAACATCTTGATCCTGTCTCCTAAATACCGTGCATAGGAAAACAAGAGGTATATAAAATCTGTGCAAATCCGGGGGCAAATCTGAGTTACTTGGATATCATTAGTTTGGACTAATTGACTTCTTACTAGAAGAGAAGTCTTACATACAATTACCTCTCTCCTCGACTGCCAAATTTGAGTTCAATTCCCAAGAGGACAAGATTTAGTTTTACAAAGCACAACCTGGGGAAAGAGACCAAGTCAGTCACAGTATCTGTACTGCGGACAGACATCTGGAAGGAAATAGCAGAAAAACATCCACATCTGTACCACATACCGACAAACCTCTATAAAAGTCATGTCTGCAAAATCGTTGGAGAGCTGAAAAGTCATTACTTTGTAGTCTTTGTCTCCCAGAAGCATCTTGTCCTTCAGATGTTTTCTCTTTGTCTAAAAGCATCAACCATAAAGATGATAAATTTATTCAAAGGCAAAGCAAGTAGGATGTGTAACCTAACACTGGGAAAATTCTCTAACACCACATGATATTAGTTACTGAAAGCAGAATGACATCAAATATATGTTGTCAGAGACAATATAAGAGTTGAAAAACATCAGACCAGGGAATGTCTTAACTCTTCTGGACACTTCCAATTCATTATCATTGAAGAACAGGTGTCATTACTGCAAGAAATTATGCTACATGGAAATTTTATGACTGCAAAGTATTGGGAGTCCATTGTTTGAGGAAAGTTAGGCCTTAATTGCAGTAAAATTAACCTGTCTCCCTATTTAGTCTGGTTTTGTGTTAAGTTTTATTGATCATAAATATAGGAGAAGTGAGATTATTCTTGAACAGAGATGGTCTGCTCCAGCATAAGCACTTTTCGGGGTGTGAGTGTTTTGCTGTTGTTGGTTGTTGGTTTTTTTGATTTGTTTTTGTTTTTTTAAAAAATAGCTATGTGACTAAGGAAGGGTTGTTTGTATCCAGGTAGTTCGAGCAGCAAAACATTTTGCTTCTTACAGCTGGTTCTGGTTTTATACTGCTACTCATTACCTCACAGTATATACCATTCTCTTGGCATATGAATGCCTTCCACATAAAACTTAATAGGCTGTTAAAATGTGTAAAAAAGTTGTGCTTTCCAAACAAAAATTATTTAATGAAATTTTTAATTGAAAAAAGCCTCCTGTCAAAAATTTGCTGAGTTTTCATAGTATACTTTTAAAAACTTAAAATATCAGTTTTGCTAGCTTTTTCACGTCTCAGTGAAACATTTGGATTTGAATGAAACAGCTTGCCTATGCAAAAACACTTTGTCTGCAAAGCAGCCCTAGTTTTATATAAAACTTCTGTATTCATTTCACCTGATATCTATATAGTTTGCCTAAATCAATTTGTGAACAGCCCCTGAATATAGAAAAAACTATTTTTTTTTTTGGTGCTGGAGATTAATGTGAAGTATCACATACAGCCACTAGGTGATAGCAAAAGCACATCCACAGCAGGACTAGCAAATCTGTGACTTATTCAGGCAACTACATGCCAAACAGTTCTGTCTTCTTGTTTTTATTACATCTTCTGGTATTGATGTGGTAATTTCTGAGCAACTTTTATGTACCATAATTTTAATATACAGCTTATCAGTTTTGTGTTGTAGTAGGTAATGAAAATAGAGGTAAAAGGAGGAAAAATTTGGATCACCTCCCCTGCAGACAGATGACAGAATTTCTAATTGTCAGTTCAGTTTCAGTTAAAGTCTGCTGAGACCCTAAGCAAGACTGAAGCAATTCAGAAACCTCTGACTGTTCTTGGGTAAATTACCCCATAAGAACCAACCAAAGAAACTGTTAAGCCTAAAATGATACTGAAGAAAGGCATCCTATTAACTGGAAAGGGTATGCTGGACTGATTTTTCAGCCCATTTTGGGGGGCGTCAAGCAGGAGTGATTCTGATGAAGTGCTTTAAGCAGAGATTCAATTTACAAATGCCACACAATGGGATCATGTGCAGAAGCCAGATAAGCTAACAGGCTCCACACTGTGCAGTAACCAAAATTGATTTACTGGGTTCTCTCAGGGTAGTGGAGCACTAGCACCCACATTACAGCTTTTGAAAATAGAACAACATACAAGGAGTTTCCATAGGTCACCTAAACACAGCAGCATGGCTTGCTATGCAATGTCCTTTGCCTTCGCACCTATTTGCACACTCGATTGTAAAATATATCTTTAGGATCTTTTGCTTCAGTATGTTCTAAGCATTCCTTTCACCTCTTGGGCTGAATTCAAGTATCATATTAGAAATAGCTTCTTAGGTTCTCTTGCCTTCTGTGCCAAGCTAAATCCTAACATAAGATAAATTTCAAAAGACCTGGCTGCAGTTTCTACTCAAGAGTCAGGCACCTATTTCAGAGAAGATCCCACTGGGCTATATTTACATTATTCAAACAAGCAAAGGACATACCTCAGTGTTCTCTTTCCCAATGAACAAACTGGTTAGGAGAGTAGACAAACCAGGAACTAGGCAGCTTTGTGCTATAAAGCCTAACTTCAGTTCAGCAAGACAGATGATATTGTCTCCCCTCCTCCAGTCCCAGTTGGGTATGTTTGGCAGGTGAACCTGTTTCAGAGTAGGAAAGTGATTACAGGTCAGCATAGAGAAAGGCAGGGCCACAACATTTGTGTAACATGATGATTCTTGTCTTTCTTGCCTTCATCATTCTATTATTTGAAAATCTTCCATGGAATACACTAATAGATAGCTAAGCAGACTTCTGAGTTTGAATGTTCTTTTGGTTTTGTTTTTCCTTTAAATGTTTAATATGCGTTTGCTGACAACTTTGACAAAAACAAAAAGCTGTTACTTATTTTTAGTAATGTTAAAAGATATTCTAGCTAGGTTAGTACCTGGATGAGTAAGAGACACTGCATAAACCCTCTGCCTTTTACAAAGTAAGGATCTTTGATTCCAAAAAGGCCAGAATTTCAACTGTGACAACCCGCTTGAGACAGACAGACAATTGTGATACCTTGTTATGAGACTGAATTATCTGTAAAATGACTCTGGTGTTGGGGTAGTGATTCTTGATTGACAGCACTCTGTATGAAAAATATAATTTCTAATTAATATGCTTGGTTCTAGCTACGGTCTCTCATTTTTCAAGTCCAGCTAGCTTACTCCGGCAGACAGCAATTTGAGAGTGGTAACAAAGAATAGCGTATGACCCAAAGCCTGTACCCGAGCTCCTCTACACTTTAAGCATGTCCAAGTCCACTGTTTGGAGAGGAAAGCAGTCACCACCAAAAGATCATAAGATAATAGCATATGGCTTTGATACAGGATGAAGAATCATACCTGTACCCTACTACAACTCTAGAGCTAAGAGAAACAACAATAATTATTATCTGCTTTGAAAATTCTACCTGTAATTCCATTCATAACTACAGTCTCCAGTAGACACCCTACAAATAGAAAGTGAAGATAATCCAATTTGGAACTTGAACTTCTGGATTGATTTGGGTGGAGAATACCATGCCAAGCCATCGCATTCACACAGGCCAGCAGTACTGAGAGTCCCCAGTTCAAGTCAAACCAGTACAAAAATGCTTAGAATATGAGACCTGACAGCCAAGCTGTACCAGACAGTAGTGCTTAACTCTCTCCAGTGTAAAGCACAGAGACTCTGACTGCTGATATTCAGGACAGTAAAGAAAATAATTACAATGTATTTAACAACATTATATTCTGTAGAGAGCTGCAAGGCTGCACAGCTGCTACCTGTCTCAGTCCTTCAAAGCATCTGATAAAATCATGGCAGAAAGCAGTCAGTTGGCTTTCAGAGTTCTCCTGAAAGAAAAAACGTGACAGGACAAATATGCTCCCCTGCCAGCTGCACTATCTGTGTCACTGTTAATATCAATCAGATAAAGAATGAAAGCACTGGAGTATCTCATCCTACCTCATGATATTACAAGTATCTTCAGTATAGGGCTGTGGAGAGCAAACATCTGCTAGAATGAGACAAGCATTTGCAGACTCCATCTGTATCCCAGGAGAAGAAAAGTTAAATCCGGGTTTAATCCCATATGAAGTACAACAATCTCTAATAGTGAGCTGATTTAGTGGCATGTGTCTTTAGTTAAAAACACGCATAAGGTCATCATGATCCTATTACTCTGGAGTTGTACACATGCCTGAATGTTTCAGCAATGATACAGCTCCAATCAAACATACAGTACGTAATTCATATTTCTATTTTCAAAGTGCTGGAACCCACTAAATTTATGATTTCTTGAGCTAACATCTTCCTAGAAGATGTTACAAAAAACAGGCAGCAGTGCTATAATCTTCCCCAGCAAAGTCCAGCCAAAGCACTTTTCAATGGTCAAAACTTGGTCATGTCAGAGGAGCTCTGTCTCTGCCATCTAATTAATATTTGGGCTGTACAGTGAAGTTGTTAACAAAAAAAATCATTTCATTTATAGCAGAGCTTTTATAGTCTTCTGGGAACTGGATGGAGATCTACCAAAGCATTTCAAATATGATACTAACAAGTAGAAACCTCAGTAGAGTTAAAGCCAATGGTGTTTTCTGTTTTATTTTGTTTTTTCCTTAATTCAGGTCCATTCCTTTTGCTACTATTGGAATATTTTACTGAGTCCTCAGTATTTCAAAACACAAGGTCTAGGTCTCTTCTTTCCTGGTTGTTCATGAATGAGACTCAAACACAATGCATGCTTGAAAGAAAGGCAACTAAGGGCTATTCCAATAATTTAAATACTATTTCCAGAAATGCTGCTCCCCACAATATTCCTCTTTTAAAACCAGTTGATCAGTCTTTGCCCTTTTTTTTCCTGCTTCAGTGCTTGAAAAATGTATAGCCTGAAAAGTCTGCTATGCCTGACTTTTGCATTTTCAGTTCCCATGAGTGTTACATTGGTATGCAAAAGGTACCAATAAAATAAATGGAGCTGCTTGAAGTGCAAATCACAACATGAATTAAGTAAATGCAGCTGATGTATCCTTTCATAAGGCATGAGATTTCACAAGATGACTTATCTAAAAGAAAGGGCAAAAGATAAATAAGTTCTTACCCCAACTCTCTTCAGATCTCCAGAGTTCAGTGCAGAGCCATAAAAGAAAGTTGTGTAGGCTGAATAGCATTTGAACACAGCTTCCAGCTCAAGACTAGGAAGAGACCTATTCAGTATAAACAAGAAGAAAAAAAAAAAAATCCATCAGTCTCTCATAATTATATTCTCTGCAATTCTCCAGTTATCAGTGAAGCTATTTGCCGTAACTACTTACAGCTTAAAAAAAGAGCTACAGGGATTTTGGCAGCTCAACTAAAGTACATAGTTTAGATTTTAATGAAAACAAGCTTTTATAACACTTAACAGTCATGGAAATGTTTCCTGGATTTTTCCTGTCTTCTGCTATTGTCGTTAATTTTTCATGAGTGTCATTCCACAACCATCCATGCAACTGTAATTCTACAGCTCACTGTTGCTCCACAAGAGTCAGGAAGTGACACTTCCTATGGCTTCATTCTGCGTTCCCTGTTCAAATGAAACTGCTGAACTTCAACTTTCTCTCCACTGTTATTTTCCTATCCAACATACACAAACTATATTTCACCCAGTAACTTATGTAACATTTTCTTCTAAACTGTATTTTAAACTCACGTAAAGGTATTTGTACACTGACCTCAGTAACGAAGCATGCACTGAAGGAAGGTACAGGTACTGCTGATTTAAAGACAGGAAAAATCCACCTATCCTCTAAACGGTTTGTTTTAGTGATTATTAATCACTTTTCACTCTTGAAAATGCATGCCTTTTTTCTTACTTGAGTTTGCTCAATTTTGAACTCTAATCATTAGTTTTTATTATGCCTCTCTCTTCTAGATTAAAGAAGATTCTTATACTAGCTGTGAAGCTACTTAGGCACTTTAATCAAACCAACTCCCTATTTTCCATTACACTGAACGGACTGAACTCTACATCTCTTCCTCCAAAGCACTTTTTCCTGTCTTTGAACCATTCTTGTACTTAATTTCCATGCATCCGCAATTCAACAGCTCTCTCAAAATGTCATGGTATTTCAGAAGAGATGCCTATAATATTCTGCTCCACTCTTACCCTACCTCCAGTGCATTCCAACGTAAAATCCTGTTTGTGCTCCCAGCAATCACCTCCCCCTGTGGCTTCTGTTTTCAGAAACATATCTCATAGCTTCAGCTAGGTACAAGGGCTTCTAATAGGAGATTGTTTACATGCCTGATGTACTTGGCATACAGAAGTGGTTTCACTTTCCTTCCTTTGCCATACACTGGCGTGACCAAGTGGAAGTTAAAAATTTTCTCCTTCCCAAGATGAAAAAATGCATAAGAAACTGAGACAGCAGTCAACTATCTGATTTCCAGATTTAGCAAGACTTAAAGTTGGGTACACCTGGCAATGCTACCTTACTATACAATTTAGAGGGATTTTTTTTTTTTTTTTAACTTTTTAATTGATCACAGAAGAAAACATTTTATCACTAACATTCCAGCATAAAAGCTTCATTGCTCTAATTTGTTTTGGAACTCCCATTAATCAGGTACATAATATTGCTTTCCTTTAGTTTCAGACCTCCTGCATCTCCCCTGAGTGTTCAGGAAATCAAAGTGAAATATCTCAGAGAAATAAGAATACTCACTCTCCCAGAAAAAGGATTTCTGTGCAAACATTTCCCGTGTCCTGAAGCAAAAAGTCTTGTAGGAAAGTAGTAACGCTCTCCAGAGTGATATTACCACAGACAACGATATAGCTACAGGAAGAGATCGAGTAAGATTTTACACTTTGAAAATAGCAGAGTGGTTGTTGCAAATCTGACATTGTATGACACAATCTGCTTGTACTAAACCCAGCAATGAAGAAAAAAGATTTTGTCTCTGTTTCGATAGAAATTTCACCCATCATGGACATGTACTTCAGGAATTATTTGGAAAGAAAGAGAAACTGTATTAGAAGCAGTGAATGGCACAAATTCCCAGAGTAAAGACTCACAGAAAGAACTTTATAAGACTCCTAGAAATTGTACCTAATCTGTCTTGTTCTATGAGTGCTGGAGGAAAATAATAAATAAATACCCCACTACCAAAACACCACCACACCACCAAAAAAATACTAATGAGGTAGGCTAACTTAAAGATTGAAGAGACCTATCATGTCACCTAGCTTTTCTCTTCCTTTGGAAATAAAACCCATGCCAAAGAGTGCTGTTGACAAGGTTTATTCAGACTCTCTTGAGTTAAGGATCAAACAAAAGTAAGTTTCAGGATTTGATTTAAGCTACTACAGGAATTTCTTATGAGCTGGTTTACAGCCTAGTAACTGACCTGATTTTTATTTTCCAAAGACAAATAGCAACCATACTTACTTTTTCCCACTCACCACTTCATAGGAAGATTTGTAACTTTTATGGCTTTCAACAATTTCCACAACTTCAGGAATAATGTTTGCAAACAGGACCTAAGACATGAAGAAATACCATCTTCCTCAGAGCCAATTCTGTCTCTCCTAATCATGATAAATTAATTTGCGAGAATTTATATTATGTGGAACAACGACTACAATTTACTTTGGATTCCTGAAAAATCACTGGCAGGGATGCACAACTGTATGATGTAGTGATAATGGATTTATGCTGTTGATACCTTGGATTCATTTTGTCCAGTATTTTGGCTCTTGCCAGTATTTGCAGTCTCAGGAAGAAATATTAGAAGCCCTGCCAGGTCTTAGAAGAGAAAATTACTCTATAGCCATGCCAGTAAGTACTTAATGTTAAAGCTCTGTTTTTGCTCATAGATTCCTAATCCCTACTGGAACCCTGCTAAGCTCAAGTTTTTGGTGACAATCCTGTTCACTCTCTGCCCCCAGCTGTCATTTTCAGAAAAGAAAAACAGGTTTCTTACCAAGCCACCAATAATGAAGAAAATAATGAAGGTTCTACCCAAGGCTGTTTGAACTACAACATCACCATAACCAACAGTGGACATTGTCACCATTACTAGGTACATGCACTTGAAATAGCTGATGGACTGTGAATTTGCAGGCTGGACCCACGGATCTCCATTGTTTTCTACCTGTCCAGGACATGGGAAAGCGAAAAGAAGAGAGAGAAGTTTAGAGTGGTTTTGGTTTCAGTTCATCTCCAATTTATAATTATTTGATTAAAAAATTGGCATCATTTTCATTATTGTAAAGGTGACACATTACCACAGCAGGGATTGGGTTTGTATCAGTGCAAACTTATCTTGTTACGCATGCAATTAAACTATACTGGCTTAAGTCATGCTTTGTGGTACAACAAATTTGTTCTCTCTCTCTCTCTCTCCTAAGAGAATGCTGCATTCATTATAAAAATATATACCCAAAGCTCACATGGTGATACTGATTTAAGGTGACAAGGAAGGACATGTAGCTGATTGTACATACCAAGTGAATAAATCCTGCAGCTGTGAGCCAGGTACCAATAAATACAGCAAAGAGTTTGGAGAGCTTGATTGAGTAACTAGAGATAGAAAGTGAAAAAAAGCCCAGGACATTTAACACGTAATGTAACATTTGCAATAGTTAAAATTTCCTATATGACTCCATCTCTGTTCAACAAAACTTTTCTCTAATGAGTTATATTATATAGGAAGGATTTAGGATTAGAAAAATCTTCCTACATCTAGCCCTTTCTATCACAGTCAGATAATCCCATTTTTTACATTTATCAGTCTTCAAAACCTTTAAGACTTCTTGATTTATGATTTCCCTCCTCCCCCAGACAGTTTCACTGAGCTGATGGTTATACTTTTCTTTCCTTTGCACAATTTCCAGTGCAACATCATTGATAGCTTTTTTTCCATATGCAATACTATTTCTTTCCCTTTATTACCTGAATCAACTAAAATACAGATATTGGGGAGAAGGTTAAGCTTCCAAGTGTACCTGACAAGAGTTTAACTCACTTGTTCTTTGTGACCCTCAGGAACTGTAGTATTCGGGGAAGTTCAAACAACCTAAGTGCTCTCAAAAAACGCAAACCTGCAGAAAAGCAAGAATGTCAATGAGAAAATAAGAAACCTGTCTAGAAGTTCAGATATTCAGATATGTTTCAGCATGCATGCTTTGTTTTCCACGTATTTTACAACCTCGAACCTAGCAAGAGAGGATAACATTGATCTGCATTCAGAGCCTTTATGCCACTGGATTTCCATTTACGTCCTCAAAGGTGCTTTGATTTATTAAAAAAACAAAATAAAATGTTGTTGCTTTGAGCTGTAGCCTGAAGGTTTAAGACACATACAGGTCCCACTGGACTACAGACCCCAGAGCATGCAAGAAAGACATTCACAAAAATCAGGGTACCATATTTACTTCCCCTCTGGGTAGCTCATCATCCAGTTGGTCAGGCACAATGATTTCTGAGTTACTAAAAGCCCTACTAATGGATAAACAAAACAGAGGCAGAGTTTGGTAACTCACAAGTCCCTCAACATTAAAGCATTTTAAAACTAATACGGAATAATTTTCTCCCAAAGAACAGTTTGGAACAACAGAAGAACAGACGGTCGGTTAAAGTCTCCCCACATCAAAACAAATTCAGAAGAATTCTCAGCATAAGATGCAGAACAACAAGGATGAAAAGCAGGATCTCCAAGTCTTACTTACCAAGCCAATTTCTGTCTAAATAATAGGAAACAAAAACTGGAGGGATCGTGAAGAAATCCACAAGAGAATTCAGCTCAAGCCAGAACCTCAGCTTGTCATCTGCTGCCACAAACTAAAGATGAATAACATCAAAGAGCATCAGTGGTGTGTATGATCTTTGGCCTCACCAGAGCAAGAAGGCGGCTCTCTGAGGAAGAAACCTTTTCGTAGTACACTTCCTCCTCTGTAGTTCTGCCTTCTGTGGACACCCACTTAAATTTGTTTTGTTTCTGAAAGGCTTGGTTTGGAGCCCTGAGAACGCAACGATGGGTTGGACCCAAAGGTATAATGACACTTTCTTTCTCTCTTTTCTCTCTGTCTTTCTTATCTGCCCCTTTCACCTTTTTTTTTTTCCCCTAGGGTGCCCTTCTCTGTGGTACTGCTGTATCAGTAATAATAAATCATAAACCTAAGGACAGGCAAGACCACATCCTCACCAATAAAAGGGAAAATCTTGTTTTCTAATGATTTGGCCAGAAATTCTAATGTCAAAAGCTACAATCAAAATCTATTTCACACCAGTGCAAGTAATGGCATTTTAACAACAGATGGCACACAGCTATCCAGTTTGTACACAAGAAGCTGAAGAGAGACCTGGCTAATTGATTCAGTGGCTTAAAGACATGGACAAAGACAAGGCTAATGTGTGAGCTAGGAAATGCTGCAGAAATGCTGAAATAGCCAAACTCCAAAGGGAGAAAATAATTACAAGTAAAAGTGAAAAAAAATTACAAAAAAACATGGGTGGCTCTGAATTAAGCTAACGCAATCAAGCATTATGTTACAGAGCACCTGTTGTCCACACAGGTAAACTGCTCCCGTATATAGCTCAGTTTTAACTCATCTTTCCCATAAAGTGCACTTACCCGTAATCCAAAGTAAAAGAGGAAGAAAGCATTGAAGCCTGTATCTACATAAATGATGCTGTCTGGAAAGGAGATCTTGTATCCTTCTGCTCTAATGGGAAAACAGACACCCAGACAGTGGAAAGAAGGGTGAAAATAAGAAAAAAAAAACCACAGTAGGTTGGCTATCCAGTGACATTTGGTTTGGGTTTATATTTTGATTCTGAAATACTCAAACCAGAATTTAAATGTATTCACAATTTTGTGTAATTTAAATCTCTACTTCCTCAGTGAGTTAGGCAGAATAAATGAATGTTAATAGCAGGGTTTTGTTAGCATTAGTGAGCATATTAAAACATACATTATTTATCTATCATGCAAATACGCTGGAAAGTTTGATTTTCATATATTTATAGTATATAAGCAAATCCTTCTGCTCATTTCTTCAGGAAAACTGTTCCACCCTCCTCACGTGGACCAGCAGACTCTTCTATATTCAGCTTAGTCAGTAGAAAAGACAGCTCCTGCCGCGCTCACCCAGCCCCTGCCGAACTGGCCTTCTATCTGCCAAGGGAGCAGTTTAAGCACGAAGTAGTTTCCAGATGAGCCTGCCAGGTTAGGCTGTAACACCAATTTAAGTTTTCTAGGCCAGACTCGCTGACCTTGCATGAAACAGGCCTACAGAGTACTCAAACTGCACGAGTGCAGGTGGTGAAATCTGGCAGCATAAAGCTGAGGGAATAAGCTTTTCCCACTGGTACCACCTGATCCAGGAAAGGATGTTTGACACTGGCTCAAGAGATTACAGAGCATAAGAGATACGGAGCATACCTCACACTCACTTGCTGACATACTGCCTACAACAGGCGACAGCAAGCTAGGTACGTCAATTATGAGCCATCTGACACCTCCTCCTGCTCGCGCAGGGAATATTTTGAAAACAGAAACACAATTAAGTAAACTAGTCCCATAGGTCAGCACAGGTGAACATCTACTCTCACCTACAGGTGTAATGCTATTCATAGAAAGAACTCTGTGAATAGGATTAACTGCCTGTTTATTCCTTAAAAAAGAAACTCTTTCCCTTCTGAAGCTATTCCTAGCTGTTTGTCAGATTTATAATGCCTTGGGATTGAACACAATATGGATTGCTCTTGATATAATTCTGTTTCTCAGGTTTACCCCTGCTGATTGAATTCAGTTCAAAGTGCTCCACAGCTTTTATATTTTATTTATTTCATTTTATGGTTCCATTTTATTTTTCCAGTGTTGCGCACCAGTCCAAGCAAAGCACTGAGAACAATGCTCTGGCATATTAAATCAATCAAAGGGTTTTACATATTAATATCTTTTTACCCCTGAGCACATTCTACAAAACGTACGTCTTCGGGTGAAGATTGGTAGAGGCTATAACTACTTTCTTACTCAGTCTTATTTTACTCCCATCAAATTGTTTACTGAAGGCTGGACTTCAGAGAAGAGCTCCATTCCCATTTAGGAATCAAAAATAAATGGCCAGATTTTCAAAAGAGCTTCGGGTAGTGGGTGGTGAGCTTTATTAAAAGCCTAGGACTCGCTAACATTGCGATACGAAGGAAGAGCTGGGCTTTGAATGCCTTTGAAAATGTCTGTATCAAAATGGACCATTTTCAAAACCTGTTTCCAGCTGTAGAACTTGGACACCTGTCCCTTAGTTCTTCTGAAAATCTGGACTTGAAGGTATAGACACAAATAATTACATACACCAAAAAAGCTGCAATAGAAAGGTACGAAGCACGTTTTTTCCTTTCTGCCTGCATTATGTAGTTCCATGCACTACTCAGGTAGCTGTTATCATGCAGTTATGCCAAGGTGTGCTCTTCTAGTATCTGTAGTCCCCTTAAAGTATTAGGATCTTAAAGGAATGGAGGAGTAGGTACTTGAGATCCTGAAGAGCTCAAAGGGGCCTGTCATATAACAGCACCCATTGGCTCCTCTGTCTAGTATCTGTGCCCACAAAATAGCACCAAGAAACACATCAGTTTGGGTTTCTGAAGTTTGTTTAAATAAGCTTTTTGGATAAACATCAGGAATCTACTTACTCAGCAAGATTGACAAAATAAATGATGAGTGAGCCAATATTCAGAAGAAACACCAGTATCACCTGAAAGCACATGCATTAAGGAGATGTTATAAGGTTTACTATGGCAGTAACACAGCTTCCATCTATAACACCACTTCTACTGTTTGTCTGCCTGCCCATGTGACCAACTCCTCTTTCACTTGCAGCCACCAAACTGTGACGTACAAAATGATGCTCGGACAAAAAAAGGCTGTCAACTTCTACTGACACATTTCTTTGGTGGTCACTTGCCATAGCACTGAAGGAACCGAGGCACAACTGCGATGGATTTTCTTCTCTGTGCAATCTAGATTATGTCTTTTGATCGACTTTTCTGTGTTCCCAGTGTCACTCTAAACCCAAAAATATAGATTGTATAGCCATATCTAGAGAGACATCAGATAGTGAGTCTCTGACTTTTTTTTTCCACTTTTGGTCTACTTAGGAGGACTTGCTGAAACATCTTCCCAGGCCAAACACATTTGTATTCGGAAAAAGTGTGAACTAGATCACACAAACCACAAAACCTGACAAACGTGTGTTTTCACTTGATGTTCTCAGAAGAACAAATATGGCTCAATAACTGCACATCAGAAGAGGAAACCTGTGTTAACCAGTCTGCTTACCAATACACACCCCATAGATGTTTGAGCTGATAGCATCATTTCCACCTGGGTAAAGAAGACTCTTATCCAGTAGACTGAAGTCTGTTTCCTTTTACATGGCCACCAGACATCTTTGCCCTGACAGAGAAGCAAACAGACTGTTATCCTTGGCTTTGCCAGACCCTGTTTCCCAGAATGTCTAAAGCAAACATCCAGCCACCACATATCTGAATGGTGATTGAAAGCAAGGGGGGCACAGAGTATGTCTTCCTTCTGCTAAGCTACTAAAATCTTCAGAATGCCTTATCTTCCTGGAATTCACTGAGGCTTGCTGTGCAGACGTGCACTGTGATCCTCCCACCAAAATGCAGTATCGTTTTCTTTATTTGTTGCATCGATGAATGTTGATTCTCATCACCTGGAAGTGATTGTCTCATAATCTGCGCCTGAACAGGAGCGTGCACTGTTGCTAATAATGCCTCTACTTGTCTCCCCACCCCTTCCCATCTTACGCCAATAGCGAATTAACTCATTTACTTAGTTTGATCATTTATAACACTTCCCTTGTACAGCTTCAGCTAATTCTGAGTAGCTTTTGCTATGAAAACAATTCTGTCCTTCCTGCAGATACAGTTATTAATAACTGTAACAAATAGCTAACAGCGATTAAATGACAGAAAATCTGTAAACTTCTACCAGTAAAAAAACAACACTGTAATGGGAGATACCATGCTGTCCCCGACCCTCCCTTCTTTTATACTCAGTTTTCTAGGCACCCAAGCCTGTAAAGAGCTAACACTTAAGAACTAAACCCCACCTCTGCTCCAGCAGCCAAGAGAACAACAGAGTGAGGCTAATTTAACATTTTGGCACGCAGAGATGCCTACTGCTTGCCAGCAGCACAGGTGTTCCCTTCATTTTTCTCCCACACAACCCAGGTGAGCTTATGAGAATGTCAAGGCCTCCCTTGGAAGTGATGGAGTGAAATGGCCTGTGACAGTTGTTGGAGGCAACGTGAAGTGACACAAGGAAAAAGCTCTTCAGTCCTGCAAATTACATTGTAACCTGCTAAATAAGTGACCTGGATGTGCCATATGAACCTCCTGGTGTTATCCTTGGAGCTACTAATACCTTCTCAAAACTTCTGTAATACACACATGGAGGACTGGGACAAAAGATCTGGTGGTGAATTTTTTTCAGTATGCTTAATCCCACCCTTTGTCCAGCCTGTCCAGACCATGTGAAAACATCTTTCCTAAAATACTGAAAAATAGCTTCCCACAGTAATTTTTGTGATACTTCCAGCATACAGAATGTAAGTATGGTACTGAGAGATGGCTTGACGACGTACATATGTTCCTCATTCCTGCTATCAGCTCTGGCTTATTGTTTAAAAACGTATATGAACAAGGTACTGTGTGTTTGCATAGACAAACCTGTGTGTTTAAGAATCAGAGGTTGTATGAAAATGTGGATAATTGTGATCATTATTGAAAAGGCAAGCAGTTTAGTGCTCCTCTGTGTGGCCACATTTATCTACACGCACATGTCAGTGCCGAGGTTTCTGTGTGTATGTTTGTGCAACTGCTAATATTCACACTGGTAAAAACTATCTTGCTTCCTTCTCTTAAAAAGGCAAGGACAATAGCATCCAAAAGCACAATCCTGTTCATCAGCTTGATGATAAAAGCTGTAGCTTTGGGTTTTCCCAAACCCAACTCTCTCTGAATATAGCATGTTCAGTGCACTATGACAGAAGATAAAACCTTTCTAAATCAGAACTCAGATCAGTATCAAATGTAATTCCTGCATTCTCAAATCAACACGCAAAATATGAGCTATTTCAAAAAGACTTTGCCTTTACCTTTTTCCTCCAGATTTGCTCAAGGACGAATCCATAAGTGTATCTAGCCAACCTGAAAGCCAGAATGGTAAACAGGCCTCCCAAAAATACAAACAAAGATGGTATAATAAAAGCCAACTGAAAGTGCAGTGTACAGGTGAGGTCGGATTTCCTTGTCATGTTGTGAATCACTTTGCTCTGCATTTTTCCTCCTCAGCTTCCTTGACTGCTGGGTCCTGACCTTCTAGAACTCTGCTGCTCTTGTGACTGCAGCGACCTCAGTGTCAGTGCAGCATCACGCAGGCACTGGTGAGGCTGACAGCACAGGACACTGGAGACACTTCCCTCCACAATGGAAGCATTTGAATGGGGGTTCCAATTTAGAACTGTATCTGTTTAGTGATATTACCAAGGTACTTGCTCTCTCTGGAAAATCTCAGTTTATAAAGCTGGCTCTCACACAGACTCACTGTATAAACATAAGTTGCTTATCCAGACCTGTGAAGTCTCACACATGGCACTCAAGACATCCATTCAGACCCCACTTCACGCTTCCTTTCAAGAGCTGCACACGCATACTGCAGTACTCCCTTGGGAATTTCCATTCCACTTTTGGATCAAGTCCTGCCTCTGCTCAAAAACAAATACAAGCAAGATGCCCTGGCACTGAAAGTGTAGATGTCATGATAAGAACATCAATAGAAACAGTGAATAAACAGAGTAAGATTGGTTAAATGAGTCAGAAGAAAGATGCACTTAGCCTGCTATTTTGTTTCTGTTATTGCCCAGTTGTTGGTGATGAAGTACAGTGTGACCTTTTCCCTGCTGTCTTCATTTCACTAGATTATCTTCTCTCTTTCTTTTTCTAGCTTAATAAACTTCTTAATCAGAAGAAGTTTATTAAGCTAAGTTGAAGTTTCATGGGATATAAACTTAACCAACCTCGGATAAATGTGCTGCCATCTCCACAAGCAGCAGCCCTTCCTTGGGGTCAGGCCACCTTTGCACTCCTATATGTAAAACCAATTTGCTCCCCAGCATCACTGCAGCCTTGGACAAAGATCAAAGCAGAACAGCACAGCAAGCTCTCATCAGAAACTGCTCAGTAAAAGCAACAGTTCCCCTTGCACCATGCAGGCCTTGCTGTCCCACCCACAGCTGGTGTGGTGTGATCAGATGCCACCAGATCACGCAGCGTCTTTCCCCCTTCCTATTGAAATAATGTCATCAAAAGCTTTAGGTCTAGTCAAGAGTTTTGAAGTCTTTCATGAGCAATGCAGATGAATAATGCAATCAGACTCTTCTTCAAGCAATCAGGGCAGCTGAGTATGGAAGTAGTGATTTTGCCTGAATTGGGAAAAACATGTGCCCGGGGGGGGGGGGGGGGGGGGGGGGGGGTGGGGGGGGGGGGGGGGGGGGGGGGGGGGGGGGGGGGGGGGGGGGGGGGGGGGGTGTGGGGGGGGGGGGGGGGGGGGGGGGGGGGGGGGGGTGGAAGAATGTGAAATAACAGCCCAGCTGGCTGGGAGGCAAAGAATGTGTTATTGTAGCCTTTCAATACAGTAATAGTTAATGTCTGCCCTCCCCTTTCCTTTCCTCCCATGCTGAGCATCAGAGGTGACTGTGAGTGATTGAAGCCAGTAGGATGTTTTGAATGGCGAGGGCGGTCCTGGGGACAGTCTGTCAGCTGACGGAGTCATCGTTTGTGTTTTCACAGGGACTAATATGACACAATTGCAATCAGCTCCTCATCTAAAGCTCCAGGATGCCTGAGTCAAGGGCAGAAAAATTTTAAATAAGTTCCCAAAGCGAAGAGGGGAAAAACAAGAGAGGAAAAGAAAAAAATTAAAAAAAGAAGAAGAAAAGAAAGAAAAACTGTTGTCCCAAACTGAGCCACTTCTCTCTATTCCTCCTGGTGTATTCTTACCAGTCCTCAAGGCTACTACCTTCTGGTCAAGGTCTGGTAATTGTAGGACAGTTTGTAATCTAGGGATGTCTGACGCACTGGCCCTTCTCTGAAGCACCAAATGCAAGATCTACCATCTCCAAAAGAACGTGTTCAATCACCTCTTGCAAGCCAAGAACATAATACAGGCAGAGGAGACGACAGACTGCAGTGAGGCTCCCCATCTATTATCTCAATTAACATTCAGGCCAGATGCTCATTAGGACTGTCCAGAGGCAGGTTTAGGTAAGCTAGAAGAGTTCTTACAAGGAAATCCAGCTGGTTTAGCTCTGCCACAGAACTACCTGACGCTGGCCTACCAGCAGTGCCCCCAGCTCGGCCTAGCCACACCACAGGCAGCCATGTTGTCCCCCTCGCTCTGCACCTGTCCCTGTCGCAGTAACAAAACATTACCTGTGGGACCGGAGCTGGGGACAGGAATTCCCCCAAGATGACAACGGGATGTGCCAGCAGCTAGCGCAACTCCTGCTCCACATCTAACACGTTTCTTCCACCTGGTTCCTGCCCCACCTCCCATCTTTCTGTGGAGCGAACTCCCCGCTGCATTTCTCCCGCCCGCTGCTGTAGGGAGGTTCTGACTGAAGATGGCAGCCTTTGCCTGTTCGTTTGCTGCTGCCGAGCCAGGGCTGGCTCCCAGTAACTCCTGGCTGTTTCCCAGCCCAGCTGTCCCCAGAGCAGCCACAGGCCACCCTGGCAGAGCTGCGGGACGGCCACAGCCTGTCAGCAGCACAGAGAAGAGATACAGCAGCAGAGATACAAAAGCCTCGAAGGGAGCAGACACAGCCAGCAGGCTCATTTTCTGTAATTTGACAAAACTGTAGTTTATGCTGCACTGATGCACACGTTTGGAAATAGATAAAGAGTGGAAATCCACCAGGAGGCATCACACAGCGCTCGGTTTTGGTGCAAAAATAACCTTGCTGATGTTCAGAGTGCTTTATGAACGTGAAGACTTCCACACCTGCCTCCTGAAAGGAAATGTCTTTGTAACCTCAGTATCTGAAGGTAGGAAAACTGGGGGAGAAAATTAAGGCCACAGAGGAATTCAGCTGACTGGAAACTGACTGAAACAGGAACCTGTTTCAGATGTTTCTGACGTTTCTGACACAGAAGCCTATGCCTTAAGCAGCTTCCCTTCTGCAGCGACACGAACCCCACTGCAACAAGCCTGCATAATGCTCAGCCGCTCCCCAAGAGTTCACAGGGCCCACCGACACATCACTTGGCTCAGTCTCTAATTAGTAGAATAAAATAAAGCTCTCCGTCAGAGAGCATTACAGATCTCCTAAAGTAGGCTCATGTTCTGGAGCATCCCCAATTTGTTTCTCCGATGACAAATTCTTCCAACTGCTTATTAACTTTACCCTGAAAACACGTACCTTCCCTCCCCCCAGCTCTTGTGCTAGCTCCAGGTTCCAGTGAAAGCTGGATCCTGACCTTCCAGCCAAATTTCACTGTATATTGAGTATTTGCCTGCTGGCTGGAGGAGCCATCTGTTATCAGGAGTCATCTTCCCTGTACTTGTGCTTGCACATTGTGATAGAGTCTCCTCTTTATTTCCTCTTTAATAGCCTAAATGGATCAAGCTCCTTATGTCTTTCACTAGAAAGATGTTTCCTAGGCTCTGAATCATTTATATGGCTCTTTTATGAACACTTTCAGTTTTTCAGCATCCTTTTTGTTCTGCAGACACCAGAACCTGAATCACTATCCCAGTGAAGATCTGGCTAATGGGGGCAGATGGAACGTTAAGCTTATTACATTAGATCTGTGAAAGGAAATATTTGATTTTTAAAGTGCACCAGTTTGACTGAGAGGAAAGAAGGGTAACAAAGGCACTGAACTGGGGAAGCATATCCTGAAAGGATTTAACTACTAAGTAATGAGAACAGCCACAGGCACATTAGACTGGATTTAAAAAAGGGACACATTCTACTACTTCAGAGCATAAACCAATAGCTGGCAGGGATTACAAATAAATATCTCCTTTGGGTAGATTCCTCTATAATTGTTCACTGTGAAGAGAACTTACATCTCCCTTTGAAACAGCTGGCTGCCAGCAGATCCAGAATGCTGGGATAAACAGGTCTGGAGCAAATCACTCACCTTTCTAGTATGTGGAGACATGCACAGAGGGAAGAGACAAAGGGTTTGTGCTTAAAGGTTAAATCCTTATATCACCTCTCTCTTCTACCAAATCTATCTAGGTAAGAAGGCTAAGAAACTAAACAGAAACGTGTTACAGCCTGCATTCTCCCAGCCCCCTTCCCACTGCAATCTCCTGTTCACTTCCATCCAAAATGAAGTGCATGCATGCAACAGTCCTCTTATCCCTGCTTGGTTCCCACTTTCACTGTGCTCTGAACCTTCCAGGTGCAAAATAAAACAGATTGGTCCAGAATTTGGAAGCAAATGAGCCAGGCTGCTTGCTCCAGGCTTCCAATTTAATAAACATGCATCTATATCTCATGGACAGTCTGTCACTTCCCTTTAATAGAAATCACCTGCTCCTCTAATAATCATTAAACAAATTGACAGCACAATAGCCAAGGCCTCTCATCTTAATGCCACCTGCAGCAAGAATAAAATAATCCACTAACATCTTTTCAAAAAGGCCATTATTCTGCCTAATACAAATGCACAAACACACACTCCATGTGACATAGGATCAAACATGTCCATGAAGAGAATAAATTGCACAGGAATTCTTTTTGTTTATATAATGCAAATATTTTATTAGTAAAATCATTTTTCATTTTCTCTTGATGAGGATATAATCCCTCGTGCTTCCTGCAGTCCTTTCCTCTGCTACAGCCAGATCCCGAGCAGCTTTATGGGCACCATCAGAGCAAATGGCCAGGCATGCCTGCATCGACAGCTGACATGCAGCTGCTTTTCTAAATCAAAGAGCTTTCAGACCAGGATGTGCTAAGCACTGCTGAGACCTAGAAAGTTTTCAAAGAATATACTGTCCCATTCTGGGAAGGATTAGAATTGCTCTCCTATACGTGTCTCCTGACAGGAAACACCAAGGTACTGGGATTTCTGGCAGTTAACTGCAGAGCTCTCCTTGGGCCCAGGATGACAACTTTGCATGCAAGCTATAATAATACTTCAGGGTTAGATGGAATCCCTCGACAGACGATTCAGTATGCTGAAATGCCCAGGGGGTTCTGTGCAGCCTTCCTCCATCTTCAGAAACAGTTAACCTTTCAAGGAGTACCACAGGTCTGTGTGGACTTTGCTCTTTCTCGGTCTCTCATAGATGATCTCTGTGTGCTCAGTCAGTACACGCACTGTTTTTGAAGCAGCCAGACGCCTCTGCTGCCATAATATTCTACATTAGTGCGTGTAAGGTTGCTGAGCCTTAGCAAACTTCAAATAATTGGACCCAATCTTCATTGGTTGAAATCATATCCCCATCTACACAGTGTCTTATGGTCACATCTTAGGGTCACCATGGAGGAAAAAAATAGTAATAATTTAAAAGAAAATCAGTGAACTGCAGTGTGACAAAAGTTATACCCATGGGGATGGAGCAAGCATAGGGGGACAAGGGCTTGCTCTTGGACTTGTTCCTCCCTTTTATCTCTGCGTTTTGTTCTCATTCTCAGCTGCCTGTCTCAGAGCATCTGTTGGTCTCATTAGCCTGTTTCTCGTTCTCCCCCACGCCGACTCCAAGCACAGCCCATCAGTCTCAAAGCTCTATTATCCTTCACAAACTTTCTTATCCACAGCATTCATTGCTGAAGGATACTTGAGGTTAATGAAGGATTTTTAACAGCCTTATGCAACCAGTTTGATTGTCTCAATCATGTTGATTTGGAAGTCATGTTGTACCTGATGGGGCCTCTCATGTCTGATGAGAGTACAAAGAAAAGATATGCTGGGATAAAAGACAACCATGTGCCAAAGGGGCAGCAACAGCTTGGCACCAGAAGCTATACAGAGGAGCACTCTTGTAGCCAGGGACAAGCAGCTCCGTAAAGGCAGGTGCACAAAAAAGTCATACCCACATGCTGGTAACTGGAATATCCTGAGGAGCCTCACAGCATCCTTCAAGTCACCTCTACATCTAGCTACATGTTTCGCACAGAACGGGAAGCACCTCAGGAGATGCTTGTCTTTTCAAAGCAGCCCCTACTCCCAGATCCCACTTCCCAGCTGCTGACGAGCGGCCTGCAGCACAACCAAGGGCTCACACTGCAAGAAGCAATCCTGCGACTGCTGTTCAGAGGTAAATTCACTACTGTGCTGCCGCTGCTGTCTGGCAGCTGTGCACACAAGCTTTACCCTCAGCTTAAAGCTGAATCAACCATCCTTCACAACTCTCCCTCTGTGGGGGTATCTCCATGCACAAGCATTCAGCGGAAACCAAGGACACAGTAGAGCTGGATCTACTCCAGGACAATTCCTAGATTTAAAAAACCTCATGTGGCTACTGATCATTTGAAACGCAATCTGGGAGTTAGGATGGAGGATGCAAGGGAGGAGTCTGAAATGGGTTGTACATGGATAAATTGGGCCCTTGCTGTTTGTCTGGTCCTTATCTCCGCAGTACAAGAGCGTATCAGTCATTTGCAGAGTTTTCTTCACAGCGTGCCTATATGTGGGAGGGAAATTGCAGTGTCCCCATTTTCCAAACAGGGAGGTGAAGCAAAAGGAGGATTACATGATTTTGCTGTTCCTCCCCAAAGTCACACAGGAGGTCTGCAGGTGAGCGGAATTGAAACCATGTCTCCCAAGCTTCCCAGCCTCTCAGCCATCCTCCCTTTACTAGACATGACAAACACTCTGCAATCGAACTTGCCTTGCAGAAATCTCAGCTAAGCTGATGGTGTCTTCCTTTTCACCCAAAGCTTTTTTTGTTTTAGCAGGTACCGACCTTTAGTATCAGTTTGAAGCCTGATTCCCCACTCACTTCTTTGTTAACAGCATTCATTGCAAGGCACCAATATACACCGAGAGATACGATTACATTCCACACATCCATTGAAGCTAATTTCAGTGGTGTTGTAGCTGTAAATTAAACTCTCTGAGCTTACCATGCCCACGACACTGCTTTGGTGGGAGCTGGGCTCTTAGTCCACTCAGGTGCATTTCAAAGGTGACCCAGAACGCTGTGGGGAGCTTCAGCGTTTGCTCAGGGGAATGCAAACACGTGTAGCGGTTCTTCTTGCTACGTGTGCTGATGTTACGATCAAAGTAGTTTGCAGTGGATATAGGTTAGTCTAACCAAAATCGTTAGACAGACAAAGATTAACATGCCTAAATGATACATGTGTTCTAATTAGAGAATGTAATCACCTCAGGCTTGATCATTATTGCTCCCTTTACGTGTAGCATTTCAGCTGCATTAAGATCCCTGGCAGTTCTTTCATCTAACTTTTATATTCAAGGACATCAGGTTTTTAATCATTAAACACCTAAACTCTATTTTTCACAAATCTTTGAAGAATAATTATTTTCCAAGTACAAACCCTATATCACTGAAGTCTGTTTTTAAAACCCTCTCATCTCTGGCTGCTGCACTTATGTCAACAGATCTTTTTGGAAACCTGACTGTGGAAAAGCAGCTCAAAAATAAAGAAAATGTTTTGTCATTCTCTTCTATTTTTTTCATTCATTTTGTTCTGTTGGAAGATTTCCAGCTCAACTGTAGGATCTGTCAAAGTATCAGCATTGTCAGAGTTAAGGAGATTTTCATTTGAGACTGAGCCCTTGGGGCAGTATTACCCTGATTTGGGACTGCCTGACAACTGGAACTCATTCCTTCTGATTTAGCTTCATCTTTCTCCTCACACCTTTCTGCATACATCTAAGTTTTTCCCTCCACATAGAACAACCACCCCCCCACCCCCCCCAAAAAAAAAGCCACCTTATTTCCCTTCCAAAAATCTCCTTTTGCAGTATTAGTGGTATGCAGGGAGAGATTCAGAAAGAGTTGGCATAACTTTTTGCACATTCATCGATACATGCATTTATGTGGTTAGCTTCATATGATTCTGCAGAATGCATAAATCTGACTGAGAATATAAAAATAGCCCACTATCAATCTTTTGTAGTGGGAAAAGTAGATTTGTCGGTGCAGGCAGGGGGAGCACTGGCAAAACTTTATAGCAGCTTCCATAAAGCTGTCAACAGTGAAAACAGGCTGGTTTTTAAGCTCAGGGAACAAAGACCACATTGGCACCGAGTCTTACAGCAGGAATACTGATGAGATCCTACAGTCAGAGGTTTGTGGCTAGGACAAGGAAACACAGATGTAGACCTTTGAGCTCTGTACCAGCATGATTCCATCAAGCTGTTAAAAGCAACTGCAACCCTTTTGAATGCAACTACAAAGGATATTTCTTTTTCTCTGCAATTCTCTCAAAATATATTACAAGTCATTAGTATGGCTACCTACCAGATATGTGGACATAATTATTTAGAATTGTGTAAAGCTACGTTGCAAGTCTTGCTTCCCTCTATGGCTATTTTGCTGCTGTGGCCCTAAAAACCAGAAACTCAGGACTGTACGTTAGTTCAAGGATCACCAGTTCAGAGGGTCTTTCAGAAACATGGCCTTTCAATACCAAGGAAGCTGGAAAATAAGCTTGATTAAAGCATTGTTCTAATATTTTAACTTAAATACAATTTTGGTAAGTTCTTTTGCTTGCCACATTTCAACCCAAACTTTTTGAAAAGGTCACTGTCAAGGGACTGGGTATTTTCATTAAAACAGTACCACCGATCACATCAACTCTTCTGTTTTCAGTTTAGCACTAAAAGCCAGAACATCAAAGAAGGTTCTGTGTGCCAGCTGCTTTTGTGATTCACACCCTCTGTGCAAGACAGGAAAATATGCCATAAAAGCACAATAGCAAACTACATGTTCGTATGAGATTTGTATAGATATAAGTTTTCAACTAAATATTCCTGAAACGTTTTGCATATATTCAATCTGAATGATACCCTGACACCAAACTTGTGATCTATCCAAGATGGAAATCAGGCAAAAGCCAACATTCATCATACACAAAGTACATCACGTATATGCAATAGCCACCCAGCAAAGACAAAGAAAAAGGCATCTATAAAGGAAAAGAAACCTAGAACTGCTACAACCCGCATAGACTGACCAAAGCAGTTCCAGCATCTTTTCCACAATCCCTTCCTTTTGCTACTCACCTGCTCTGGCAAGAACAAGCAGAGGCCCGCAGGTAGCTAGCTAATCTCTGTTAGAGTTTTTCCGCCCTTATTAGTTGCAGCTCAGCTGACACCTGTCCCTCACAGCCCAACCTAATTAGATAGCATTGATTTACATTAACTAGTGGGAATGCTTTCTATTGTTCTACATTTGCCTTCTTTTCTACAACTCTAATTAGCGGTTAATCTTTAAGTTCATTTATAGCTTCAAAAAGGTGGGAGAGAAGTCTCTTGCCCCCTGAATAAGACACCAGTTGAGTTTGGAGACCTGCACACATAAGCCTGCTGCTATCACAGAACCTTGGTTTGAGATCTTAGAGATTGCTAAACGCAGTTAGCCAACAGAGCTGGGAATTTGCAAGATTGGGATCTGAAGGTTCCCACAAATAAACTTCTCATGAGCGAAAACTGAATCAAATTACCCAGACAGAATCTTGTAATTAGAGGCTCAAAATATCTTTCGGACACTATTACTGTATGCATTATTTCCCCTTCTGATCACTCAGAATTAATTGATAACTGCAGCAAAACTAAAAGTACCTGGGCGTCCCCAGGCTCCAGCTCCTCTCTGTTAACTGACAGCAAAGTGACAGTGCACTACTTCAATATAGACACTGGGAAAAATGTAAACATACTGACCCAAAACTGACCCAAACTGCATTTTTCATGCAGTTCACAGAACACGTGAACCAAAGTCCTTTGAAATTCATATGAAACCCTTTCAAAATCTGTTTGAACATCCAGTTGCAGTGCTGTGTTCTCTCCGTAATGTGGTATGTATGCTTTTTGTGCCGGAATACCAATAATTCAGAATAAAAGAAGAAACATGATTTCTGAGACTGGTGCCCCAGACACAGAAATCAGTCAGTAAAAGGCAGAAGGCTGTTTCTCCCAGCTGGCAACTTTTACCAAGACAAGTAATCACTTTGAAGAAAACGAATTGTTTGCATGCAGTTAACCCTCTCTGCATCACACACAATTCTTTGCTGCCCACTGTGCCTACGTTTGGCTCTCGTGGTAGGGGTTACCATCTCTCCAGATGTGTTATCAGGGCATTTGGACTTCTGATCAGTTTCTATTCAAGTCAGGCCAGCCAGATCTACTATTAAAACATTTTAAGACAAGCCAGCTCTTTCTTCCAAGGCAGGCTAAGAGCACTGCCGTGAGGAAGAGGCAGCTTTCCACAGGAGGCAGGGTGTCCTTCGCTGGGACAGTGCTCCGCAGCCTGAGGCAACCTCTGCATTAAACCAGTAGGAGCCAAAGAGACTCTGACCTATTGTGTTCTGTACATTTTAAATCCCATCTTGCCCACAGGAAGGGAGTGCTTCTTTTATTATTACCAGGGTTCAGTGATGTTCAATGTCATTTACCCTGCATAAAGTTGGCTCTTTGTGTCTCGGGGACTGTAGCACTACCCAAAGGTGCCAACAACTTCGTAGCTGTGAAAAATGGGCATGCTTTTTTTTTAATGAGTCTAATGGCTGTAAGGCCCCCAGCACTGATATATCATCTGCAAGATTGGTAAGAAGTAATCCTGCAAACCAATCGCTGTAAGGCAGATCGCTGACTCCATACAGTGCAGGCTACATCACCTAGCCCTGGGCTAAAACAATACTACGCCTCCAGCCAGAATTTTCTCTATTATTAGAAAAACAATTACTTCTTCCAATCTGCACCACAAATATTGGAGGTGACAAAGTAGCCTGTGATCTTTTTCCCCTCATAAACTTCTCTCTATAGTAGGTGCACCACAGAGGTGGTAATAAAATTTGTATCTAGTGGTTCATGCACATTTCAATATTACTCTCCTGCAATCGAGCCTGGTGAACGGAAAACAAATTTAAATCATGATAAAAGCCCAGGCAGACGCTATCCGTATTGTTAACTGCTTGTCATAGGCAGAGGTGTATTTGCATCCTTTGGGAATGGCAGGTCTCATTTTTTCCTCGCTGTAAAGCTGTAACATTTACAGCCTCTGAGCAGGAGCTACAAGGGAGCCCACCTGGATGACGAGCTTGTGAGAATGGAGCCTGGTGGTTTAGCGTTTACTTCCTTGTACTCCTCCCTCCATTTCTAGTCAGAACACACAAATTATCTGCCTTTATTTATTTACTTATTATTTTTTGATTATTCTCCCAGACTAATCAGGAAATTCCACCTTTTCTTCTGTTTACAGCATAAACATATTTAAACTCAGAAGCATCCTCTTTTTACTGCCCTACCTGTACCTCTGCTATCTCCTTCTCTTCTCCCATCTTGTTCCAAAACCAAAAATCTTGATCAAGCAAAGCACAACATACTCAAGGTTGCTGTACGTGTGAGAGCATGGCATTCCAACAGGCTTAATTAATGCAGGTTTTTCTGGAACCAGTGGGACTACAACAGAAGTTAATGGGCAGAAGTCACGTGCCAACAAAGTGTAATATAATAAAATCAGAATTAGGAGGATTTTTTAAAATACTTATTAACACAGTATAAAATCTGTGACAGCTATCATGTTGGCTGTTGCTTTATTAGACAAGAAGTAAGGAAGGATCATCTGAGGGTCTGCGCGTCAGAAGGACTGAGATACTGGTGTTCGCTACAGCGGGATCTTTTTCAGTCAAAAACAATGAGTGAAGGAACAACGTCAAAGAGGAAGTGCTGACCTTTGAAGGAGACAAATGGTAGCTTTTCTGGGCACCTGGAGTCATCAAACTGAAGACAATTTTTGCAAGACTATTTTCATTCCGTTGAAGACTGTTCAGAGATGTTGACACACAGATTTTCATGCCATGGACTCAGACCCATTCAGGAAACTCTAATTTACCACAGTAAAAGCCACATAATCCTTGCAAAGCAAATATGACCTTTTCCAGTACTAAAATGTTGCCTGGCATTATTTCTGCACTAAACAGCTGTCATAACGAGCACCCCAGCATTCAGCAGAAGGTGAAGGGATCCTCCATAGCCTGCAGGTATGATCTGAAGTTAAAAATCATTAAAGGCTTGTTTAAAGAGCATAGCCTTTTTATCTTTGCTCATTTCTGTAACAGTATACCTAAATCTCCTGGCACGTTCTGTAACTTGATTTGGCAGTCTGGTGCTGAAATGAACCAAAAAGCAGTTTTCACATAAGCAATAGAAAAACATACCCCTTCATACGGTCATGCCTGGTCCCAGCCAGAGCATGCTGTGATGAAGAACTAGAGGCCTTTAACCTTCACCGTTACTGCTCGGTCAGCAGGATGCCCAGCCAGGCTGGCCTCTAGGCTGAGCCTTTACCACACTAGGTATACCTGATGCCAGCCAGTCATGGAGAGGGTAGTTCACATGCAATCAACCTCATGCCTGAGGTAAACCAGCAAAGCATTTAAATTTACTAAAACAACAACTTGTTTAAAACGTATCAATTTTCAAAAATAATATTCAGATGTAATTGGGATGTTTTGGAAGCTCCTTTGCACACCTGCAATGGAATTGTTCCCAAAACAAATGACTGCATAGACTGCGAATGCATTTAGCCCTCCCTACAGACTTGGCATCTCTATTTTCTGCCTTTCTTCATAATGAGAAAGAACATTGCCTTATCTTAAGTATTAGCAGAGTAAACTTAGTCAAACTCTATACACACTCAAGCATGCACACACGTGGTAGTGAAACTTGCTAAAAAACCACAATAGTCCACTCCAGAGCAAAACATGAGAAAACATTTCTTAGGTGTAGGGAGCTATTTGCCCTAAGAGCTGTTTTCTGTTCCACTGAGAAGCTCAAGCAAGTCTGCATTTATTGCTTTAAATGTCTTTCCCAGCAGCCCAGGCAGGAATCCATGTCATGTTGAAGTCTGTATCAGGTCTTCACTTTAAGGCACAACTGAGTGGTTGAACAGAAAAATAATCAGTAGCAGAGAACAAGACACAGCATCAGTTGTAATAATCAATTACTTCCCCATCAGCCATGTAAGGAGAAGTCATGTTATATCACACGTGGTTACATCAGATACAAGTGACAATCCTCTCATCCCTGTCCCAGTCACAGAATGGTTTGGGTTGGAAGGGACCTTAAAGATCATCCAATTCTAACCCCCTGCCAGGAGCACGGACACCTCCCACTGACCAGGTTCCTCAAAGCCCCATCCAGCCTGGCCTTGAGCACTTCCAGGGCATCCACAGTCAAACAGACACAGCTTTCCACACCCTGACCCAGAGCTCTAAGTAGTTCTGAGTTCTCCTTAAAAGTGGCTTAAATTCACAGCCTTTTGGTTTTGAAATGGAAACAAGAAAGAGGAGATTTTCCTTGGTTTTGTTCTCATTTTCTGTTGATGGCTTTTATTTTCAGAGCTTCAGAAATTAGAAAGATTATGCACCACAGGCCTTATTAAGATTATATAATTAATTTCATTAATGAAAGAATTTCTAAATGTGTTTTTAAATATAATTATTTATTTTTATGTAGTTGCCTAATTTCCTAGGTAAATACCAAGCTATTGACATTTTGCAAGGCTTGCATTTATAAATAGCATATTCCTAATGCACTAGATTTAATAGAATCCTTTTAGAAAACATATTAGGCTCTTTAATATAATGTAAAGTTTTATTACTTTTTAGCAATTATGGTGTTTTTCTTTGCAGAATTAATTACCAGCTGGCTTCAACCTGAACTCATCATTCCAAGCTTCTCTCTCCTCTAGGTATGCATTCTGAGCCTGGGTCATTGGCATAATTACCACAGATTAGGAGAAACAGGTAGCTTGGTTTCTGTATTTTCCTGTGTACTTGACAATGAATATGTTTCCTCATCAAGTATTCTACTTTGAATTAGACCTTGAGCAAGACAGGTAATACAATAAGATTGTTAAATGAAGAAAAACAAAATACTGTATTTTTTGTTTTTACACGGGCTTAAGCACTTGAAAGGGTATATGGGATAATTTGTCTTGAATTCTTTTCCGTATTTCGAATCAGGAAGAGTGAAAAACTTAGAGGGATGACTATGAGGATTTTTACTGTTATGTAACTACCACAATATCTACATGAGGGTCCCATTGTAGTAGATCTTATGCAAACAGTTGTGAAAGTCTCACATCTTCTCTCATGCAGCAAGACACTACCAAAAAATGAGATTAATCTGCTTTTTACAGAAAAGTCCTACAAATGTCAAACAGTAACGTTATCCTGAATGGGAACAGTTCTTCCAGGTGGGTATCTCTGAGCCTTTCACTTACATCACTCTACCTGGGAGACAGCGCTGCATTATTAATCCTCTTCAACAGCCAGAGAAATTGAGGAACATAGTATTATGTGACATAAAATTTCAAAACAATAAGAAAAGCATTTTTATCTCCTCTCTACTCTGTTAACATGACTGCCCTCACATAACTCTAGTCATATTTTTGTGGTATTTTTTTCTTGATAAATGCCTGGATATGGAAAATACACACAATGCTTTCATGACTTCAAAAAGACCTTGGCAGAAACCTGCATCAAAACAGACTAAATGCTAATTCCATAAAAGCGTGCAACAACCCCCCTGCTTTTTCCCTTGTTTTCACATGCACACACCATACATACACACAGACAGTCTGAAATAGTTCTGTGAGTTAAAACCCACATGTGGATATAAGCAAAGCCCTAAATTTTCACAGCATCTTGGTACCCAGAACGGGGTGACAAGGATTTCTAGCCCTTACATGATCTTCAGAAATGTGTTAGTAAACTTCTGAAATCTCATACCAAGCACAATGTGACTCACTTATGCTGATGCATTTATATGACCAAGTGCATAATGAATACCAATTCTGAATTTCCACGCTGAGCAATAGCTTACATCATATACTTTTTGAAAAGCCTACAGTCTCAAGAACAAAACAATTGCAAGCCATTCCATGCTTTCCTGGAACTAGACCCAAACTTCTTTCTCCTGCTGAGACCACAGATCATTAACATTGTTAATGTTCTCACTAAAACTGTTTGGAGAATGTGACAAGTCCAATTTGTTACTGACAGACCAGTTGGGAGTATGTTTAAAATGCATTGCTCTTGCTATTATACTCCTTGAATGGATATGTGATTCCTGTCAGGTACACTTGCTATTTTGCTAAAGACTATCTCTTATTTCATCAATCTTTTTAGCTGGCTCCAGAAGGGAAACCCTGCATTGTGCTCAACCTCATTTGTGCTTTTCAAGTCAGAAAGCCTGTGTTTAAAATATGATGATCACAGCTCAGGGAGGGAAAGAGACAGCCTTTCATAGCAAAGACAGAGAACCCAGAGGCATTTGACTCATTGAATAGAGGTTTGTTTTATGTGTTTTTGTTTTTATAATTAAGCTGTATAACTAGTTACCATAAAGTTAGGTAACGTATCTTCCTTTCCACTTTATTTTGAGGGTTTGATAAGACCTATTTACAAAGGATTGAACTTGAGCTTCCATTTAGCAGAAAAAAATGTATTTTTTTTTCCAATCTGAATATCACAACCCAGGTGATGGGTAGACCCGTCAGTTTGATGAGAGGCCCAGTACAATGAAGGATGGGGGTGTCTGTGCTAAGCAGCTGGTGTTATGAAAAGTGATCTAGAGTTGCTTAATTTATGACATGCAGCTCTGTTCAGAGCAACTTTGCTTCCTTGTGATTTGACATGTTACCATGGCATAATCACTCCTGGACCTACCTTCCTTTTCATGCAAGTGTCAAAACCACTGAATGGTTTGAAGGATATTCTGGCAGTAGAGGGCACTTACAGGCACACAAGAGGACTACTTCCCTCAGTTAAGTGCTGCATCCCATTCTTTTGAGAGGCATCACACAGTGTCTCTATGCTTGATAAAGAGACAGGAATTTGCTGCAGCTAGGGAGCTGGTTTTTTGCTTCAGCTACAAAGGCCAGCATGCTTAGATCCTGCCTGTGCACAAACACGTGCTCCTTTAACTATGATTTCATATAGGTTTAGTTAAAATATTACAGCTTCATAGCTAGACATTTTTATATTAGCTTCAGCCTTACTAGTGAAAGCTAAAGCACTAACTTGTTTAAAGCATTACAAACCCATATTGTAAATAGAAGTGCTTCAGAAGTCCAGCTACTTTCCAGCAGTATTCCAGATGATTGCTTGCCTTGTCCTCTAAGGAATGCAACCACTATTTAACATGGTGGCAAAGAAGAGCCAGAAGAAATAAGCTGTGGCAGCCAAAAAGGAAATTTGAAGACTATATATCTCCTCCCTCAAGTAGACATATGTTCTGCTCTTCATGTTGACCTGCTTAAGAGAGACTTTAATGGTAGAACCTGCTAAGATCTGTATGGCTGCGGAGTTTTTATATTTGGTCCCTTTTCACAGCACAATACCTCTGTTTAAATTAACAAGCTGAGGGGGATTTATAGCTCTGACTTAGAAGATTATGAATTGTTATTGCTTTTCTCCAGTTTTTCATTTACGCCAGTTGCAAAGCTTGGAAATATCTCATTGAGAGTGATTTAAATCCAGCCATACTGCATGTCTGTTACCAGAGCTGGTAATAATGCAAGATTGCTGTCTTGCTAACAATAAGGGGAGAGGCAGCCTGCTGAATGGACACAGGAAAGAGCCATTACACCTGACTGTACGGCTACACACAGCATATATATCATGTTGCACACACTGCTATCAATACAAAGTTATCTGATAGACAAACTACAGGCAACGGTTAGCATTTCCCCTAACCCCCATATAAATATGGAGGCAAAATTGTTCTCTCAAAGGATGAAATCCTTTCCATCCAGCAAAGAGAGAATTTAAAATCACAGTGGGAAGGGAGTGGCTTTCAAAGGTTGAGACCATTTAGATCCCAAGCCCCCACTTCAAAAGCTCTCATTTATGCTGCTGAGAAGCTGTCCTGCTGCGTTTGAATGAGGGCACTCCCAGGGCTACAGTCTAGTTCCTCCTCTTGCAATATCTACCAACTTGTATTATATATCTCAAGGAAAAATGAACTGCCTTAGCATTACGCCACTGCAAACTGCAGACCAGCCAAGCTATGACAGGCTGTGGGAAGCACAAAATATATATTTTCCTGTGACATACATGGGAACGTTGAAAACATTTGCTTTCTCATACAGGGTATCTCATGTTATTGTCTCAAAGAAAGAACTGGAATCTACATGTTTGTACAGTACTTCAGTAATATGAAAAAATGCTGAGTTAATCTTCAGCCATCTGTGAGATTCAAAGACACTCAGATGCTTTGAGCTTTCAGCATTGTGACCATTAGAATAAAGTCCACAATTTAAGAGATGCAAGATGTTAATGGAAAGGTGCTAATCCTTCCCATCTTGTTTGGGAACTCAGCCCTAACTCGGTTCATCCTCAGAGTAAATGTAACATCCATTGTACAATTTCACTCTGTGCCTCTTCCAGCTTTGAACTGCTAGGAAATAGGCAGCCTTCACCTCAACTTGCAGCTAAGAATGTCAGTGTTGGGCTGCTGCGTTTACCTGAAACAACACTGACACAGATTAAGGTCCACTCCACCCCCAGTTCTCTTGTTTTTCCTGCAAAATAGCAATGATCCATTCATGCAAGTGTAGAAATAGCTTTTGTTTTAAGCAATAAAGCTGACGCTACTAGCTAGAGCAGATACATAAAGTGGACCTCTAAATCTACATAGTTTACTTTTTAAGTATTCCCAGAATCATACAGATGTCAAGAACTGATCAGAAAAGATTCATATCTCCTTTGGCAGAACAGTATTTGTTAGTGCGGTCCTGATAATGGCTTAAGAGTTTCAGACTGCCAGAAATGCCCTTAGAATTCCCCTATGGGTGATTCCACAGAGGAAAAGGAGAAAGGGAATGTTAAACACACTGTAGTCAATATTTTTATCAGATCAGCACTGCTAAAGAGCCCAAGCCAATCTGCTATTTAGCAAGCTGAGACTTTCCATCTGAGATATAACAACCCTTGCCTATTGCTACCCAACTTAAAACACACAAACCTGCTCTCATATTATAGCAGAGAAGATACACTTTTCATTTCTAGCAGTGAGGGAAACTACAGCTTCAGAGATTTAGTTGGTCTCAAAGCTCATTTGGAGTTAAAAGCCCTTTGAGAAATCCCTAATAAGCAAGATCTGATAGTTTAATGCATTTCTGCAAAGAACTGTAATTTCTAGGAAAGGGATAGGATAATATCATTCTTGAGATCAACTGGAGGTCAGCGTGTTAAACTTCAGCTCTAAGTGTTGGTACAGAGGGATTCAGTGAGGAATGGGTGATGCAGTTCAGAGAGTCAGGCTGCACAGCACCTCTAGGGAAACTCGGGTCAGTTATTAATCAAAACTTTCTCATTCAGTTTTTTTTTTTTTTTTCCCATTTTGATTCATGCTTCTGGCCAAGACGTTGCAGTCTGATAACATTTGGATATGCATCCAGAACAAGCCTCCTCATTTATTACAACAAGATTCAAAGAACTCTAAGAATATCCAATGGTACTACACATGCCACAAGAGCATCGTAAACAGTCCTCGAGGCACAAAACTTAATTGATAGAGGCAAAACAGAAAAGGTGTTATCCCCACTTTGCAGATGTAGAATTAAGAAATGAGCAACTATCAACTTTTCAGCAATTTAGTTCCAATTTAGAGAATAGAGGTTTTTTTCCAACAGCTTTGCTCTCTGCTGGTTAAAAACAATGTTCACATTTCCCTAGTTAGTATTTCTTCTCTATCTAGTCTGACAGCAGCTTTTAAAGAGTCATCAGAAAACAGTTTGCTTTGTTCTCCCACTGTCCCCTCAATTCAGTGAGGGTAGCAACAGCAAGAGCAGCTCTTTGTTCTGTGTAGTGGTATATAACATTTGCGAAGACAGAAGATGTTTGCATTAACAGCTCTGCTAATCAGGCTTCCCAAGGAAAAATCTGGAAAAACTTGGGCAGCTACAATACTGGGTTTTGGCTAATGCCTGGGTCAGTTGGTGCAGTCACAACCAACATAATATACAAGAAATTACTCAGAGATACATCTTCATTTACTGCGCATTACGAAGGGACCTTTCTAATTCATAGGCCATGTTCAGAGAAGGTTTTCATTAACTATATAGGAGTCTTCTGCAACCAAAATTTATACAACTAAAACATTAGCATGGCTACTCTTTTCAGTTTTACATCTCAACGTACTCAAGAAATACAGTCTGTCACCGTGACCTCAAAATTTGTAACGAAATAACAGAGAAACCAGAAAATTGAGAATCACTGGAGATAAGCAAATAAGTGGAAGTTTCAAAACAAAAGATGAAAACTCCTAGGTGCACATTCAACTAAGTATCAGTAATTTAACATATTTGAAATAATGACTGTGGACATTACCTGGTATTTTCTACATGGAGAGGTGCCAAGCAATGTTAATTTGAGGCAAGACTGACTAGGAAATGAGACATGACAGAAAGGATAACTATCATTATCCTCTCAGGACACTACTGCACTGGGATTTATGGATAAATTAAATGTACAAAGACCAGAAGAACAGAGTTAAGGGGGAAAAGAAGTGTAAGTATCAGGCTGATCACCTTAGACGCTAATAACAAAATGCGGTGTGTTGAACAAACCCGGTGCACGGAAGTGGCAAGAGCAGTAGAGAGCTGAACTTCACAAAAATTTGTAAAGCCAGAGGTGAGGTTAATGCATCTTTAGGATTAATGTAGTCATAATGTAATGCTGCAAAGAGCTGGTCATAAATTGCCTCAAGGGAAGGAGATGACAATGGGGAATCTGTGTGGAGTTACTGAATAATTGTATCAGAGCATCTGCTATACAATATGGTTTGAACTTTTCAAAGCCCCGTTGTATAACTCACTTGTCATTTGGGCTGAGGAACAGATGACAGATCTACCATGAATGCTCAAAAACAGACCTATTAATTTTATTTTTCCTCCAAAGAGAAGATTATAAACCAGCTGTTCTCACTGAGGTGGTGTTTTAGCAGATTGGCCCTTTCTCCCCAGAATACATACCCTAGAATCTTGTAAAGGGTTCCTGTAAAAGCAAGAAAGTGTTCAAAATTGGAACTGACATCTTCAATTAGCTTACAGCATGAATTGCTTACAAAGCAATGGAGGAACATTACAATGCGAAGGACCAACTGAACCATCTAGTCTAAGCTTTCATGTTATTAAGAACTGCAGTAATGCCAGGTATTAAACAGCACAGCTAGAGAGGGTTTCCCCCTTCTCCAGCAATATTCCACGGCTATTCTGAGACACAGCAGAATAGGATAGAGAGGGCTGCCAGCAATGCTGTCTGTCCTCCAGCCAGAGTTTGCAAGTGAGTTCAGCATCTACTTGTTAGACCCCTGATGAGGGTATCTATACAGCCAGTTCTTTTCTTTGGGCGCTGACCACATGGGAATTTTAGGAGTCCTTTGGTAAAGGAAGGTGTTCCCAAATCTGCTTTTATCAGGTACAATTAGGAAATGCCAACTTTAGTGGAATGGTAGAAATTCAGATACAAATTTATAACAGAAGTGTTCATTTCCTCCTTTCACAGGACACATGCAAACACTTGGGCACTCGTCTTGCTAGAAAATGGAGCAATTGAGTCAGAAGCTGAAATCAGAATAGCCATCTGTTCTGGCAGCATACAAGTGACTCCTTTGCACGAAACCAGCAGCACAAGATGTATGTACGTACAGCAAGGAGCAGATGAAAGAGATGCTGCATGCAGCCTCAGAGGTAAAATGTAGTATTGCAAGAGCAGTCTGAGCATACTTTAAAGGGGCATTGGCTTATGCCATAATGAATTCAACAGAAATATTGCCAGATAAAGTTGGTATAGCATGATCTAAATATACAGTATTTACTGAATCATTCTACCTTGAAATATATCTTTCTATATGCATAAACCATTATATATGAAATCACATGCAGGTTACAATTAGTGAAATTATCACAGTAGTGTCCTGACATATCAAGGCACAATTTGTTCCCCAAATAACAGGGGAAGTTTTGAGGCCTCAGTAAGTCAACACCAAGGTTTGAGGGAGGGAAGATGGCTTGCTCTTTTAACCCAAATATCAAGTAAATCAGTCACTAACTTCTCCTGAGGTACGGCAGCAAAAGCTTTCTAAGGCACATTAAGAACCAGTTGTGTGTATATGTATGAAGATGGGAATTACCAGTTGCCTCCTGAATTTCTAAAGAAATCATTACATTAATATATGCAATACATTCCAGTTTTCTGTGTGAGAATAAAGATACAGACATGTCCTTATGTGTTTTCCATTTTAGCAGAGAACCTAGTTCTTATTTCTATAGTAATTAAGAACTCTGATGCCACTTAGCCTTAACATACAAAAGGGTCAGCAGACGCAGAGAATCCCATAGTGCTGCCTACATGGTCCCTGTCCTATGAACAGGATTTCCAAAACAAAGATGATCGTTTGCATCACATGAATATATAAGAATGTTAATAAGAAAGTAGTCTGAAGTCTATTCAGTAACCGAAGGTTATGAATTACAGTAAATTAATTGAATTTCACTCTGTGCCCGACAGTAGAGCATCACCCGACAGGCATACCCAAAGCCAGGTGTCTATACACTACTCAGCAAGCTTCAGTAGGAACATGTCCTTTGTCTTAACTTCTCAAAAGAGAATACAAGTTTCAGCCTAATGCTGTTTTTCTACATAAAGGCTTTTTTCCCCCAAATCAGATAGCTCTGTTGCTCTACATGGCGTGCTTTTATGACTTTACAGCACAGTGGTTTCCTTTAGATATTGCTACAGTTACCAGCTTCCTTTACATTTCTCTTTCGCTGTGCTACCATACTCTGATCAATACAAAGCAGTCAGCAGATGTGCTCACTTGGGTATTTTGCTTTATTTTATTGCCACCACATATTCATAAAATACTGATCAGATCAAGTACCTCAACAACCTGTTTAATAGACTTGGGAGTAAATGCTATAGATTATAGGTTATCTTTTCACTAGCAGAAATGGTCCAGTACCTAAGGCAAACTTTAGAGTCTTAAAATATTGTGTGCAATTCATGTGATACCAACTGACTCTTTTAGGGGACTTAAGGCTAGACATTTAGACTCTTCATCAAAAAGTAATTAGGCATTTCCACTTTCAATTTGAGGGCTTAAACATGTGAATATACTTCAGGAAGAGGTCTTTCTCAGTTCACATGACTTGTTTTTCCTCAGATATATTGTGCACATAGATAGAAAGCATCAACTACGTAGGCACCCATGACTTGTACAGAGGCTTGCACCTATATCAGTTTCATTTCTTAATGAAAGTGATCATCTATTTAGATCTTTTCTGAACTGTCACACAATGATTCATCAAGAACTTGAGAACAAAGTGTTTTGATCATTAAAAAAATAAAATACAAGTAAAGCAAAGATACATGCAGTGACGTCTTAGATGTTTTATAGATTAAGAGACTCATGAATAACAGTCATTTCTTGTCATCTTTTTTTCTCCAGTTGAGAGTTTTCTTTAACTGAGATTAACACTAACTAGAAAATAATTAAGCTATCTTATAGAGTCTGGCAGTCCATCAGCCATAGAAATAATTAATCAGACCCATCAATAGATTTTTAATAGCATTCAAATTCTGATTCACCGCATTATTTCTCACCCCCACACCACCCACTTCTATTCTTGGTTTCAATGTGTGCAGGAAATGGTACTCCTTAAGACAATAAAAAGGAAAGCTCTAGAAGTTAAAATTAACCCTCATTTTCACTGTCCCTGTAAGAAAATGTCATCCTTCCTACCTAATTTTCCAGCATCATTCACCACTGATCTCTGAATGTGAACTCATCATTTAGGTTCCCCCATTCAATTTCACAAAGAGAAACTTCTGTAAGGAAGCCAAATGATGGAGACAAAATTTGTAAGAAAAGAAAGGTTCTCTAGCTGGCACAATTACATCTTCCTCTTTGGTTGCTGTTACTGTTACATTTGTTGGCAAAAAGCATAGCCTAAACTTTGTTAATTACACCAGAAATGTAGCAAGACTTACCTTCTTATTTTCACATATCCTGAATGAAACTAAGTCTTAGCTCCTGAAAAGAAAAAGGGAAAAATAATAGGTCTGCTGGCAGTAACATCAGTGACTTCCAAAAATTGAACAAGAAATGGAACAATGGTCAATTTTTCTTCATTCTTTCTGATCACAAAGGATAAGTGATGCAGCACCGGTTTTTGTTCAGGCCAAATGGGTCACAATTATCTTATACCACTTCATTTCTACTCAAGAGAGCAGGCAATTATTTGTTAGCACCAATGACTGCGTCGCAGTCCTCAGTTTACTGAAAAATCCATGGAAGGTCAGACTGATCCTGAAGACCTTCTGTTCCCAAACCTTATGTTGAACTATAGACATTTTCTGCATCGCAGTGAGAAAATCTTATCCTCTTTCCTATTTGATTTCAAAATAAGTGTTAGATTGGTCTAGTACAATACATACACAGATCTTGCATTCTCTTACAATCAATTACTAGGAAAAAGAAGGAAGGTGGCATTAAACCAATAGTGAAATTAGAAAACTGCTACAAAAGACACTTAAATAGACCTGGCAGTTAAGCAGAAAATACAGCAAGGAAGGAACTTACTGTTTTGTAGCCATGAGAAAGCTGGAACAGAAGGGAAATAAAAAACACTTAAAGTTTTATTTTCACTATTATTCACACTTTGTGAACAGTCTCTTTATGTAAACCAAAGGATCCAGAACCCCATGAGAACAATGGGACTTGTGAACTTGGGGCTTTGTTATTGTTCTTTCATGAAATTCTCATCTGGAAAGGAATTCACCAGATAAGCAACAACCCTACTGCCCTTCTCAGGAGAATTCATTCACGCATCCCTCACCACTTCCTTCAGGACTTGATTTCCTATCTATCCCTTGTAGCAGAGGTTTGTTCCGAAAACAGCAGTGCCAGGCAGATTCACTTTGGGGAATAAAATGATGCACCAAGTTTTCAAAGTTCATAAAAAAAATGAATTATTTACCATGGTTCAAAGCTGCCTGATATTTCAAGCCAGCAATGTTTGCAAGAGATAATCAAGGAAGTGGAGAATTAGACAAGAAGATTTGACAGCCAGGGACTAAGTTGCCTTCATGAGAGAGACTCCACAACAAGCAGAAAAGGATATTTAATGAAAAGAAAAATAAGTGGAATATTCATGGTACTGCCTTACTTCACAGATGTAGGATACTTGGTGATTTTGTGCCTGCTTCATATTTCTATTTTTGTCTTTTCAATACCCTTCTGTTTGAGCCATTTGGAAAGAGATGACCAAGAGAAGTTAGTCTGGAGATCAAGAGTACAAGCCGTTTCCCCATCATGAGGAAAGTCTGATTTATCAGCTTAGATTCCTGGAAGACTTGGGGTTACACATTAATACAGCAAGCATAACTCAAGCTTCTGGAATAGCTGAATTGGCTGTCATGTTCACTCCAGTCCAGATCTCCCAATCTCATTTGTAATATCCAAAGGCCCAATTCTCACCATCATTGCATCACTGACCACTTGTTAAATTAGGAATAATTTCACAGCTACCCCAGAAAAAAAAAAGGACCTGTACAAACTTAGCACGAATGAGAAACTTTACGAACAATATGTAAACACTAGCAACTAAGGCGAAGTTTCGTTGATCTATTTACTTTTCCACAAAAAAGCCGAATGGAAGGAACGGTTTGTACAGCACCTTCAGGATGGATTTTGAATGTAGTGCATCTTGTGACTACTGTCACAAATAAGTATAGTATAAAACGAGGATATTGGGTAGAAGCCACAAATCATTTTGAGCACAAATATAATGCAATATTACCAAAGACAATATTAGACAAGACTACTAAGTAAGAATTTTACTTAAGGCACTTCAAAGTTTCTTGCCCTCTGAAGCACCTGACACTAAAAAGGAGGTTAAGATAGGAAAACATCATTGTGAGAAGGCTGATGAAATGGAGTCAGGGTTTTAATGAAACTTAAATGGAATCTTTTCATAAAACATTAAATCAGATATTATTTAAAAATCTTTGAATCTCAAAACCAGCAAAAGGTGACAGTTCTCTTGAACATTTTAATCTCATTTTTACTGTTTGGTTCTAGTAACTGGTGACGAAGAGAGAAAGACTAGCTGAATCACTTTTTCATCCTTGTACTCTATAACTAAAGACTCTGCACGCAAAGAAAGAAGGCATATCTCCCCCTAGGACAGAGCTTAAGTGATTTCAGTACTTTATCAGAAAGTGACAGCCTTAATTCTCTATTTCTTTATGTCTATGAGGTTCTTTTAATTAACTTCAGGTTACTCAGCAAGTTGAGTATTATATATATCTTTGTTAGATATGGATTAACCATTTCCTTATCACCAGGAACCACGTTTTACCACAGCAACATCTGTTCAAAGGAATAGATGCACTTGAGGACTGTGCAGATGCACCTTAGTACATCCTGTAAGCCCTATATAACTGAGCTTTAAAACGTAAAGATTCAGAAAAAAATGAAATCCCAGGAACTTCATAAGCCTCTGAATACAATGCTTAATCCAAGTAATCCAAAAGCAATCTTGTTGGCAATCTAATTGTGTTTTCTAAGGAGGAGACTGCAAAAACAGTTTGTTTACATATAATTGGATCCCCTTATATGTTTGTGTTGTGCTTATTTCCGAAATCTTTCAAAATGGAAAGGTCTCCTGCAATGTTTGACTTGCTTTTCACTCTAACCTGAGGGATTACCCATTACTTTGCACATAATAGCCCAGACAAATATGAATTTTTTATTAGTACTGATCAGAAAGTGCAGCTATCCCTTGAGGTCCAGCAACCAGGACATACAAGAAAAATTGAGGAAATTGCACAGATTTAAATTGCCTTTTTGTTTTGACTTGTTTTTCCTTAGTAAGCTCTTACTATTTGGATTGGCTTTTCTCTTATAAATGCAATTCAGCAGGGAGAACAAGGGAAGAGAGACTTTACATTGAAACAATTTTTAAAGTTACCACAATTTTAGCAGAACGATACTTGCATCTGCACACTGAAGTGTTTGATTAATGGATGGATTTCAGAACACATATCCTCACTGTTACTATTCATAGCTCTTAACTGGAAGCCCTGCATGTGCTTCTTACACTGTTAGGGGGTTTCCATAGGAATACAGTGAAACAGATGGAAGAAGTTCCTTGTGACTCAAGAGAAATCACACCCTTACCCTTACGTAAAAGTGACACAGAGTTCCCTGTGTGGACAACAGCTAATGCTGCACTCATCTCAAAAGCGATGTTTCTCAGTTATTTTTCCCTAGTCTTGTGACAGATTTTCAACCCTAATTTCCTGTATGCTGTAGTAACCAACTTTTTGACATGTAAGCAATATTACCAAGGTGCAAATGGAGAAAGCTGTAGTCTGGCAAACCATATCAGCTCATTAGCCCATCAAGTCCGTATGCTGACTCCAGCTAGTACCTGATGCTTGGAGAGAAGGTAGACTATCAAATTAAAAACAATTGGGCAGAAGTCTGCAGCATGGGAATTTCTTCTTGAGACTCCCTACCCTCACATTGAGCTTGGAAAGGTGTAGAAATGGAAGAAAATTCCATGTTTCTGCACTGAGATCCCATGACCCAGAACTCCGTCCCTACCAAGATACGGTTCTTAACCATTTCTTTCTCCTGTGCCTAGAGAATACAGTGACAAAGCTTGGTGCATGAACCTGGCTGGAACACAGCAATCAAGGCAGGAGCTTTCCTGTCATGGCCCCTTGTAAACATGCATATCTGCCCAGCAGGAGAGAAAATAGATGGGAAGTCAAAGGAAAGTTTTAACAGGCAAGATGTATTTGAGACAGGAAGAATACTATTTTGCTGAAAATGAAACTCCAGATTTAACTAAAATAGTCTCTAGCTTTTACTGTGGAGAGATCCTGATGTATAGGAAAACCTGCAATTTGCAGTAACAGTTCAATCCAGTCTTCCTACACGGGAATTTATGCTTACTGTTAGGAAAGAAAATGTGCAGTCTTTATCACTATTTCTGACAGCTCTGGCCTGACACCTGTAACGCTATTCAAACCAAGCACAGAATTGTCAGAACAAGGCTGACATTTTAAATGAAGAATAATGATAAAATGTCTAAAAGTGTGCCACAGAAATACTAAGATAGTACTTGCAATTTGTATACAGTGTTTTATATAAAAATAAAACCAGAAATTCTTGTGGAGCTATACATGAAGTTATGCAAAAGCTGGAAGTTCCATTGCAGAAGGGAGAATTCACAAGTTCTTGCTTTGTGGCTTCATTTATATGGACATTTTGCATCAAGAACTACATTTGTTTCACTTCCACTCTTGATATAAGTATAGCTATTTCGTGAACCAACAGTGGATGGGAAGAATTATTCCTCACAGGTGAAGGAAATGGAAGTCTCCTCCCTTCTGGTGAGCTAATACAAGCCTTCCATAATCATTTTAGAAATTCTTTCCAACCAGTACAATATATGTTCAACTATTGAAATTATACTGCTCTGTCATGTGCCCTGAAGTACCAAAACCAGCAATCCTTCACCCGGAATAAATTGTAAAAGGTAATACTTTAAAAATAATAACAGTAAGGGAATGCAGTGCTGGTGAAGAGTGACAGCAGCAGGGACTGGAGAACTCTTTAGTCAAGTTCTAAAGATCAGTGTTCTGCCTCAAAAATATTTCACCACATGCCCTGGAGGATCAGCAAGAGAAATTTTCATGGTTCATTCATAAGACGACACCCTGATCAGGACAACACTGCAGCAATGTGCTGCTCACACAAAGCAGAGCTATGCCTGAGGAGTCCCCAGGACATTTTTCTAGACAACAGCAATCCTCTCAGCTCTCAGCCAACAAAACAGATTTGGCTCCTATTTGAGAGCCCTATTTGTGGGAATATTATCTTGTGCTGTCTCAATTCTCATTAGCATCAGTTATACAACCCCTTGACAGAGTTCACACGTTCCAATAAGCAGCATCTATCCATGATGAGAGTTCAGCTCTACTACAGGTATTAGCATACATAACACACGAGTTCTGAGTTCTGTTTTCCACCCCTGCAGCAAGGTTTTATGACCTTGATTCTGTTGCCTCAGCTCTGTGCCCAATTTCTGAGGTGACACTGTTTCAGCCTATGACCCCTTGAGTGCCCAGTTACTGCCAAGTGCACAGTGCCTCATGCACAGGAAAAAGCAAGTTCAACTGTCTGGCATATTAAAATGCAGAGAGCTGCACATACAGGACAGCACACCACAGTGTTAAAGGGCCATACTTGAAGCTCCTTGTCTGCATGGCAGATAACTCATCTTCATTGTGGCTCTGCATCTAATGCTAGCAGACGAGACAATTGCTACATGATTGTACATCAACCCCTCTATAGGATCCATATGAGATTTACCACGGGTACAAAAGTCACAGACATTTTTGTTGTTATGGAGCTCCACCAACAGGGCTTGCGAAGCTTTAATGTTTATAGAGCCTTTGTATGAAAGTGTGCAGTGCTGTAATAGCACTAATAGTGGTGATTAATTTCATCCAGCTGAAGATCATGAAAGAAGAGCTATAATACATAGAGAAAGCCAGCTGAGCTTATTACACATGGAGTTTGTTATCCTCTGCATTTTGTTGGGCATTACTAGTGGCCATATAAGCTCCAAAAATAGAGCCACCTCTTCTTAGGACAGGTAAAGGAGGTTGGGAGGAATCAAAGTAGGCACACATGCCTTATACTGTGCTGAGTTCTCTGCCCCTTTTAGAACAGGACTGCTTTACTGTACAGAGGGCAAATCAAACAGTGCTCTATCCCTCATTTGGTTTATCAGCTCGCTAGTACATGAATAAATATTAAATAGTTAAGTGCAATTCATTAAGTTCTTCAAACAATTATAGTAAAAATCAGTTAAATATAATGGGCCATGAAGTTATTACTAAATGAGGTTGCTGTATTTGCATAGTACTAACTTGCCGTTGAGAAAGTATGCGGTGCCTGATAGCTTGCACCCGTAAAAGGTCTGTGAAAGATATAACTGTCCCACCGTCCAATAGAAGCAGCATGTCAAAATGCTTATTTTTCCATAGCTGTAGTGCTCTCTCCTGTGGTTTGAAGGTAATTTAGCAGGAAACACTGTTCTGCCGATACGAAGATGGAACACGGGAGCAGAGGTGGTGTCAGCCAGCAGATGGTACTGCAGGCTGCCGTACTGCCGACACCTCGCTGCGAATCAAGCTGCTGGGGCAGCAGCCCTGGCAGAAGTTGTGCTCTGCCTCCTTTCTCCCAGGGTCCGGGTGTCAGGAGACAGGCAGCTCATTAAGTCATGGAGATAGCTGCAGGAAAGTCAACTTTTCAGATAGCTGAAGGAATGAGTTGTCTAACTAATGCATATGGGCAGTGAGAGCATCCTCTGTGCTCCTATCGTTACCTCGCAGCACCGCTTCCCCACTGCTGTGTCTATCTGGGAGTGCAGAGCGAGGGCAGCCACGTACGCCCCCCAGTAAGGGCGAGCAAACATCTCCCAGTCATGGCTTATTTTGCTCGAGGAGAGGCAGCTGTTCCTCAGACAGCGCAGAACCCAGCCCCGCGCACAGTATCAGGATAAATCGCTGCATACACTCCTCTCAACTTTATGCTGGTTATTAGTGCAGGCTCTTCCATTCTCAATTGCCTTCCCAGGGAATCTACAAGGTGTCTGTAGGGCAAGTTTCAGCAGCTCTCCAAACCACCTCAGGTTAGCTAAGATGCAATAATATCTGTATGCTTTTTATCCAGGCAAAAATAAACTGAAAGAAGTAAATTCTCACCAGCAAAAATAGGTTACATCTCCTTGCATTCTGTAGGAGGCAGAGGCAAATGATGAACTGAGCTCACGGAAGCAGCATAACTTGTAAAAAAGCACCTAACTTCATAGCATGTCTGACTTGCTTGCTCCAGGAGATGGGGGTCCAATAAACCAAGCACAGACATTTTCTTTAGCACCTCAATCTCCTCCTGATTTTGATTTTTTCCCCTCCCTAGAGGGAAATTGTATTGCTTATTGAACATGAGGATTTTTGTTTAACAAGATAGGTGACGACCCACTTTAGAGTTGCATGATTGGCAACTGAAGGGGAAAAATGTACTTTAATTACTAGCCTCTCTGGGGAAAATTTTAAATAGTTGAGCTGATTCTAATGCGACAGCAGTTAGTTTCAAAACGAGAAAAGAAAACAAAATCTGCTAAATTTACAGGTCCATGGTGCATCATTTGGAACAGCTGCTGGAATCTTTACCAGAGTAACTGTCCCTCCTGGGGATCTGTTCTCCATTCTTTTGGAAGCATACGTACCAAAGCCCATCTAACTGAGCAACAACCCACTCTTAATTAGTGACTATCACTGTTTCTCCTAATTACCTAAACTAATTGGAAGAGTCATGATACCCTGGGTTTAGACCTGTCTGCACCACTGATTCTCTGATAAGTTTAATAAGTCACTTTGGCTAATGTTTTCACAAGTGGCACTCCAAGGTGTGATCTTAGATTCTGAGCTGTCACAGCCCCTGCTGGAGTCAGAAGTCAAAAAGCTTTGGAAAACTGTGGAGCTGTGCTTAGAATTCTTTAAGCTCAAGTTCTACACATTTCCCTATACTCAGTTTCATCACCTGTAGACTGCCAATAGTTTACCAATTCCTCAGATTTTCAAATGCCAAAGAATTTCAGTGGATGACCAAAAAACAAATTAAAAATACAGACTATATATTTTTTGCAACAAGCTTTTTGCACAAAACAATGCTACTTTCAACATGAAGTCTCTTACCTTGGTGCTGACATGTTCTGTCGTGACACTGCAGAGCTGAGAAATTCTGTCCCAAAGTCCTCCAGCACATGGTCATCTTTAACATAGGTGAGCTCCTCAGGGAACCAGGACCTCGTCCCAAACTGAAGATAAGCTGAGCTTCTAGTATGAGCTACAAAGAAAGTTACTATTTCAGTACAAGCTCTAGCACTTAGTTAACATAATTTAGATGAAGCTACACATACCCAGGTGGAAGCTAGGGACTGCAGCTAGGTCCGAAGCCCCACTTTATCACATTAACCATTGCACTGTCCTTCTATCCTGCTGTCTCAGAGTTCCCACCCAAGGTAACAGCAGCTGTCCTTCAGGCTGCTTTGCTAGGTGGCTCACATGCATAAAATTGTTCATGGCATTTAGCTAGCTGTTTCTTCTTTGTCTTCCCCTTTCACATTAAGGTTTTAAACACTGAAAAATGAGTATTGAAAAAATTTCCTCCGTCAGCAACCTGCAATCTATTACGGCAATTAATCAAAGATATACTTTGTCAACTTCCCCTTGTTCTCTTATGCTTTATGATCGTGTTGTTATTTCATCAACACAATAAAAAAGGATTAATCTTCATTGCTGGGAAAATTGTTTTCAGGGCTAAGGGTAGAAGCCTTAGCTACGCTACTGATCCTGTGGTCCAAATCAATCCCTGAGAGCAGAATTAATTATTTTTAACTGGGATGCATTCATTAAGCCCTAGTGAGAGCATTTAAGCTTTGCACATTATCATAACATAAATCCATCATTCAGGGCAGAATATTCATACAGTCACTGCAGGTTCAGCAAGCAAGATATTAGGGTGACATGCAGCTGAGCACAGACTTGTTAGGGTGACCGTGCATGTGGTGATGTAGTATGCCCACGAAAACATCAGCAACAAAATAGCGCAATAGCATCCTGAAATGAATAACCACAATAATGACACATACATAAATATACTACAAAGCAGAAACAATCATTTAATCTCTATTACAAGGTATAACATGATGAATCATATCATCTGGACACTAATTTTGAAGTAGATGCTTCAGTGCAGGTTGACATATTTGGCATTTCGATTCTTTTGATGAGCACCAGGTCATACAGCTTTGTCACAAAGCTCTCAGAATTCAGGAAGATAACTAGGAGAGGACACACAGCAGCCAGAGACCACCCTGACCATCAGAAGTGTATCCCTGTCCCCCAGAGGGGGGCAGTTTGTTACCTTTGGGGCTGATGGGCCTAGCCAGGGCTTACTGTTAAGTGCACTTAAGAATGAATGAAGTGACCTCCCAGTCTTGCTGGGGCCAACTGAGTGTAATCTCCACGAAAATCCACTGTCCCGTAACTTGTTATTTGTAACATCCATAATGTTCACATCATCCCCAGTCACTAAAATTAACAGTACTATAGCATCTCATTTCAGTGCTCAAAGACTTCTTTTATCATGTTCTCACCAATGATTTTCAGCAGGATTGTCCAGACGTTAATGCTGTAGGTTTCTGAGAAATATTTGCAGGTCAGATGCAATATCCTAAATCTTTACACTGACAATGGAACTTCAAAGCATCAAGTTCATGTATTCTTTGCTTTTCTCATTATTCAACAATTTGGCCTTAACATTGGCTCACTGCCCACAAAATATTGATTAGCCACAGAACCTCCTTGGCCAGCACTGTAAAAGTCAGCCATAGATTTACATTCTGGAAAGGAGTTCTGACAGGGCCAATAACAACACTAACACCTTGTAGGCTCTTATTACAAAGTAGACAGAGGGCTCATTTCACCAACTCTGTAAATAATTGGTTTCAGCTTAATGTTCTTGTAGTTAAAAGGATTTCTAACAATACAAAAATATAGTACTGGCCTCAGGTACATGTACAAATACACAAAGGTCTTTGATGTGCAGTAATATTAACATATTTAACTCATATAAGAACAGATACATACAGCAATTCCCGTCTGCAGACTCAAAGTACTTTTTAAACCCTTAGAGTAAGGGTTGGAAGTGGAATAGTCCGGATCACTAGTGTACTCAGTCACTTCAGACCCCAGCTACCTGCCCTTCTGTATTTTGCGGGTGATTTAGAAGAATTTCAGTAGCAGCACAAACAATAGAGGCCATCTAACCATTGGGTCAGACCTGAGCACATTTGCAGTCTGGTCAGTGGATCAGGCACTGAGCTGCCCAAAAAGGCATCTAGAACTCTGCCCATCCCAAGCCCCGACTCAACATCCCCATATGCATGTAAGTTTTCTGTAGGGAATGCAATGGGAAAAACCCTCTTCGGTTTCAGTCTCTGGTAAGTTGTTTTGTTTCATAAGTGCAGAACTCTGCGATAGTTTCTGTTCTCCACTACCTAAACAAAAAAAATGAATCATCTTGCAGGTCTGTTTCAGCTGTAATCCATCCTATGCTGCAACACACCACCAGCCTCACAAAGGCACTCCTGTGCTATAGCCTACCCAGCTCTGATTACAGCTCCTAGTAAATACCTCCTCCAGCAGCCATTAGAGAGAAAATTCCTTTTTTCTACCAGTCTGCTTCCTGCTCCTGATAATTCTTTTAAAAGCCTCCTCACAGAATATGCACTGATGATTTATCAGCTTAATACCTGCTCCAGCAGCGTGCAACTGCTACTTGCTACAATCTGGAGTCCATGCACTGCTAGAGCTCTGCTTGTTACAGTCTGTTTCTCTGATTATACCGCAGACCCAAGCTACTCTCCCACCCTTATGGATGGGGGGGCAACAGCTTCTATGTAAATGGCTTTAACTATAGAAATTTTAGAGCATTAGCTAAGTCAAATTAACTGCTTATTTCCCCCACTTGCCAAACAGAAGATACACAGAAGTCATACAATTGCGAAGGTATGGGAAATAAGGGTAAAATACCAACTTAAGAATATTCAAACTACTAATGGTCTTATACGAAAGACAACTCTGTGCTGCCCTCTAGCCCATTGGAACCCGTCCTGTGATAATCCAGCACTGACAGGTCGGAACCACTTGCTCTGCTTTGCTTACGTCAGTCTTTTTAATTTGGTACAACCTGCCTCCCCCTTGCACTGCTGCCAAAACAGACAAGAGTTAAGGTGGGCACAAGGGAGGGGAAGTGAATAGTGTCAGGACTCACCCTTGCTTAGTAGTGCATAGAAGCAGCATTGCCTTTGTTGCCAAACTGTCAGCATCCTAAAAGCAGCCAGAGATGCACTCTTACGAGGTTCTTATTTTGGCAAATCCACTAATAAAAGTTCAACTAAAAGAACCAAGAGAAGCTGATGACATTAGGCAGGAGAATGTAATGGAGTGGCTATTACATTTAATTTTTGTTCATTTAGCTTGAGTACAATAAGATGGACCTGACAGATATTTGATGGGTATAAGTCAAAAAAGTGGAATAGATTTCCTATTTGTACCAGGAATCCAAGTAAAGCTATAGAAATAAGTTTTCTAAATAACAAAGTCAGTTTAGCTGCCAGAAAAAAATCACAGGAGAACTTGGCTGATCAGCTTGTCCCACCAAGCCTGCAAGTAAGCAGGAACTTTCTGTGCTCTCATGGTCTCTAACCTTGCTTAAGAGAAGAAAATAAGAACAGGAGATGCTTCAAAGATGAGCAGCATTCTTCTGTTGGATTTGTGAGCAATTTCCTTTAAGTTTCACTAATACATACCAGGAGTCATTCCACTCCAGTGGAATGAATATGAACTCTCAAAATAGGTTTAACTCCTGCAGCTGCAGGAGCCAGGTTTTGCAGAACTGTTGACCAGTAAATAATAATTTCAATGCTGTTTACCATCCCGTTAAAAAAAAAATCAGGCCCAAGTTTAAGAGCTTTCCAAAAATATGCTCCACGATATTCCCGCAAGCAAGTAGCTTTAGACTGGTTCATGCACAGCAATTGTGTGAGCTCAGCTATGGACAAACCTAGAACTCAAACGACCGGTCTGCTGGTACACACAACCCCCCCCCCCCCCATCATTGTTTTTTTAATAAGACAGGGGCATTAGAAAAGAAAGTGTCCTACAGCTTAACAGCTGTAATCTCCTCTCATGATATCCTTTTTTTTTTCAGTTCTTACAATTTCTGTAAACTTTTCTAATAGCTCATGAATTAGGAAAGCCATGCCTTGAGTTATAACACTGCTGTATTAAAGTGATCATAACAGATTAGTGATGACAAATCCAAAGTAATTGATTTTTTCATTTCTCTCTCCTCCAACAAGCTTAAACTAATAACAATAATTATGTGAGAGTATTTCCATCAGGATGCTTGTACATTTCTGGCAGTAAAATCAATTGTTCCAAGGACAAGTTTTATCGCAGGAATTAATCATTGCTATCTTCAATTACTGTATTGCACAATTATCAATGATATTCACGATGTAAAGTATGCAGGAGAGCATCTTAATTGCTAAACAAGGCTGTACAGTAACTGCATCAAGTCTTTGGAAAGCAAGCAAATGGGAAAACATTCCAGAGGATACAGCATAGACATGTCTGTACACTGTCAAACCAAGACTTCCTGGGAAGCTGCTGGAGGTGTGTGTCACAACACAGAAATTGTACTTCCATTCTTTAGAGTAACAGCATTGTCCTCGTGCTAAGTCTGAAGATAATCTGACCAAAATCTTTTGGAAAGATTGGTAATACTTCTCAAAAGCCAGATTTCAGCCTTCACTTCTTAGAAGAGTATGGCTTTTTTTTTTTAATGTCAGTTGAATGATTTTTGCACTGCTAAATGCAACCATGAACCCTCAGATAATTCTGTTCAAAAGTGACAGAGTTCAGCAGAGCTCATGGAAGGGCTCAGGACACTGAGTTGCAAAGAGAAACAACTGGGAAAAACCAAAGTGTGCAGAAAAAATATGACCTGAGAAATCATCTCTTCCAAAGACTTTGTGTAACCTCAGGCAAGTCACCGGAGTTACACACACGTGCTGCTCTAATGGCACCGGGGCACAGACAGCCTCAACCCACGCTCACTAGTGGCTGTCCTTGTGCTCGCTTTTGAACCAGTGGCACACTGCTCTCCGCAGACTGCAACCCGTTATACAGACCTGGATAAATAAATTGGCAGCTGGCTATGCTGTCACTGGAAGGCAAGTGTTACCCAGCTGGCTGTAAAGCCTCTCCAGACTTCTTAGTGCCTCTGCAGCTCCCCTCACTGCCAAGATAGGGTAAGAAGTTATCTCGACTGTTTGGATGGCAAGATCTGCAATACGTGGAGGGTGTCTCACTCAGCTCGGCACAGGAATACCTTGTTAGAGGCATTCAAGCATCACTGTAACACATACAGTAATCTACACTGACAGGCCTCTTAAGATAACCCTCCCATCCTTACAGAGCTTAAAAAGCTGTAGCATTTTCAGATCAGCTGTTAGAATTCACACAACTCATCTGATCTTCTTGCTTATGAATAATATAGCAGCTTTGTTAGTGCCAGAAAAAGGTCACAAAAGCAGCTAATAGCTTGTAGTCTGGGAAAGGGTTAGCGTTAAGGTGAGACGAGCTCAGCTCCTGCCAAATGAGTCAAGGCAGGGATACTTTTCCTGCTAGAGCAGGTGCTCTGTTTTACTGTGCTTTACTAGCCTTTCTCAATCAAGTACAAGTGTTGTCAGCACCCTACAAACAGCTACAGTTTGCTTAATTGTTAGGCATTTCATATAAAAATAATTGGCCTCATCACCGTCCCCCTAGGTTGGGGGGGTAAGTTGTTGGGTGGCATCAAAGTAGTTTTATTTGAGAGGCACTGTCAATGCTGCACAAACAAGCAAGCGTTGCTGTTTTACCATCTCAATGGAACATCATTCACGCTAATCTTGAACACCTTATGACTGGTTAACTAGCCCAAGCAGAGCTGTACTAGTACACAGATATCAGGCTAAAGCCTCTGCCGAGGCTTCTTTTTTTAAAGGGACATGCATAACTATGTAGTTCAAATTCTTAGCTACTATCAATTGTAATTTCTCAGTTGATTTATAGCTGCAAAGGATCTAGTCCTTGATCTTTAACTTCTAATTCATTTTCTTAGCAGTGAATGTAACATGTGTGTTTGGTAAGAATAACCGACTGCTCTGCTGTTACACCGTGCCATGAGATAAATCATTTATCATGTGTTTCTAATCACGTCACTTGCAGCGCCCAGTAATTAATCTCCCATAACCCTTACTTCATTCTGAACCCCTGAGTAGATCCCAAGGGATATCAGTTGTTAGCATCCATCAGAGGAACGCATCCCCCTTCTTTCCAAAGATTGCTCAGCTACCACAACAGGCAGCATCGTCTCCACTTTGAAATCTGTAATGAGGCCCTGCAGCAGTACGGGAATGACTGCTGCTCTACAACACAAAGAGAACGCAACTGCCAGCTCTCATGCCACTCTACGAGGTCCACATACAGTGTTGTGCTGGGCTATTAAGTGTGACTTGTCAGTCAAGAACTGGGACCACAACATAGTTGGTGCTGAAAAAACAATCTTGTTATAATTACTGTACAGCCCACAAGAAAAGTGTAGATGACAAAATCAGAAGAACACAACTTTGCTAACAGCTTGGCCAGTCATGTCATTTGCTGTAAAATGAAAGGGAACTGTAAATTGGTAAGGCACATGAGAACTCAAGTCATGTCCCAAATTGAGGTGCCCTGTTGTGTATCTGCTTTTAAATGCCAGGAGAAATACTGCATTGTAGACACTGAAGTCCCATGTCTGACTGCCTCTCCTTTATACACATCTCTAGTCTCACACAAGCCTCAGAAGTCTGATCTGGACCTCCTCCTGGACCTTTCTGGCTACCAGACCAGGAATGCCAGTGCCTCCCGTGTACAGCAGGAAAGCACCAGGGCTCGGAGAGATTCCAACTCCCCCAACTTCTACATCAGCCAGCAGTAGGATAACAGGAGGCAGCACTGGGCTACGCAGAACAATGCTCTGGAAAGAGAAAAGGAGCTTTCTTCAGGTACTACGAGGGCTTTCCACTGGTTTGCACTGCACAAATATAGTTGTAATTAAGCTAAATTGCAATTTTCCTCTTAAGTGATACTAATTTCCTATTGTGTACACTGCCTCAGTTAGGTCACCGTGCCTCATTAGACACAGCATTTCAGGTGCCCAGCTATCAGGGGTTCTGGGCCTGGGAAACCTTTCCCACAGAGACATTCTTTAATAACTGTTATTTAAGTAACACTTTGGGGACCAAAGAAAATTATGTATTTTAAACACTTAAAAAGTATTATTAGTAGTAAGCAATAGAAGTGATTGTGCTGGAATAAAAAACATTTCCTGAAAGGATCCGTGCCAGCTTTAATTACACTCCCATTGTATTTCATCTTCATGCTCCCCACACCGAGAGGGAGGGGTGGGTGGGAGATAATTGGAACAAGGTGAAAATGAGTGCTCATTAAATTGCAGACTACACAAGCACTCATTTCATGTGAGAGGGCTGTAAATATGACTTTTAATGAAGTTATGACATGCTTGCCAATAAAAGTCATTTACTTCACAGTATTACAGTTAATTATACACAGCTGGAGCCATTTATTGCCCATCCCTTGTTAACTTTGCCTGGGCTCATTAACCCTTTCACAGCTCTCTGCTTACGATACCTCCCACACAAGAAGTGCAGGACAAAGGCTTCAGGACTTTTAGGAGAAGGAGTGGGAAGAGTGTAGATGTAGAGAACCTTTGTAAAATACCAAATTCTAACCAAGTTGTGCGCTGTGTTTGGGAAAGTGCAAGTCTGCAGGAACCCATTACAGAAGCATTAAGGAACAACCCATGAACAAACAGGAATGAGCAAATGCAGAAGCACCAGAAGGAACGTGGAAGTTAGAGGTGCGGATAACTTCCAGATCAAAGTCATCAGGACTGCATATGTTTACAAACAACTTACAGAAGACATGACAAAACTAAATTTTGTCTGTAGCATATTGGTTTTCAAACTGGTAGTTCACAATAGTCTTTTCTGGCCACAAAGATACAATCGAGTATCAAATCACATCAGTACAAGTTCTGTTTTCCCTACAAGAAACCTCAGCATTCCCTGTATCTTAAAAGTGAAGTTTTCCAGAAACGAAGGCACAACAGTTCAGTTTACCTATTCAGTGTTTCTTACATACTTGCTGGTATCCAATCCTTTTGGCAATACGTTAGCCGATGCCTTGTCAGAGGCACACAGTACCCACACAAAATGGCATGTACATGGCATGGCAAAAGGTCAACAGGCCAAGATGAGCAGCCTTATTGCTCAGAGTTTAAATGGTGGCATCAGATTAGATAAGAAACTGAGGTGAACAAATGTTGGTTCGGAACAGAACTAGTGTCAGGCTCTGGTTTACTGCAGCTCTATTTTTACGTCATTTCTTTTTATGACCTGTTGCAAGTACAAAAGCTTCTCCATTTGCTTTGCTTGTACATGTTGCTTTTGCCTCCTAAGAGCTCCTTAGCTTCCACTGTTCTAAACAATGCAGCTCACTCTTCAGCTCAAGTTAAAGCAGAAGCAGAGTACTTTTGCTGACAAAGCACAGTCCTGACTGATCCCTCCCCCCAAAATCTGTTCAATAAATGAAATGCAGGATTTAACGAGTGTTGCTGGGCAGATGTAGAAACCCTGCAGTCAGGAACCCCCACAGCTGACAGCAACCTGGCTCAGTTACCCAGGGACTTGTTTTTCTTTGTCAGAAGACTTTCCAGCACAAGAACTTTTATAGTGGCATTAAAAAGCTTTAAACTACCCCATAAGCTTCAGAATAAAAAGCAGTCCCTTACTGCTGCTCCTAATTAACTTCTAACCTGCTGGCTGTTGGGTTCTTCCCTCTATTCCTTTCTTTCTAACTGCTAATGAAGTCTAGAAAACACAGCTCTTTATTTTACTTGTTTAGCACAGGTCCTCTGCAGTTCACAGGATTCTTTAGTTACCAGAATATATACCTCCTACTCTTTTCCTGTAGTCTGAATCTTGTTTGCAAGTTGTGTTAGACAAATGACATGCCATGAGCTAAGGAATTAGTCATTTATATAGTTACAGTTGGGTTTAAGGAAAAGTCAGATACTCATTTCCCTCCAGTTCCACTGAAGCAAGCAACAGAGACTGGACTTGACAAGGATTTGTCTAAATGGAAAAGAATGGAAAGCTAAATAGCAGTAGGACATCAGCCAGATAATGCTACGATACAAATTATGTAAATAATAGCTCCCTTGTTCAGAATACACAGTAGACTTCCTAGTGAAAAAAGGATTTGATGCTAGTCTAACAACTGATGTGTTATAAAGGCATCAGAATGGGTTGATGGACAAGTACATACAGCCACATCCAGTTATACAAACTGTGCTTTAAATCCTTCCCCATCAAAACCCAGAAGTGTAACTTATATGGCTGGGCTTTGTCTTTCATGGGTCAGAGAAAGGCCAACATCTAACCAGCCATGATGATCATCCCCTAAGCTTCTCTTTTCCTAGAAAACCTCATAAAGTGATAGTTGGCAAAATAGGAGATTTATTCTAGCAGATATAACCATGCGAAACATCAGTAGTAGTGGGATTGGGTTATAAACTACATTCTCTTAACCCGCTGGCAGAACACTGAAACCCAAGACCAATATTTTAATAAACTGGGTTAAACCCTGATTTAAAAAAAAAAAAAACGAACTCTCCACCCAGCATGTTACACAACCTTGGCATTATATCATAATTTGCTCTGATTTGCTAATGAAGACTAATTAGTCATATAATTCAGCATGATTATCTGCTCTGACCACTGTAAATCCCACTGTCCCTCAAAATCTTATTTGCTGCCTTTCCCTTCTCCTCTTTTAAGCCCCTGACTGTTACAAGTGCCTTTTATTTAAAGAGAAATTGGATACCTACTGTGTACCCTCTTGCAGGAAGCCCTTCAATATATACTGTCACAATTTTCTCCAGGAATATACTAATAATTACAATGGCTAGCGACTTTTACTATGTTATCTAAGAGAAAGCATCAAACAATGAGAAGTTACTTGTTAAAGTCCAGAAAAAAAAAAAAAGATGGTGATGAGGCCATGGGGTCTTCTAAAGCAGCGATGAGCTGGAGAACAACCAAGAACATTAACAAAAAAAAAAATCAGAGAAGGAGAGCATAGGCAGACACCTGCTGACAGTAGCTGGGAGAACATCTCTGCCGTGGAACTTCTGCTATACTGAGCAGCATTAGATGCAGCACCACAGCATTTAGGACTTACTGGAATCGTTTCCACGGCTGGGAGAAACAAGCGGTGTATGTTGATAAGCATGAGATAGAAAGGACACAAAAACACGAGTCTGGGAAGAAGCTGAAGGAGCTAAAAAACATGAGATAAGGTTTGCAGTTGGTTTACAGGGGTTAGAAAGAAGCACACTAATAATCAGTGAGCTGTGAAGCATTAAACATTCTCAATTTTAGAGCAGAAAAAGTATAATTTTTAATTCAGGTTCATGGATTTACAGGCCACATTAAGGTTATTTCTGTGCAGCAATTTAAAATTTGGAATAGAATTAAAAAACCTGTCGAGGCAAGAAATCCAACAGCTAGATTCAAATTCATGCTCCATGCGAATTCAGCATGACTTCCCCACAATCAAGGATAACCGCCTTTGTTGGAGCAGTTGAGTCAAGCAGGAGGTGGGCAGACAGATGACTGAGAGCACCGACATGTTAGGAGCTTTTCATCTTCAAATTCCGTGTTGCTCAAAGCACGAGCTGGACCACCGCTGCTGACACATCCTTCAGCCTGCTTGCCTTTCCACCCCAGGGCATCACTGGTTTTGTTCAGAGAGGCCTTTGACTTCCCTGTCCTTGATGTAGATAAAACTTTTAAGCTTCATCCTATTGACTGGACTGACTTCAGGCTTTTGGAATATGTTCTTATACATTAATTTCCTTTTTACTGCCCACACCCAGAGACAACTCTGACTTTAGCACACAATCTCAGGCTACTGGAATATTAGCAAGACCACTACAGATACAAGAACCATCATTCTTAACTTTCCTGGTGTACAGACTACTGAAGAGGGCAAAGTGGCTGTCACATGTGCAAGCAGACGCAGTTATGTCAGGAAGCCATCCAAGTACTGGCTTGGTTAAGAGGTAACTGTATGAAGGCTGGTAGTGCAGCACTCAGCTAGCACCCCTAGCAGGTAGAGCAATCAGTTCAGGTACAGGCATGATAGGTGCACTTTACTTCTTTATCTAGGAGCCTTTAAAGTCCATTTTTAAGCTCCTCACATTGTTACTCAGTTAACCAGGCTATAGATTACTTTCAGATGAGGCCTCTTCCATTCTCTTAAAACTCTAATTCAGTGCAAAAGGGTATTATTAACAAAGAAAGCAAGTAGTGGCATGACTCACTAATCTAATTGTGAGATAAGTTATGAGGCAGAGAAGTATTTCACCCCCTTTCTTGCTGAACACTGAGAAGCTAACAGTAAAATATTAATTAGAAAAGGAGCTAAAATTTGTAAAGGTAAAAACATCAGAAATCATGTTCTGATCTCTAGAGTAGTTAAAAAGCAGAACACAGTATCTAGGGAGTAACACTTGATCTGTGGGATCTCTATTCCACTAGAGATTTACAAGGGGAGATGAGAAAAATGTGAGAAGTGTTATGTCTTACTGATGCTGCCTGCGAACACAAGACCACAAGAGATTCCTTTCAGTTTTGTCTTCCTGTAATCGCATGTTGTGGAAGGCTCTGCGATTCTGTCTTTACTGAAAGACAAATGTAAAGCTTCAGAGAGTGCCTGAATACGAACACACCATTTCACTCTACTCCAGGATCTGGGAAAGTGATTAGGATCTCATGAGCATAGTCAAGCCTCGTACTAGCTTACTACTGCAAAACCTCAAGTCTCGCTGGAGTTGTAATGCCTCATTTTAACTATTTGAGCAGTGTTACTTGCAAATTGCAACAAGGACTCTATAGAAAATATTTTATAATGTTCACAGAGACTTAATAGCTATTACTTCAGGTGCTGAACACTGCAGGGGAGGTTTCCCTTTTCTCAAACATGCAGAATATTGTATTCTATATAAGATCGGATTAATGTGGAGATTCTCTGTTGTCTTTCAGAACACCCCAATGGACAGAAAACCACACAAATTCAACTCAGCTAGAAGCCTATAGAGCAAACAAAGACAAGGTACGCCACCTGAGGAATCCAGGTCAACTTCAAGGGCTGGAGCAAAGGTGTAGGAGAAGTAAGGAGGAGGCAGGGAGGAATGCTTTATAGTACCTCATTACAAAAATATCCTTGGTATTTTCACCCCCACAAGGCAACCATGAGATACAATTGCTTAGAGCCTTCTAAACAGCCAAATCATTTCCAGCTTGCACTGTAATTTAGTAGGTAGCTAGCTGAAAAATCTTCAAGTCCAATTAGACAATAATTGCATGTTTGAATTTGAGCAATTTGTACAGAATAGGACAATTTAAATCTTTCAGAGGACTTAGCTGAATAGCCACAATAAACCTATGCCCTAGAAACTGTCTAAACCTCCGCTGGCACAGCTTGAGGCCATTTCCCCACGTTTTAACACCTGGTGCATGGGAGAAGAGCCCGATCCCCACCTCACTACAACCTCCTTTAAGATAATTGTAAAGTACAATAAGGTCCCCCTGAGCCTTCTTTTCTCTAAGCTAAAATTAAATTAAAAACCTGCCTCCCTGTTTCTAATAGGCTGTTTACACTAACATGGCTCAAGAAGCACCATGGTCACACTACAGGCACTGATGGAAACTTCCACCAGTCCAGGCTCTTATTAAGGAACCACAGCAATGCCCCAAAGCAGCACAAGCAGCACTGCCTCGTGAGGAACCCCAGTGGAGAGCTCAGAGTACTCACCCTACACCTAACAACCAGGACACCACCAACAGGGTCCAGTCACCCCATATCTGAGGCAAGTCAGACCTGGAAGCAGCACCAAGGAGCCCATCCAGCATCCCCCACACAACACATGCTGGTGTGATAGTGCTGTGTGGGAACTTAATGGGGCTGGTGAACAACAGGGAGCCCATGGGAGGAGCAGTCCTGGGTGGGGCTCATCAGGGCAATCAAAGGGGGGCACTCAAAGCCCCCTAGCTCCCTCAGGTGCCTGGGAGGTGATAGTAGCAATGCTAGTCTAGGTTTTCTCTAAATTGCAAATATTTTTGCCTTGTTTATAAAGGCAAACTTTTTCACAGGTAAGGTATTCCTATTAAAATTTTCAGTTAATACAAGAGAAAATTAGAAAAATCCTCTTTTAAAGCTGTGATTCTTTTTGGAGGGACAACAGTCCTTTATGTGTGAGCCCTTACTTAATAAGTTTGTGAAGTGATTGCTTTAGCTACTGTAGTCTTTAATCCCCGTTTGCAATAGCTGTGTTTGCATTTCAGCATCTTACTTTGCTATAGAAGATCTATGCTGGGAAGCTGCTTCTGTGTCAGTGACAGAGAACGGATGCTCTCAGCTTTTCTGTTCCTTAGCCACTTGCACGTTTTCAGAGTTCTTCAAGCAATCTTTTCACACATTCTCTAGAACAGCTGAAGATTACACATTAGTGGCAAAGGCCTATTTTCTTATTACCTATGGCAGCTTGAAAATTAGGGTAAGTTAAGTGTGTCACACTGCAGTTGAGCTGGGAACAAAAGGAGAAAGGGAAAAAAAGGAAAAATCTAGATCAGGAAGCCTTTAGTCAGTCTGTGTGGGTGAATGTGGGCAGATAATGTAATGGAAAAGCAAATATGCTGCTAAAAGAAGATTTAACAAGTTTCTTCTTCAACAAGGGGTGACAGACTCATACCACTAACTCACAGTGAAGAGCAACTCAACAGATATTTCTGAAGAAGATACCTGAGGTTCCTCTTCCTGTGAAAAAGCCAGCATTCCTAACCTGCTTTCTCATGTACTCTATGAGCTCTCCCATTTGATTTTTTTTATTATTATGATGATAATAGTTCTCCTATTATTCTCATTTTTTTTTCTCTGGGCTTCTTACTTAATTTTTTTAATCAAATCTCTATAGCATTAAGGAATGTAAAGGAATAGAAACAGTAGAGCAGAGAGTTGGTTTCTAAGGTTTCTCTTTTTTCTTTTGTTACTACAATTAGGAATTGTAGAATGATATTCACCATATAATGTATCAGTTAGTGCCAACATTCATGTTAATAAATAGATCTTTTAGCTTCTTCTGTGTATGTAAGGATCTTTTCTTAGTACAGCTCTGTGGGGCTCCCCCAAGACACTACGTTAAAAATGTCTTTGGTCTCAGGTTGGAGAGGTACGAGATTAGCCTCCCTCTTCTTGCCTTATCTCATACTTCTGAGGATTTGCATCCCTCTCATTTGAGTCTGGATTATAGGTTCACTGTCCAAGAAATGTTGCTTCTGCTGGCAGTTGGATCCCTTGAGATATTCATCCATCATCTTTGTGCTCCTCCCTTTCTTTTAATTTCTCTTACGCTTTGTGAGCTCCTGCTTATTAACGCAGCACCGGGGAGGGTCTTGAGGCTGTTCTGCAGAGTGGCATCGAGCAGGATGCTAGCCAGACATCTATTCCAAAGAGCTAAAAAGATAAGTTCACATACCAGCACTTAAACTATCTCCCTTCAGACAACTGCCCTTCAAGGGACGCCTCCATCTTTTCAATGAAGATTACAGGCCAGGAAATAAAAAATCTAAGTAGGTGTTAACACTCAGAAACTGCAGTAATGAGTCTAGTTAGATAAGCTGGGCTCGCTGGTGAGCCAGCTGTATGGGAGTGTTTCCAATGAAAAGAAACCTTCCTCAGACACTCAGATGAAGGTGTTTTGCAGGCTATGTAGTTTGACCACTGGTTATCCATTTATGCTTAAATACTGAAATAAGGGGAAACAATTCTTCTGTGTCAGTCAATCACCGTATAGCTTCCTGCATTCTTTCAATTCATTTCAAGGCAACTGGATACAACTTCCATGATATTAAGGTTTACACAATTATCAGAGGAGGGACACTTTGGTCAGACAGTCTTTCTGATTTGTATGGGGGCAGTTTTAAAAATAAAAAAAAATCAGTGAGTTATCCTGACCACTGTAGAAGTCTTCCGGGCCACAGGAAGAAAGAGAGAGAGACAATTTTTAGGTTACTGATCATTTAATTTCTTTGATTCCTAAACCACCTGCAGATTGCCTTAGTTTAGATGTGGTGTTTATCAGGTTTCCTAATCCTTCTTCAGAGGAATTTCTCCCTTCTTCAGGGAGGACTTTTCAAACAGGTGTTCTGAAAGTAGAGGAGGCAAACATAGATTATGAAAAAGGGTCTGATCCAAATCACATCCAAGTGTGGATATCCAGAGGAGCAAAGAGCGAAACAGGCCCCTATTTGCGGTTGTCAAAGTTTAATTTTAAGAATGCTGTGTTTTAATTTGGCACACAGCAGGCCTCCCAGCCATGGAGCAGAAGTATGAGCAGGGAACTTAGAAGGATTAGCTGGCATCTGCTGTGCCTCAGCTCTGGCTGTTAGAAAATGAAATGCAGCAAGGGAGGAGAAAGAGAAGCACGGTAGTGCTGCATTTCCAAATCTCCTTTATTTTCTAGTTTACTAATTCTTCTAGTTTCTAAAAATCAATTTTTTTGTTGTTAGTTTCTCTTTTTTTTTTTTTTTTTTTTTTTTTTTTTTGCTCTGAGAGCCAAGAGCCTGTAGGAGAAAGTCAGGGCCTTTGTCTACCCATACAGAATTCAGATGTCTGTTGTCACTCACTGTAGAAGACTTTAGGCACCATGTCTCCAGGCTCTGGCTGAAAATTTACTGATGTTGCATTGGTGTTACTGAAATTGGAAGAGTTAGTTTCAGAGACAAACCTGGCTTTGAGATGCTAATGAGCATTGAAGATGGCAGTATTTGAACACCTCAGAGTCAATTTGGTGGAGGGACGTCAAAGGAACAATACAGAGATTGGGGGTGTATACTTTTAGTTCATTTTCTTCACTGTGGTAGCACTTATTCTTGGAAATTAATTGCAGACTGTTGCCGAGTACAGAGCACTAGTGTAAATGTGTTCCCTGCATTGAGTACTCAGTAATGATAATAATTAACAATAGAGACATGCAAACAGTTTTCATTTAATAGTAGAGTTGCCTGCAAGTGTTTCCATTGTTAAGCTCTTTTCAGAGCTTTGTACTTTTAATTAAAGGGAAGCTGATGCTGGTAGAAAGGTGTTGGATTGACATTGCCTGAAAATGAAATCTTCTGCTTAGCTGCTAAAAAACAACAGACAGAGCTACCTAAGTATAATACATACTCGGCTACTTTTAGAATAAATTTGGGAGAGCCAAGCTCCAAACTCATCTAGAGATATTGCTTGTGGATTTAAAACATTGTTCAAAAAATGACTTAATCAACAGGTGGGAGAGTTTTGCATTACGGACTGGGTTTGGGGAAATCTGGGTTTTAATTCCTGCTCTGTGACATGTGCTAGGTGACACGTGGCAAGTCACCACAGCTCCTCGGGAAGTTCAGGACATCTAACACTTCTAGGATGCCCTGCTTCAGGTCTGAGGAAGGGATGAGCTGTGCCTATGAAAGCATGTGTGTTTCTCTCCATGGCTGTACAGGAATTTGAGACAACTACCACATCTGTAGTGATGGTTTAGTTCACCAAAACATAGGTATCTGAAGCAGAATTTCATCTTCAAGATGCTTTTCATTGGAATTCTGAGATTTCAGATGTTAAGACTGAATTTTTAGGTCCTGAGTTGAAGATCCAGCTTTTTTAGCCTAAAGCCTGCATAGGCTAACATACTAAGGAGTAACATTCTAGGGCAGATTCTCAGTGGGGAAGCACAGATACCACTTTCACTGCCATTTTTAAAATCATGGTATGGTATTAAAGCAGTGGACTAGTTACCAAATCTATGAAGGCATATAGTTAATGAAAGAAGTATTGCAGAGATAGTGAACTTCACAGGAAGGGGCAAACTTGACTTTACTCTTAATATTTCATTATGCTTCAGGGAACATGTTGGAGGATTTGTGTCTTTGCATTCTTGCTGTAAGAGATTAAATGGAAAAAAAAAATATTTCCATTAAAACTAAAATAAAACATGTTTTTAAGTTACATCAGAATCCATCTTGCCCCTAAATCTCTTGGCAGCACTGGAGTTTTAGTATTTCCATGGCTGCAACTAAATCCATTTCCTAATTCACACTCCAGGTAACAGTCAAGATGCCCTAGCAACTATAATCTCTAAACCTGAAAGACATCAAGTTTGCATTTAGTTAACATGTTTAGGAGAAAGTCTTTGGTAGAAGACTTTTCAAAACTCCCCTCTGAATCACATGCTCGTATAAATATTGGCGAACAGTGTAGATTATGTGCATAATCTCCTTATATAGCTGAGTGCCCTCTTGAATTTTGCCAGTCTGCTTCTGCATTGCACTTGTGATCTCCAGCATGAGTCATATCTGGATTAAATAAAACAGGGGATAATACATCTCATCCCCAAAGGAAACCTGATCTTTGCTTTCAACATTCTCTGTTTTGATCTTGCATTTTTGTTTTGCATACATATATATCTTTGTGTGCCTCTGTGTGTATGCTCATTTTAAATCTGCATACATTCCTTCATATAATGTTATTCAAGCTTAGTTCTAACTGCTTTGTTTTCTCAAGTCACATCATCCTTGCTGGAATCACCCTATCCTATTTGATGGTAATCTTCAAAAACCTAGTGCTTAGATATCAGATGCTTACGTAATTTAGCAGTGAAGAATCATTTGCTAGTTCCCCTGACTTCAGTTGCAACTATTGGTACTATCACATCTGCTTACTTTAGGAGCAGAAGGTGTAATAGTTACCCAAGTTTTCCTAGAACTAAGGAGAGTCAATTGGATAAAAAAAAAAAAAATACAGAACACCAGAAACACCAGGAAATATGACAGGCCACAAAAGCCAAGGATGTAGGGAGGTACGATGATCCAAAAGAACTTTCAAAACCAATTATTATGAGTTTATTTAAAAGTAAATCACCCTTTAAGAACCATGTGGAATAGAAATAGTTTCAGTTTCATGATTCACTGTGATGAAGAAGTGTAACTTTTTTGTCTTCCCCTATGCTTCAAGAAACAATTTCTCAGCCTCATGCCAGAGACAAACAACATAGAAAGATTTCAGAAACATGGAAACTGAATTTAACATCAAAATCCTGGGAAAGCCTGTTGGAATTTTATAATCTGTATGTTCCAGACATTCATAACTAGCACTGTAAAAACAATATATTGGTATAGTTTTTTTTTAATTGAAATGGATTTTGTTTTTAACTAAAACATATACCCTCCTGGTTGTGGATTACTAACAGGTGTTTTATACCAGTCTCTCTCTATTCCTGCTACAGAGGAATAGCAAAGTAGCAAAACCATCTTTATTCCACTCTATCTTTATCATTTTAGCCCTACCCATAAAGTGGTGTAAGCAATCAGATGAATTCTGACACAAAGGGTCCCAGCCTGAACCAGGTATCTGTTACAGCTTTGCTAATTTCCCAGTGAACGATCAACCAACAGTTGTAGCAGCTGTGATAAGAGGATTCTTGTTTACAACAACATTCCAGATAGCCTGCTTTTGTTTTAATAGCACGTTTTTCATCTTCAGTCTAGGAGTCTGTCATAGAGAGGTACTATAAATTACTGCCACAGCATGCTCCTTACCACCTACAGTCTTTCTGTGGCGATATATGACCCATAAATCTTACTGACATTCTTTTCCATGGCTCTTTTAATGCTCTCCCCTTTCTCTCTCCCTCTTCTCCCCTTCTGTGAACAACTCCAACATGTTTTTTTGTTTTGTTTTAAAAAAAGGACAAAAAGCATGAAACAAAATGGAATCAGATTTTGTGGGGAAACCTGGTTGTGAACACACTAAATTAATCAGCTCCAGATAAAGAGACCTGCTTCTTTAAGTACTTTGCAGCCTAGGAATTGCTGAAGGCTTTGGCATGGAAAATAAGCTCATTTTAGCATAACATCAGTAATAGATTTGGTACTAGCATTTCAGTAATCCAGTTCATTACAGATTTCTTTCCAGATATCACTCAGTGTTCTGGGTAAACGGTTGCCACATGTTCTGCAAGAAAAGGAATTACATTAACTTTTTGGGATAACTTTATGTCATTGAAGTAAACTTGGTTGGTGGCCTCTAGAGATCCATTATCAGTTTCAAGCACACTAACTCACAAAGAGATAATATATACACACAAAAGACTGTAAGAATTAATTTCATTGCATTTAGAATGAATAGATTCTTTCCAAACTATTAGCAAGAAATTGCTTAAATGATCTATATAATAATTTCTCCCCAAATCTTCCCATTGGCTCATTGGACAATTTGACAATATCACAGATAGATGCTTCTATTATTTCTTATTTCATTATTTATTTTGCTTTTTGTTCTGTTACATTTATTCTATTCAGAGAGTAACACCTCTGCCAACTGCAGTTTAATTGGTATCTAAGTCCTGGTCTGCATTTACATTTTACTAGAATAATAATGTTGGTAAGGATTTTTTTAATAAAAGAATTATGCTGCTATGAACACTTTTGTGGATGCAATTAGGTTAGTATAAAAGTGATTTATACTGATTTAGTTCTTTCCCTACTCTATAGTAATAGCTATCTAATTATAAAGTATGTTTATACTGACACAATTGTATCCACAATCCTGGTACGTTTTTTCATTCTTCATTTGTCTTAATGTAAATTCTGTCAAAGGAAAATGACACATGCACATACATACACCCACAAGCAAGATCATCAAAGTCCTGAAAATCTATTTGGTCAAATTCATCAGAAGATAATTCTGTCTCTGGGGCTTTAATCTCTAAAGAGCAAGATCAGTTTGTGGTGATCGTAACTGCTTGATTTGCATTGCAGCAGCCATAAAAGACTCCCACAGTGCATAAAAAAAACACCATTTGGGGAACTTCCGTGAAGAAAATGGGATCAATAGCACTGTAAGGAGCTAAATTGCTGTTACTGAAAATGTATACTAGATTAATTTAACCCTTTAAACTCTGCATACAGCAGATGTAATAAAACTCTTAAATCAACCTGTACTGATGAAAGAATCAAGAGTATCTGCCACACAGTCCTGTGATCTCCTATGGAATAAACAAAGCTCTGAACAGATGGCATACAGTGAACTGATAGTGTTTCTCTCTCTCTTTTTTAAAAATATGCTCCTCAGTAGGCACCACCTGGAATATAGTGCTCTGTTCTGCACCTCCCAATGCTTAAAGGCCAGACTACATGGAGGGAGGTAATCCAGGAGCATTTGGAGATGTTGAAAGGGAAAACAGAGCTTAGAAAAGGGGTGACCCAGTTAGGGGGCAGGACTGTGGACACTTAAAAAGTCACCATTGTTGATGCCAGTTTGCAACAAGCCATAGTGATGGTGGCAAGGAGTGTCTTCCCCCAAAACCTGTGCTGGGCGAAGAAGTGGGGTAAGGCAGGCCCTGCAGGCCTGTTACTGGCTTTACCTGGAGCAGCCAGCAGCTGGCCCTGGGCAAGGCTGCAGGGAGAAGGCTCGCTGACAGAAACCTGCTTGGCTTAAGGTGCTTATGGAGACCTGGGCTTGCTGCGGTGGCAAACGTGAGGTGAAGCAAGCAGCATGGGAGAGATTTAGTAAATATATGGCTTGCTTAGCTCTCATTCTGCTGAGGGCAAAAGGTGCTCCTCCTGGGCTCTGGCTGAGCTGCTTTTAAACCGTGTCGTGTGGTGGGGCTCTTCAGGAGCAGGGAGAGTTCTGTGTGGGGTCAGGGACCTTGTGGGTCTAGGGACCTTAGGGAATTTGCGGGTCCTGCCCCGCAGCCCTGCCTGCGATGCAGAGTGCAGTGGTGACCTGTGTGAGCTCTGGTAAAACCCCTGCAAGCCCTCAGGGTAGAAGAGCAAAGCCAGCCTTGCAAAGGAAGAGCAAATAACAAACTTAAAAATCAAGCAAACTGCCTAAATCAGCCTGTTCTTTACAATTTGGGGTGGGCAGGGAGCCTTGCTGCAGGTGCAGGCCCAGCTGGGTGCCTGCCCCAGGTGCTGCTGCCAGCACAGGGGCCATTAACAGAAGGTTCTGGAAAGGACAGGGAGCAAGGAGTGTGCTGGGCTGTGGTGCTGAGCAGAGGTAAGCAGCCTTTGTTTTTTTTTTTTTTTTAAATAGAATTTAATGTGTATCTTTTAAATCGAATCTGCTGCCTTCTAGTGTGTGGGGGCTTCTTGTGTTGAGAAGTGTTTTTTTTGTCTGTGGCTTGTAGGAGTGTGCAGCTGGGAGGTTTCTGAGACGTTAAACATGGCTTTTTTTCTTGGTGATTTTCAAATCCAAGCCTGTGTTTGTGAAGAAGAGAAACTTTGTATTGAGAATTCTGAGTATTTCAAACAGTGTGCAAAGGTGGAAATTGAGAAAAAACAAAACAAATGAAAACAAAAAAACAGAAAGTCTATTGCGCAGGCTGGTGAAAGTGTTCTTGAGTCTTGCTCGGTAATTTGAAAAGTTAAGTGGATTGCAAGCAGAGCAGTCAGAGCAATTAGCTGAGCTAATGTAACCACGATAAATGTAAAAAATAGTCAATGCTAGTGAAAGAAATTGGCTGTTGTTAATGTCCAAAAAATAAATAAAAAAGGGCCATTATGGAAAGGTCAGTTCAGGGGAATAATATTCAAGTAGATGCTAAAAGAAACAATTGCACTAATTGATGCTTAATTTTATGAGTGCCTCAAAAGCCATGAGTGAGGTGGGAATTAGGCAGCAAAGGGAAAGCTCAAACACTTTGAATTTAAGGCATCTGAAACGCTTCTGGACCGGGCTGGGTGAGCAGTTAGATGCAGCGCTGTGGCATGTGAGGTTCGCTGGTTTTGAAGCGTTGTGCTTCTGTGTGGAGGACGAACATGGCAGGCACAAAAAGCCTTCCTTAAAGAAAGCATAAAGTGTCTAGCCCATGGAATAACATTGCCCACAGGCTCCCCGTGCATATGTTTTATGAAGATCCTTTCCCTTATGCTAACCATCTGTTAAGTCAGCCACAATACAAAGGTCAAATTCTTTAGCTCACTGCTGTACCCCCCAAATGCAGCCTTTTTTCTTGCAGGCGTGAGTTTGGTTGGATGTTGCTTCTGTAGAAGGTGTCAGTTACCAGTGTGGTTTATTTTTTTTGGGTGTCTTTTTTAATAACTTGTTCTGGATGTGGTCAGTGCCAATCGGTTAAATTGGATACCAACTGACCTATGTGGTCAGTTAATTTTATTTGTTTTGATCAGATTAAGGTCCTTAATACCATTCAAGATTCAAGCATTTCTCCAGTCATGACTTTTAATAAAGATTAAGCATAAGCAGTCTTTTGGGTCTCTGTATAAAATGTTTTATAGTAACACCAAGCTGCAAGGGTATTTAAGCGTTAAGAATGAAGAAGGTGAGTTACGTAGATGAAGTGCTATGGTAACTTTTCATGTCCAAGAATAAAGATTAAAATAAAGGGATTCTAGTAAAAGTTACTTGAATTGCCCTTAAGCCATACAGCATGATCTAATTCTGAGATCATAAAAGGAAAATCCTCCTTGAGGCATGCCCACAGTAGAGAATTGAGAGAGAAGGAATCCTGCTGCCTGCTGCTGGTAGGCAAGTGGCTGAGGATGGAGCAGAGCCACAGCTGATCTTCCTGGTCCCCCCTCCTGTGCCGGGGGTTGTGAAGAGATGGACAGACAGCCAAAGGTCTTCCCCTTGCCTCTCATCCCTTTCCACTGATATGCTGGTTCGTTCCCCGTGCAGTCCCTGTTAGGCCCTATATTTATTGGGAGGAAAATCTGCCAGGATCTGGCTGATGCTGAATTGCAAGAACACAAGAAGGAAGCTAAGGCTTTTCCGAGATGCCAATGGGACAGCAAATCAATATCCTTGTTCAAAGAGCAGAATGAGCGGAGTTTAGAGTGAAACTAATGGGAGGACCAGGAAAGAAAAGCCTCAGCTGCTGTTGCCATGACAAATAATGACAAAAAATGACTGAAGCATTTTAAAGGTAATGTTGCAATAGAAGATAACCTGTGAGTTGCTTGTTTATAATTGGGCTGGGCTCTGTCAGCACTTGTTAAGGCTGAGAGCAACTGCTCTGCAGGATGCGCAAACAGTGCGTGCATAGGGTGATGCACAGAGGGGGGGATAAAGCTGTTGTGAAAAGGCACAGAATTTAATTCTACTGGAAGCAATTTTTTAAATTCGTGCTGGGAGGAGTGCGGGTAGGCAGCCTCACCTAATGCCCAAAGACAATTGGTAATTGGGAGTCCTAAGCTGTTTTGGAGAGGGGAATATAACACAGCAGACCAGATAACGAGAAGTTGGACTGTCTTTCTGTTCCTTCATTTGTTATTTTTGTAGTATATTGTTCTGGGAAGTTGCTTTGCTTTTTTGTCGCCTTTTAGATGAATAACATCTATAAAATAGAAGTAGTGGTGTTTTGAAACGTGTGAGGGAGTGGAAGTTGAGGGGGAAGAAGAGAGAAGAGAAATGGTTGTTGATGTTTGGTGTTTCCCCACTGGGTGAAGGTTGAGGGGTGAGGCATTGCTTGCCGCTTCAGTAATGATAATGAGTCAGATGAAGACGTGCACTTTAGTATTACAGAAGTGCTGCAACAAGTATAACCAGCAGGACTGCAGACCTATCACTTTGCGTTTCCAAAGATGACTTGTGTGTGTATGAATGAGTTTTCTTTTTCTCCCATTTGTCAGAATGAATTTTAGATGTAGTCAACGTGGAGCCTTTCTCTTAACTTCTGATCCATACCCAAACTCAAATTTTAACTTTGTGGCACTGTGAGCCTGCAGACCTTTTAAGTTTCGTTTTCTCTCTGAGAAGCATTTTGAGATGGATTATTTATGGCTTCTTCAAACAATACTTACACAACAGTAGTTAGCTGCCTATTTATTTATTTAGTCTGTTTCCCCACCCAGAAATACATTTCTCCTGTTTTCCTTTCCCTCCCACTCCACCTACGAGAATCGACAGCTTTTAAATAGTTCTTCAAAAAGTTAAGTTTCTGTGCACCACTGTGTGGATGCATGTGGATGAGCAATCTCTGTATGCTGCAACTTGAGTTTGAGGAGGATGCAGAAAGAAACCAGTTGTGGGGGTGTGGTGGTTTTATTTGTATTAAGTCACACCTGGTTGCATTCTACTTGATTGCAATTTATCTACACAATATTAAATGGCAGCAGCATGGTAGATTTTTATTATTATTATTTGTGAATGTACGAGTAACTACCAGAACTGAAATGTAAGATAATATCTAACAGATATGAAGAAAAGCTAAGGGTGGCCAAGTGTGCATGGAAAACTAAAGGCATCCAAGACTGGTATTTTGGGAGCTACAGGCTTAAAATATATATATGTATACTGTTTAAAAAATGGTATTCTTTTACCATATGCTGTACCTTCCTTGTATTTTGGGACCGCTCATTTGCTAACCCCATGGTGCTGATAGCAGGTGTCAGTACAGCTAAATCTTGTAATCCAGGGAGTACAAAGATTGTCAGCAGAGATTGACCCAAACCAAATCCCTGTTTGTGAGATCACAGACAAGATACCAGTCTAAAGTCAGAATTTGCCATTGATGCTTACTATGGTGGAAGCCAACTGAGACCTTAGGAAAGTTCAAATCCTATATGGAACGCTGTCTGGGTGTTGTTTGAATAGTTGTCCTATTGAGATTTTCTGCAATAAGCCAGGCCAAATTTACACACACAATTTCCAGCAACGGTTTTGATTCGCTTTCTCAGGGCTTTGGAATGAAATTGCTTTGGCCACAATAGCTTTATTAAATTCCTTCTGCTAGTTACCTTTGTAAACTGCTTCTCATAGGACGGTGTTATGAGAATAGAAAACAAGTCATCTGTCTGTACTGGGATGGGGTGGGCTGTTTGTAATTTTAAAATAGTCAGTACTTTCTTCCGTGTGATAAAGGCTTTAATGGCAAATTTATTGCTGTATTCAAAATGTGTGCGCTTTGGGAATTTTTCCCTTCTTCAGTCATTCCAAATAGATTGTGTATTTTTTTATTTTTTTTTTAAAAAAGACTGTAGGTACCTCATGTTAACAGGCTGGGTTTTAGGCACTGCACAAATACTGGTAGCTAATAGTTTCTTTTGCAGGTTTGAAGACTATGCTGTGTTCTTTGAGAAACAGGCTGAATGAGCTAGTACCATTTTCAATGCAAAAATAATC